>NC_137088.1:20663383-21263383 GCF_951640355.1 Cnephaeus nilssonii | reverse complement strand
AGAAAGTTTAAAAAGGCAATTCATTCCAACTCCATTTTATACTGATTTAGGAAGACCTGAACATGTGCATCTTAGAAAACAGTACTATATGCAAGCGTTTATTCTATGTGTGGGCAGGATGGGACATGGATCCAATCATTTTAAAGTGTGTGGTCTGGGGTGGTTGTAGAAACCAAAAACCTTGCAGTGGATCTGTCTGATGGTTTGTTAAAAATAGACTTAGAAAGTAAGACTGACTGCAGAGTCTTAATAAAGGAAACTAAGTGAAGGTAAAACATTTTATTATCTCCAATGTTCTGTGACACTTCAACTCTTCCTTCAGCAAAGGAATATCTGCAGATTCTAAAATTGAATCGCCCTTCACCCCTTTCTCTTCACCCAAATATTTTAATATTTAAAATAAATAAATGTATAGTTAATAGAATGGAGATGTAAAACATTTCTTAAATTTAGCCCCAGCGATCTTGCTAAGTATGGATGCCACCCATATGTAGGGATTCGATGTTTGATTTGCTCTAACATGATTTATTTTTCTGCATTTCATCTCAATCCTATCTGTGTTTGTGGATTAGTAACAATTTGGAAATAAAGAAATTGAGTAAGTGAATGAGCTGGTGATTAAAAGGAGAATAAGATTTTGAATTGTTACCATGGAACATTTAAAAAAGAGATTCAGAAAGGTTAGAGTGAAATTTAATCCCCATGTTACAAATAGTTTAATCTAAATATTACATTTAGATAAATAAGATAAACTAATTAGCAATTAGATTACTTTGTAAAATAATTCTTGGTTTAGGGTGGCAGCTGAGATTAAGAAATGAAGTTGAATATTTAAAAACGTCTTTGAATAGTGGTAGAATTCATTTAGGGATGGTCCCTATGAGTCAGAATGAAAATCTTTGGTGGTGAAAGTTGAATATAATAGAATCAGGGGCATAGAAAGGGAGTGGACTGACAATCCTCGGGGGGAAAGGAGTGTGGGGGTGCAGGAAGAGACTGGACAAAAATCATATACCTATGGATGAGGACAGTCGGGGGAGGTAAGGGCAGGGGTGGGGTGGGGTGGGAATCAGGTGGAGGGGAGCTATGGGGGGGGGAAGAGGAACAACTGTAATAATCTGAACAATAAAGATTAAAAAAAAAGAAGAAAGTTTTTATGCTATTAATTTTTTGTTTGTATTGTAAGGAAGTTTTTCAAACTAAATTGTGGGCTGTGAATAAATATCTTGTAGCAACTTCAGAATATCATCTCTGTGGGTGAGGCTCTAAGATCTGCCCTGCCAGCTGCAACTTCTGGAGGGCCTGTAGGAAAATTCTTTTGGGAGGCTCAGGGATCTGGCACAGTGATAGGAATGTGACTGTGTAAATAGCAGGTACAGGATTAGCTAAACCTCCTGGGATGTGCAGAACTAAACAGACTACTTCTGTAAACATGGAAGCCAGTTTAAAAAGCACCAAAGGAATGTGGATTCTTTTATTGGAGCTATAATAAGTCTATGTGCAATCTTTACAATTGGGGATGCAGAATTTTTATTAAATTTAACTTTAGGCTAACTTTTTCTTCAGCATGCTGAGGTCAGATAATTTTAGATTTATCACCTTTTCTTTGTTGAGCTATGGAAGGTTATAGTTATTGTACAGAAGGAAGAGGTGTGTTTGTGGGGTGGTGTGTGGCTGTAGGTTGGATGTGGATGTGTGAAATATGCAGTGCAGAGGGTTTGAAAGAAAAGTAGGAAAATAAGAGATAATAGAGAAGTTTGATAATTATGGTTTTAGTTTAATCTCTTAGAACTTAATGTAAATTAAATTTAGTTAAAGAGATACATTTTTATGGAAAATTGTTTTCATTTTTTTTCACACTATTTCCTCCCAGGCCTCAGGTTCTCTAATTTCAACTTTTATTTTTTTTATTTTTATTTTTGTTAATCCTCGCCAGAGGATATTTTTCCATTGATTTTTAGGGAGAGTGGAAGAGAGAGGGAAAGACAGAGAAACATATCAATTGGTTGCCTCCTGCACTAGCCCTGACCAGGGCCTGGGCTGGGGAGGAGCCTACAACCAAGGTACATGCCCTTGACGGGAATTGTACCTGGGACCCTTTGATCTACAGGCTGACACTCTATCCACTGAGCCAAACTGGCTAGGGCTCTAATTTCAATTTTTAATCTCCATCTTTCATAAAGATAAATTTGTGCTTTGTTTAGTTTTTGTACCCATAAATTAGGTTATATTATGGCATATTGAATGACTCACCTACCAAATGCATAGAGCTATGTCTGCAAGAAGGAAGCAGTGTTTGTTGGTGGCCTATTTTATATCTATACTTCAAGAAGAGTCCACATTGTATTCGTTTGAACTCCCTGAAACCAAGAACTGCATTTCTGCTCTGTTTCCTGGTTTGATTTACAGGTTAGGGCTAGTTCCTTTGAAACTCTTCTAACATTTTTTAGGTCCTAGTTTTTCATGATCAGTGTGCCCACTTTTTATTATATCAGTACTTTTGTGTCAATAACACATAAACCAAAGCCAAAAACAACAACAACAAAAAAATAACCACCACCACAAACCACCTGCAAAACAAAACCAAGTGTGGTGGAAAACAAAAGAGAAATGTTTTTGAATCATATTTGAACCTCTGAAAACTTTTATCTGTTTTTAGTTTTTCAAGTGGCCTATTATAGTTATCTTTTGCTGCATAATAAATTACCTTAAAACTTTGCAGCTTAAAACAATAAACATTTCTTATCTCACTCAGGGAATGGCACAGCTGGGTGATTCTGACTCATGAGGGTTAAGATGTTGGCTGGGCTGAAGGCTATTTTGGATTTTAAAACATCTACTTCTAAATGAATGGCAAGTTAGCGCTGGCTGTTGGTTGCAGACCTCAATCCTTGCCATGAAGACTTCTACATAGGGCTGACAGTGTTCCCACAACAGAGCAGTTCGCTGTTTGCAGAGCAGATGATCCAAGAGAGAGCACAGTAGAACTCACAATGTTTTTGACCTAACTTTGGAAGTCACACACTCAGTTTCACAATATTCTCTGGTCTGCGATAGGTCTGAATACCAGGAGATGGAGATAATTAGGGACCATTGTGGAGACTGGCTACCACAGCATTCATTTTCAAAAGTCATGGAGAAAAAAGAGATTGGAACTGTGAGTTTGTACTCTTTCAAGTGACTATAAAAATTGATTTTCTCTTTTAGGAAGCGCATAATCTCATTACTTTAAATGTCATGTATAGAATTTTCCACTCTATCTTATGTTGGTTGAGCGTTGTTCCATGCACCGAAAGGTTGCCACTTGATCCCCAGTTGGCGGGGCGGTGGGGGGGGGCGGGCATATGGGAGACAGCTGAACTGTTTCTCTCTCATCTGTTTCTCTCTCCCTCAAATCAATATCTAACTACTATCTATCTATCTATCTATCTATCTATCTATCTATCTATCCCCCCCCTTTTTTTTAAAGAGAAGGTAATTGAGGATAAGAATGTAGCTTATAGGTCAAATCACTTAAGGGTCAGAAGGGAACTAACAATCCACTATAAGTCAGGCACTTTACATTAATTCTTTCTCTCATTTATACCTCATAAATGGTGTTAGTCCCATTTGTCAGAATCACAAATTGTGTTCCAGAGAAATTCAGTAATTTTCTCATAGCCATTGAGCTACTAAGCAGTTGAGTCCTCATTCAAATCCAGATATGTTTGTGCTAAATTTTGTGAATTTCTTATTGCATCATATAATAAAGAGTTGTCCACTTCAGGTGGATGGGCACCAGTGCCTACTATTTTCATTGGTGAATACAGAGTACCTTGTTGGCATATAGTAGGCAACTGATAAATATTTGTTGAATAAGTGAAATTAATTAATGCTTGTATGTACTAAAATTACTACCTGAAAGATGCATTTGATCCTCAGAGACTTTAGACCTAGCTGAATTATATTCTAAAATATTTGAAAAAAAATCTTTGCTTATAACTAGATGAAATACCATTTATAAACATGACTAGCAGTGTGTGACTTATATGAGGTGTTCAAAATTGTTTTATTCCACCCCTTGACATTGTAGAAACTTTGTTCAAATCATTGCATGATTAGGAAAAGATGTACATTTTCAGAAAAAAGAGATAAAAATTAAGACATCCTACCTTTTTTTTTAAAGGGGAAAAATATGGATTATGAAGGCAGCTAACTATACTTGTTTGTTATTTCTGGCAAGATTTTAGAGTAGATTGACAAATGAGTGGTTCAGGTGCTCTTATAAAACATAGATTCATTGGGAGCTAGCCTTGGTGTACTGGCAAGCCAACTGATCCTGGACTGCCTATTTTTTTGCCCCAACTTTTAAATATTTGTCTCCTCTATTAATGCCTCTTCTCATAGACTAACAATGTGATTTATGGTAGAGACTTTGGACTATGTGGTATCAGTCTGACCTTCAGAGGGACTTGAGTCAAATGGTCAGCCATGCAAGCAGTCAACTATGTCTACGTGACAAAGCCCCAATAATAGTTCTGGACACCAAGGCTAGTTTCCCTTGTTGGCAATAGTTCATGTGTATTGTCATACATGATTACAAAGAGAATTTAGTGCTATCCATGACTCTACTACAAGAAGATAACTGAAAGTCCATGACTAGGACTCTCCTAGATTCTTCCCCATGCCTCTCTTGCCTTGGCTAATTTTAATTTATTATATCCTTTCTCTGTAATAAACTGTAATCTGGTATAACAGCTTTCAGTGAGTTTGGTGCATTCTTCTAGTGAATTGTGTATCAAATCTAGGAGACCCTCGAACTTCTAATTGGTGTTCAGAAGTGAAGCCAGTCTTGGGGACTTCCCTAATTCCAGCAACTGGTCATCCAATTGCACTTGGAACAAAACATGAACATCTTTTTTTTTTTTTTTAATAAATCTTTATTGTTCAGATTATTACAATTGTTTCTCCTTCCCCCCCCCCATATCTCCCCATCACCAGGTTCCCTCCCCCCCGTTGTCCTTATCCATAGGTGTATGATTTTTGTCCAGTCTCTTCCCATACCCCCCACACAGACACCTCTTTCCCCTGAGAATTATCAATCCACTCCCATTCTATGCCTCTGATTCTATTATGTTCACCAGTTTATTCTGTTCCTCAGATTTTTAATTCACTTGATTTTCAGGATCATTTGTTGATAGATATGTATTTGTTGTTCATAATTTTTATCTTTACTTTCTTCTTCTTTTTCCTCTTTTTAAAGAATACCTTTCAGCATTTCATATAATACTGGTTTGGTGGTGATGAACTCCTTTAGCTTTTTCTTATCTGTGAAGCTCTTTATCTGCCCTTCAATTCTGAATGATAACTTTGCTGGGTAGAGTAGTCTTGGTTGTAGGTTCTTGCTATTCATCACTTTGAATATTTCTTGCCATTCCCGTCTGGCCTGCATAGTTTCTGTTGAGAAATCAGCTGACAGTCGTATGGGTGCTCCCTTGTAGGTAACTAACTGTTTTTCTCTTGCTGCTTGTAAGATTCTCTCTTTGTCTTTTGCCCTTGGCATTTTAATTATGATGTGTCTTGGTGTGGTCCTCTTTGGATTCCTCTTGTTTGGGGTTCTGTGCGCTTCCTGAACTTGTAAGTCTATTTCTTTCACCAGGTGGGGGAAGTTTTCTGTCATTATTTCTTCAAATAGGTTTTCAGTATCTTGCTCTCTCTCTCTTCTGGCACCCCAAAAATTCAGATATTGGTACTCTTAAAGCCATCCCGGAGGCTCCTTATGCTATCCTCACACTTTTGGATTCTTCTTTCTTCCCACCTCTCTGGTTGGGTGTTTTTTTCTTCCTCATATTCCAGATCTTTGGTTTGACTCTTCGGGTGTGGTGGTCTACTCTGTATATTCTTTATTTCAGACAGTGTATGCATAATTTCTGACTGGTCCTTTTCCATTTTTTTGGTATTCTCATTTAGGTCCTTGAAGGTCTCTTCAAGTTTCTCAGCAGTTTTTAGAAGATTCTTGAGTAACCTTGTAAATATGGTTCTGAACACTGTGTCGTCCATTAGTTTGCTTTCATCTATCTCTCCTACTTGTGACATACTTCGATGTCTCCACATTTTGGCTGCCTCCCTGTGTTGATGGAGTGGCTTTGTGTGGTCGGTGACCTATAGGGACCGGTAGCTCAGCTTCCCCAATCACCCTAGGTGGTCGCTCTTGGTACTCCCCTTTGTGGGCTGTGTGGAAAGTCTTGGTGTAGTTAAAAGCCCTGATTGCTGTTGGTACACTGGGAGGAATTGACCTCCGTTCCAATTGGTTGTGAGGACCTGCTGTGTCTATAACGGAAGAATTGCTGTGCTGGAGACACAGTAGGGCTTTGGTGCTCACTGAGTCTGCCTCTTGAATGTGTCCCTTATGAGAGTGGTTGAAATCTGGTGTCGTCCACACTGACAGAAAAGTCACTCTCACTCTCCAACCAATGGCCGAGAGTCCCGTAGGCGTCTGGGTCCCCCGTGTGTCCCCAGAAACTGGAGTTCAGAGTGGTTGGGATTGTTGGTATCACTGGTGGGAATTGATCTCCAAGCCAGTTGGCTGTGAGGATCAGCAGTGTCTCTGCTGGGAGAGCTTCTGTGCTCAGCTTGGATGGGGCGGAGTCTCAGGGTGGCGCAGACAAGCTTTGGGTTCCCGTCTGCTCCGCCCTAAGAGGGGCGGTTTCTCCGTGCCCGAATTAATGGCTGCGTGCCTCTGAGAGAAGGCAGCTTTCGAGCCTCTCCTGCTGCCTAACAGACTAGTTTCTCCCCAGCTGGGGCTGGATTTCAGTGCAGACCGGATGTTTTGTTTTTCTCCCGAAGGAGAAATCCAGTCACTGGGAGGGCTGTGCTCAGCTTGGATGGGGCGGAGTCTCAGAATGGCACAGACAAACTTGGTTTCCGTCCGCGCTGCCCTAAGAGGGCAGGTTTCTCCCTGCCCTAATCAGTGGCTGCGCGCGTGTGAGAGAAGGCAGCTTTTGAGCCTCCCCCGCTGCCAAACAGACCAGTGTCTCCCGGACCGCAGCTGGATTTCAGTGCAGTCAGGAGGTTTTGTTTTTCTCCCAAACGAGAAAGCTAGCCACGCAGCGTCTGCTGCCCTCCCTCTCCGCGAGCGCTCTGCGAGCAAGCCTGCCAAGTATCAGCCACCCGCCCTTTCCGCGCTCAAGGATCTCCGCACCTCCACAGCTCCTGAGGCTCAGCATCCCCCTCTTGTTTTTCTCTAGTTGTAGGTTTTCCACTCTGCCAGCTATCCGGTGGTTCTGGACCGTGTGTGCTCTGTTTTCCAGTTGTAGTTTCAAAATTGTTGTGGTAGGCAACAGTTAGGTGTTTACCTTATGCCGCCATCTTGGTTTCTCAAAACATGAACATCTTATGATGGCCTCAGGAGTTCTAAACAGTAGCTTCTACCTACTTATTCAACTTTATTTTGTACCACTGTCTGCCTCACTGATTACCTACAACCACATCATTCCTTTATTTGTTTCTCAAATATGGTTATAGTACTTTTGCATGTACTGTTTTTTCTGTTTCATCACTTTGGCTCCAGACACTCACAGGATTGATTATTTTATTAAGGTTTCAGTTAAACCTGTTTATCTCTTCCAAGAGGCCTTCCTTGATCACTCACACTAGAGTAGTTCTATTTACCCACTGTCCCAGGCATTTATCACTTTTTGACATATTATTTATTTGACTATTTGTTTATTACCTGTTTTCCCTCATAGAAAGTAAAACCTTGTCTATTTTGTCATCATTGTGTCCAAGTACCTGTAACAGCAACAGGTACATACCAGGCACTCATGAAATATTTCTTAAATTAAAAAAATGTCATGAAATTTATTTTCTTTAAAAATAAAATAAAATAGTTAAGCTGGAAGATCACGATACTATTGTAAACCACAGTACATTTTATATTGAAATATAAAATAAAAAACCATCAATATCCTTGTATCTAAGATAGCTCCTAGAGAGTTCATAAATAAATGTTTTTCTTTAAAAAACAGATTTTTTATTGATTTCAGAGAGGAAGGGAGAGGGAGAGAGAGAGATAGAACATCAATTATGAGAATCATTGATTTTCTATCTCCTGGGGATCAAGTCTGAAACTTTGGCATGTGCTCTGGCCAGATATTGAACCATGGCCTCCTGATTCATAGGTTGATGCTCAACCACTGAGCATCACCGGCTGGGCGTGAATAAATCTGTTCTCTTTTGGTGGTGTATATTAAGCTTTTCTTTAGCATTTTAATCAATGAATTGACTATATATTATATATATAACATAATATACATATTATATAACATTATATATAATTTTCAGATAAGACAAAACTTGAGATTCAGGCAATTAAAATTTGAAAAGATCAAAACAAGAGGAAAAATTGAACAGAGGCTGTTAAACATGGGATTTACTTAGAATAAATTTAAATTATTGTACTTGGTTTAAAAAGTAAGGTTGAGGAAAGATCCTATAAGCCCCCATTCTGTAAGAAATAGCTAAGGAAATTGGAGATGTTAAACTAGAAAAAGAAGGATTTAGGGAGATGTGGTAATTTGTCTTCCAATATTTAAAGGCTATCACATGCAACAGGGATTAGATTTATTTTATATAATATTTCAACTACAAATGAAACCAGGACTTGGGACTTTGGAGGAAAAGTAGATTTTGGTAAAGAAGAATATTCTAGTAGAGTTTTTCACAGTGAAATTGGGCCGCTTGAGTAGTATCAGCCTATCTTGTTGCCATATAAAGCATTTAAATCCAATCTAGGTGACTATATGATGGATTGATGGGAAGAGGAGCTGCATGCTTTTTAAAGACCTTAGGTCTCAGATAGTCTAGGGATCAGTTTCTAGGAGGTTAGGGAATCTGAACACCAGATCTTTAAGACAAGATGATAGGGCAAGATCAATGATGGCAGGTTCAGCAAAGGATAGACACTCTGGCCACAAATTCCTTGACACTCCTCTCATCAAAATAAAGGCCAGCCTTAGTGATTCACTTCTAATGATGAATGCAGCACAGAGTGTTTCTTCATGATTTATGAGACTAAGTTAGACAAGATGATGTAGCATCCACTGGACTCTCTCTTGGGATGCTTGCCCTTGGAACCCAGTCTGTGTTCAAGTCCAGATTTAAATTTACTGAGTGACTTCCCCAAGTCATTTACCTCTCCCACATTTTTAGTAGTCACATGGCAGGACCACATGTAGACATTCCAGCCACATCCCAGCTAGGGTCCCAGCTGGAAGCCAGCATCAAAGGGCAGACCTGTGAGTGAGTAAGCAGACCTGCACATGGTTCTATCACTCAGTCTTTGAGTGCCTCCAGTTGGTGCTGCATGGAACAGAGGTGAGATATCCCCATTGAGCCCTGCCAAAATGGTAAGATTGTTGAGTGTTTTAACCATTTTACCTTTGGTGAGGTATGGGGAGATCAGATGCAGATCAAGAGGGAGAAATGGGAAGGAGTTTTACAATTTTTGTTAAACACACAGTTCCCTGAGGGTGAACATGACATACTTCATGGAGTCATGAAGCATGTCACTCATAGGAAGCACCAGGACGTGTTATAAGTTGAGGGGGAGGAGAGGAGACTTTGGAAAAGTGCCTTTATTGTGGTTTCTGTAGTGAGAAAAGAGAAGGCAAGACAAGCAGTCTGAGGACTGACTAATTTGAATAATATCAGCAGGTTCTGGGGCATCGGGTTGTCCCTTCTTGTCTGGTACCTGGCCCCAGTGAGTTGGGTGGTTTTTCCTGAGCAGGATGCAAGGGTGGCTTCTTTCCCAGGTTCTTGTCCAGGTGGATTTGAAGAATGAAGCCACAGACAAAAGGAGGTAGATGAAAAGGGTAGAAATTTATTGGAAGCAAGTACAGACTCCCACGTAGGGAGGGGATCCCAAGGGGGTGACCCAATAAGCTCTTCTTTGCTAATGTTTATAAAGGCTGCAGTTCTTTGTTTCTTCATACTACCTTCCAGTTGGTAACTATATCAACTTCAAAGCTCAAACCTTGCCCTAACTAGTTTGACTCAGTGGATAGAGCATCAGCCTGTGGACTCAAGGGTCCCAGGTTCGATTCCAGTCAAGGGCATGTACCTTGGTTGCGGGCACATCCCCAGTAGGGGGTGTGCAAGAGGCAGCTGATTGATATTTCTCTCTCATCGATGTTTCTAGCTCTCTCTCCCTCTCCCTTCCTCTCTGTAAAAACATCAATAAAATATATTTTTAAAAAACAACTCAAACCTCACGTGGTGCCCCCCTTTTATTCTCCCCCTTCAGTGGTAGAATTGTCTATCTCCTGTGAAAATCTCTTTTCCTCTTTCTCCCATTTGTTAGCATTTCTCTATCCTCTGTGAAGGTTTATTTCCTCTTTCTCCCATTTGTCAACATTTCTCTGTCCTCTGTGAAAGTTTGTTTCCTCTTTCTCCCCATACCATGTGGCTTTTCTCTATCTTCTGTGAATGGATGTCTTCCTCTCCCCTTATCATGTAGCACCTCTTTTTTCTCTCTCTCTGTGAATGTATGCTTTTTGGCAGCTCCAAGCTTTATTCTAGCAGTAGTCCCCCATGGGTCCCCTAATTCCTAAAACTCCCTAAATCTGCCTATTTTACCCCTAAAACTCCTTTCACTGGGGTGATTATGGAGGGTTTGTAGTGGCTGGGTGTGTGAGAGCCAGCTGAGAGAGGTACTTGGGGGTATGGCCTTAACCAGCTACTCAAGAAGGGGAACTGACCAACCTCTAGCCAGGCAGGGCCTCAAGACAGAATTTGTAAAACTATATTATTGTGAGCAAAATAAATGTTGACATTGTTTTAAGCTACTAGTTTTGGATAGTTCATTATATAGCAGTAGGTCACTGGAGTACTTGGATTGTTGGTCATTGCAGAAGCCCACAAGATGGAGCATCTGTTGCATTCTTCTGGACTCAGGGGGAGTGTAACTTCTTCTCTTGGCTTCTAGGGCCTTTATGAGACCCAGAGGGGCTCTCTCTGAGCAAGAGTTCAGATTTATTGATTTCCTGGGTCAGAACATGGGCCATAAAACCTGGCTTCACATTTCTCTGACTCTCATGAAGTCCCGAGGGTGTGCTTTCTATAGGTCCTCCCAGAGCAGCAAGGAGAGAGGTACGTTTTGGGTTTTGGGAGGGAAGAAGGTGTGTCTTGGTTTAGTCTGAGGATGAAGGTGTCTCTCTCAGTTTGGGTTTCCCTCAATGTAAAGCTTGAGAAAAGAACGTGGGTACTTTATTTGGGAAGTGATCCCAGGAAGAAGGAATGAGGGAGTGGAAGAGATGGAGGAAAATTCAATATAAGGGAGTTGTTAATCAAGATTGTTGTAGGAAACAAGGCCTTGATTTTTCTGGGACTTCCTGAGCAGCATATCTTTCAGAAATATCCTCCTGTAGGAAAGGAGTTGGGTATTTATCCAACTCTCTCATGTTCCCTTGGGTTGAGGGCTGTTCCTGAAAGCAACCTCTGGACTGTGTTTGTGCATGGGCTGAGAAGGCTTATGTGGCATCAGAAAAGGTTTTTGGCAGGAAGTAGAAAGATGAAGAACATGCCTTGATGTGGGACACTGTTACCTGAGGGTAGTCTAAGCTCTTGTGGATTTCAGCTGAGTCTGACTTTCTACATGTTCAAGACAATGTATATGGGACACCAGAGGTGCCTGCCACAAAATCAGAACGGGAAAGTACACTGGAATTGGATTCAAAGGCCTGGGTTTCAGCCCCCAATTATACTAACTGAGTAACCATGACAAAGGCATTTAACTCCCAGAGTTAGTTTTCTCATATGTAGAGTGAGGATATATTATCAGGTGACATTTGTCTGGAAAATACAGAGCCAAGGGCAGTGCCTCACCTAGGAGATGTGAACTGGTTGGCTGCCAAGAGGCCTCCAAAGGAATTCTCCATAATCCATGAAGACTAGGGCTTTCCTTCCTGACTATGGTGCTTCTCCCAAGGCAAGGTTTCTTAACCAAATTCATGATGACTGATGTATAACTAACATGGAAATTTATTAATTTAGAATGAGAAAGGTAAAGATCACTGGAATTGACAGCAGTATTTTTTGGCTAGGAACATTGTCTTTGTAGGCAAGCTATTTTAGAAGTCCAGTCAAAGTCAGAATGTTAAGTGGGTATAGGATTCAAATAAAGGTAGTTTGTTACATGGTTTGAATTTTGGAGCAGCAGGGTAAGGGTAGCCTAATGTATCGTTTTCTGCAAGGTTATCAGCTCCTCTGACTTATCCAGTGACCTTCATTATGAATGACCTCATCATTGGCAAATATCTTCAAACTTGCCTTATGCATGTCCGGGATTCAATTGACTTTTGTAAATCAACTTTGCTTCTCTATCACTATGCATTGTATTGATTTTGTGGTGCAATTCTCAGAGGGCAACTTCTTCTTCTTCTTTTTTTTTAAACCAAACTGTTTAGGGGGCAATTCATCCTCTATACTGTCCATAAAACCTGGCCCCAAACTATTTCTGTGGTTATTGGAGAGTTTAAATGGCACTGTTAAACTGATAAGCTTTATGTCCATTAGTAAATCATGGGACCCAGTAGGCAGTAATGGGCTCTGGCAAGTAGAGGAATAGAGTTTGGCAGTCTATGAAATAGAAAAGTACTTTTTAAAAATGCCTATTTTGTTGAGGAGGTAAAGGACTCTGTAATCATGGATAGAAGTGCTTAAGGCCAGGCTACTGTTGATAATTATAACTTGTTGACAATTAAAACTATTGCGAAGGATTTTATTAGAAATTGTCAAGCCTAGTAAAAAGGAAAACAAATAGTTATAAGTTTGGTTTATTGAATATAAAATATAATTTTAAAGATACCTTTAAAAGAAATAATACTAATCTGAAAGTTGGGAGACTTGAGTATTTGCCTTATTCTGCTGACTAAAAAGTTGTATAACTTTGGCTGATCACCTCTCTGGGGTTCACTGTAAAAAAGAGGACAAGATTAATAATTCTATTTCTATTTCAACTCTAAAACTTTTCTGATACAAAGTAATAGGTTTTCTTGGCAGTGGAGACAATCACATAACTTTTAAAAGTGTGAATGTTTTGGAGGGAAGTGAGAGATGGGAAGAGCTTCACTCTTCATAGAAGGGAAATCACTAATCTGTATTCCAGGAAGTTACAGTCTAAACATTTTCAATGTCTGACACTAAAATGTAGGGAGAATACTTGAGGGACGTCTACAGGAAATCCCTAATAATAGTGACCAACCATCCCAGTTTGCCTGGATCTGAGAAGTTTACCAGGAATCAGGATGTTCACTATTAAGAGGGGAAAGTCCTGAGCAAAAAGGGATGAGTTGGTCTTCTTACTCCTAACATGCAATCTGTATTTGTCTTAGTCTGTTCGAGCTGTTATATCAAAAATACCATAGACTACTGTTGATTAAACAACATTTATTTCTCATAGTTCTGGAGGCTGGGAAGTCCAAGATCAAGGCACTTGCAGATTCATTATCTTGTGAGGACCTGCTTTCTGATTCATAGAGGCTCCTTTTCTTACTGTGTCCTCACATGACCAAAGGGGTAAGGGAGCTTCCTGGGTCTCTTTTATAAGGGCACTAGTCCCATTCTTTCTTTTTTTAATTTTTTTGAATTACTTTATTGATTAAGGTATCACATATTTGTCCTCATTCCCCCCATTCCCATCCCAAACCCCTCCCCACGCATGCCCCCACCTCCCTGTTGTCCGTGACCATTGGTTAGGCTCATATGCATGCACACAAGTCCTTTGCTTGAGGGCTGTACCCTCATGACCTAATCACCTCTCAAAGGCCCAGCTTCTTAATATCATCACATTGGGGAATAGGTTTCAGCATATGAACTTTGGGGGGGGGGGCATAAACATTCAGCCATACTAGCATTATTTTAGTATAGGCTTCAAGCTGTCCTCTGTATAGTAGTCAAGTGGTAAGAATAGATGCTGCTAATAAACTTCAAACACTAAAAATGTTGCTTCTAAAAGGCACCATTTAAGTGATGAATACAGTTTTAAAGTCACAGACTGGGGAATATGCAGAAAGTGAGACATTAAACGATTAGAGGACAGAAACAAGTTTTTCCCCACTGTTATGTATTCAATTATTTGTTTATTTATGCCTTTAGTATTACTGAGTCCCGTCTCTGTGTGAAGCACAGTGCTAGTTGCTGGAAATGAAAACAAACAAGCAAATAATAAAACAAGAACACCTCTCTCATGAGATTTATTTTAATCTACCTTGTTGCTATTAAATTTGTCTTTCCTTCTTACCCCAGAGTGCTGTCCTGTAAGCACCTCACACATCTTGGTACTAAGGCCAGGGCCTAGTACTTGGGAGGCCCTCAACAAATATTTGTTGAATTGAATTTTTATTATTCCCTTTGGTCTTTCTGACTTTTTAAAAAACCTCTTTTCCCTTCTTTGTCTCAAAGGATTCCACTAATATTTTTTTCTCTAGGACTCAAAACACTTGGCAAACATTTTCCAAGATCTTTACAGCCTGTCTCTGAAATAGATAAGTACCCTGATAGCAATTGTACCCATCACTAGCTATGGTCTCTCTTGGTTCTCTTATGTCCTATTACTGATGGTTCATTTGAGCTTCCACAGCAGGTCAAGACACCGTTTAATAGTTCTCATGGCTCATTTTGGGCATTTGCAGGGCAGTAGTCTCAGGAAATATGTGGACTTCAAAGGTACTTATCAGAAGCAAATTCAGATAAAAGTAAACAGCACAATAAAGATGCCAAGTGTAGGTAGGCCTCATGTTCCACAGCACAGGGCCTGTAAAGGTCTCCCGAGGACATAAGCCAGAAAGAGCCACCTGGAGTTGTAATTTTCCAGCCCTTCTGGAGATTTAGGTGAGGTCATTGCTGTTGATTCCATTTTGGAGTCTGGCAGCAGGAAGGGATCTTGGGATTTAACTCTGTCCTCTGTCTGAGTGTCACTACATTGAAAATAGGACAAAATGGTAATACATTTATGACAAGGCTATTTGCCTTTTGTATAATTTCTGGAAGTGAAGTGCTAAAAATATTGCTAAGTTAAAAAAATCCTTAATGAATTCCCATCACATTCCAGTGAGATAGATGAAGAGTAAGTTAATTTTTTTTTTAATACAGGGGACAACTGAATCCCTTAGTAATTATCAAGTGTCACACATCAAATTTATAACAGCAGTTCACTCAGACAGACATGTATTATGACACCACAAAACATTTTTTGGTCTCAGCAGATGTTGTACATTTGAAATTATCTAAACTGTTGGGCTTTGCTCATATTGTAGAGTCACAAGCTATATAGGAGGTGCACGTCTTATCTAATTTACTTATCTATTATTGTGACCTGACACTTACATTATTAATGGCCCTTAAGTCTAAATGATTGCCCCATTTTTGGCAGGCAGTTTGTGGGTAGATGTGCTTTTCTGTAATTGTGTCGGTCATCTCCTGTACTTGGGCAGGAAAACTCCTTAAACTTGGAAATAGCAATGGGAAAATTAATTGTTTTGATAACAAAACAATAAAACCAACCAGTCCTTTCTGCATATGTGTGCATGTGTCTGTGCCCATCAATGTGTATGTGTGTCCATCTGAGTGTTATCTACTAGAATTTATTATAGGTTATCAGCAACTCTTAAGAAAAAACAGAACTTCACAATGATGCAGTAGAAGCAACTAGCCAAGGTAATAATCATTTCTAGCTACTACTTTGATGATAAGCATGCTTTAAAAAAAAGTCCATCCGTCCATCCATCCATCCATCCATCCATCCATCCATCCATCCATCATCTATCTAGCTATCTGAGTTAATTCACATGATTAAAAATAATTACAAAATATAAAAAGTTCATAGTTACTAGTCTTCCTCCTATTCCTTATTTCCCATGTGCCAAGAACCCTCAGTCATAGATAATCAATCACTCTTTTTAATTTCTTAAATATCCAAAGTTTCAGTTTAAAAAAATTATATAAAATCCAATTAAAATATGATTTCTCTCCTTTTATACAAAAGATAACATATTACAGACATTCTTCTGCAGCTTGTTTTCATCACCTAAAAGGATCTTGGCAATCATGCCTTAGCAGGATATAGAGAGCTTTTTCATATTTTTTCCAGCTGCATGGTACTTCATTGCTTAGATCACTATTTTTAAAATATGTACATGCATCAAAATCACTTGGAGGGTTGTTAAAATACAGATTACTGAGTTCGATCCCTAAATCCTTTATTCAAGAGGTCTGGGGTGGGGTCTGAAAATTTGCATTTCTATTAAGTTCCTAGTAGATGTTAATGTTATTGTCTGGGGACCACACTTTGAGAACTACTGTTTTAAAAATACCATAACATATTTAGCCTGTGGACAGACAAAAAAAACTTTCCCAACCTCTTGCTATTACAAACTATGAAGCAATGAATTTTCTGATTCACATAGCATTTCAAACAGATATAGGTATTTCTGTAGGATAAATTTCTAAGAGTGGATTTTGGGTTTGAGGGTTATATAAATTTGTAATTTCAATATGTAGTGCTAAATTGGTGGCGCTTTCAACTTATACTTCTAGCAGTAATACTTGAAAGTTCTATTAAACCATGCCAAAAGAGTCTATTATAAAACTTTTTTTTGCCAGTCTGATAAGTGACAAATAGTTTTAATTTACACTTACCTTTTCATATAATTAAGAACCATCTGTATTTCTTTTCTGAAATTTTCCTTTTTTGAATCAGTTACCTAATCATTTTAGACCTCAGTGTCTTTATCTGTAAAGTGGGAATATTAGTAATTCTTAATAATTAGGCAGCCTAAACTGCTATGACTCCAAACTTTATTTTTTGATTCTTAATAATTAATTAAATTATACTTAATTTTATTCATTTTCCAGTTACTTATATTTGAATAATTAGCACCTACAATATGTTGAGTACTGGGGATGATATGGTGAAAACATTATCAAGGAATTCATTGTATATGAGGGAAGACCAACTTGAAAGGGTTATCTATATTATAAAAAGCCCATGGCCGTGATGCTATAAAGCCATAACGACCAGTCACCAGGAGGCTGCGTGTGCAGCGAGGCGCGCAGGTAGGTGGGACTTGACTCTGGGTCTTGCGGCATGGCGGGGTCTGGGGTCCCGGGTCTCGCGCGATTTTCCGCAGGTCTGGGTCTTGCGCGATTTCGTACACTGGGTTACTAGTGTTAAAATAAAATGATGGCTGTAAGGAAGGTGCTTACAAAGTCAAAGAGGCACATCAGGACAATGAACCTTAACTCTGCCTAGGGGAATCAGGAAAGCTTCATGCAGAAGGCTTGAACTGACACCTGATGAAAAGGAGTTTGCCAGATGAATGAGTAGAGGAGGGTATCACAAACAGAAAAATAGCCTGTGTAAAATCAGAGGCATGGGAAAAATACGGGTATTAGCTAACTATAATAGTGTAAATTTTAAAGAGTAGTAATGGAAGAAGGACCACTCTGATTTTCAAGTTCACCTTTACAGTAGGAGGACATTAGTCCTTCAAATTGAAAACATGAATGCTTCCCTCATTATTTTCAGTAGCCAATTTTCTCTCTATTAGTTTTCTCATCTGGTCCTCTTTACCATGGCACTTGTAGTTTGGACACTTCTTTGTCTCAAATGAAGATTTATTTGGGGCTCTGTTATATAAGCTTGCCAATTTAATGTTCCATCCACTAGCACATAATTCTTAATCTGAGAGTCAGAGGTTAATAGAAAAATAACATAGAGGGGATATATCTTATGCTATAATTTTAAGAGTATGTTCTCAGGGACTATGGATGGAAATGAGGAGATGCTCAGGACATATTGAATAAAGAGATCTGTAGACTCTGTGAGCTAAAGCCTGATGACTTGACATATACCTGAATGGACTGGATTTCTCTGTGGTTAAGTCGCTGTCTGGGTCACTAAGGAAGTCTGGCCAAATATATGTTCTTTGTATATTTTAGATATTAGAAGTAATCAAGACTGTGGACACCATTATCAAGAGTACAGAAATCTTAGCTTCAAGAAACTCAATGAGCAGTGCTACAAAATTGAAATATTTCTATTTATCAACTGCAAGAACTCTTGGAAACCACTGGGCTAGATGTCCTTAGGGGTTAGCTCTATTTTACTCTAACCTTTTATACTATATTTCTATTTTCTTTCTAGGCATGACTTTTTAAAAAAAATCCTCACCCAAGGATATGGTTTTATTTATTTTAGAGAGAGGAAGTGGGGGGGCGTGGAGAGAGAGCAACATCAATCTGAGAGAGAAACATTAATTAGTTGCCTTCTGTACCTGCCCTGGCCAGGAATCAAACCTGCAACCTAGGTATGTACCCTGACCCGGAATCAACCTACAACTTTTTGGTGTATGGGTTGATGCTTCAACCAACTGAGCCACCTGGTCAGGGCTCTAGGCATCACACCTTTAAGATGCCTACAAAGTAGGAGCCTAAAACAATGGACCTTTATCACCACCTCTCAATATGTAGATGGTTCCACTATTTTTTTCAGGAATAATATAAACAGGAGGCTATTGCTTAGACCCTGTTTCACCCACGTAGGAAGTTTATTCAGCTATAAGTGATACTCATCTTCAGCCTTTGCTCCCATGAAAAACAGTGTGGCTAAGAAATCCTCCTACACTTCTATGTTCTGGGAAATGACTTAACTGCAAGAACCAGCCTTCCCAATGTTACTTAGATGAGCCTCAAGGATGAACCCTTTGTTTACCTAAGGCAGACACAAAACCTTGAAATCCTTATTCTTTTTTTAAAAAAATGTTTTTATTGATTTTTAGAGAGAGAGGAAGGGAGAGGGATAGAAAGATAGAAACATTGATGAGAGAGAAACATCATCAATCAGCTGCCTCCTGCACTCACCCCCACTGGGGATTGAACCTGCAACCCAGGCATGTGCCCTGACAGGGAATCAAACCCACCACCTCTTGGTTCCTGGGTTGGATGCTCAACCACTGAGCCATGCTGGCTGGGTGAAATCCTTATTCTTTATCTCATAAATGATTAGCTGAAATATTCGTCCCCTTTGACCAATCTGAAGAAAATGCTCATTAACGTGACTAAACTTTAGTCAGGGCTGTCTCCTTTCCCTGGGCTCCTAAATTTTGGCCCATCATTGAGCATTGGAATGTAGAATAACCCCTCCTTAGTGAACATTCCTCAGAATCAGCTGTCCTGAGGGAAAACCATTCCATGACCCATTGTCCAATCAGGCTTCCCAGTCATCTCCCCCTTCCACATCTGGTTCTTTTTAGCAATATTTACTCCTTCCTATAAAAGAAAAGCCCTCTCCTGCCAGACCTTTGAGATACTTGTAGATATCATGGTCATAAAATGTAAGTTTTCAACTTCTTTGGGTAAATACCAAGGAGCATGATTGCTAGATCATCCAATAAGAGTATGTTTAATTTTGTAAGAAACTGCCAAACTGTTTTCCAAAGTGGCTGTATCATTTAAAAAAAATTTTTTTTATTGATTAAGGTATCACATATTTGTCCTCATCCCCCCATTCCCATCCCACACCCCTCCCCACGCATGCCCCCACCCCCCTGTTGTCCTTAACCACTGGTTAGGCTCATATGCATGCACCCAAGTCCTTTGGTTGATCTCTCCCCTTTACCCCCACCCTCCTCTACCCTCCCTCTGAGGCCCGACAGTCTGATCCATGCCTCCTTGTTTCTGGGTCTGTTCTTGTTCATCAGTCTATGTTGTTCATTATTTCCCCTAGATGAGTGAGATCATGTGCTATTAGAAATACACTTATAAGAACCGAAAATGAGAAAAGCAATAATGGTTATGCTGACAGGCAAATGAAAAAAAAGTCTGTAGTGAGTTTCTTTCTGGGCCAACAGTTCTTTTGAGACCCAATTTCAGCTATATCATTTTAATTCCCACCAGCAACAAATGAAAATTCCTGCTGCTCCACATCTTTGTCAGCATTTGGTGTTGTCTCTGTTTTGGATTTTGGCCATTTTAGTAGGTATGTACTGGTATCTCATTGTTGTTTTAATTTGCATTTCCCTGATGATATATGTGAAGCATCTTTTCATATGCTTATTTGCCACCTGTATATCTTCATTGGTGAGGTGCCTGTTGAGGTGTTTGGCCCATATTTTAATCAGATGGTTTGTTTGAAAGTTCTTTGTATATCTTAGAGAATATTTCTCTTGCAGATAATTTTTCCTCAGTCTGTGGCTTGTCTTCCCATTCTTTTGATGGATATTTTACTTGACAGACATTTTCAGAAAATAAAAAAAGTACCCAAAACATAGTGGGAGACTGAAATGGTCAAACTCCCCACTCTACAAATATCCTGTTAATGTACTCTTTAGAGCTATCTATGTCTTTCACTGTCTTTGAGCTAATTTACAGCTTTATAAGCATCAGAAGACGGATAACAATCATGATTCTTTTCATTAGAAATGCAAATAAACTGTGTCCAAAATGTAACTGGTTATTTCCTTGATGATAGACCTTTTTGCCTCTGTCCATAAATTAAGTTCAGCATTCCTTATTGTCTCCATAGGTGTAGTTCTTTGAAGTATCCTTTGGATTGGTCGTAACATCTTACTGGCTTCATCATCAATTAATTAATGCATTACATAAAATCTTTGACATATGTTCATTTTGTACTCATTTTTTATGTGAATCCTGATTTTACCTTTGTTTAAAAAAAATTTATCCTTTAACAGAAGTTGGTATAATGTAGGTTTCACAGCTAGTGGAGGAGACTTGTTTCACAAACAAGGCTCAGATCATAGAGCACATACTCTTTACTCACCACATTATGCTTGGGAACTAAAAGTTAAGTGGGAGAAGCAAAGCATATTGCCCATTGAGATCAACGTGCTAATGGTTAAAGCCTTTGGCTCCTATAGGGAACTCAAATGGAAAAGAACAGATAAGTTTATTTAGTAAGAATTGTAAAACCATTTTGTGTACAATAGGTTCTGCCAAAAAACCTCCCTAGCATTTGGGAATCAGAGAAATTAGCAGAGAAATCAGGCTGCTCTGCTGGGTTTAAGAACATTTCCTAACAAAACCTACTATGAATATGGAATTCTTAATTAACATTCCTAGAGGGTGGGCACATGGCGCAGTGTGCCCAGGGTTCTCTGGGAGTTGCTTTGTTTGAGTGAAGTTCCCTAGTGTTCACAGTTGGATAGCTGCAGATTAAGTGCAGACAATACTTGGACAGACAATTGAAAAAGTAATTTTTTGATGCTTTCCCCAGCTGCTGCTGAGAGATTAGCTGGGATGTTATCCAGGTTCTTTTGCTGTAGCTGATAAAACTTTATGAGAGCAGCACATAAGTTTATACATTATTGTTGATCTAGCTGGGGAAAGAATTTGGGAATACTGTTGCACTTCTTTTATGGGTTGGGAGTCAACAAGTCTAGGCTTTGTTTGCTGGACATTGCGCCTATTGGAAGGAAAATATTACTAGAAATAGACAATTAAAATAAAACTATACAAAACAATTATTCTAGTTGTTTCTCTGCTATGCATTCCACCTCATCCCATTTTGTGACCTCCATGATCCATATCTTGTGCACTGGATTGTGAATAGGCAAAGCCAGTCAGGGTTATCTGTGTTCCCTTGCCACAAAAAAGTGGTCAAGACCTGGCAGAGACTAAGATTCCTTTGACTATACTGATTACTCATGAGTAATCCAATCAGAGTAAAGTTTAGGGTTTTTGTTCAGTTGTGAAAACTGTATCATCTCCCACACTGGACATGTTTGACAAAGAACTGTAGCTTTACTTTCTGCTAGCAGTGCTCTTACATTCATGAGAAAAGCAGTCCTGAAGATCAACTGGATACTGAGAGGAGTGCCTAAAGAATCACAGAGAAATGAAACTAAGGCCTTAATGAAATTGCACTTAAAGCCCATTTGACCTTAGTAACTCAAACCTGTGAATTCTGATTATTGTTTGAATCAATTTGATTTTTTTTTTGTCATTCACAATGAAGGATTTCTACCACCAAACATGGGATATTTTTATGATCCCTGTTGCTTCCTTTTCTTTACATGGTGCTGTATTGTGTGCAGAAGAGACTTCAGAACATGACTTTGACTTGGATCTCGTCCTGGGAAGAGCTGAGATTAAGTTCACCGATATTCTCGGGGAGCTCTTAGAATCTGTTCAATCTTGGATGCTCTTTACCTTTCCCAGCCCTAGTAGTTTGAGGTATAATTTTTGGCTGGTTTTCTGTGACCTTTCAAGGAAGTGAAAATTCTGAGGAGACAATGGAATTGGCCCCAAATAGGGAAAGCTGGAGAACTCTGGACAGATAGTATTTCATGGAATCTTGTCTAGGAAACACAGTTTTGCAGATTTGTGGATGATCATGCAGCTGGTCATTGATCAATACAGGTTTGAGCTGTGCAGGTCCATGTATAGGTGAAATTTTTTGGATAAATACCTGTACTATTTTTGATCCATGATTAGGAGTCCACAGATATGGAACACTGACTGTATGCATTGATTTATGCCATTTTATACAGGGGACTTGAGCATCCACAAATTTTTCTCTCCACAAGGAACCAATTCCCTATGGATACCAAGGGTAGTCAAGTTTTGGGGTAGTCAAAAGTTACACATGAATTTTTTACTATGGGGGTGGGGTTGGGACCCTTAACCCCCAAGGGTCAACTGTACTTACATTTGTGTGTCTTTAAGACAAGGGAGTCTTTAAGACTTTAAGACTCCCCTACTAGCACTCTAAGCATCCTTAAAAGGAGGAACCATGTTTGTTTTATTCATTACCATATCCTCAGTGCCTAACATGGTGGCTGTTTCCTAGGAAGCATTTGATTATATCTGTTAAATTAGAAGGATGAACAGGAGTCAAGTGGTACAGAGTTTTTGGTATGTTTCTTTTCATACTTTACCAATAAGGAGTTTTATTTCAAAAGTCATGATTATAATTACAGGGTCCAGGGTTTATCTGAATTAATCTCACTGGAAATTTTAACCCCTCACCCAATTCTTTGTTTAACCTTGTCTTTCCTCTTAAGTTCCAAAGAAACCCATCATCAGAATTTTTTTTAAAGAAGAAAATTGTTTCATTTGTAACTATTGAACAAGTGTAAGTTTGATGAAATCTCTATGTGCCATAGGTAAAGCAATGAATAATATATAAATACCTAAAGAATTATATCACATTGATTTTTAAAATCATGAAATATCTTGCAGAGCTAGGGTCCATGTTTTTGAGCAGTATACATGCTTTCGGTATTACCAGTTCAGTTGCAAATAGCTGAACATGGTAAAGGTAGAAGAAAATAAAAAATGTCACTTAGCTCCTTTTTTTTGTGCTATAAGGTATTTGTTAGTTGAAATTTTAACTTTTTTTCATAGCTAATGGAACAGAAACCATGAATCCAATTCAGCTAACTCCCAGGAAGACTAGATAAGAACTATTCAATTATAGGTTGCTTATTTATCTAATTCTCTTGGCAGGATTTGCTTTTGGTAAAACAAATCACCTGTTGAAGAAAAAAAAGTCATTTAAGTGATTAAAATCTACTTTAGTTAATTTCCTCTTTAACTTATTTGTACGCCAGCAAGAGCTGATAATTGTAATGAATAATTCTTATGGGAAACTTTCGTTGACATTTGGATCTCATTAAACTTTGAAAAAGTTGTACCATCTTGTTCTTTTGGGGCTTCCTTTCCCCTACCCCCCAGGATAACTGTTTTCAAGGCAGGCTACAGTGCATGAAGTTTGATGCATGAGCTTTGAAACTTCAGAGTTTGAAATCCAGTTCTTTCATTACTAGCTGTGTGAGCCAGGGCAATTTTAAGTTAAAAAAACCCACACATACAACTCAAATACAGGTGTAAAATGATTGTTACAATGGATTGTCAGGATAATTAAATAAGCTAATGTAAAGTGCTAGGCTTAGAGATGTAAAATGTTTAACATAGTTGGGCATATGGTAAGAATATATTAATAGGTATTACTCATTATTAATAAGAAGCTCAGAAATAGAAAAGCTGATTGGATGAAGAGGGGCTGCTGGAAAAACAAAGATCAATCTCCTCTTTATAATTAATGTATAAGTTGCTAGAAAATTTAGCATATGAGTAATAGACATCTGCTCTATTATCAAGAAAACACAATTTTTCAAGTTCTTACCAAACTACTTCTGTATTATACATACCATCCATTCAGAATTCTTTTTTTAGAGGATATTTTTGCCTTAGGGGTCAGAGTATATAACACTTCTAGAACAAGTACACCTGAGTCCCAGTGTAGAATTAAAATCAGTTAATGTGAACGTCAACCCTTCCTCTTGGTGTTTTAAAGTGCATATCATTTAAAGGTAAAGAAAATGTAAAATAGAAAAAGATGACTGCAGGGACTGGTGAATATAGATGGTGTAAGAAAATGCGTGGTAGAGAATGAGAAAGGAGAGAGAAAGAGTAGTAGCATCTTGATTTGAATATATCTATCTTATCTATCTATTGAAATCACAAATGTCATTGCTATATGTAGGCATGTTATTAACCTCAAATTTTAGCCCTTTTTTGAAGCTGGAGAATATGAATAATATTGTTAGACATGTAAGTCAACTTTTGATTTTTTTTTTGTGCAGAGGAGAAAGTGGGGTTTGTAAAAACTTATTTAGGTATGCATTGGAAATTTTTGTGTGTATGTGAGGGAAACAGTCTTACCATTTCAAAATACTTTGTTCAGACTAATCTTAAAATTAATTTGTGTTTTGGACACACATCATTTGTTTCTGCCACTAAGAAGATTATTAAAGGCCAAGTTAGATGGATTTAAAAGTAAGCAAAATAATCCATACTGTAAATCTATGTGCAAAGAGATATAATAGGGAGTGTCCATTTTTATTTATTCAGTACTATGCTTTGAGTTTAGATTTAATGTCTTATTTATAGTGGAAAAGGTAAGGAATTTTCCCATAGTTTAGAAGTGATTTAGCTTAGAGATAAAAATTGCCACAAGGCACTGAAAGAACAGAGTTTAGGACTTCTGCTCTCACTTAAAAAATGTTCCTAATTTCTTAAAAATGTGTTTATTAGACATAGCAGAAGCCTGTCTTAGAGAATGAAGGAACATCCTGACCGGAAATAAAACTATGAGAAGTCAAGGAAACAACTGGTGCCTTGGAAGTTGATCCTTTTGTGTTTCTCCTGCTTTATAATTTATCTTTATAGCATCAACATGTGCTTTTAGCTACCATTTCTGTCTTGATGACTAGCCCTGTCATTATCAGCCTTTATTAATCCTAGCTCTCTCAGGACTGATTTCTGAAATTGACCCCTAACCACCATCTCTTACTTCTCTGGATGAGGGGTTATGGAACAGGAACAGAAGAAAGTACAAAGCTTTTATTTTTCTTTGTTAAACTAGACTTAAAACAGTCTTAAAGGAGCCTCTGAGAAGCCATATACTCTCATGATCCAAATTCCTGCGTTCTCAATCTAGTCAAATAGGTGTATTTCCATTTGGGAAGAGTCTCACTATACCATCTTCCTTCTGGGAAAGAAAATAATTTAGTTCCTCCTGAGTCCATATTGTTGAGGAGTTTGCAAAATGTAGGTTTATACTGGAGGTTATTTTGGCACTTTGTGCTTGTGTTCAGTGTATTCTATTGGAAGCTATTATGAGGGCTGTGGGGAAAGAGAGAAAGATGAGCTGGTGTCTGCACTTTTCTTAAACAGCTGGGGCTATGAGCAGAAACTCTTTAAATTGCACATGCAAATGTAGCATCTGGCATAGTGGGAACAACAGAGCTCCAGGGACCCTGGAAGAGGTGAAGTAGGAGAGTTTGTCAAGTTTCTTACAGTTTTAACTTCGGACCTTAAGAATAGAATTAAACAACAAAGAGTAGTGAGCTTTGCTCTAGCATCTCAAGAAACACAATCAGTAGGACTTTAGCCTGAGTGAAAAGCATGTAGACTGTGATTGAAGAAGCAGGAGTTGGAAATCAAAATAAATTAGCTTCAAAGTAGTGGTTCCCAAAGTGTGCCCCCCACAACCCAATCAGTGTCAGCATTATCTGGGAATTTGTTAGAAATGCAAATTCTTGGTCCTCAACCCAGAACTACTGGATCAGAAATTGGGGGTAGGACCCAGAAATCTATGGTTCAACAAGTCCTCCAGATTATTCTGATATATGCTAAAAATTGAGAATCACCATTTTAGGGCATTGGGGATTTATTTATTTATTTTTTATTTTTTACTTAGTAAGGAGGTGGCCTTCATCTCCTGTCCCTTACTGATTGTCGTAGGTCCATGAATGAATGCATGTGTGCATACCAGATTTAAAAAGTGATGATAGCCCAGCCAGTGTGGCTCAGTGGTTGAGCATCGACCTATGAACCAGGAAGTCATAGGTTTGATTCCTGGTCAGGGTACATGCCTGGGTTGAAGGCTCAATCCCCAATGTGGGGTGTGCTGGAGGCAGCCAATCAATGAATCTCTCTCATCATTGATGTTTGTATCTCTCTCTTCTTCTCCCTTCCTCTCTGAAATCAATAAAAAAATATTTTAAAAAAGTGATGATAGAACCTGGAAGGGCTTTGCTATCACATTTCATTATTTTAAGACCTGACGTGACCCCTTTCTTAGGTGTTCCTCTTTCTTTTCAAGTCTTAGCTTCCTCAGTTTGGTGACTCTCAGCAGATGCCATCTACTTGTTATTTCACAATGGAACTGAGCTGTTCAAAGTGGTAGCCTACACATGGCCACATGTGACTACTTAAATTAAAATTAAGTAAAGTAAAAAGTTTAGCTTCTCAACTCTAGCCATATTTCAACTGCTTAGTAGCCACATGTGGATAGAAGCTACTCTATTGGACAGTACTAATATGGAACATCTTCATCTCTTGGATACTAACCTGGTAAAGCTACCAGTAATGTTTACTAACTTCAGTTGTGTAAACACTCCCACCATGACCAGTGTCGAGCTACCAACATGGAGTTGGAAAGAGATACGCACAATCAACTCATGAGAGCCAACATGAGTTGGTTCCAGGTCACCACTTGTTTTATGAGAGGAATTCTTTCTTGATGGCAGAAAGTACAAATTCTGTTCTTTATATTCTAATTTGATTTTATGTGGTTGGTTTTCCAAGAATACAATATTAATAGCATACTAAATATGGCCAATAAAGTCTATTTTAAAAGATCTATTCCATGTCAATAGGAAAACTGCTCAAAGTGGATTGGGATCAGTGTCTTATAGTGTCTGTGTACTCAAAACTAAACCATACAAGATGTTAAGATGCATTTGTTTTAGTCTGAATTTTGTATTGAGTCAATGTTGTACTCCATTTATTATTTCTAATAAGTGGAGGTGTTTATAGTCATGTCTGGTTGTGGATAGTAAGTGGGTAGGATTGACTTGCTTGTTAATTGAAAATGGAAGAATTATCTTTCATCTTTGAGGTCATGAATGACTTGTAAGTATGCTTAAAAGGATGAGCAATGTACTTAACTTTTAAAATATTTGCCATTTTTAAAGTGCTTAGAAATCCTTTTTGAAAGATGTAAAATTATTCTTTTATTGCAAGCCAAACAGAAGCCAGGGGCTAGTTTTAAGTTTCATAATCAGACTTGGAAAAGACCTTTTTTGTTGTTTGTTAAGCAGTACATCCTCTAAACAATGTACATCCTCTAAACAATGTGTGTGTGTGTGTGTGTGTGTGTGTGTGTGTGTGTGTGTGTGTATCTGCAGTGATGGTGGGGGTTTATGGTCATGAATGATGCTCTTGCCTCACTAAGCTAACTACATAGCTGTTAGACAGAAATAAATTTTAGTTCATGGATTTTACACCCAAAATTGAAAATGAGAAATGAAATTATTCTGATCCGATTTCCTTTCTTTAAAAGGAAAACCCCTAACTCCGAATTGCTATTACTAAAACTCTTTGTTAATTGTTGTAATGATAATTGGACAAGAATTATCAGGTAAACTAATAACCTTGTTGAGCCTAATTATTTCTGCAGAAATATTATACACATTTGTGTCAAAATGGGTCATTTTTTGGCTCTTGGGAATCTGCCATTTTAATGCTGGTCCAGCTAAAGCTGGGTGTCCTTGAGTAACAGCTGCTAAAAATTAAATCAATAAGTGGTGTCCAAATGTCAGAAAGAGTGATGCACCTGGGGACAGTTTGAGACAGTATGTGGGGTTTGATTCTGGGTAGTCAGAGTTTAAATTTGACTTAGAAAAGAAATAAGTCAGCATCTTTAATCCCCAAACATTATACACCATCTAGTCAGTAGACTTAGTAAAGGTCAAACAATCGATATAGTTGGCATTAGCAGAGTTAGGTTATGGAAGATGGTTTTATTCCTTGAAATTGTTATTTACAATTCCAACATACAGAAAGATAGGCAGATTGTCAGGTGAAGTAAAAAAGAAGCTGATTATTGGTCAAGGAGCTAAATTAAGATATTCAGTGAACTTGGGAAATAATGGGGATCTCAAATTGCTTCCACATTTGTCTTTGTTAAAGGTTTAATATTTTGAATGTGTACTTATCCTTTGGGGAAAATGGGTCTGCTAGATATATCATCAATCTAGTAAGATGGGAATGCCAGGAGAAGCATTTTATGGTTCATCATGTTGTTACTCTAGTATTGACTTATACTAGAAAAAATTAAAAAAGAAAAAGGAACAAGAATATATTTTTGCCCTTTGCAAAATCACTTGGAATTGAGTAAAGATAATTGGTGAAAATATTAGGTTCTCCCATTAAGTTATATTAAGTTGCAAACTATGGGAAGAAGGGACTTATATTTTCCATTATTTCTAGAGCGGTAGCAGAGCAGGTATGGAATGGAAAAACATGAATAAAAACTGAGAAGTGAGGATATAATAACTTGGTTAAAACCTAGTCATTTGACAACTAAATAAACATTATATGAACATATTCAAATAAGAGAATTTAGCATAGCCATTCGAAAGCCAAAAGAAAGTGTTTTTGAATTCCATCTTATAAGTAAAAAAAATTTTCCAAATAGTGTGTGTGTTTTAATTTTCACCCAGAAAGACTCCTATTACAATTGATCAAGAAATTAACCTGTGCTATCCTATTTTAAAAATCTTATTTTGTCACACATAAAAAATTAAAAAAATACATAGATGGATATGTATATATATATATATGTGTATATATATATGTTTGTGTGTGTGTATATATATATATATATATATATATATATATATATATATATATTTGAAATATATTTTTATTGATTTCAGAGAGGAAGGGAGAGGGAGAGAGAGAGATAGAAACATCAATGATAAGAGAGAATCATTGATTGGCTGCCTCCAGCACACTCCCTACTGGGGATAGAGCCCACACCCCGGGCATGTGCCCTTGACCAGAATCAAACCTGGGACCCTTCAATCCATAGGCCGACGCTCCCACTGAGCCAAACTGGCTAGGGTGAATATATATTTTTGACCAAAGATTGTGATATAGTAGGAGACAAAATTAGGGCCATTTTCTTGCTTTTTCTAACTCTAGACTGCTCTACTATAATGAAGTTTGGATCAGATAGCAATGAGAAATTGATGGCAATCAGAGGCAACTCTGATATAATCTCTTTAGTTAGCTGCGTGTTTCGGATCTCACAGGGAGAAAAGTTGTCCTTAATGTTTAAGTATATCTTCTTTATTAAGTGTTACCAGGGCAACCTGGAGAGCACCGTTTGTAGATCATCCATTGAGAAGAGTATACGTGAAGAAAGACTATGTTGGGGAAATAGAGAGTTACCTAGTAGATTTTATTGATTCTCTGGACTTGTGGTAGGTTCCAGTCATGGCCCTAATTCTTTAACCTGTGCCTACATCCACATCCTTTGCCCTGAGACTGCATTTCCTCTCAATGAAAAGACAGAGTCTATTTCCCTTAAATCTGGACTTGTTTTGTTAATTGCTTTGGTCAATAGAATGCAGCAGAAGTGAGAGTATGCCATTTCTGAGCCTCTGTCTAAGAAGGCGTTGTGTTTTCCATTTGTTCACTAATGGAGAGCAATGCTTTCTAGTCTGCTGTGTGGTGAGAGACACAATTTCAGACATGTGAGACATGTGACAGAGCCCAGGCAATAACAACTGAGCCGTCAAGTAGACCACACCAGACAGGAGAGCAGCAAATGCTTAATGCTATATGCCACTGATGTTTTGTGGTTGTTACGCAGCACTGTTGTGGCAATAGAGAGCTGATATAGGGCACTAGTTTTGTCTCAGGGTATGGAGATCTGATAAATCTTTCAGGAACTCTTGATGCTTTATTAAAGTAAATAGGAAGTCCTTGAAGAGACAGGCTTGCTTAGCTCAAGCACCTTCCATGAGGCATTTATTTACTGAGTTGATATGACCTGGGGGGCAAAAGTTTCAGCCCTTCGCTTGGTAGCAGCAGTATGCAAATATATTTGTGTCCCTCCAAATTCCACAGATGGGGTGTAGAAGTTAAGAAGGTCCTCCTTGCATCAGCATTGTCACAATTCCAGTGAAGAGTTTGTACCCCTTAGAGCAGTGGTTCTCAACCTTTCTAATGTCACGACCCTTTAATACAGCTCCTCATGTTGTGGTGACCCCCAACATAAAATTATTTTCGTTGCTACTTCATAACTGTAACTTTGCTACTGTTATGAATCGTAATGTAAATATCTGTGTTTTCCGATGGTCTTAGGCGACCCTGCTAGCGGTTCTCAACTTGTGGGTCGCGACCATCGGAAAGACCATCGGAAAACACAGATATTTACATTACAATTCATTAACATTAGCAAAATTACAGTTATGAAGTAGCAACGAAAATAATTTTATGGTTGGGGGTCACCACAACATGAGGAACTGTATTAAAGGGTCGCGGCATTAGAAAGGTTGAGAACCACTGCCTTAGAGAATAGATGTGACTTAATAATGGCCAATGGCATATCTATATTTGTTGTCAAAGCAGAATGATCAAATTTTCTTATAAAATGTGTCTTGGGAATTAGGACACATACCCTTAAAATTTTTTGTGTGAGTTCCATTTCTGGTATATTTGAGACTGTCGTTCCATTGTCTTCTGGCTTTATTTTACTTCTACTTTTCCCCCTTACTAGAGAAAACAATGGCATTTTGTAGAGCCCCAAGGGATTTGAATCTAAGAGGGACAGGTTTTTATCTGTGAATAGAAAGGGAATTTGGTTGAAAATAGAGGCTACTTATGATTCATTCAGAGGAATTTTTTCCTCTCCATCATTTTATTAGCCTAGTGATTTGATCCTCCGTGGCACTTCAGAGCCCTCTGTGAGATGACTTGGTTCAGCTGCACTGGATCTTTTTCAAATATTTTCTAAGGACAAACACCCTCCCTGTGGGTTTCCTCAGCTGCAATGATTGTCTTGTCTGGGGATTGTATTCTGATTAATTTAACTTAAGCTTCCTTACTGCTTCAGTGGATTCCAAATTTGTCATGGTTAAAAAAAAAATTCTCCTGAGAAGTCTCATAAAAGAAGTTCATGAGAATAGGGCTTAGAATTTGTTCTTCTGAGCAATCTTTATAATGTGGCAGAAGGCTGAGAAGAAGAATAGAAGGAATGCCAGATTCTTCCCGATGCATGCTCATAGGTCAGGCATAATACCGGAGTTGTGCAGAAATTTCCATGACCATTGCTCTGCCTGGAGATGCCCCTCTCCTCCAATTGAACTAAAAGCAGTGAAAAGCATGCAATAAGTTCACACAGCCAGCAGGGGGCAGGAGCGCCCCGGCCATAATTCCCAATCTCTTCACTAGGTGTTGCTCAAACCAACCATTGCACACTGTTCTCAAAGACAGCTGGTTCTGAACTATTATCAAGACTTTATTTTTAAATAAAATTTTTGCTTTTACTAAGTCTCATTTGCTGACAGTGTGGGCAGTAGAGTCAGTCCGCTTGAATTTGAATTCTGGCTGCTCTAATTGCTAGCTTTGCCATCTCTTTGTGCTTGAGTCTTTCTCATCTGAAAAATGGGGAAAGAACAGTTGTGAAGATGATTGAGTTAACTTGTGTAATGCATTTAGAATAGTACCAGGCACTTAGTAAGTTCTTGATAAATATCAGCTAATAATAGTATAGTTATTTTTATTATTATTTTTTTTTACCTTCCACCTTTCATCCTCCTAAGTCTGAATGTAAAAATAAACTTATCTGGCAATAGATTCTGCAGGCTGACTCCTCCTCTTTGTTCTTCAAAACTCATCTCAAAAATACAATATCACCTCTGTGGCATTTCTGCCAAAAATGCTTACGCTAAATCTAATAATGAGAAAACATCAGACAAAACCAAATTGAGGTACATTCTAAATAACTAGACTGTGCACTTAAAAAATGACAAGGTCACGAGAGACAAACTGTTCCAGACTGTAGGATACTAAACAGACATGACAACTGAATTTACAGTAAGACAACTGGTGAAAGTTGAATAAGGTCTGTAGGTGAGATAGTAGTATTAGGTTAGTATTAAATTTCTGGTTTTGCAAATTGTAGGCAATGGGAAAGAATGCCCTTGATCTTAGGAAACATACACTGGAGTATTTAAGAGTAAAAGGGATATAATCTCTGAAAGTTATTCTCAAATGTTTAAAAATATATATTTGTATATATTTATGTATTGTATATATGAGGGCATAAGATGAAAGGTTTATGAGAATTATTTGTATTATTCATGCAACTTTTTTGTAAGCCTGAAATAACATAAAAAAACTCAAAGTTAAAAAAATAAAAACCATGAATAAAAAATGAAATATATTATCCCAGATACCTCCTTCTCCAAGTTTTTCTTGATGTTTCCATGCCCTCACTCTTAGGTGGGTTAGGTGCTTCTGCCCTGTGTGCCCTTGACCTGTATGCAGCCTCTCTGCCATAACCCTATATTGTGACTACCTTTAATGTCATTAAACTGTAAGCCTCGGCAAGAAGGCAGGGACTCTATGTCATTGTTCACCTTTGTGTCACTGAGCCTAGCGAATACCTGGCACAGAGAAGAAACTCATTACATATTTGCTGAGTGATAAGATCGTGGGACATGATGTTATACCCACAGTTTGATTATTCAGGGGCCTGTTGTGAATTTTAGGCTTGCTTTTCAGGTTTTGTAGCAGGGATGTAGCACAGGTTTGGGACTCAACACACCTAGTCAGAGAGCCAAGTTCTGTCACATGGTGCACAAGGGACAGTCTCTTCAGTTTATTTATACCTTAGTGCTGTGATTGTCTAGCTCAGAGACAACCTGAGGATAGAACTTGAGCTCTTCAAAAGAAAGGCAAGTCAGTGGACTCTCTCTGTCTAGGCATTTAACTTAAGGGAATTCCACTCTATGTTTAGTATGAAAAGAAACTTATTTTACTTACGTTGTAGCCACCAAATGCAAACCGTGATTTCATTTGGTGTACAACTGAAGAAACAACAATCTGAACTGAAGCTGGAGGCAGAAATGACTGTAAGGGCATTAGTGACAAACGTATGTGCATGCGTGCTTCCTACTTGTTCCCTTTTTCATGGGTAATGTTTGGGATGTTTAAAGGAGGTTTGTCTATAAGCAGTCAGCTGATGTTAGAATGTAACTTCATAAAGATGTAACTCATATTTATTTGTGATCTCTATATTAATTCACTCTCATTGTGGTCACCACCTCACCACTATTTTTTATCTAATATTAACTTCCAAGCTGGATATTTTGCCATTTGGCAAAGATAACAATATAATATAAAATCAACATTACTTTTGTCTTTACTAGAAACCATAGAAGCCTATCCAGAAAACATTCAAATGAGTGCATAGGACTCTAGAAAAGGAATGCAACTCCAAATTGTAAGAAATGTACAACCAAACCAGGTTTCTTACCAAGGTTTATTTTTAATTTATGACCTGATGAAGTGAGGCTATCACATGCATTGTCTAGTTCAGAATGGAATCTCTATGAGGAAGACAAATTGGATTGTAGAGTCTCTGATCAGTATGAATAGATGAGGAAAAAGTGGAACTCCCCACACATCAAATATACTAGTAACTCCCTCACACATTCTACCAATCAGTGATTCATTCGAAATAACAGGTTCTTTTTCTAAAAGCTGCTATGAAAGTGAAGCCTACTATCTAGACTTTGGTACGAATTGGTTTAATCAGGCATTTTGATTGCTTTTCCTCTAACACCTAGTTCAAAAGATGAAATAGTGGTCTTGTTTGGAGGGAATTGGAGGAGGAGGAAAGGACAATTTTAGAGTGAGATATAGTTTGGAAAAGGTGCTGGCCAGGGAAGTGCTGAAGTAGATGCTTCGGAGAGCTGCAAACATTGTCCTGGTTCTTGGAAGCTGGGGAACACAAGTAGGGAGAGGCGTGGAAGTGGTCAAGCCTCCAGGAAGAGAAGGTTGACGTTGCCAAAGCAGATGTTGCCCATGTGGCAGTGGTGGCATGAGTCCTGCTTGGCATACCGTGAAGTAACATGTAAGTAATGGTTCTGCAATTGTTTGCCTTGTGGATTACCTGGCTTGTTTCTCTTGAGGCATGAACTGTCTTATACATCTATGTTTATCTTAGAATAGAGTTACTTATGCTTGTTCTTAAACACATATTTAATTAAACATATAATGTTCCTGACACCTTTGCCATACCTACTGATACTTGTCTAGGATCTTGCCCCCTGAAACTTAATTTCTCAACAAAGTTTTCAAAGTACTTGGCCCAAACTAACTTCCACTAACTTTATAAAGAAAATGATCAAATTCCAGAGCAGCCAACTGAATATTCTGTTATATGAAGCATTACCATAAATGGCTCATTTATCTAAATGGCATTCAATCTCATGTGGGCATTCAAGGATGTAAAGACAGACAATGGCTATCTCTCCAAACCCTAAAAATGTCATAAGATATGGATAGGCAGTGTGCAGAAAGTTTTTATTTTTGTCAAAACCAGTTTTGACTTTGGGGTATCAAAAGGCTGGGTCATTGTCCTCTAGAACCAAACACATTCTAGAACTAAGAGTTTTTGCCACATCAATGAAGAGTTGAAGAGTAGAAAAGGTCAGAGTTCATAAGTAGGAAGAAAGAAACCAAGAAATGGCTGAGAGGTCAACACAGACATGATACCTGATCTCACGGAGGGCTTTGTGGGGAGGGAAAGAGAGAACATCTTTAGGTAATGAAAAATAAGCTCAGCAGGGCATATATATTTGCAGGTTTCCTAGTTATTTGTCATTTGCTCCCAGATTTTCTCTGACAAACTCTCAGGATAACTTCTTAGAGCAAATGTGCTCTTTTTTTTTTTTTGGGCGGGGGGTGGGGGGAGGTAAAAGTCTAAATCAGGCTGTCAAATACACTTATGGATCAGTCCAATCTACCTTCACTGCCACTGCCTTTATTCAGATCCACATCTCTCTTCTCTGGGCAGCTCCAACCACCCTGTAAGGGCTGACGTTGCCTCCATTGCTCTGCTTCTGTTGCTTCACCCCTTGCCGTCAATGTCATCCTCCACTCTACAAGGGAATTTTTCTGAGATGCAAATATTGTTTGACAGCCCTGCTTAAAAGCTTTCATTGACTTTTTATTTTCTGTGGAATAAATCTCAAAATTTATAGCATTAAGAACCTTCATATTTTATCCCTCCAACCTTATCTCTTATGACATCCCTTTATTGATTCTAGCATCACACAGAGTTTTTATAATTTATATCTCCAGTTCTTTATATATGCCTGACAAACTGCTACTCCACCATTTAAAGGCAAAATCAAGTCTTTTGTCATCTTTGGAAGCCTCCTCTTCCTCCTATTCTCACCTCCGAACTCCAAGTCACAGTGAACATGTTCATTGATGTTGCCACTCTATCTAGTTTACATATCTAACTACATTTAGTGGTTTATGCACTTATTTCCCCCATTAGATTTTGACCTTTTTCAAGGTTGGTCCCTAATTGATTTATTTTTGTAGATCAAGGACATGGCACATAATAAGTACTTAACAATTGTTTATTGGATGAATGAGTGAAGTTTTCATGCTTAAATCCCAGTGTTTAGTTAGTAACTCAATAAAGTAAAACTGAGGACTGTTTACTAAGAGTTAGCCTGGCACTGGGCTAGGTCCCATGTGGGTTGTTGGGTAGTGAAGGACACACTCGTTGGAGAGAAGGGCTTGAGCCCATGTAGATGTGGGTTCATTTTTAAGGGGAAAATAAATTTAGAAAGACAAACAATAGGTGTGTGTGGGGGGGTGCAGCTATTGCTAAGTAGGGGAGATATTCATGATATCATGGAAAACGTTGCTAGCTTAAATGGTATGAATGGGAAGTGTTATATTAGCGGTGGCCATGCACATGTGTTTGGAGAGGAATGAAATGTGTTGAAATAGTAGAATTAGATGAACATGAATTGGTCAGCGAGAAAGTGAAAGTTGTGGTCAGCAAGATACTTGAAGCTGCAGGTGTGGTAAAGACCAAAGGGCTCTGTGACTCTGATATTCTGTCAACTATGTCGAGAGGGAGAGGGAGACTGGGGAGGCACCTGGGAGAGGTTTGTGCAGAGAACAAAGACTGCAGTCATATTTTCTGCTGCACTGGGACTCTCCTTCCCTCAGTAAGAGGAACCTTCTCACTCCATGCAGCAATGCCTCAGTGACGATGAGCAATAAAGGTTCATGAATTTTCTATTTGTTGGTGCTGTAGCAGCTGCTACAGTGAGAGGCTCACAGCTTGGTACCTCAGCTGTATACAACTTTCTGACCCAGTATGAAGCGCTTTTAAAAGTACTTTATCCTGAAAATGTACAAACACACAAAACGGAGAGATATTTACCCATGTAAACATAAGCTACTTTTAACAAATATCAACATTTTGTGGTTCTTTTTAACTGACATTTTAAAGCAAACTCTAGACTCATAGTATTTTATACATAAGTATATCAGTGTGTACCTCTATCTGATAAGGATATTAAAAATCATATAACCACCAAGCCATATCACATCCAGGGTTGCTTTTAATATGCTCTAGGGACTAGCCCCCTCCCTGCCACTTCACCCCATTCCTCTATCAGGCTGCATATACTATTTCCGGTTATGCCTGATGCCACTGTCTTTCTGAGAGAAGAACCAGCTATTATACCCATGCTCCTTGTGCTGACAGAGTCTTTCATTTGCAAAGCCTCACCTATGAAGAATGAAGTGTTCTCACCTTTGCTTTTGTTCCACTTATACCTGACATTTTAATTAGGAGAAAGATGTATTCTGTCTGTAAATGAATCTAGCACTATTTCAAGTCTGACCCCTCTCTGCTATATCAAAAGGGTTTGTTTTAAAAATTTTGGGCTTGAGAGTTCTTAGAGATTTTCAAGAAGTGTAAGTATGCCAAGTGTTTATATACATGGAATTGTCTGTTCTGATCCATCACTTTTGGGGGAATAAATGAACCTCATTTATACAGTGACTTTCTGAGCTAACGGGATGGTAGCAGTCATCGCAGCCAGCTACATTAGTTGCTCTCTTGGTCCCTCTTTGCCTCTAGAGAAAGCCAAAAGCACCCCTATGAATTAGGATTGATCAACAGAAGACATGCAAAGAATTCTAGCCCTCAAGTATTTATGATCTACTTGGCAAGGTAAAGCACATATGTAAAAATTTAATTATTCATAAGGCATTGGAATTAAGGGTCCAAAGATAGCAGTGTTCATGCTTTGGGCATTAAGAGTTGGAGGCTTCTGCCCTAACCAGTTTTGCTCAGTGGATAGAGCATTGGCCTGCGGACTGAAAGGTCCCAGGTTCGATTCCGGTCAAGGGCATGTACCTTGGTTGCAGGCACATCCCCGGTAGGAGGTGTGCAGGAGGCAGCTGATCAATGTTTCTCTCTCATCGATGTTTCTGACTCTCTATCCCTCTCCCTTCCTATCTGTAAAAAATCAATAATATATATATTTTTTAAAAAAAGAGTTGGAGGCTTATAACGAAATAGTCCTGGGTTTTGTTGAGAAGTGAGATTTTACCTGGACTTTGATTGCTGATCATAGCCAGAGAAGAAGGAGTGGGTGTTTGGGGGTACAGTGGTCATGAGACAGAACACAGGACAAGCAAAATTTGGAGAGGTGAAGGCACAGGCCAGGCACAGAGAAGTACATGTAACCCAGTGTAGCAGTCATTTGTAGTGACCTGCACTGCATATCACCACCTTCCCACCTGATTTAAGGTCAAGTGGGATAGACAGTTCCACCTCAAGTGTCTACTATGATGGCTTTCTGCTTTTTTGGCTTCAGAACTTTTTTTGACGCCTAGAAAGTTAGCTCAGCACCACAGATATAATCCACCAGCGTCAGGGAATCAGTGTCTGTGTTTGCAGGTCTCAACTAAAGAAAGCTGAGAGTCAGTGGAAAATGTCCTAGAAAATGTCACGGGACAATTCTGAGATGCATTCTATATGGTTGTGGAGAGAGCCCCTACTGGAACTGAGCCTCAGTTGCCCATTATTGCTAACCAGCTCAAGCACATCTCTGCACTAGTTTTCCTTCCTTCCTCTTTTATATTCACTTTCCCGTTCTTCTGCTCCCTGAAAACTGCTTCCAAAATAACCTCTGCACACCCAAATCCTTGTTGAAGACTCAGCTTTCTGGGGAACCCAAACTACGAAAACCAGTTTGGTAGAAATAAGGCAATATCCAGGGAAAGAGAAAGGAATGTAGAATGGTAGGGTTGATGAAGGCTTGATATATTTTTTTACTAATAAAAATAAGTATCCCTCCCTCCTTATTTTGTTTCCCTTTGCTTGCTTTTTCCTTGTTGTTATTTTTTATATAAATTATGCTTTTAGATTACAGTTCATGTGGAACTAGCATGAGCTAGCCACCTAATCAAAGAGTAACATGCTAATTGACCATACCTTCACAACGCCCACCAGCCAATCAGGAGTGAGTATGCAAATTAACCCAACAAAGATGGCAGGTTAATTTGCATACGCAGGCACCGAGTGGCTGGGGAGCAGGGATGTTCCACACCACCCCTGGCTGCTCTGGCCTCTGGGCAGCGTGGGAAGGTGGAAAGGCGGCTCTGGCCAGAGCGAAGGCGGTGCCGAAAGCCAGGGAAAGGAAGGCCCATTCTGGCACGAATCTTCGTGCATTGGGCTTCTAGTAGTTTATAGGCTTCATGGATTCTGAGTTTAAGGATTCTGTCCTGTTGTCTCCTCATTTCAGTAAATGACAATCAGTTCTTCCCACTGAACAGTTCAAAAATTTTGAGTTCATCTCTGACTTTCTTCCATGTCTCACAGTCCATCTTTATCTTTCAGAAAATCTTGTTGGCTCCACGTTCTCAATATATGGAGAACCTGGCTATTTCTCAGCACCTCCACCATTACCGCTCTGGTTTAAGCCACAGATAGCTCTCCCTTGGATCATTGTTAAGAGCATCCTGGTCTCACTGCTTCTGCCCTTAACTCTCTATTGTATTCTCAGAGTGAGTGTGTTAAAATATAAGCCAGAGGATATCTTTCCAACCCTCAGCATTCTCCTATAGTTTTCCATTGTATTTTGAATTCTTACATGATTTTTCATCTTTCCTTTTTTGATCTTTTTTTCTTACTACTCTCCCCTGGCTTCTTCCACTGCAACCCACTGGCCCCATTGCTGCAATTCAGACAGGCCAGCATGCTCTCAACTCAGAGTTTTTGCACTTATGCAACCTCACATGGACCGCTTTCCTCCTGGATATTCACATGGCTCACCTCCTCACCTTCTCAGGTGTTTACTCACCTGTCATTTCTCAGTCAGTCCTTTTTAAACTTCCCTATCTAAAATTGTACCTTCCACTGGATACTTCTTTTCCCCCTCCCCTGCTTCATTTTTTCCTTTTGTACTTTTCACTATCTAATAAGCATTATTTTACTCATTAAAAATTTTTAACCTTTTTTTCACCTTCCCAGAGGCAAACTCTTTAAGAGCAGGTGCCTTTTCTTGAGTGAGTGGGAGAATCTCTTGTTCATTTTTCTCTTCCAAGCCTAAAACAGTACACACACACACACACACACACACACGCGCGCGCGCACACACACACTACAGATTTATAGTGCATGAACAAAAAATTTAGTGGATATTTGATAAATGTGTGGATACTTAATAGTTATGCCCCAGCCTCTTCAGTGGGTGCCAAAGAAATATGTATATGGATGACTGATAAATAAATAAATAAAAAGTGGAAGAAGAGGTATGTGACTTTATTTAACCTCTCTGAGGCTCTCTTTTTTTTCAGCTGAAAATGGAACTCTAATACCTAACTCATGGGGATGAATTAAATAATGTATTTAAAGATCTTAGGAGAGAAAAGAACCTAGATAGATGGTAGGAATGACTATTTATCAGAACTCATGTTCTGATTTTTAGCTCAGAAGCCAGAGTCTTGAGATTCATATCTTAAGCCACAAGAGGACCCTTTAGAAGTTTTACAGGGATAAGTGATGTGTAAAATACTAAAAAGCACTTCTCTTGCAATTCATTTTTCTCAGGAAAGCAGGTGGGAATGAATCCCCCGAAACCTTTGACTTGCTGAAAGGCTAATCTGAGTTTCTAGACTAGACCACAAGCTCCATCCGAACAGGTATGTAATTACCTTGCACACTGCAGTGTTTCTAGTGACTGCACGTGGTGTACATAAGTTCTCACTCAGTAAGTATCTGTTGAGTATACAAATAAAGATAACGTAACATTTTTTTCTCCATTTAAGAAGTCCCGTTAATGAGGCCAAGATTTTGCTAGGGACTATTTCTCCCCCTGCAAGAAGCCACAGGTGTTGACTCCATCCAGCGTTCCTGACTCACCTCCTCCTCCCTGGGCATTGGTTTGGATTGTGTCTCTCTTAGTAGCCTCTCTGCTGTTGCTGTTATCCATTCTCAGCACATGACTGACCCAGCATCTGTTCCTTTCTTACTGAATACAGTGCTGGGAGAGAAAGGCAGGAACTTTACTATTTCCACTCTATCACTGCCTTACCTTTAGGGAGTGATTATGTGGGTACCAGGAGGGAGAAAGAGAATGAATTGGGTGGAAATATTTGAGTTGTTTGTATAAGAGATTGAGCAGTGATTGCAAATGGGAGAAATGGTAATGCACCATAGTGTCCTCCTGAGTTGTTAAGATTAGAGGGCGCCATCTACTATAATATAAAAAAATGAAGTATTCCTCCCATGGGGACTTTTCTACTTTTTAGAGAATAATTGTTCTCATTCGTGGGTAACATGTAGGATAGAAATAAAGTCTGTTAGTTTCAATGGTTGCATCTGGCTTAGTTTTTCTTGCATTCCTAGGAATGTAGTCTGTGCTAGTAAAACCAGCACAAGATGTTTACGTAGATGAACATCTGCTAGTTCAGATCATTTGGCTTTTTTTTTTCCTGGAGGTGTGAGGAGAGGAGTTGAAGGGTGATGCAACGAGAATGACTTTTAAAGAGGACCTATTAACTAGATTTTGGAAAAATGTATCATGACTTTGTTTTACTTAATTTACACAAATTTAGAAATAAAATATGGTTTCAGATAAATAAGCAACAACAAAAAGAAAACATGACTTCCAGTTGTAACACTATACCTTTTTTAGGACCTTGTAGTTATTGGTTTAATGACAACGTAATTCTATTAAACTAGGATATACTTAGTGTTTGATCATGTAATAGTGATGAGAATGTGAACAAGGCAGCTGACAGCTCTCCTCCACTCATTCAGAGACTCAGACTAACAGAGGCTCTGCTACATAAAGGCTTCCAAGGTGACCCTGTTTATTTTTATTTTTCCTTTTTAATTAGTTTCCGGGAAAAACAGCAAATTGTTATGTGCCAAGTTTGGGAGTGGTGTACATATTTTCTCCTTATATTCCACTGGTTAGAATTCAGTGCCATGGTCACATTTAACTTCAAAGCAATCTGGATAATACAGTTGTTTAAGTTGAGTTCCCTGGAAAATAGACTCTGAGGCAAGGACTAAGTGCTAATGCTTTATCTGAGATGTAAGTCCAGGGCAGCAAGAGTGAGAGAAAAGGGAAACAGGGCAGAGAAGGATGGTATGCAATGCAAGGTAACATCCTGGCTGTTACTTCACAAGAAGCTGAAAGAGATAAGAGGTCACTTAGCAGGTCAACCCAGTTGGCCAGGCTGCTTGGTGTAATCATGATTCAGAATTTTCCGTTGGAGTGAGTAAGGGAAAGGGAATTCATCTGCCAAGGTCTCTCCCATCTCTTTCCTCTCACTGGTCAAAGTTTGCCCCTCAGCACTATTGGCTTGTACTATCCAACATCTTCAGCAATTTCTCAGAAGCCAAAACCAATGTCCTTGATGTTTTATTTCATCTGAATCTGAGTCAGAAAATGTCAGAAGACAGAGATTCAAGTATGGCTGGTTGGCTGCAGGTAGCAAAAATTCATGGGGCTGGTTGTAGTGGCAGAGTCTGTGATGCCAAAACTATCTGAAAAGTTACAAAAAGATGTCTTACAGTCTCCCCCTTGCATATTAAGATCCATTTATGCCCTCCAATTATATCTGGTTTACAAACCAAAATATGAGAACATTTTTTTGTTGTTGTTGTTAGAACAAGAGGAGGTAAAAGTCCAACCAGTCAGAATCATCTTGAAGTTGCATTTTCCTAGAAAGACAGGGCAAGAGGGTCAGTGAAAAGCAACTACAATCCTTGCTGCTACAGCTGGTCCTGAGGCTGTAAGGGATATTTATAATCTCTCTCCTTCACCATTCATTGTCAATTTCCCTCAACCTCTGCCAGCACTTCCGTGGTCCACTTGCCTAGACTTTCATTCTGAGGATTCTAAGCCTTTTGGTTCCTGGATATTATTGGATTGTGGTTGTAACAGTTGGCCAATGACAGTTATTACTGGGCATGGAAATACGTACTAAGACATAACATAGTGAATATCCTGTATTCATAGGCATGTTCCTCCCTGACCACATTCTGAGAAGCAACCCAACTGCTTATGATAATCCAGGTTGATTATCTCAGCCAGCATAGTAACTTTTCTTTGTCTGCCACTGTAATGAAGAGGTCAAACTATCCTAGTTGTAGATATGGCTTCTAGTTCAATGAAATCACCATTCTGTCTCTGGTAAAAGTGTTCCTCTCCTCTGGGAATTGGGACCTGTAACCAAACAGAGCATAGGGTTTTAGGAAAGGATGCACAAATACCGCAAGTGAATGATTGAGTATGATGGTGAGAGGGGACACTTCTATTTATATGTCTTTGTTCTTGTACTTTGTATTCAAGTTATTGGAGACATAGTACCATGTGTTAATTATCAGAGTGGCACATATACTGCATCCTGGACACTCAAATCCTTAGTGTGTTGTTCTTCAGCCAGCACTTTAGCTGAGCCTTTAACATATCATTCCACTGTTCTTTTAGGTTGGCTGCTCCTGAGTGATGAACTCATTTGTTAGAAAGGCATGGATGATCTTAAAAATATACAACGGGAACGCTAGTCTTTTAAATAAAAACTATGGGTTTATCTTTAGAAAATTCAGAGTGGATTTTTAGATGCAAGTCAGATTAGTTTCAAGGTTGCAAATAGATAGCTTTGTTCACCCTTTCCCATTTTATAGAGTAGAATTGTGTCTTTTGTTCATGGAAGTAGTTCAGCTTCTCATGTATAAGGAAGGGAAACATTCACCTTGAGATAATAATTACTTTCCACTCCTTCAGGGCCTTGTTTAAACCTCACCTCCTCCAGCAAGCCTTCCCTACATTCTTTAGTTTCTGGCAAGCTTGTCTTAACTCCCACAGAAACTATTGGCCATCTTTTTATTATTTGCAACACAAAACAATTTTTACAAGGTCATGATAAAATAAAGGAAAAGGAAAACTTTATTAAAACCCTGTCATTTCAACAGATTAAACCATTGTTATTTTTCAAAATTATACTCAGCCTTTGTATGCAAATATAATTTGTATATCATTGAATATTTTTGTAATCATGACACAAATATATATTTGTAGTCATTGTCTCACTTGACATCACTGAATGATCACTTTTTCAAGTTGTTACGTGATTTTCATAATTTTATGTTGATAGTGGTACTCATTACCTGTTGGATATTTCATAGGAATTTCACAATTAATATGTCTAAGAGTGGACTCAGCTTTTCCATTCAACACCTTTCTTTCTCATTACTATTCCCTACTTCCATCCAGTTTACAAGTCTAGTCCTTCTACTGCCTAAATATTTCTTACTTATAAACTATTTTTTTCCAACTTTATCATTGGGTTAGGCTTTTTGAGGCCTATCAGACAAATAGACTAGTGCTGGCTACTACTAGTAAGTGGCTAGTAGTAGGTCTTTACAGTCAACTCTCCTATGGATGCACAAGTAGTCTTTTTGAAATGAAAATTTGATGCTATTCCTTCTTCACTTAAAAACATTGAATGATCCTTCTTTGTCTGTGAGGAGGTTGCCAGTACTTAAAACTAGGGTTGTTTTACACAAAAATGTAGATTTCTGGCTTCTCTTGGAGAATTGAAGATCTGGCCACAGTGGGTCTGCATTCCAGAATGGCACCAGAAAGCTGAAGCTGAGTGGAGGCTGTTTCTATAGACAGGACAAGTGCTCTCCAATCTTACAGAAGCCCCCTAATCTTTTATTGATTTTAGCTCCCTGGCTTCTTTAAGCTTTTGAGTTTGAGACCCTTTACTGTACAGGCTAAAGCCTAAAAGCCTTTGGATGGCACATACAATTCTTCATCATAGGCTCTGTTGAGTTTTTAGCCTTACTATTCCATTTATTAAGAAATAAAGAGTGGCTCCTCAAATGTGCCTTGGAGTCCCCTCCTTCCTTTCATGCCTCATCACCCTCATGTTGGGGGGAAGCTCTTTTTCTTCCTTCCAGACTTTGCTGCTTTATCACCCCCTCTTTGAAGACCTTCCTGATTTGCCAAGCCTACCAGGTGGCAGAATGATCTGGAAATGTCCCTTCTCATCCTCTTTTATTCTAGATTTCCCCCTGTTCAGGCTGGGAAGACAGGGCATGAAGCTTCCTCTTAACTGCTTCTTTTCTTTCTTGCTCCTTCTCCTGCCTCTTTTTCTGTGGCTCTTTTCCCTGCTTTCCATCTTCTTAACACTTTTTGTCAATTTAATTCAGCAAACATTTAAAAGGTCCTGTAAAAGACACTGGATGTTAGAGGGGAGTTAATGATGAGTGAGGAGTTCCTGCCATGGCAAGGTTTACATCTGCTGGGACAAATGCATGTGTGATGATGACAGTGACCAGTTGCTTCAGGCCAGGGACAGGCAATGTGTTGTGTGGATGGTGTTTACCAGTCCCCTCCCCTTTGGCTATGAATGAAAGGTGATTGCTTGTATTTAAAAAAGATTTCTTAAAAGGATAATGGAATGATACACTTCTCATACTTTTTTCTTTTGCTTTTGTCTCATTTCTACATATCGTTAGCGACTCCAATATTTCATTTTAGGATCTGAGAGTTGTCTGAGTTTGTGTCTGACCCCATTACTTTATATCTCTGTGACATTGGGCAGGCTACTTAACCTCTTCCTGTCTCAGTTTTCTCATCTTCAAAATGAGAGAAATAATAATACCTACTTCATAGAACATTGAGGGAATTTAAGGAGATATCTATATAAAACATTTAGTATGTCTTAAAAGAATAAGCACTCAATAAAATTAAATGATTAATAGTATCAATATTTAGTTACCCACATGCTCACACATTATGTTCTGGTGACTTCCAAAGTTGTAATTAGGATTTTAGCTAACATCATTAAGAGAAATTCCAGTGCTGTGGTTAAGCATGTAGACTCTGGAGCCAAACTGCTGGGATTCAGATCAGTCACTTCCTGCTTTGTGAGTTTCTCTGCATGTGTTTCCTCATCTTTAACATGGAGATAATAGTATCAATGATATAAGGTTGTGAAGATTAAATGAGTACATATATATTTATACAGCAGTATCTGGTACATAGGAGGTACTGAATAAATATTTTTTGAATTACTTATTTTTATTAAGCTGCACTGAGAGCTTCATATATGTTATCTATGGTATCCTGAGATATCTTCACAACATCCTATATAATAAAAGCCTAATATGCTAAGTGGTTGTCTGTTCAACCAATCAAAGCATAATATGCTAATGAAATGCTAAGGACGCTCAACCACTCACTATGATGTGCACTGACCACCAGGGAGTAGACAGGTGATGGGTCGACCAGTCACTATAATGTGCACTGACCACCAGGGGGCAGACGCTCCAATCGGTAGATTAGTTTGCTGCTGGGATCCGGTGGATCGGGACTGAGATAGACAGGTCAGACATGCCCTGGAGCCCTCCCCCTGTCCCTCCCTGGCTGGCCAGCCTCTTGCATCCCTCCCTGGTCCCGATCATTCACTGGTGGGGTCCCTTGGCCTGGCCTGCACCCTCTCGTAATTCAGGACCCCTCAGGGGATGTTGGAGAGCCTATTTTGGCCTGACAGCTGAATGACCAGTTGCTATGATGTGCACTGACCACCAGGGGACAGACGCCTATGCAGAAACTGCTCCCTGGTGGTCAGTGCACTCCCACAGGGGGAGCGCCGCTCAGCCAGAAGCTGGGCTCACGCCTGGCAAGTGCAGCGGTGGTGGCGGGAGCCTCTCCCGCCTTTGTGGCAGCACTAAGGATGTCCAACTGACGGGCCTAAGCCATCAGTCAGACATCTCCCGAGGGCTCCCAGACTGTGAGAGCACAGGCTGGGCTGAGGGACCCCCTGAGTACACCTTTAGTAGAAGTATAATAGTAATTCTTGTACAGATGAAGAGACCAAGGCATGAGAGTTTCAGTAGCTTGCCCAAGGGACACACCTATTAAATGGCAGAGCTAGGACTTGGAGCCAGATATTTCTGAAGCCAAAGCCTGAGCCTGTATTCACTGTCACTGTCCCTCTGAGTGCCAAACTCACACATACAACTGTCTAGGAGGCAGCTCCCAGAAGTTGTTTCATGGGCACTTTATATTCAGAATTTCTAAAGCCAATCTCATCATGCTCCTTCTGAATCTGCTCCCTCCTAAGACTCACTCTCTTTATAAATGGGACCACCAACTCTCCTGCTGCCTAAGCCAGAGAACTAGGGGTTGTACCTGATTGTTCCTTTTCATCCCCACCTGCTCAATCAAGCACCAATACCGGTGGCTTCTAACTCCTAATGATCTCTTGTATTTGTCCATTTTTTTTCCTATTTTCACTGCCACCACCCTAGTCCAAGTTGCCATCATTTCTTTTTGAGTAAATGCAATTACCTTCTAATTGAGCTATTTAATTGCGTAATGAGGCACAGAATATTATTTTCAACTGGCTTCCTTTGAAAGCATGCTCTGTTTTCATAGGAAAAAAGATTGAATAGAGTCCTCCCCTTGCCCTCCCTTCCCCCCCCCCCTCCCCACACACACATTCCAAGCACTTCTGGTATATCACAGTTAAGGATATTAGGTGATACCAAGAAGTTAGGGCAAGAGGAAAGTTATTTTTTTTATGAGCATAGAGGAAAGAATTTTGTGGTCCAAATACCCAGTAGAGAGGTGGTGAGAAGATAGAAAGAGGAAAGAGAAGGGAGGAGGAGTAAGGGTGAAGAGCCAAAAGATGGTAAGAAGATGGGGGCCAGTGAAAATTCACAGGTTGGAGAAACAACAAATATTTAAAAAACACAATAGCGTAATTGCAACTATTGTTTGCTTTGCTCTGAAGTAATTCCTTCTCATTTCCTCATAACATTTTTTAAGAACTTGGGAGAGTATACCTGTTTTGGGTAAACTGAGCCTCGTTTGTGACTGGGTTAATGTAATGTGTTATAGAGAAACCATAAGCCCAGAAGGCAAAGGAGGCCATGAGAAATAGAACCATGGAAATTTGCAGAAACTTTAGAGACATACTTTGGCCTTCTATTAGGTCATGGAGTTGTTGAGAGCTAAAGACAGTTATTCTGAGATCTCCAAAGAGACGAGGGGTACCCAACTGACATCTGATTTACATTAGCATGCACACAAAATCAGTATTCCCTGCATGACAAAGTGATGTTCTAAGAGAAGCATGCAAATCTAGAGTTTCTTTTCGTCTTTGTGAAGATATAGCCAAGTAAGTAATTGTTTTAATTTCAGGATTGAATAAATCGGAAGCTGATTTGAAAATGGCATTCCAACCAGCTGGATTTGATTCACAGTTCTGCCTCTTAACTTAGTTCCAAGGGCTTTGTCAATTACACTTTAAATTTATATTGTAGTTATTTATGCTTGCATATTTTCTCTCTATTACTCTACAAGGTTTATGATAGAATCCACGTCAGATCAGCATACAACTCTGGAGAGTGACAAGCACAGTTTTTCCCCAAAGTGATTGAGTCAAATGCTGATTAAATGAATCTACGTATTTTTCTGTTTGAAACACTACCTGATGATCGTGTTAGAAAGGTAAAGGGAACAATTTAAGAAATCACTTTATATAATTTTGAATCATAAAGATTTTCTCAAAATTGGCCATTCAGTCTATTAAGCTATTGAAATCATGAATGCATTTATGATGTTTATGATGTTTATTATTCTAGACTTGTAACTATTTTATAATTCCATTTTTCTTATTATAAGTAGGCCTAAAAAACTGAGTTTTTTTGTTGTTGTTTTTGTTTGTTTGTTTTTTGTGGGTGGGGTGGGGGAGGCAGTTTCAAGACCTGTACTAAAGTAACTGTTGGTTTATATTTTTACATCTAGTTTTAAATTATTCTTATTATTTTGGCTATTTCCTCCAATTAACTCTTATCTGATTAGTATTTTGTAAACCATTTTTTCCTAGGTAATTAGCCCTTTTAATTTTGGATTACAGAATCTATTTTGAGAGTTTTTTAAATGTCTTGATTGTTTAGATATATTAAAAAATTTTCAGACTTAAAAAGTGATGTTTTATTTAAAAATTTCCTTTAATAATCCTAAATAATAAAAGCCTAATATGCAAATTGTCCCTTTGGGCAGTCGTTTGACCAGGAGTTTGACTGGGAGTCCGGGAGTTCAATCGCTTGCTATGACATGTGCTGACCACCAGGGGGTGGCACAGAACATGGTGGGTGTCGGCGACACAGTTCTGACAGTGGGAGGTGGCCCCAACAAGAGTGGGACCAAGGCGGGATGGTAGAGCAGGTGAGCGGGTGGCTCCAGGCCAAGGCGGGTGAGAGTGGGGGCCCGATCCCCGCAGGCCACCCTGAGGTACCCCACCCTTGCACAAATTCGTACACCTGGCCTCTAGTTAAATATATTTGGACTATTGTTTACAATGGATATTCTTTAGAATTGGTGAAGGGGCAGATTTAGTCTTTTTTCCTTGGCAATAATAAACCTACCTGCCACTCAGCTATGGACCAACAACATCAGTGTAACTTGAGAGTTTGATGGAAATGCAATGTCTAGGGCCTCAACCCAGACCTATTGAATCAAAATCTGCATTTTAACAACATCCCCAGGAGATTTGTATGCACATTAAGGTTTGAGAAAAGCAAATCAATTGAGTCTTTTTTTCAAAATTCACCCCGCTGCAAAAGCAACTAACTATAACATATTCTTCAATGCAGGTCACAGTTTGGAATTCTGATTTGTTTGATGGCTTAATGTTTATTGACTACACCTGGTGTGCTAGATGCTGCAAGGAAAATTCAAACCACCCAGCCATTGCTCTAAAGTTACTTTACTCTAAAAAAAGAAGATACAATTTACTATTTTTTCTTTAATTGGTTCTTTACAAAAATACACATGAATTAAAAGAAGAAAGAGTTGGGTAGAAGAGACAGATTAGTGTCCCACTTCAGGGGATGTGTTCATTGTTAAAATAAGAGTAGGTAAGGGATGTTCACATACACAAGTAGAAATGAGGGAAATTCCATCAATCATTTAGATGTTTGATCTAGGAAAAGCAAACATCTGGATGGCTGAATTTTGTGTAGACAAGGTATCTGGATAATTGCTTGCATTTTGTTCTTCTCCTCCAAATGTTTCAGCTTTGTGTTGATGTAGCTCAAGCCTATTTCTCTCAGACATTTCATGAATTTTTAGTAGAAAAAGTTCTGAAAGCATTGATTTCCTGTCTACATTCCATTATTCATGAAAATTATAGTCTTTTAAACTGACCATTTGGTCAAGTTTCCCCCCCTTGTGTTAAATTGCCATTTTTATATAGTGAATATAGGAGACATTCTTAGTCACTATTATTAAGATATGTATGTTGAAGTGAAAGTAAGAATTTTGAAGGGGTCCAGATTTTTTCAACCCCAAATATGCCACTTTGGCACAAGGATTATTTTAAGTGGAAGGCAAATGAGAATCAAAAGACATAAGAAGAGTGTTTTGCCCTCCCCTGATCTAACAGCAGGTTATGCCTTTTTCTTTGTGAAGGTGTCTCCCTGCCCTGTACCAGGAATAGGAGAGCAACACTTATCGCTATACTCTGCACTGAGTCTGCACTACCAAACCTTACTAAAATAACCCTTCTTCTCCACTAGTTTTCCCCATATTTCCTAGTCACTTTTCTACAATTTATTGTTCTTCAAAGTCCAACCTACTTCCCTTTGTTAAAATGGTAAATATAAGCCCCTGGGTCTATCTGCTTGAGTTTCACTTCTTTTCTGTGAACTCCTGTGCATGCAAACTGTTAATACACTTGTATTCTTTTTCTCCTGCTGATGGGTCATTTGCCAGTTAAATTTGCATTCCCCCAGTCACTGAATCTAAGGGGGTAGAGGAAAAGATTTCAAACAATTTTAACTCTACTAAAACTTCCTTTTCAGAAACTTAATAAATCACTTTAAGAAGGAAAGGAAGAAATAAAGAAGGAAGGATGAAAAGGTAAGAAATGAAGCATTCGGGAAGTCTGAAACATCAATAGAAATGGAATGAGAGTTTTTGGGGATTGGCTCTTTAATCATCTGTTTCATCTAATCATTGTTCAACCTGTCAATGACTGCAGGCACCGTATATGGAGAAATTATTATTGTCACACCCCAAGCCTGCAGTGAGGTCAACTGTTGGATCAATAACAACTCTGCTCCATCAGATAATGAATCTAAATGAGAATTGCCACTGTTAATCAGGTATCTTGAAATCCTTGAACAGCGCACTATTATAAACGATTGCTGAGTATTCTTCTCCCTTTAACCTCAGTGGACTATGCTCACCCATATTTTTAATTAACTAATTTAGTTCAGGGCATTTAAAATGCTCAAATCTTTTCAAAATTCTCCCCAGGGAGGTTATTCTTGGAGTAGATATCAGGAAGAACGTCCTTTCTTTATTTGTAGGGATATATTTGGCACATTTTAATTTTTTCTCAGAGGAGCATGTTTCCAAGGAAGACTTTGGTTTCACATTTCACTTAGCACTTAGTTCTTTCCCTCATAGAATGGTAGCATTTTGAAATTCAGCAAAAATATACAATGTTCTTTACGGGGTATTAAACAAAAGTCAAAGCTTTGGAAAATTACAACCTTTGGTGCACAAGGAGATATCTTCTGCTTTTATGTAAGTTAATTAATAATGAAAAGTCTTTTAGGAAAAAATGTTGAGTTATACTGAGGCTATGGGGAAGTCTTAACAATGAAAAGGTATTTTATTCATTAAAAAAGACAGATTTTTGCAGTTATGAATATTATTTAGTTTACATTTTTTGTGGTCTTTGTCCTTTAATATGTATTAAGATTTGAAATTTTAAAACTTACAGTTTGTATTTTCCTTTGCATTGAGAAGAACCCATGATATTATTTTTTAAGTAATTTTATAACAGCAGGGTTGACATTATAGTTACCAGAGATAATGCCACTCACCTGCATTTTGCTTTCCAATTCATCTCTCATATCTAGAGGATGGGACTGAACTGACCAAGACAAGACAGTAAAAAAAATGATGATTTTTATATATTTTGTCTTTCTGACTTGACTGGTAAATTAGCAAATGCAGTTAAAATACTATGTGTGCATCCTAAGGTATGGGGGGTGGGAATGAGTTATTCCAGCATCTCATTAAAAACTTTTATTGGTATTGAGATCAACCTTGATCTCCAGAAACCTCCCTTTTTATTTAGACAAGTTCTGTATAGCTTCCAGCATGAAAACACATATCTCTTTAGGTTACCTAAATGTTAGATATTTTAATCGCTACCATTTATGGCATTTATGAACCACCATTTCCAGTTATTGTTGCAAAAGAAAGCATCTCAACATGCACTACAATAACAAACATGGGTTAGGAATTCAGACAGGGTATGTGGGATGATTTTTTCTTTCAAAATCCGGGGCTTCAGCTGGAAAGACTTAAATGGCTGAGCAATGGCTCAGATGATCGGGGGCTGGAATTATTTGGAAACGTCTTTATTTTTATGTCTGATACATGGGCCAGGATGATGCAAAGGCTGGGCTCAGCTGGAGCTGTTGACAGGAGGAGTACATCCACGTGGCCTCTCCATGTGGAGGTGCCTCTGTAGTGAGGTGGCTGGGCTCTCAGTGGGAGCGCTCCAAGGGGGAGCATCAGGGAGAATTCTGAGAGAGCCAGGTGGAACTGCATGGCCTTTGGTGACCTAGCCTCAGAGATCACAGAATGTTACTTCTTTGATCAAAGCAGTGACAGGCTGGCCCCTATCCAGGGAGTGGTGTTACAGATCTCACCCCGGGAAGGGAGCAATATCAAAGTTTGTGATTGTTTTTGTTTGAATTCATCTAAGGATACTTTGCATCTCCCAGTATTACCCAGTTTATCAGTCTACACACAGTGGGTCCCAGAAAAATGTAAGGGGAAAAAATAAATTGCTATGAGAATATAACATGAATTATGTTTCTTCCAAGGCTCCTTGCAGCCAGTCAGGCTGTTGCATTAGTGTTCTCTCGGATGTGGCCATTATTAACTAGAGTTCTATTAGCTGTTCATTTGTGGCATAAAAAAGACCCAAATACAGAGATTACTTCTAAACTGAGCCATGTTTTATGAATGTTAGAGCACAGATCAATGCATATTGACTGGGTTTGTGTAGATGAATATGATAGCATTGCCCTCAACAAAACATGGTTCATTTCTTTTAAAAAAATGCACAAGGCTAGAACAAAAATAAGAAGCACTTAAGTTTTTCAAGATATTGAATTTTAGGTACTGTGCTAATACATTCATTTCTTCAAATGCTTGAAGCTGTATGAACAGGTGCTACACTTTCTGAAGTACTTGCTTCTGTGTGGAAGGTGGTGGCAAAGATCAGAGGAGGATATTAACTATAGGTAACACTCCTGTGACACTTTGATGGGCATCTATCATTTCTGTTGACACTAACCTTGTCAGGGAGGTATAATCTTCTCAATTTACAAATAAGCAAATTGATGTCAGAGGTTTTCTGCTACATGTCTAAGGTCATTTCCTTGAGGTGCTGATAAGGAGATTTGAACTTCTCAAACATGAATACCTTTGAAAAGTCATACCTAATTCTTAGCTAAGTTTAAGTACTCCTTCTCTATGATCTTATTATTTTATGTGTTTGTTTCTCCCCACTTGAGTTGAAAGAAAGGACCTTGTCTCATATATCTCCCCCCACTAAGGATTTGACCCAAAGTGATGAATGAATGCTTGAGTGATTGAAGGTTCTGACAAAGGAAAACTTGATAAAAAATTTACATAAGGTGTTTCTAATTGTTTTTGTTGGGACAAAGGACACTCCCCCAAATCCCATTCTTACATTTCTTTCAGTATCATCAAGCAATGAGTTTAGGAAGATCAAATCAATCAGAAAAACAAATGACTAAGCTCCATTTCATTTGCAGTCCTCAGTGTTACACAGAAGGATTGGGACACTGTTACATTTACACAACCAGAGGGTAGCCCACTCAGGATTCATGTTCTCTTGATTCTTCTCTGCCCACGTTTTCTTAAAAGCAACACTCCCTACTCAGTGTTATATTTCATAAGTGAGAGCTGGGAATTGGTATCTTCCCTCTGCAACATAATGAGCTGTTGAATTTACTTTTTCAGTAGAGGAATAGCAGAGAAGAAAACAGACACTAAGAGAGTAAATTGAATATATCAACTCATAATTTTATTGATGTATTGAAGAGTAAATGAAAAATAAAAGTAAAAAAAGTATAATTAAAAATTAAGGGGAATGGGACTGGTTTTCTATCTTATGGTTTTACCCTTGGTGGGTAGAAATTAGTCAGGACATGCAGGTTGCTACACAGCAAGTGGTATGAACTGGTGAGTGTCATTGAATGGCTTCCACTCCCACTCAGAGCTGGGGAAGTTTTCCAATGCAAAGGTGGCCAGATATATTTAGCCAGCGCTTCCACTACATAGTCAAAGGGCGTTTGTACTACACATGGGCACAGTGAGGGCCACATCTTTATTCACATATAGCATCTGAGGCAGCAGTCCCTGGAACAGATGCTGGGTTTGAGCATTGTAAAGCTTGTGTACCATGTGAATTTCTGGCCTGGCATTGCCATGATTTATTTCATCCTCATAAAAAGTGTTAAAATCTATGGCATGAGGTCCTTAAGCTTGTGAGGGGCATGAGGTCTGAGCTGACTGGCTGGGTAGTTGGTATGGTTATAATGCTCCATAGGCAATGGCGATATTGGTACCCGCTCCTCTGCCAAGGTCTGTATGTTTGTTATAGAGAAAGGACACAATTTGTTGAAGTGAAATTAAGGCTTGAAAAGCTGAAGAACTGTTGGAATAAGAAGTATGATTAATGTTTGTTTTTCTCTTTAATTGTGTCAACTGTACTTAATGAAAATTCTTGATTCATTAAAACATTTTATTAATTTATAATAAGTGCTCCCACAAGCGCTATAAGAAGTATGTACATTTGGTAGATTATCACACTGATAACAACTACACACACACACACACACACACACACACACACACGGGTTTTCATTTAGTCACTCATTCAGCAATTTTTTATTGAGCTTCTATTTTTGTACTGACTGTGTTAAATACTGGATAAAAAGATGAGTAAGACTCCTGACTTGAAGGTTTTTGTGTGTAGTAAGATGTAATTGGAGTGCTAATTTTTATTTCCTCTATGGATTTTGAAATTACATTGGCTGCATTGATCAGCATTGTATAAAAGAAAAGTAGAGAGTGTGAATTATGAAGTGAGCTTCAGACTGTCTTTGGAGAACCAGTACTGACGTAGATGTGAGAAAAGGTTTGGAAGTCATCTGTCTTATTAAGAATTTGAATTCTGACTTACTCTTTGCCTTCAGGGGTACAAGTAATTTGCTTTCCAGGACTGGGTACAGGTCCACTTTTCCTTCTCCTGAAATTTCTGCCCCCAGGCAGTTCCAATCATTTTAAAGTTATGACTAGAGCATAGGTGGTGCCTTTGCGTCCCTCATGCCATCAGACACCACAACTTCCCTTTTTGAGGGAGGCTAGGCCAGTAGTGGTTTTATTTGCAAGTTACAGATTGACATATGACCTTGCTTATCTAAGGTCATATGGCTGCCAAGTGTTGGAGCAAAGACTTAGTTGGCTTCTAACCATAATCAACAAAGTAAATTTTTCTCAGGTAGCAAATTTCCAGGGTTGCCTTTGCCAATTTTGAGAGCAGCAAACCAGTGTTCCACTTACCAAAACCTTGCCACCTTCTTTCCTCTCTGCATAGGGCTGAGGATAAGTAGGATAACAACAGGAAGTAGAAGTGACATGTTCAGTCTCTTTGGTTCTTACCTGGAAATTTTGGTTCTGAAAGGGGAAAGCATTTCCTGAGCTGCAAACATCAGAAGTGTCCCCTCCCCCCGCCACATCATCATATCTGAGAGGTAGATATTATGTTCTCCTTTTATAATCGAAGAAACTGAGTCTCAGAGGGTCGAAATAATTGGCTCATAATTACACAGGTTGTAATTGGCTGTGTTTATTCAGGTTCCATTTGCCATCAAGTTTTCTATATCCGTGGATACTCTAGGTCCTTAAACAACAGTGCAGGAGAGAAAAATGGAGGGGTAGCTAGGTTGTAAAAGGAACTGAGAAGAGCTAGGTGAATCCTGCTGACCCAGGACAGCAGGAGAGTGGGAGGAGCTGGAGAGGGAGGGAGAGAAGTTGGCCCCAGTAGAGACTCTTTGGTGTGTGAATATTTAACACACTCTGCTTCCCCTCCAGGCAGAACAATGTTCTCTTTATACCCTTCCTTCATTTCAGAGGTTATGTAATTCTGTCAGTGTTCTTTTCGTGGACATAATTATAGGAAACTTCTTAAAACAAAATTTACTAGTAGAAAATTATTTTAAATTGTATATTTACTAGTATAAAACATATGTTATCTTGATGATTATGTCCTAAAATTAAAATTCACAGAGGGCCTTTTATTCCCATTTATAACAGAGTTTTTTCACATGGCTGATATTGCTTCTCATGTCTTGGACCCACATAATGCCTTTCTAATAAGAAGCTCAAATTATTCTAGTGGGTGGGTGCTTACCTGCACAGAGGTTAGGAGCAGACAGATAGCCTTCAAATCCTGACTCTCGTACAGCTGTGTGACCTTGGCAAGGGTCTCAACCTCTTTTAACATATCTATAAAAATGGAGTCATTTCCACCACTCTGAGATGTTGTGAAGATTAAGTGACACATGATATGAGGTCTAATGCAGGGTCTTGTGTAAAATAAGAGGTCAGTCTCTGTTAGTTTTCTTCCCCTTTCCTCCCCACATGAGGGAAGATTGGCTTCAATCTGTTGCCTCATTTTGTAGATGGAGAAATAAAAACACGAGTGAAGGATTTACCAAATTTCCTAGAAGAATCTAGTCCCATTAACTTCCAATTTGCTACTTTAGCTATTGACTTTATTAGATCTATCTATTGGATCAATTCTAGATCTACAGACAGGAAAGAGACCCAGTAGGAGGGAATGATCCTAACGTTGGGCTGTTGAAAGATGCTGATTCTGTCAGTTTGACATTTTCTGGGGCTCCAGAAATGTGGGAGAAGTGGTGGCTGTGCTTCTAGCTCTCTACCACTCCTGGCCTCACTGCTTTCGTGACAGTTGGAATTTACCTCTCTTCTAGGACTCACACTTTTTCTTCTATTATTATGCTATGTATAAACTTGCCTGTTTCCACCACTAGACCCTGAGTGTGTGGAGGATAGAGGTACGTACTATTCACCTGGTATCTTGCACAGTACCTCTTCCAATGCCTCTTAGGTTGCTAATCAGAAAAACTGGAGCAGGTTTGGTATGAGATGGTATGATGATGTTGAAATTCATAGCAAAGTTATGATTCTGTTATAGTAACTGAATACACACACACATGCATATACTCACACATACTTACCTGCTTAAGATATTGCCATCCAAAGGGCATAGTGTGATCAGTATGGTTGACTGTGTCCTCAAATTAGCTTTAAGGTGAAATTATTGAAGGCTTCTCTTCAGCATTGTGAAACTAGCCCTTGTCAAATTTATTTGATTGCTTATTTATTGTTTCTCTTTTCTGCTAATATGTAAGCACCATGAGAACTGGACCCTGTTTTGTTCTCCACTATATCCAGTATGTTAGAATAGTCTAAACATGGTAAGACTTAAGCTTATATTTGTTGAATAAATTATAATGGATAAAAAGTTATCACTTCCTTTATACTATTTGCCTATAGGGCAAAAGTACCAGAAAGATGACAAGGTTCTAGCCATTGTTCCAACCAAGTCACTTGTACAGGCATGTTACTAGACCCCTTGTTAGGAAAGTGGTTGGGGTGATTGTCAGGATGTTATGGCTATTGGGGTCCACAATACCTATAAGTGGCCTCTTCAAAGGTTGAAGAATTCCAGTAAGATCCGTGTTATGGGGGCTTTCTATGTTGACATAAGAGTTAACATAAGAGTTGGTATAATAACTCTAAATTAGGATGACAGAAGCTATCTTTAATAGTTCAATAATCACACTGTAGTCACTCATCATTTCTCATATATTTTGATTTACTTTTTACTCATCTGTCTAAATTTTCTTCTCTTTTAGTGCCAGATCACATTCCTACTCTTCTATTTATCCTGTGAAGAGGAGGAACTTACACCTAGAATTATGCCTTCTTTCTCCCCCCAACTGTTCAAGACTCAGCTTGCACCCACTAATTTTAAGGGATAAACCTCTTCTCTATTTCATCTGCCTAAGACACTTTAAATTCTGCATGATAAGTGTCTCCTTCTTGGCATTTAATTTAATATTATCCTATATAATAAAAGGCTAATATGCAAATTGTCTCCTCTACCAGGAATTTGACCAGGAGTTCGACCAGGGGGCAGGGCCAGTCAGGCCAACCACCCGCAGCCCCTCCCCCCAGCCGCCCCCACCCCTGATCTGCCCCCCCCATCAGGGGTGGGGCTTGCTGGCCAACCTCCCGCATTCCCTCCCCCTGGCTGCCCGGCCTGATCAGCTCTGATCAGAGAGGGCCAGCTGGACCCCATCCATGCACGAATTCATGCACCGTGTCTCTAGTTGATATAATAATTTGTTTCAGTGGATACAAGTTCTCGATGACTGAAACTCCACAGAAGAACAAGACTTGCCTACCTTACTGCCCTGGAAGATTTTCACCCCTGTACAAAGAAAGTATTTGCCACTGGATTCACCCCATTTCTCTTCTTTTATTCCTATTTACAAAGTAGCTCCCACATTTCCTATAGCTGAATTAATTTAACCACATCTGTATGTGTCAAAGAGGTGACTGTAGCCAATATCTGATTTTTGCTGTTCTGCTGAGAGATAATATGTCCCCAAGTAAGTCATGGTTATCTCATAGGACACTCAATTTTGTACCTTTAGGGATTGATGACTTTGAAATGTTTGATTCACTAGTTAAAACTTTGGGAGAGGAGAAATAATTAAAATATTAAGCAATGGGATTTGTAAACAATATTTATGTTTTTATGCTTCTATAAATATACTTTAGAAATATAATTTTTATTCACATTGTTTTACTTAACATTTTCTGTGCTGCTACGTGGAAATTCATAATGATACTTTAAAAATATATATTTTTATTGATTTTAGAGAGGAAGGGAGAGGGAGAGAGAGAAACATCAATGATGAGAAAACATTCATTGATCAGCTGCCTTTTGCACGCCCCCTACCGGGGATCGAGCCCACCACTCGGGCATGTGCCCTTGACCAGAATTGAACCTGGAACCCTTCAGTTCACTAGCCGACACTCTATCTACTGAGTCAAACCAACTAGGGCCATAATGATGCTTTTTAATGAAACATACTATTCCATCAAGTGGCTGTATCATGATTGATTTAACTGTTCCCTTGTTATTGAATACCTTCAACTTTTCATTATTCACTGTTTGGGTTACCTTTATGAATGTGCTCTTCTTCATATTTTGTCTTTTTACTTTCTAAAGGTATTATTTATTTGATAAAAATGATGGGTATTAATTAAGAAAAGAACCATGTTGAAAAATAAGACAATAAGGGCAAAAATATCCATCTGCAATTTCACCATCCTGATAGAGTGATAATTAATACTAGGTGAATATTATTTCAGATATCTTCCTATGCCAAGAGATTAGCAGAGATTCTGTTGTATAAATAGTAAATCTCTAGCCTCTTAAAATATGTGTCTCTGTAGCACTCTATCCCCTGATCCAGGAGGCTTATATCACAGGGAAGAAAAGGCTGGGCTGGAATCACCTCATGAGTTTTCAAAAAACAATACAGATGCTGAAGTGCCTTTTCCAGAAATTTTAAAGTCTTCAAGGTAAATCCACCAGCTTTGAGGTTTAATGCATACTAGTATATTTATCTTAAAACTTTCATAGCAAAACAATAGGTCTGAAAACTGGTGTTGAGAAAGGAATTTTATAATATGTGAAAATCTAAGCCTTATGGACTTGATCATTCAAGTGGATTATGGGAGAGAAACAGTGGCCAAATGAGAATGAATTGACCTGACCCTCTGAGGCTGGACCTCAGTGTGAGGGAGTGACGTTAGTAACACCCAGAGAAGTCGTGAACCTCTGAAGACATAAGGTCCAGTGGGCCACTTTCCTGGGACAAGTCAGGGGGAAGCTCTTGGCTCCTGTGAGAACTATAGCTTCTGTTTAGTGTCACTTGCAGTAAGTCTGGGAGCGATGGCACAGAGGTGATGGCAGAAGGCAGGAAGACATGAGCTTGGACAGAGCTCCCAGTTCCCCATCCTCTGTGCTTGAAAGCCGAGGACCAAGAGTATTTCTGAGTGCTCTGTGGAGGAGATGCAAAAGAGCCAAGAGGGCTAAGGGTTTTCAGGGGGAAGATGCTAGAGGACCACAGGTAAATGGTCAGAACCATGGACCCCATGTAGGGGTGAGTACACGAGTATTAGCTCCTCTCCTATCCATTGGCTCAGTGTCACAGTGCAGGGAAGGGCAGAGACCGATTCTTTATAGCACAGAGTCTTCAGAGAACACTGAAAATTTGAGGACTTTATTTTCCTCCACATACACTGCCACAAGGTCATGCAAGCAAGCCATACTTCTAATATACCCAGATGCTGTCTTGGAGAACAGTAAGGGGAGAAGAATACAACCTTAATATTTGAGCATTTCCCTGGATCTTATCAGCCAGGGACAGATACAGACTAGCACTGTTTTCATTACTGAATCTCACTGAGTCATCTGGGTTTTGGCAGTGGGACTGTAGAATACACCTGTTCCCCAGCCTACAGGCTGGCAAACTCTTTCCACATAAAGAGTGCTTATTCAGCCATGCCGCAATCATTTTAACTGTCAGCAAGATGACTTATGGGGCTAGCTTCAAATCTATGTGTAAAGGTCAAAGAGTTTTATAAATTATAGATTATAGCTATTTCCTTGGGCTAATCTATATCTGTTTATCCATAATCTTCTAAATGTTTAAACCTAAAATATTCACTGGAGCTGAGAGAAATAGATGTTTTTGGCATTTGACCTCTATAAAAGTCAGTTTTCGTTTAAAAGTCTTCTTTATGCCTAGATCTGTCACTTTGGGGTCCAGTTTCTAATGTGCAAATGCTCCAAGCAGTTATTCTTAAAAAACATCAACACATAAAACTACCTAGACACACATTAGCTTTATTTCTAAATGGCACTCTTGTTTTACTATAACTATTGAAACTATTGAGAGCAAAGCTTATTGTCTCAGCTACCCTGGGAAATTTCAAAGATTTAAAAAGATCGGGCTTTGGAGAAATTTTTCTCCTTCTTAATCCTTAACTAATTGCAAATGTCTATGGGTCATAGAGTTGTTTCGTAACATTGTCTGGTGGATCAACGTGATGCATTCATGCCCTTTAAATTAGGAACTTCTGGCTTTAAATCTCCCAACATACTCTTTGGATAAGAGCTGAAGTTTAATGCGCAGCATGTGCCCACCCAACGCTGGGTCACACTTCACAGGTCACATCAGTGATTGCTCAGGTGTAATAGGAACCTGGCAGCTTCAAAGGGTAAGGCAGGGAACCTCTCCATCATCTCAGTGGTGCCTGTCCTCCCTCCCTCACGGCCTCAGGCATAAAGCATGTATCAGTGTAACAGCAGCAGGGCAGACGAAAGGCTGCTGGGCAGGCATTCCGTTTCAACCCTCATGGAGAACTGAGGGGAACAGTGCAGAGGCAGCCAAGGTTGTAATGCTCTTTTCTTGCAAGTTTCTGTTTGGGTGTAAAAGAGTCCAGGCTGGCCACGCATGAATCACCCTGTCCAGTGCAGAGCACGCTGTGGCAATGGGAACCGTGGCTACTCAAGTGATGATGGCTTTTGCCTCCCACTGCAAAGCTGTCCAAGAACCTTTTATGACAAAGTTCAGACCAGTTCAATTAAAGACCTGGAATGCAGAAAGGGGCAATTTTTCAACTTGTTCATTAGGAAAGGGACTGGATAGCTAAACCTGGAGATGACAGTATTTTCCTGGTCAAAGATATATAAAATTGAACACTGGGTTATTTTGTTTTATTGTGACAAGTTTTCTAATGCTGGGCACATTTTCTTCAGAGGTTTTAAAAACTCAAGTCTTTAAAAGATACATGATGGGATATGTTTGAAGGCATGGAGACAAGATAAAAAGTTGACTTAGCCACGAGTCTCATACATAATATAATTTATTACCACCTACATTTTTTTGGCTAGTATTTTCTGTACTATTACTTTTCTGTGTTGAATGGCACATTTGAGCTGGATATTCCAAAATTCTCTTTATGTTAGTAATCTAGATGTGGCATATTATATTTTCCAAAGATGGCTGTATAAAAATAATATATATGTATATATTCATGCCACATATTATTCTTATAATGTGACTAACACTCCTTTCACTAAAAAGAGGCCCTATATTTCTTCTCCTTGAATATGGGTGGGAAGCTTGTGACCTTCTGCTCTAAGAAACAGCGAGTGTTCAAAGTGATGCTATGTGACTTCTAGAACTAGGTCATCAAAAGAATACAGCATCTTCCTGGTTCTCCTTGGGATACTTGACCTTGGGAACCAGCTGCATGCTGTGACGATGCCCAAACTAACCCATGCAGAGTGACCACATAGAGAACCTGTGTGGAGAGAAGGTAATGTTCCCAGGTGACAACCAGCAGCAACTGCCATATGAGAGTGAATGTGCCTTCAAAAGATTCCAGACCCAGGCTTTAGGTCTTCCAACTGAGACCCCAGACAGACCTTGTGGACCAAAGACAAGTCTTCCCTGGCCCACAAAAACCATGAGAGAAGTTGTTATTTCAAGCCACTGCGTTTTGTCCAGTCTGACAAATTCCAAGGCAAATTGTACACCAGAAAGATGTGACCGAGGTTTCTAGAATTTTGATCCCATTCCAGGGGACATAAATGGATTCCTGAGCTACAGAACAATGACATTTGCAGCATAGCTGCTTTTATAACATTTGCCTTTTAACCTCAATCATTGAAAGTATAGTGGGAAAAAAAACCCATCCAAATTAACTATAATTTCACCACACTTTAGCTGTCTTCTGTAGCTGTTATGGAGCTGGCCCTCTGCTTTGATGGTCCATGCACATGTCAATGTGTCACATTTTCAGATGGCCTGATTCATAAGTGGCTGCATGACCTCAATATGGCTTCTTGTTTTTATTTAATGTAATAAATAATTTTTTCCAGGCTCATCTGAGAAATATATTGGAAGTAGCACTTGACCCATCTGTCTGTCCTCGCTCTACGGTAGAGCCTGTCTTGACCAGAGCTTGTCCACCAGCTGAAGATAGTATTATTACACTAAAGAGGCCTGAAGCCCACGTTTAATGCTCAGTGCAATATTTACCCCAAATTTCTGCACATTAACGATATAAGCTTTTTTCTCCTAAGAAGGTGAACATATTAAAATTTTACAGTTGAACTTTCTATGATGAGAAAACTGAAAAATTGAATTTGTTTTTAAATGTAGAACAGTCTAAAGGCAAATGGGTATATGGAGACAATGAAGAGAGGCTGGTTCTTTGCTGGAGCCAGAGAAAAGCTGGTGCACAGTTACCTGGTGGATGGGGAGAGCGGGGGAGCCATAGCCAGCAGGGCACTGAGACTGTACATCAGCCAGAAGATGAGACTGCCTTTGCATTCATGGCAAACCATTTGTTCTAGGCCGCATGTGGGCTAGTGAAAATGGGACTTTGTTTTTGTCTTAGGTAGGGGTCTCTAGGAGCAGAGTCTGACTTGCAGATTCTTGTGCCAGCAACCTAGTTAGGGGGTATATTTAGAAAAAGGCGAGTGAAGGAAGCAAGGCAGGGCCAGGGAAGAAGACAGGATGTGGTCTTAACTGAAGTTTAGTGGAGCCTCATCCCATGGGCATCTGTGGTGCACATGTTGCACCATGGAGCTGAGCTCCTCTTTGAAATCCCACCTTGTGTACTCCGAGTCTTGTCATTGGCCACTTTCTGCTTATGGGTGGTGGTGGACAGTGATGTAATCTGGGTGAGGTGGCTTCTGTTCCAATGAAGGCAATTCTTTGGAGGAGGAGACCACTGTGAGCCATGAACAGCCAACACAGTAGGGTGGATGCAGTGACCTGCTGAAGGGGTCTGGATGGAACATGAAAAGCATCCACTATATCTATTGTCCATTTAATATTTATTTAGTATTGGATTTTACTTTTCCCTCCCACCATGATCCATAGATGTTCTGGTCACTCCTGGACAACTGATCATCCTACAGTCTCTTTAAATGGAAAGGCAGAATTTTTATTAAGAAGCTACAATGTCCAGTTCAACATATTGAATAATACTTTTCATTTTATGTTACAATAAGTCTTATCTCCTCTCCCTTCTCACCACCATGCCAACTCCCTCAGTATGTCATGGTAAGGCTGGTTATGGGCCTTTAAGAGAAAAAAGGTGAAATATATAGAGTGTCCCAAAAGATGTATAATTATTTATAATTATGAATAATTATAAAGGTAGTGTTTATTAAAATACAGTTCATTTTCAAAATTGAGCTATCAGCTGTTAAAGTGTGTATACATTTTTTTTGGGGGGGACACCCTATATAGAAAAAGGTAAAGCTAGGGGAAAAATTAAAACACAGAATATATACTGTAAGATCCTGGTGGGACTGTCCCAATATTTGTCTCTGAACTTTCAGGCAATCAATAAAAGAGGAAAACAGTGACAACACACAATTCATATATGCAAAGTAAAACAAAGCATTTTTTCAAAGGAAGCAATCTATTGTTGAAAATAATTTTTACCTGTAGGTCATTCTTATGATGACATAGGATATGTTCTCAACAATATTCCTTAGTAATATTCCCCAGTGTGTGTGGGTGGTATAATACCAGTGTGATTCAGTAAAAGAAGTGTTTAATTTTTCCTTGGAGAAAGAGGGTATAGAGAAAGAGGTAATATGTATATATGTGTAGTGATATGGTTCAGTCTGAGGATAAACTATTTTGAATGTTAGAAGACTGGGTAGACTATTAGTTCTCCAGCTAACTTTCCAGAAATATTATTTCTCTTGATCAAAATTTTGTTAAGTCCTAGGTGCAATGAATTTGAGATAATACTTTCTGACAAGCACTTGGACTGGAAATATACTTGCACACTTATTATGGTTTTAGTGTTCTGCTGCTTTTTGGATAATGTAGACATCTCATGAGACATCTCAACTCTGACCAGCAGACCTTGAGCGATGGATGAGTGGATTACTCTGACACATGTTTCTGTGAAAGAGAGGCTAAGAGGCTGCTTGGCAGGAGGCACCAAAACAGCCCTGATTGCCTGCCTGCCTTAGGCTTTTATTGTAACAACAGTTTGAACTAAAATTAACCTCTAGATACAATCAGCAGGGTAAGTATCCTTGAGAAAGCACATGCTTCTACAAGGTCAGGTCTAAAAGACTAAACATAGAGATTCCAGCAAAATACCTGGGGGCTCGGACTTGTTTGGAAAAGTCAAGACAGGGGCTTCCATCTTCGGCAAGGTCCCCCTAAGAGGCTCCCAAGCTTTAGGAGAATCCTCCATACAGACTTTCCAACCAAGTCCCATGCTTCCTCATATCATGACATTTGAGAAGCTTGATAGGAGAAAACCTTAACCTGTTAGGAAGGTGGCCTGAGAAAAGACATGATCTTCCTAGGAAAGGAAAACAGAATCTTCTCCAAATTCATGGAAAATGGTTACCTGAGACCTCGATAGTCAATATTACAGAGCATGGCCATTTTAATCTGGAAAATATTTCCAAATGCCTACTTCAGCCATGAATAAGTGTCAACAAAGTTCCCATAGAATATTTAAATTTTAATAGCAAATTTCTCAGTTGAGTTCTTCAAGGTAAAGCAATTTACAAAATGTACCTGTTAGTAGCTGAATGGGTTGATTTGCTGTGTGGAATTGCTAGCTCTTAGTTTTGGAGAAGATTGCTTTAGTTCTTCTTTGGAGAAGTTGGCAACATGTTCTTCTTCCTACCAACTATTACAAACCAGGAATAGCGTCTGTAGAAGTCATGCCAAGAGCATAATAATAGGAAAACATACTTAGATGGGTACTTGACTATTTAGTATATGTACAATTTTTTTCAGTAAAGAAAATGTATTTATATCCTCTCTGTTAGAGCAAGAGTAGCAGGTAAGCTATGTTTATTTTACAGATGGATCTGTTTAGGTAACAATTTTAAAAATGTGTCTTTTTCTTAGACACACATAGCTGCAGAATCAGATTTAGAAAAAATGGTTGTGATTGGCCTTAATCTTGCTACAGGACTGAGAAACATTCATAGTAATCAGCCAGTTAAAAACTCAGTCAACTAACTAGACCTGCATATCTTGGTTTCTCTCTTCTGTGGTTTTCAATACGAGCAACCCTGCTGCTATTCTTTTAAAATTAAATCAAATGCAGAAAAATGAAATTGGACTTCCATCTTACAAAACTCACAATTAACTTGAAGTGGCTTAAACACTTAAGCATATAACCTGAAGTCATAAAACTCCTAGAAAAAATGGGGAGAAAGCTCCTTGACATTGGTTTTGGCAGTGGCTTTTTAACCAAGACACCCAAAGCACAAGAAACAAAACCCAAAAATCTACAAGCCGGACTACATCAGAATATAAAGCCTTTTTACAACAAAAGAAACAATCAACAAAATGAAAAGGCAACCTATTGAATGAGAGAAAATATTTGTAAACCATTTATCTGATAATGGCTTCTATTCAAAATGTATAAAGAACTCATACAACTCAATAACAAAAAAATCCCAAACAATCTAAATAAAAATTGTGCAGAGGAATGAACAGATAGTTTTCTAGAAAGTACATTCAATGTCTAACAGGTAAATGAAAAGATACTCAACATTCCTAATCAGCAGGGCAATACAGATTAAAACCACAATGAGCTATCATTTCACACCTATCAGAATGGCTATAAAAAAAGACAAGAAATAAGAGTTGGTGAGGATGTGGAGAAATGGGGAACTTCGTGCACTATGGGTGGGAATGTAGTAAATTGCTTCAGCCACTATAGAAAACAGTGTAAAGTTCCTAAAAAACTTAAAAACAGAACTAACATATGATCCAGCAATCACACTTCTGGGTATACAGCCAAAAGAAATGAATACAGGGTACTGAGGAGATATCTGCATTCCCTTGTTTATTGCAGCTTTATTCACAATAGTTAAAATAAGGAAAAAACCTAAGTGTCCATCAATGGATGAATGTATAAAGATCATGTGGCTTATATATACAATGGAATATTATTCAGCCATTGAAATAAGGAAATCCTGCTATTTGCATGGATGGGCATTGAAGGCATTATGCTAGGAGAAATGTCAGACAGAGAAAGGCAAATACTGTATGTGGTCACTTATATGAGGAATCTGAAAAAGCCAAGCTTGCAGAAACAGAGCAGAGTGGTGGTTACCAGAGTCTCGGAGTAGGGAATTGGGGAGTTGGTCAAAGGGTATAAACTTGCAGCTAGAAGTTAAATAAGTTCTGGGAGTCTAATACCATTATGATTATAGTTAACAATACTGTATTATATACTGAAAAGTTGTTAAGAGACTAGATCTTACATGTTCTCATCACAAAAAAGGAAATGATAATTGCCTGATGTGATGGAGGTGTTCGCTAACACTATGATGGTAATCATATTGCAATATATAAGTGTATCAAATAGTCATTGTGTATCTTAAATTTACACAATATTATATTTCAGTTATATTTTAATACTAATAAAGAAACTGAAACATATTTTGTGCTTTACTCGACAGCGTTACCAGCTTATACTTACTGATATTAATTGCTATAACAATAATTGACATTAGAGAAAACTAAGAATGCTTTTTTCCATTTTCCTACTTCTTTTCCCAAGTGGCCCAGCTTTCATCCAAGCTCTAGTAGCCACACCTGGGCCTGTAACCAAGGAAATTTTAGCCTAGTAAAAATTTAGGAATATCTCACTAGAAGTGTTGGTTGGGAATATTTTCCCCTGCTCTATACCAAGGGAAGCTGCTAGATGGTACTAAAAATGATTTGGCTGAACGATGGACTGAAGCTTGCCAGTATGGTCACATCAACCTCCTGTCACAAGCTATCTGACCTGGGCTGGCCCTGTCTACTTCCCCTGCAGGCCCCTTCATTCTTCTTATCTGGCATTCGGCCTTCTCTGTGTCAGATGAAAGGCTGAGCTACAGCTGTGCTCTGCACCTGCCCATCTAACCGCCCGCTTTTACCCTTATTTGACTGTGTACCCCCTTAAAATTGGACTTTCCTTGATTGGGAAGATTTAATGCAAAGGAGTTATTGCACTATACTTCACACATGGGGAGGGCATGCGTGTGTGTGTGTGTGTGTGTGTGTGTGTGTGTGTGTGTGTGTATACTTTTAGCAAAATAAGGTCCAGAAAAAAGTGGTAGCTGGGAAAATAGGGATCTCATGTGCAGACACCAGTAGTTATTGGTAGATCATTCACCCTTGAAAAATAAGCTATCTAATGTATTTAGATGAAAAAAGCTAAGGATAAACCAGTCAAAAAGCAAATTGCGCCCTGGAGTTGACTATCACCCCCACATCATCTTCTGTCCCTGAACATTGGCATGAAACCCATCCCACTGCGTCTACACGGGAACAGGAATGAATATGGGAAAGATGACCTGGGACACAAAAGCCTAACTGCAGGCCTGAAACTTCCATGATCCAGAGAAAACATCCATCATCAGAGGAGGGAGGAAGGTAGAATCTGCCTGTTGAGGAACCGGAAGTGCCTATGTGGAAGTTCTGTGGCCGAAGGAATGTCCCACCAGATAGAACAGTTCTGTGCAGTGAGACACCAAGCTTTTCCACCAGTGCCAGCTAGCAACACAAGGGTTTTCACTTCCCTCAGTGTTCTCTGCTTGGAATTTTATCACATGGATCCACCTAGGGACAGTACCCAGCAAGGGAAGAAGGGAAATAAATAGACTTATTCTGTGGAGGTGTCCCCCTCCCCCCAAGAAATGAAACTCACTGACACTCTTTTTTATTGAAAGATTGAGACCAGGCAGGGATCGGCCCCACCCTGCTGTTTACATTTCCGTTGTCTATAGTTATCATGAAATTAGTAACCCCCCCCACCCATTCTGATTTATGAAATTGGTTTAACTTTTCCTGACAGTCTCCAAATTACCAGTCACTCTGCATTAATAGGCCGTGCACTAGCCAGACATCCTTGTGCATTCTATCTCTTCTACCTCGCCATGCCATCTGTCACTGTAATACCTGTGTTGCTGAGTTTTGAACCATAATACTTATACCTCATCAGCTTCCAAATGGTTTCATGATCTGTCAGCAGTGATCAAGGTAGTGCAATGAGACATGACAGGGCATCCACGTAATTTTTTAGGGAGGCCAGGGAATGGAAAAGTTGAAGCCTGGGACATTTGAGTCACTCCATCTTGAGTTACTTTTGCAAGGTCTCTTAAGTTCCTGACTTTTTAAAAAAAATATCCTGAAGCAAAATGCATATATCTGACTTTCATTTGATGTGATAGGCTGATAGAAGCATATTGTACAGAATCCCAGTAAGTATACGTTCATACATCAAGAGGCTTGTCTATATGGTGAGACAGAGCACGAGAAGGGTAGGATGTGGGGATGGGAGTGTTATAGTCCTTTGTGTTTGCGTGTATGTGAGAGCAAGGGACTTTGGAGGCAGTCACCTTGAATGGCAGAGATGTGTGTGGAAGGTCACTAACATTGATTTATTTAGAAGCTGCTTTCCTATATGCATTGGGCCAATGCTTGTGTGCACATTGTCTTATTTACCCCTTAAAAGAACTTAAGCAGCACTGGGTTCTGATTTCTTTTTTTTTAAACAGATGAAGACATACACATTTTTTACAGACAGAGGTTGGACCTTGATCAAGGTCATACCTGCAATCAATGGACCAGCGATGTGACCTTGGGCAATTTAAGATGTGTCAAATTCTAAGACTGTATGCTATTTCCATGATAAATGAGGGCTGTGGGTATCAAGATTTTTCAGCTATCTCTTTGAACCCCATTTCCCACAGAACATTTTGGGGATGGCTCCAATTTTCAGATACTGTTCTCTAAATCTATCCTGCAAGATATTTTCAAGTCCTATTTCCTATCATTTGGAAAACATTTATTCTCTCCTTACCACTGTGGCAGTCTGCCTGGAAATAGGTGCAATGTATCATTTTGCACACTAATGGAAGGTGGGCTAGGAATTACCTATAATTTGTTTCTCCATCCAGGCACGTCAAACTAAGTTATGATGAAAGTGGAGCGGCAACCTTGATCACCTACTGTTTTATAGCTGATGTGATTGTTTTTATGAAGCCTATAACGTTTTTAACGCTGTGGTTGTGATGATCTCGATTCTTGTCTCAGCGGAACAATATGACAAGATTTGAGTCAATTATGATTGCAGAGGATGGGAGTGTGGCTTGCTAGTGACAGAGATGGAGAGAAAATTGCACAAAGCCTGCTCCTGTTGCCCCCTATAGACAGGCCACGAAGGGTCCTCTGGCCAGCATTCTGCTGCCTCCATGAATTGCTCAGTTTTCTGTTTGGCAGAGAGCAATGAGTTGCAACTAAATTATTCTCAGATAACTAGGGATTTAAGATGAAATTCCCTCTAGACTGCTTTATTCAAAGAGAAGTCCTGGATCAAGGACACTATGGAATGAGCCTCATGTTTGGGGAGATTTGGAGCAAGATATGATGCCATTCCCCTTGGTTGAAACTCTGTAGTAGAAGAAAGAGGCAGGTGGGGAAGTAGCTAATTTTATTTGAACAGATATTTCTAGAACATCTATTAGTGAGCATTCTGACGCTAGATTCCATGGAGAAAATAAAGATGAGATTCCATTGCACCAAAATTTAGGGATACCACCCCCTAACATTTTAAACACGTTTTGAAAGTGCTGTAATAATGTTATAAATACAAATGATGAGACTTCTAGGGGAAATGACCAGGGAAGATGATGAAGAGGTCATGTAATCTGAGTTGATCCATGGAGATTTGAGTAATGCATTTTACAAGGCAAGACAAGGATAGGGAGGATACTCTGACCATAAAAGCCAGCATGATAATAAGCACAGAGGCATGACATATGGTGGGGAAGGATGCATTGTGGCAGGTGTTTATGGGAGGGGTGTGGCTGGAACTTTGGCTTGGCAGATTTAAGTTGGAGCAATATTTTGAAGAGCTTGGAATGTAATGATAAAGAGTTTGTGTTTGATATTGTAGGTCATAGGTTATAGAATCAGTTGTAGACAAAGGCCAGGAAGGTAATACAAAGGAATGACACTGACCAAATAGTGGCTGTGGTAACTTGGGTATAAAGTCCTTTCTGAGGAAGGCAGCTGAGACTCTGCTCCCACAGATAGTGGTTTCTGTAGTGTAAGAACTCTGTATGGCCAGATGTCCCAATTTTCTTAGAGAAGACTGAAATCTCATTTTTTTTTAAAAATGTGAGCTCTCATGATACTTAAATGCTGGCAACTAATAAATTTTTTTTTGGAAACACCTGGGGGTCAAAAAGAGCCAGTTTAATGTTTGTGTCTTATGTCTGCCCATATGCTAGTGGCTTATAATTACCGAAGGAGAAATGGGAACCTACAACTATTTATACTCAAGAAGCTGACTCTATTGTATGGAAGATGACACTTGAGCAAGGAGACAGTTGGACAGCCAGAGTCTGAGAGGTGAAGGCTTGACATCAGGCATTTATGGGGGGAGGGGAAGGAGAAGGAGGACTGGAGGTGAGAGCCTTGAGGCACCTGTTGACTACTGGATGTGGGAGAAAGGTTGTGATGCCATCATAGATGGTGCCTGGGAGGTTGTGAGGCTGCTAACTGAATTGAGGAGACAGTGAAGGGAGCTACTGTCCTACATCTCCTGGGTAATGATTCTATTTTGCTTTTTGCCAATTGTATATTTGCTTTTTGCCATATATTTTACACCTGTACTCTACTACCTACTCTATATTTCTGGAAGAAATTATTTGCAATAAAGATAATAGATTTTTTTCTTAAACCAAATAAATACTCCATTCCCTTCTTCCCATTCATACTGCAAGATGAACTATGGGCACTAGCTGCTAGATTTCAGACTCTTTCCCTGTAAAGCATTAGACACATTGATGTGGTTGAAGCAATGAGCTGAAAGTATTTTAATCCTTGATGGATAGCAGAAGAGGAGTTTATGAGTCCAATTCTTCTCAAGTTTGAAGATAATGATTTTTGCCTCTTCTGCCTCCGCTTTTTTCTTTTGCATTTTACGTTTTGCGACAGTGAATCAGACACATTATTATTCTATTCAGCAGCCTTGACATCAGCAGCAAATTTGCATGAACTAGGAAAGAAATGTTTCTATATTATTTTCTCCCATTCTAAGTGGTATTTTATTGCAGTAGAGATTTTAGGTGGTCTCTCCATCCAAACTGCCAATTTGATGGGAGCCTTTGATATTGCCCATTGATTTGTTTACAGGACCATTGGAATAGGAGAGAGCCTGGTTTCTTGATTGGCCAGTGTGACACAGAGGAATGAATGGATTAATTTAACACTGCTCAGTGCACTTTTAAAAAAGCTGAGTCTACAGTAGAATTCCACCTACCATACTGCATTTATCAGAAAGGGCTTCCCAAATGTCTCCTATGCAGGATGCTTTTTTGGTTATCCAACCAAATTTAGGAACCCTGCTGTATCTGACATTGTCAAAGGTCATGCCTATTTTTCCTTTGCCATAGCTTTACACTCAGACTTTTATTCCTGCACCAAGTCAACTGGGTAATTTCTGACAAAATTAGGCAAAATCTTTGTATTAAGACATTGTGAACTCAGTAGGGTTTTTAGATAACTTTTAATGCCTGAAGCAAGTGGAAATTTCAGTCATCTTCACGTGTTCCTAGACAGTTACCAATAGTCAAGGATCTTGTCCGATTTCAATTCCTCTGAAGTGATCCACCAGGGATCCATGGGGCATGATGGAATCTCCATTAATCTGTCTCAACATTTTCTCCCTTATCCCTTACAGGAAATACTCAGTTGTACAGGAACCATGTGCTTAGAATTTAATAGAGCCTGGATACACCTGGAAAGATTGTCAGGTAATAGATGCCTTTGGTTCTTGTACTGTTGGGTGGCTGGTGGGTTGGCAAAGAATGAGTAGCAGAATTCATTTCTTCCCTTAAATGAGATTGCATGTTCCCTTAACATGCTGTCATTTAAAAATATGTCAACATTAAGATTTTTGGATCAGATAATATATAAATTATTCTTTAGTATATGTTTTAAATGTTGGCAAGAGCTCAGAAAGGAAGAATAAAAGAGATTTTTACTTCCAGTTTTGCCGCTGACTTATTTGGTGGAACTGGTCCAAATATGATACCTTTTTGTGTCTCAGTTTCTTCACCTAAAGCCTAGAATGGGAATCTTTGCCCAATAACTCTTCAGGATTGTTGTGAGACCTTAATAAATCTGGGGTGTCAAAGTGCTTTAAGTGCATAGACATTAAAGGATCTTTGTTATAGTTTCCCATGGTCTCTGTTAAGTACTCAGCCAATATCTACTGTATCCTTGGTATTGGCTGGGAGAAGATAAAGAGCTTTAAATTATTAACTCAGTTCTCAAACTAGTTCCATCAGGTAAGTCTGTTATTATCTCAAATTTACAGTGAGAAAATGAAGGCACAGAGAAGCTAAATAACTTGCCAGAGTTCCCGCAGCTGGTAATTAGTAGCAAAGTTGAGATTTAAACCTAGTCTTTCTCCTTTTTCCTCCCTTTCTCTCCCCCTCACTTTTCCTTTCTATCTATGTGTAATATATATGTATTTATAATACATAATACATATATGAATATATCTATAAATAAACTCCTCTATATATTATGATTATAGCCACCTGCTCTTTTACTTAATATATTTTAAAATTTATCTTTATTGTTGAAAGTATTACAGATGTCCCCTTTTGTCCCCACATTGACCCCCTCCACTCTACCCCACCACACCCCCATCTTTTACTTAATAGTTTATGCTGAACATGGTGTATATGTCATTAAACTTTCCTTTAAAACCTATTTTTAATGATTTTGAAATACATCATGTGTCTATAGGGGAGTTACTAACTCCTAGCTGTTAGGCATTTGTTTTTCTTTTTTTTGGTGCGGGGGTGTCATTATGCATAAGGCAAATTTCTTGGTTCACAAATCTTTGTGGGCATCTGTGATTATTTTCTTAGAAAAAAAAATTCCAGAGATGGAATTGCTATGTCAAAGAGAATGGACATTTTTAAGGCTTTTGATATATATTGCCAACTTGCCCTCAGGAAAGGTTGTGCCAATTTATTCTTCCTCCAGCACTCTATATTCTATTTTTATGAAGATGACAGAGCAATTATAGGAGGCTAGATTAGAACAGGACTTTCAAGATCAGCACTTGCATCTGTGTGTGCAGTTGATCGCAGGCACCGTAGACAAGGAGACAGAAGGTAGATAACTTGTCCAAGGACACAAGGCAAATTAATGGTTGAATCCTAGTGATATTGGTTAATGATAAGCAATAGATGGGTAGAAAATGCCAATGTGGGAGTAGAAATATTATTTTTCAGTCATTTTACAGTCTAATTACCAAATGTCACTCTTTCATTTTTCTGGTTGCTTTATTCTGATGACCTCAGAAGCTAAGCTAGCCCACATTGTTAGAAGTAAATCAATCTTGTGCCAAGTAGCAATTTCAGATAGCAGTGGGAAACCTGAGAGGAGGGGGTGGGGAGAGTTCAGCCACATCTACAAAGCTCCCTACAATTGTTTTGGGGCTGCTTATCTATAGGGTGAACACAAATTGTTTGCAAATGTCAATTTGCTGCAGAAACAACCTAATAGCAACATGAATGAAAATAAAAACCGAATTAGAAAATATCTACAACTCTGCCACTACAAGTAAAGTTTTTGTTGTTGATCCTCACTTAAGGATATTTTTTCCATGGATTTTCTTAGAGAGAGTGAAAGGGAAGGAGGGAGGTAGGATGGGTGGAGGGTGGGAAAAGAAACATCAATGGGAGAGACACACATCAATGGGTTGCCTCCCCCACATGCCCTGACTGGGGTGGAGATCCTGCAACCCCACAAAGTATACTTTTTATGTAGTTTTAATGGTTATATATACAATTTTGTGTTTTACTTTTTCACTTTTCAAATCATATTTAGAAGTAATTTTTGCTAACTCTACCTGCAAAATTATATTTTTAATAGCTTCCTGATTAAGTATCTGGCCATATTTAATTAAGCATTCCCCCTGTTGGCCATTTAGGTTATTTACCAATTTTTAGTATTATGAAGTAACTAGAGGCCTGGTGCACAAAATTTGTGCACTGGGGTGGGGGCAGTGTCCTTCAGTCCAGCCTGCACTCTCTTCAATATGGGACCCCTCGGGGGATGTCTGACTGCTGGTTTGGGCCTGATCCTATAGGGTTCAGGCCCAAACCAGCAATTGGACATCCCTCTCACAATCTAGGACTGCTGGCCCCCAACCGCTCGCCTGCCTGCCTGCCTGATTGCCCCTAACGGCTTCTGCCTACCAGCCTGATCACCCTCTAACCATTCCCCTGCCAGCCTGATTGACACTTAACTGCTCCCCTGCTGGCCTGATTGGCCCCAACTGCCTTCCCCTGCCAGCCCAGTTGCCCCCAACTGCCCTCCCCTCCTGGCCTGGTTGCCCCTAACTGCCCTCCCCTGCCAGCCTGGTCGCCCCCAACTGCCCTCCCCTGCCAGCCATCTTTGACCACATGGGGGCGGCCATCTTGTGTGAGGGTGTGAGGGTCAATTTGCATATTACCTATTTATTATATAGGATGTGGCCAAGATCGGTAGATTATGTACATGTATTTTCTCTTTTAGATATGTCATTTGTAATTACTTAAAAGGCGATTACCTTAAAAATGTCAACATTTTTGTGTGTTTTAATCTGTGTTGCAAGAGCTTTCCAAAATGGTTGGATAACTAGATTATGTCAATATATTATGAAGTATTTTTAGGTGCAATATAATATTCAATGATTTGTTTAAAACATTGTAAGTAATTTTTTAAAAATTTTTATTTATTATTTTTTATTTTCTTTATTGATTAAGGTATTACAGATGTGTCCTTATCCCCCTATTGGCCCCCACTTCCCCGCTCATGTCCTCACCCCCCCCTGGTGTCTGTATCCATTGGTTAGGCTTATATGCATGCATACAAGTTCTTTGGTTGATCTCTCCTCCTTACCCCCACCCTCCCCTGCCTTCCCTTTGAGGTTTGACAGTCTGATCAATGCTTCTCCATCTCTGGGTCTGTTTTTGTTCATCAGTTTATTTTGTTCATTATATTTCACAAATGAGTGAGATCATGTGATATTTATCTTTCTCCAACTGACTTATTTCGCTTAGCACAGTGGTTGGCAAACTCATTAGTCAACAGAGCCAAATATCAACAGTATGATTGAAATTTCTTTTGAGAGCCAAATTTTTTAAACTTAAACTATATAGGTAGGTACATTGTTATTAATTTAATTAGGGTATGTGGTATTTTGTGGAAGAGCCACACTCAAGGGGCCAAAGAGCCACATGTGGTTTGCGAGCTGTAGTTTGCCAACCACTGGCTTAGCATAATGCTCTCCAGGTCCATCCATGCTTTTGCAAATGGTAGGAGTTCCTTCTTTTTACAGCAGCGTAGTATTCCATTGTGTAGATGTACCACAGTTTTTTAATCCACTCATCTGCTGATGGGCACTTAGACTGTTTTCAAATCTTAGCTGTGGTAAATTGTGCTGCTATGAACATAGGGGTGCATATATCCTTTCTGATTGGTGTTTCTAGTTTCTTGGGATAAGTTATTTAAGCCAACTCTAGCTTCTGTCCAGGGAGCCATGGCTTCTGTTCTCACAGAGAATTTGCTCGTAACACTTTTGGTCAGGTGACTGTCATTTTTGTCTGGATTGGAGGGGATGAATGGCTGTTTAACCAATCTGGCTGGCTCTTAGCTGACCTCTGTAGGTTTTTGTTTTTGTCTGGGTTTATATTGCCTAGAGCTTCCTTGATTTGTAGAGGTGGAAGGCAGACCTTCTCAATTTATATACTTATTTGTCCTCTGTCATCCTGGGCATAGCTTGAAATTCCCTGTTTATTCGAGTTGGAATTAGTTTAATGCTTCCGGTGGCAGTCCTGAATTCAATAAACAGACAGCAGTGACCTCACTGGCTAGAGCACCACTCTGATTATTTTCTTTATTACATAGTTATGATGAGACCTTTTGTTTATGATAAAAGAACACAATAGTTTCCCAAGCATATTTTACCAAATTGCCTGATTGGGTGAATACTATTAACAGAAATTGGGATGTAGGGGGACTGAAGAATGAAAATGAGCTCAATTTTGTTATTCAATTTGAAGGATAAGAGGACATCTAATGGAGGTGTCAGGCATGTAAAAAGCAGGCTCGATACCCTGGAAAGCTGTTGGTAGGAGAAAATGAGATTTGGATTTCTTAAGGGGTAGTAGGTAAAGTAGTTGTGATCTTTAAAAAGAGAAAAAAAATAGGCATTATAGGACCAATGTTAAAAATTGAGCTTACAGGTCTGATGGACTTGGGTTAAAACGTTGTTTCTGCCTCTTACTGTTTGGCCTTTGGCATGTTATTTAACCTTCAAGCCTTAGTTACAACACTGACACAATGCAGTAACACCTACTTAATACAATGAATGTGAGCATTAAAGGACATAATGCAGTTTATTGAAATCAATGAATATTAGCTGTTGTTACTGTTATAAAACTGATGGTAGAATATGGGTAAGTTGTCACAGGAGAAATCACCAAAAGACAAAGAATAAATGGTCACAGTGAGAGAAAGAAAACCAGCATAATCCAGAAATCCAGGCAAAGAAGGAACCTAAGGGAGGAAGAAAAGAAAAACAGAGTCAAATATGAGACAAAATACAATGTCAAAATCAGAAAAGGTTTTTCAATTTGGGGATCACTAGGACTCCTATGATTTCCTAAAGAATGCTTTCAGTATAAAAGTTGGGCAAAATTCACATTGTAGGGCATTAGTCAGCAGTGAGGAATGTTTCCTAGGACCTACTAAACTCAAAACAGATAAGGTATATTGCTAAAGATAAGTGAAACTATCAGCTCTGTGAGTCTCATTGGATTATCTATGGACTTGGATATTACATGTGCTCTTTTGTCCTACATCCACCAAAAAATGGCGAGTTCCATGCTCATATGAAGCTGAGATATACCACTGGTTGCAGCCTTCCTTATAGCCTGGCTCATATGTCAACTTCTGATTTAATAGTAGATACATTTTTATTCCTGCCGTTGGTCACATTTCAGCTGCTTATAAGGAAAATAGCATGAAATAAATAGTTATAAGTTGGGTTCAGCACATTTACAAAGAGCTGATGGCATTTAACTGTTAGTTGCCTACCACACACACTCCTCTTACAGCCAGTTCACCTGGAATTAAAGACAGGATGTTCAGCTAAACCCAACAAATCCCTCTGTCTATGGACTTGTTTAAAAAGTCACTCATTGAAAGCAGCTTTTGATCCTGTTTTGCCTTTGATTTTATTATCTCTCTGGCAGTCTCAAAAAGGATTTCTTTGTGACATATTGCTGAAAATTCTGCTAGGACAAACCCATTTAACTCTCAATGGAGATGAGAGTTGAAAGAAAATTGCAGGTTTTTGTTTGCCAACATGATAAAGGACTATGGCAGGCATACCATACTTTATAATTTCAGAGAATTTGATCTAACCACAGACAAATGAGAAATTAATCAGAACCATTTCAGTTTTGGCAAAAAAATTGAAGTCAATCTCTCTCTCTCTCTCCTCATAATTAGAACCTCATTCTGGATTCAAATATTTCAGACTATGAGTACTTGTTTGTACTAACCTTGGGTATTGTCTCTACCCTTAGGTTGTGCCTGGTGCTGGTTCATCATTTTGCTGCTGACACCCAGAACATTGCAGATGCTTCTGCTCAGGTGCTAAGTCATCTGTACGTGCACAGTGAAGTATTTTGGTACTGACAGAACATATAATTAGTATCTATTCTTGGGAAAGGATGTCATCCGCATGACTGACATTTTAGGTGGAAGTTCCTTTAGAATACAGGAAAGGGAATGGAGGTGTTCTGAGGACAGCCCTCTCCCTGATGCTGACAAAAGGCATGCAATTGCAGACTTGAGTTCTTGTGTTTATTGTGTTTAAAGGCCACCTTGCAATTTTCTAACCACATGTAGAAGTCTAATCTCAAAGATGCTATCATAAAATGGTTTACTGGTGAACCCACAATTCTCTTCCACAAAGAGACTTAAGTAGTTATGGGAGTCAGTGATGAATGACTCAAAGATGGATTGGTAAGTGATCATAATAGCTCAAAGGAGGAATTAAACAAATGTTCATAGAAAGCACTATATATACCAAGTACTGTTTAGTATTTTGTGGAGGGATCTTTCTTGATACTCAGTAGAACTAGGAATCTAGGCATTGTTTAAAATTGGAACCCCTCTAATAGGCATGGTTTCTGCAGTTTCACTGAAGGAGGCAGTTATGCTCATAGCATATGAGAGCTTTATCCCCCCCTCACAAGGCACACAGGCATTTCTCACCCCCAATTCAGGGAAGTGCTCATTTACAATAATTGATATCAGAGGTTGGAATGGATGGTGCTTGGGTAGCTGACATAAATATTTGGTCCTCACCTTATTAAAAATAATTTTAGATGATTGCCAGTATTTAAAAATTTATAGATTTCCCATGTAAATTTTGATTTGTGCCTCATGAAAAACAACCCTGGGTGATCTAACAATATGAGGCTTAATTAAGTCACTAACTGGAGTTGAGAAACAGTTGTCCCGATTAGGTGGCCCAAATGCCTTCCATGAGGCATTAGTGTTTTATTTATGTAGAAAAAAATGTCTCTTTATATATCCCTCCTAATTCAGCTTTTTCTAATCATCACATTATCCCACATCTGAAAACAATGGGAAACATTAGTAAGAGAGAAAAAAGGGGTAAATAATCTAGTTATTATTTTTAGGGTTTCATTCAGAATCTTATGTTTAGGCCCTTGAGATATTAGCACATTTGCCCTAGACAAACAGCACATTAAACAATTCCTCTCTGGATCAAGGTGCTCCTGTTATGGCTCCAGGGATAAAACCCAGAGCAGTAATGTCTTCTCCAACATTAGCATCAATGCATCAAAGAAGAAGCTAATGCTAAAATCACATTGATCCTACAGAGCAAATACTGGGACCACAAACCATATCCTAAGCATAAAAGTTTATAAAATATCATGGACTTACACAATAGCATAGAGATAGAAAGGGATGTAGGATGTCCACAGAGGGCAGACTAAACTTATAAGGCAGGTTTCTAATGTCCAATGGAGTTTACTTGGTAAGGCTCCAAGTATCTCTAGTATAAGCCCTCTTAATCATATAGTTACCTAGTTTTCATTTTATAGGTTCAGAACTCTAGGAAGTATATGTAATCTGACCTGGAAACTATTAACTGGGATTTGAACCCTGACAACACATATCGTTGTCTATATTGATATCAGTGTCTGTGTCATGTCTATGTCTGTATTTATCTATCTATACACGGTATATTTATTCTATGTAAATATATATATACACACACACACACACACACACACACACACACACACACACACACACTAGAGGCCCGGTGCATAAAACTCGTGCACGGGGGGAGGAGGGGGGGAGGTTGTCCCTCAGCCCAGCCTGCACCCTCTCCAATCTGGGACCCCTGGAGGGATGTCCGACTGCCCGTTTAGACCCGATCCCGGTGGGATCGGGCCTAAATGGGCAGTCAGACATCCCTCTCACAATCCAGGACTGCTGGCTCCCAACTGCTCGCCTGCCTGCCTTCCTGATTGCCCCTAACTGCTTCTACCTGCCAGCCTGATCACGCCCTAACCACTCCGCTGCCAGCCTGATTGATGCCTAACTGCTCCCCTGCCAGCCTGTTTGCCCCCAACTTCTCTCCTCTGCTGGCCTGGTCACCACTAACTGCTCTCCCCTGCAGGGTTGATCACCTCCAACTGCCCTCCCTTGCAGGCCTGATCCCTCTCAACTGCCCTCCCTTGCAGGCCTGGTGCCTCCCAACTGCCCTCCCCTGCTGGCCATCTTGTGGTGGCCATCTTGTGTCCACATGGGGGCAGGATCTTTGACCATATGGGGGCAGCCATATTGTGTGTTGGAGTGATGGTCAATCTGCATATTACTCTTATATTAGATAGGATAGAGGCCGGGTGCATGGGTGGGGGCCAGCTGGTTTGCCCTGAAGGGTGTCCTGGATCAGGGTGGGGGTTCCCTTGGGGCGTGGGGTGGCCTGAGTGAGGGGCCTGTGGTGGTTTGCAGGCCAGCCACGCCCCTGGTGACCCAAGCAGAGGCCCTGGTATCTGGAATTTATTTACCTTCTACAATTGAAACTTTGTAGCCTGGAGTGGAGCCAAGCCTCCTGCTCACTCCGTGGCCAGCAGCCATTTCTGTTTGGATTTGTTTACCTTCTATAATTGAAACTTTGTAGCCTTGAGTGGAGGCTTAGGCCTGCAAGGGCAGGCAGAAAGCTTGGCTTCCTCCGTTGCCTGGGAAACCCAAGCCTCCCTCCTGCTCTCTGTGGCTGTAGCCATCTTGGTTGGGTTTATTTGCATACTCGCTCTGATTGGCTGGTGGGCGTGGCTAGTGGGCGTGGCTTGTGGGTGTAGCAAAGGTATGGTCAATTTGCATATTACTCTTTTATTAGGTAGGATACACACACACACACACACACACACACACACACACATATACACACACACAAATAGAGTTTTATTTATCTGTTTAAATTACATGCATTGTCAGAGTTAGACTTAAAAGTCATATTACCAATGGCAACTTTTTCACCCACTTAAATATCTATTATCTTCCCAGTGGGCATTATGAGAGAAGGCAACATGGGGCCTGGTTCTCAAAGAAGAGGACCTGCACACATTACCAGAAATGAGCCTGCAAATGGGGCTCTTCTTCCAGTAGGAGCTGTGCAGGAGGCAACTGATCAATGATTCTCATCATTGATGTTTCTATCTCTCTCTCTCTTCCTCTTCTTCTTCTCTGATATTAAAAAAAACATTAAAAATGTATCACTGGGTCATCTGATGAGGCCTTGGCCTGCAATGGCCCATTGTTTTACATATATAAATTGTACATTCTAAATTGACTTTTTAGAGAGACAGGAAGGGAGAGGGAGAGAGAAACATCAATGAGAGAGACTGCCTCCTATATGACCCCTCTGGGAATCGACCTAACAACCCTGGCATGTGCCCTGACTGGAAATTGAACCAGTGATCTCTCAGTGCATGGGACGATGCTCAACCAACTGAATGACACTGGCCTTAATATATATTATTAAGGTATAATTGACATCTAGCATTTATTAGTTTCAGGTGTACATCATAATGATTTGATATTTGTACACATGATCATCACAATAAGTCCAGTTACCATTCATCACTATACACAGTTACCATTTTTTTTTCTGGGAATGAGAACTTTTAAGATTTACTCTTTTAGTAACTTTCAAATATGCAATAAAGTATTACTAACTGCCATCCCATGTTGCACATTACATCTCCTTGACTTACCCATCAGTACTTTAAACTCCCATTTGGAGTCAGGATTTCTATTCAGGTTTTCCCATGTCTATAGCCTAATGGGCAAGATAAAGAATTTACAGCTTTGTTTACTATACCCTGAAGTAAACAAAAATCTAAGATAAAAGGAATACAGTGTCTTAGCATGCAATAAGAACACCATCTAGGGCAACTGAGGGAAGGGAAACAGGCTGGTTGGAGACCTCTAACCCTCATGCTGGATGTCCAACAAATCTCACTTTAATTTGTTAAAATATTTTTTAAAAATAAGCTTTACCAACATGTAGAACTTCAGACTCTGTCTGCAGAGGCAACTCTTTTTTTGTCAAAGGATAATGTGAGTATTAATATTGCCTTTATTAGCAATATAACTTTGTGCCATTGCTTTAACCTCTTTTATACTGAGTTTTCTTACCTATAAAATGAGGGTGATAAAAACACTTCAAGGGAGATAATTATAGTACCTCCTTGAGAGGGTTATTGCCAGATTTAAATAAGGCAAAGCATGTTAAGCAATTAGGACTGTGCTTTTCACAGCCAAGAATTCATTAATTTTGTTGCTATCATTTTTATTTAACTTAAGAATAGGAGAAAAGGACTGAACCCTAGATGTTATTCATTAGAGATGTGCCTGGTGACTTACACATATTTGCTATCTCAGTAATTGCCTGAGATACAGCTCTAGTGTCTCCTCACAATAGGAGTCATGAGGTGGGGCACCTGCATGGCCAGTCTGCGAGCCAGGAGGATCCATTATCACTGCATTTGCCACCATCCACATCCTTCACCTTGGAGGATGTTGGGGCCATATAGCCTCTTTTGTGTCCAGGGATAGAATCTGTGTTCTTTGTTCCATGTACCACAAATAAATTTTCTTCTGCTTTAGAAGGCAGGGCATCAGTAGACTTGTCCTCCTGGGAGAGTAAGAGAGAGAGAGTGAAGGATCTGGATCCATTGTTGCAGTGGATAGTTCTTCCTATGAACCTTGTTCCCTGTTTAAGACTGTTCTAGAGCTCAACACCATGGTACCTGAAACTTGCTTAAAAATAGGAGCCAACCAATTGATGTGTCTCATGTCAATCTCTCTCTCTCTCTCTCTCTCTCTCTCTCTCTCTCTCTCTCTCTCTCTCTCTCCTTTTCCCTCTCCCTCCCTCTCTGCCTCTCTTTCTCTCCATGCCTCTCTTTCTCTTCCTCTCCCTCTCCCTCCCCACTTTCACTCTCTCTAAAAACCAATGGAAAAAATATCATCAGTGAGGATTAAAAAACTAACTAACAAAACCAAACCACAGGTGATCACAATAGCTCTTGGGAAAACATGGTTGGTGCATAAGAGTGTCTGTTCTGAGACAAGAATACAGGGTTTGGCTCGAAGGAAAATGTCTTGAATGTCCCATGTGGGTTATGCGCAGTTTCTCAGGAAGTGGCCTCTGCCAACCAGCCCTTGAATGAGTCAGGGGCTCCCATCTCTCTAGTTGAAACACTTGCTATTGCATAAATAAAAGAAGTTAACCTAATGAAATGTATGCTGATAATACCAATGAGATGGAAGGGAGGGAGGATGCAAAAGTGGCTCAAATCATAGATTGCTGTTGAAATTTATCATTAAGCCATAGAATATTAGACCTTAAATGTTATGTAGGCCGACTCCTTCAGTTTAATGATGAGGGTGCAAAGGCATGAAGAGGTTTTGTGAATGGCTTAAGGTTATCTCACACATTAGTCTTTATTGTAGATTTCCTATCATGTTTCTCTAAAAATGAACTTCCTCCACAGTTTTATAGCCTTTCTTTGATACATGCTCAGCCCACCACACAACAATTAGGTGGATTAAAATGAGATAATGAATATGAAAATATTTTATATGTCACTAGGCTCATAGTAGATGATAACAAAATCTCCCTCCTTCTTTCCCTCCCCCCTTCCTTCTTTTCTTTCCTTCCTTTGTTCCTTTTATCATTAAAGTCAGGAATTCAGGCACTCGATGTTAAGTATTCAATCAACCAGGTTTATTTTCTTATAGGTTACAGGAAGTTAGAGTTTCTCATCTCTATCGACTTCAGTTGCTCTTAGCAATATTAGTAAAGTACTTTCTTTAAAAAGAACAACAGGCTTTGAAAAACTCTCTTGCCCATGCATTTTTTTTGGGGTGCTATTTCCCCATTTTATTGAAGCAGAAACTTCATCCATTGGTCTCCTAGCAATTCCTGAATGTGAAAGAGACGGGTAGTATGTTTGGACTTACACAATACCAGATGTTATCTAGGTGACTGAGAATGTTCTGTCTTGAAGGGTGAGAAATAAAAATACTTTCTTGTGGACCTACTGGGAATTTCTTAAACATTTTTTATGCAGATATAAGAATTCTTAGCTTTTGAAAGAAAAATGGGTCTTGCTTCTAAATGGTTTCTAGAAGGGCTGGGTGTCAGTTTATTAAGAGAAATCACTGGTTTACTTCATCAAGATCATTGATGGGCCTGTTTCCCAGCAGGGTTTAGAGACATTTCCTTCCTCCTTACCCCTTTCCTTTTTATTTATATTGATGCTTTGATCTATTTAGGGAATATGGGAGTAGAAGAAAGACATCTGGTAATGTCATTTTCCAGAAAAGAATGAGGATTTTATCCAAGAAATCTTCCTAGCCTAGTTTTGAACTGCTTATAGCTTCTCACCAGGAATAGACATTATTATGGGGGATGAAGCCAGATGTGAACACTTTGGTCCATATTTTGTTCTTCATGGATCTCCTTTCATCTTTAATCCAGGCACAATTTAAGAATTTCTTATATTTAGAATGAGTCAATGAACCGAGAAAACAAGTCTACAAATCCTCATTGTGCCCGGCTCATATACAATTATAACTTTTGTGCTTCAAAATGAACTCTAAGGCATTATATTACTTACTAGAGGCCCGGTGCATGAAATTCGTGCACAGGGGAGGGGGGTGTCCCTCAGACCAGCCTGAACCCTCTCCAATCTGGGATCCCTCTCACAATCTAGGACTGCTGGCTCCCAACTGCTCACCTGCCTGCCTTCCTGATTGCCCCTAACCACTTCTGCCTGCCAACCTGATCATCCCCTATCCACTCACCTGCCAGCCTGATTGATGTCTAACTGTTCCCCTGCCAGCCTGTTTGTCCCCAACTTCCCTCCTCTGCCGGCCTGGTTATCCCTAACTGCCCTCCCCTGCAGGCTTGATTGCCCCCAACTGCCCTGCCTTGCAGGCCTGGTCCCTCCCAACTGCCCTCCCCTGCTGGCCATCTTGTGGTGACCATCTTGTGCCCACGTGGGGGCAGGATCTTTGACCACATGGGGGCAGCTATCTTGATCTTGTGTGTTGGAGTGATGGTCAATCTGCATATTACTCTTTTATTAGATAGGATAGAGGCCTGGTGCACGGGTGGGGGCCGGCTGGTTTGCCCTGAAGGGTGTCCCAGATCAGGGTGGGGGTTCCCTTGGGGCATGGGGCGGCCTGGGCAAGGGGCCTGTGGTGGTTTGCAGGCTGGCCATGCCCCCTGGCGACCCAAGCAGAGGCCCTGGTATCTGGGATATATTTATCTTCTACAATTGAAATTTTGTAGCCTGGAGCGGAGCCAAGCCTTCTGCTCGCTCCGTGGAGGCAGCCATTTCTGTTGGGGTTTATTTATTTTCTATAATTGAAACTTTGTAGCCTGGAGTGGAGGCCTAGGCTGGCCAGGGCAGGTGGAAAGCTTGGCTTCCTCCGTCGCCAGGGGCAACCCTAGCCTGCTCTCTCTAGCTCCGTGGCTGTCGCCATTTTTCTTGGGATTTATCTTCTATAATTGAAACTTTGTAGCCTTAAGCAGAGGCCTGGGCTGGCCAGGGTGTGCAGAAAGCTTGGCTTCCTCCATTGCCGGGGAAACCCAAGCCTCCCTCCTGCTCTCTCCATGGCCGCAGCCATCTTGGTTGGGTTAATTTGCATAATCGCTCCTGATTGGCTGGTGGGCGTGGCTGGTGGGTGTAGTGGAGTGATGGTTAATTTGCATATTACTCTTTTATTAGATAGGAGGATTGGGAAACTATCATTTTTTGCTCAAACCTACTTTTTTAGGGATTGGATTAAGGAGCATATTTTATGAAGATACACTTCTTTGTGGGGCTGGAAAGGAGGGAGTTGGAAGGGAAATGCTAGTAGATCAAGACAGAGGAAGAGTATGATGCTAGAAATCAGGATGGACATTTTCTTCTTGGGGCTTGAAATGTACTCTAGGCTTGGCTGTACTAGCCCTTAAGCTCTGTTATTGTATGAGATATATAGGAAAGATAATAAAGGTGGGTTCATTGGTTGTGTGTATAAAGGAGATAGGAATATGTGTCCCTATCAAATAGTACTTGGAAAATACATTATGAATGTTGAAAGGCTGGGGCCTGAAATAAATTAGGCAGAGTCAAAACACAGCACATTTTAAACAGAAAAAATTAGTGGATGTAGAAAATACATGTGCTGGATATGAGCATTTTCTTTTCTTAGATGATAGACTTTCTGTCATGAGCTACATCAGAGCTATTGTGGTGAAATGCGAGATAATCTGGGGAATCATTTGGTAAATGATCCATAATCATGACTGTGATTTTGTGTGCCACATTCTCAGCCCCATTTTGACTCCAGGCACTGCCGTGTCAACCGGGTCCCAGTAGATTTTGACAGGTTTCATGTAGGAGCAAGCTAATAGTGTTTTGCTCTGTACCTGTGCTAGTTATGCTTACTTCCCTGAAGATCTTTTGATATCAATGAGGAGAATATGTGCTCAGCATTCATATATTTGCAACATGGAATGTGACTGAGTTAATGCCCACAGGGTTACCCATGAACAATAGAGGACAAATACGTGAATAAATGCTTCCCTCCTTTGTACCCCTGATGAACAATTTTGGAATATTTATTTCATAAACCTTCTCAGATGATTCCTGATAATTTTCCACCAATTGCTTGTAGTGGTGGACAAAGAGTTTGCTTGCTTTGGATTTTGAAGGTGTTAGTTTACAGAAGCCAGTATAGAACATAATAGAGGAAGAGAAGACAGAAACTTTTGGGTTGATTATGAGTACTTCTGTGTTCATGGAGCGTAGGCAGGATAATGTGGTGAAAAGAAGAGCTGGAGGGATGGGCAGAAGCCCTGGCTATCTATTGTCTTATTTACAGAAATATTTAATTTCTAATGCCACATTGTATGTTCTCTAATGCAGCAATTGCATTTTACACCCATTTTAACTTTATAATAACTACCATAGAGACTTGGGCAGGAGATAGCTCATCCAAATCAATTAAAATTAGGTTGCAGTGGTGATGGAAGGAGACTTGACTTGGGTGGAAAACACACAATACAATATACAGATGATGTATTGTATATTGTGTTGTGTGTTTACCATTCAGGTAGAATTGCATACCTGAAACCTATATAATTTTATTAACCAATGTCACCCCAATAAATTCAATTAATAATAAAAAAATTTAAAAATCAGGTTGCTTGTCAGTTGACATTATACAGGAATCTACTTATTTGGTGGACACAAAGAAAAAGGACCAGGGATGTTTATAAGAGTCATTTGGTTCAATTTTGAAAATACAATAAAAAAAGAGAGAATAATATAAATATTGTCCAGATAATTATTTTTAATGAACACTTGAAGAAATTCTCTTTAAAATTTAGTACATAGTAAAACAGTAAAGGAATTAGCTGAGAAGAACTGAATCCATTCTAATAAACTGCATTTTTTTTAAAGCAGAAAATTAAGAATACTAAATGTAGACCAGTTCAATCATCCATTCAGTCTACTTTTGGTCAAAGGCCTATGAATATGTCAAAGTTCTTTCTTGGAGCAGAATACCCAAGGGAGAAGGTTCTCACTAATTATGGATAAAAAACTGGTGGCTGATTAAATAAATAACTGGGTGGGCCTGGACCCCCTTTTCATCCTGATGATTTAACTTCTCTTGCTTATACAGGGGTGAGCAAAAGTAGGTTTACAGTTGTAATACAAATAAATAATACAGTAATTGATAAATAAACTCTATTTTATGTACCCATAACCATCAACCTACTGAGACCTGCTCATCTATTATCTTATTTATAGCCATTTTAAATTTCTAAACTCTCATACTGAGAGTTTTCTCTATTACTGTTTTTACTTTTTCCAAATATGCACTTACTACATTTTTAATTGTTGATGATTGAGTGAATGAATATACATATAGCAATGACATTTGATAATCACTTATGTGAACTCAATGAAATAAAATGAAGCATGAGAGCCCTGACCGGTTTGGCTCAGTGGATAGAGCATTGGCCTGTGGACTGAATGGTCCCAGGCTTGATTCCAGTCAAGGGTATGTACCTTGGTTGCAGGCACATCCCCAGTGGGGGGTGTGCAGGAGGCAGCTGATCGATGTTTCTCTCTCATCAATGTTTCTAACTTTATTCCTCTCCCTTCTTCTCTGTAAAAAAATCAATAAAATATATTTTTAAAAAATAAAATAAAATGAAGCATGAGAAAGTCTTTTGGAAAAAAAAAAAGAACCATGTAAATTCAAGTAGTAATTTAATGACAACAATAATCACTGATATAGAGTTAAGTGTATTTTTAAAATCAAGTATTCTTTTATTTCAGTGGGTCCACTATCAAGGTAGTATTTTTTTAATATTTACCATCTGAAGTTTCAAATGTTTCAGTGTGAATAGTAAGAGTAAAAATAATGGTTATTATTGTTATCATGATATTCAATGAATCTGCAGGATGCACAATAGAGATTTTTATAATTACAAAGGTGGTAATTTGAAGTCAGAAATATCAGTGTTGATAGTTCTGCCTCTTTAACAACACACGGAACTTGTATAACAGTTGTTTATTTGTCCTCCTTTGAACTGGCAGGTTTAGAGATGATATATAAATATCCCTGCTCTTGCTTTACTTTGTAGATTTTAATAGAATATAAAAAACAGTTGACATGAAGAAATGGGAAATCAAAAGGAACAGAGGAGGCAACATAAATGAAAGCACCCTGTTTCTTTAACCACATACAGATGACTTCCTAGTGATTCCAACCAGGGACTGTAGGGCAAACAGACCCCCCTTGTACCATGTCAGAAAAGTGGAGACTTACCTTTGTATTTCTATGTAACTCATAGAGATGGAGAGTTATAGTAGAAAGAGTATAGATTTTGGAGTCAGATGCCCTGAGTTCAAGTTCTAACTATTGCTTGACTCTTTAAATTCCTTATTTCTTGAGTTTCTGTATTGGAACCTCTGGCTCCCTTAATTCCTCTTCTTTCGCAAGTGTATTATCACTTCCTGAATTTTCTTTCATTTGCATTGTACTCAGGGCCTCATGATAGGTCAGCTAAGCCACTCTCATCAACTTTCTCAGCACCCATACCTACTTGACCTCCTTCTGTATTCACCCTGCAAATGTAGGCCCATTCATATATCCGCACTAGAGGCCCAATGTATGAAGATTTGTGCAAGAATACACCTTCCTTCCCCTGGCTGCTGGCACCAGTTTCCCTCTGGCACCCAGGACCCGGGCCTTTGCTCTGGCCGCTGCCTCCCGCCTTCACTCCGGAGCTGGGAGCTGCCTCCCACCTTCTCTCCAGGCCAGCTGCTGCCATCTTTGTCATGCTAATTTGCATATTCTCTCCTTATTGGCTGTGGACGCTGCCATCTTTGTTGTGAAGTGATGGTCAATTTGCATATTCTGTCTTTATTAGATAGGATGCTCATTCCTATGATGCTCATTGTGGCTGGAGGGCAGAACCTCAGCACATCACACTGTCACAGAGCTTGCTGTTCATCTTCTCTGTCCCTGACTTCAGCAGGGCTCCCAAAATTACTTGAAAATTCACCTTCTAGCTTCAGTGATTTCCTTCTCCTCTTACCACAGTGGGTTGCTAACCTAAATGCTCACCACTCTTCCAAATTTCCCAATACTGCTACCTCACATTCAGTAAATCATCTTGCCTCTGCATAGGTAGTCTGGAGTTCTTAGGCAGCAACTCTTTAGTCTTCTGTGTGGGCACCTGGAAAATCATATCTGCAACCCCTCATCTGCTTCTACCCACCTCAGAGGGAGAGGTGGGCCAAGCCACCTGTGCTCATAAGAGGATCTCCATGTTTCTTTTCTCTTCCAGAATCATACTCCTTATTCCTCTCTCCCACATACCCACCCTCTCTTTTTCTATTGCCATTTTCTTCACAGTCTAAAACATATTCAAATAAAGAATTCCTTCATCAACTCTTCATTCCACTTTACTTGCTGCCCTATTACTTTTCATTCAGTCCCTGCTCAATTTCTATAGAACAAGGGGTCACAATCTCAAATGTCTATTGGAGACAAGAGGTATTAATCACAATGAGTGAAGAAGGCTGAATTGAAGGTAATCATGGGCTCACATTTGTCTGAAATGGACATTTTATCCTCCATTTTCATATGGGAATGGGGGTTCAATTTGGCAAAAATTGTCTTTTTTTTTTTATAAAAGAAACTGGAAATCTGGATTCCTGTTTGAAATTCTCAATGTTTAAAACACTGTACATTCCTGCCCTAACTGGTTTGGCTCAGTGGAGAGAGCGTCAGCCTGCGGACTCAAGGATCCGGGTTGGATTCCAGTCAAGGGCATGTACTTTGGTTGTGGGCACATCCTCAGGAGGGGGTGTGCAGGAGGCAGCTGATTGATGTTTTTCTCTCATCAATGTTTCAAACTCTCTATCCCTCTTCCTTCCTCTCTGTAAGAAAATCAATAAAATATATTAAAAAAAAACACTGTACATTCCTAATGTAGTACATATGTGGGCTGAATATATATTATGAACCCCAGTTTTTAACTTGACCCATGCTATCTTGCTATCTCATTTCATTTAACCAACCTACTGCACCCAATTTTCTTTTTCTAACACTCCTCAGAAACTGCATTAGACTAGCATTTCTCAAAGGTATATGTGCCCATGAATCTTCTGGGGATTTTGTTAAAATGCAAGAATGAATTCTGACTCAGTAGATCTGGGCCAAGGCCTGAGTGTTTCGTATTTCTAGCAAGCTCTTATGTGATGCTGTGGGTCTATGTACCACACACACTTTGAACTGCAAGGTTCCCTAGGACCCACTCATCTTTAAAGATTCATCTCAAGAAAAGCCATTTAAGCATCCCCCTTTTCCCCTCTACTAGTAGACTTGACCCTTTTTTCTGTGCATCTGCTATATCCTAATCCAGCCTCTACAAAGGTGTCTGCAATTCTTCATTCCATTCACATGTTTATGTGCCCCCTATCCTATCTAATAAAAGAGTAATATGCAAATTTACCGTCACTCCAACACACAAGATGGCTGCCCCCATGTGGTCAAAGATGGCTGCCCCCATGTGGACACAAGATGGCTGCCACAAGATGGCCAGGAGGGGAGGGCAGTTGGGAGGGACCAGGCCTGCAAGGGAGGGCAGTTGGGGGTGATCAAGCCTGCAGGGGAGGGCAGTTAGGGGTGACCAGGCTGGCAGAGGAGGGAAGTTGGGGGTGACTGGGCCTGCAGGGAAGGGCAGTTGCGGGGGGACTCAAGCCTTCAGGGGATAGCAGTTGTGGGGGACCAGGCCTGCAGGGGAGGGCAGTTGGGGGGGGGGACCAGGCCTGCAGGGGAGGGCAGTTAGGGGTGACCAGGCCTTCAGGGGAGGGCAGTTAGGGGCCATCAGGCTGGCAGGGGAGCAGTTAGGCATCAATCAGGCTGGCAGGGGAGTGGTTATGGGGTGATCAGGCTGGCAGGCAGAAGCAGTTAGGGGCAATCAGGAAGGCAGGCAGGCGAGCAGTTGGGAGCCAGCAGTTCTGGATTGTGAAAGGGATGTCCAACTGCCTGTTTAGGCCCGGTCCTACTGGGATCAGGCCTAAACGGGCAGTTGGACAACCCTTGAGGGGTCCCAGATTGGAGAGGGTGCAGGCGGGCTGAGGGACACACACACACACACACACACACACACACACACACACACACGTGCACGAATTTCGTGCACTGGGCCTCTAGTCAGTCTATAAGCTCCTTCAAGCAAGGACCATGTCTTACTTTTATTTTTTATTTTATTTTTATTTTTTATCCTTCAAGCACTACTGCAGTGGTAGGAACATAGTGAGTATGTAACAGCTTTGTCCATTTGCTTTCAGTTCGCATCACAGTCTCTGAGAGTGTGTGCACATGTTTCTTCTCATAAGAGTTAGGTTACAATGTGGAGCATTCATTATGTTGAAGGATAGAGTCTCTTTCCACAAAAATCTCCTGGCTTGTATTGGGCTCCCAAAGAAGGATTCGGTGCCACATTTTTTTAAATTTAAATTCTTTATTGTTTAAAGTATTACACGACTCTCATCCCCCCACTCCCCCATCCCCCCATTGTTGGCACCACATTTTGATAGATTTTTTTTGTTTCATGTTGAAATTGGTCTCATAATGTCATCTTTTCAATTGTGTTGCCAATTAGAAAAAAAAATTAAAAAACTAAATTCCTTTAGTTTTTCTCTTTTGAGTGTTTTCAACACTTCTATTTGCCAATGCGGAGGACATTTGGAAGTTATGTGTTATCTCTTACAGCCTGGTAAATACCATCTAGGGTTTTTCTGCTTTAATGGCAGCCTGCCAGATGTTTGAAGAGATCTGATCTTGTTTAGAAGAATGAAATCACAGATAGTGGAGGATAACAGTGCATGGTAAGGGGTGTGAATTTTACTGTATTCACAGACATTTTTTTTTTTTTAACGGTAACTGGCTTACGCAGTCATCTTCTCTCTCACATGGTTTAATGCAGTGTGGTTCAAAGGACTGGATTCTTTAACCCTGCCTCACTCTGACGCATCACACTTGTCAATCAATTAATCATCGAGTATTCATTAACAACCTAGCCTTTATCAAACACTATGACAAATACCAAAAATGGTAAGATGTGCCTTTACATAACTTCATGCCTACTAAGCATATCTATAGGTGTCCCATATAGGTGTCCCAAAAAGTGTCTACACACACTTTGAATAATTATGGAAATACATTTCATTTTCAACATTGAGCTATCAGCTGTTGCAGTGTGTATACATTTTTTTGGGGGACACCCTGTAGTATTGTAAAGAAACCAGCACTGATCTAAGAAAGGGGATTAATACTCTTTGAGGATTTAATGTGTTATTTAAGGAGCTTTATAGACTTTATAATATTTAAACCCCACTCTAAAACATTGGCACATAGGTATATTTAGCCAAATTCTAATAGTTGAAGAAATTAAAACTCAAAGAAGTTAAATAATTCGTTCAAGATGCCAAATTAGTAAGTAGTACAGCCAGAGTTTTAACAAAGTTCTGTTGCCTGGATGTAGAGACTTTGGGTCACAATCCCCGGCAGGGATCCTAATAAAATTTGACAAGGGAAGTTTAATAAAATCTTTCCAACTTTTCATCTCCAATCTGTGTTTGGTTTCCAGAGGAACCTGGGCTTAGAGGGGAAGTAGTCTCTGGCTGTTGGTAGAATCTTAAATAGCTTACTCTGCCCAGAGATTGAAGTAGAAAAATTGTTAAAAGTATAATGAAGCTGCGACATTTTTATTTTTTAAAGATTGCATAGTACTCTAGCCTAGTGCTTCACAAGTGTTGTCTATATCAGAATCATGTAGAGGTCTTATTAAAATAGTTTCATTGGCTCCACCCCCAAAGGTTATGATTTAGTGGGTCTGGGCTGGGGCCTCCAAATGTGCATATTTCTAACAACCTCCCAGGTGCTGGTGCTGCCAATCTGTGGACCTCATTTTGAGCAGCACTAGTTTGTAAAAGGAACATTCACTTTTATATTTAACCAGTTAATTAATGTTCTTTGAATTTTTTGTTTTTATTACATGCCTGATATTGTGCTGGATAGTGGGCTATATATAGCACCTGCTCAGAATAATCCCTTACTGTTGGTTTCTAATGTCATGGCTAATTTCCCAGGAATCTAATGATGATCTAATTAATGCTGTTGGAGATTACACATCAGCCTTTTTACCTATGCCTGAAATTTTTTTATCCTTGTTTGGGTAAAAGCCTAGATATGAAATTGCTTTATCATAGGGTAAGGCGTTTTTAAGGATCTTGGTATAAAGTTACCAAATTATTTTTCAGAAAGATTTTGCTACCGTTCAACAACAATGGATAAGAATGCCTTTAAAAAAAATCTGCATTACCACAGGGTATTATAGCTGCTATTTAGGGTTTGTCTCTTCTTTATTGATTTGTAAGAGCTCTGTATCAATAATATGGACCCTTTAAAAGCTTAATTTTTGTAACCTCTAACTAAGTTTGTACTAAGTAACCTTGAAAAAAGTCCTTTGTGACTTCCAGGATCAAAAAGCAAAAAGTGTCTTGGCAGGAATAATTTGCCTTCTTTGATAAACAAGTTACTAAATGATTTTTAAAACATGAACTCTTCAAGAATGTACTAACAAATACTAAGTAGACTTCAATGGTCGTTCCGACATTTAGGTTGCTTCTTTGTAATCTGCAGTGCTTTGAATGGAAGATGTAAAACACATTTACACGGGGTGGAATGGAATACCAATAGGATCTCACAGACACATCTGAACCTGAGAAGGGTTCTTTTCAGCTTGTATTCAGAAATGCAAGCAAACTGAAAGAGACAGCAAGCAATGACACTAATTCATCATTGAGCTGTTTTGTATTCATAACTTTTCAATGATAGCACCTTTCTTTAATGCAGTATTGATTCAGCCAAGAAATGTTACTCTATTACTTCGTGAGCCATTGAATTAGGTTAAAGGACACTGTTATAGTTTTTAAGTGGAGATTGAGAATTTTTATTAACTAGTATCCCTTAAAATTTTCCAAAGGTCACTGGCCACAAAGTTGATTATCAGTAAGTTTATGACAAATGGGGGAGACAGCCGGGTTACCTCTAAGGTGCAATTTTATTTTAGGCAGCAACCTAACTGGTGGAGAAATGCTTGGGAAGCCAAGAGCCTGTTGGTAACCCTGAAATTAAAGAAGAAGACATAAGCCAATTCTGTCCATTAATAAAGTTGACTCATTTTCTTAAAGCCATGACATATTCCAGAAGAGGTAGATGACAGAGCTCAACACCCAGCACTTCTTTCTGTCTAGAAAGAGGGAATTTTGACTTCTCATTTTTTCACTGTTACTTTTTCTGGATCACATTCCCAGAGGTGTCTGATATGAAAGAGTAAGTCTGCACTAATATGATAATGGATGCTACAATGAAATTTATGTTGGTTGGGGTAAATGCAAATCCAAAAATGATGGCATATATTTATACAGATACTAGAGGCCCGGCGCATGAAATTTGTGCATGGATACGGTCCATAGGCCTGGCCTGCGATTAGGGCCATCTTCCCCTGCTGCTTGCAGCCAGCCCGGCCCCTGCCACCATCCACCCCGGTTCCCCGATTGCCATTGGGCGATCAGAGCCTGAGGACAGGGGAAGGGACAGAGAGGTCGGCCGTTTCTGTCCGCTTGCTGGCCCCACCCCTGCTGCGGGTTGCCCTCTGTGTGTGGGATGACTGGTTGGGCAGGGGCCTTGGCCTGGCACCACCCATGTTCCCTGCCACCCACCCACCCCCTTCCCTGTTCACCATTGGGCAATCGGAGCCTGCTGGTTGAGGAAAGGGGCGAAGAGATGCTCAGTGCGCCTCATAGTGACTGGTCGACTGGTCGAGTGGTCGTTCTGGTTGTTCTGCTGTTAGAGTTAATTTGCATTTTATCCTTTTATTATATAGGATAGAGGCCCGGTGCATGGGTGGGAGCCGACTTGCCTGCCCTGATGGGGGCCCCAGATTGGGGTGGGGGTCCCCACTGGGAGGTGGGGCTAGCTGGGGCAAGGGGCTGCAGGTGGTTTGCAGGCTGGCCACACCCATGATTGGGGTAGAGGGGTCCCCACTGGGAAGTGGGGCCGGCTGGGGCGAGGGGTCACAGTTGTTCTGGTCTTTGGTTGTTCTGGTTGTTCTGCAGTTTCAGTTGCTAGGCTTTTATTATATAGGATTTTACCTACATGTTGTTTCCAAATGGAGTTTTCTTGCATTTCTTTTATTATGGTATTTCCCCTCACTATAACTTTTAGCAGATTTCCATTGTCTAGAGATCAGTATCCAGACATTTCAAAGTCACAAATATTAGTTATTTTTTATAGTTAATAATTCAATTTACTCTAACATGCTTGATCAATTTTGTAATTACTATTTGATGTTGCCTTGACCAGCCTTTGGGGCTCTCTATCTAGTGACATCTGATAATATTGGCGCCTCGAATTTTCTACCCAGTGCTCATATTGGAGTTTTCACAGATTCAGTCACCAAGACCTTTAACTTGTATTTGAACTTGTTGATGGCTTTTTAAAATTTTTCTTTGTAAGCTATTCTGTCTGTTATTCCTATGTGCTTGGAGTAAAATGTTTGCATTGGTATGTGAATATTCTGTGTCGTGAGCAGTATCCACTGCTGTCTAATAAACATGTTTACTGGCTCATGCTAATTCTGCTTAGAGAGCAGTTAAAAGGCAAAATAGCAAACTTAAGACACATGAAAAGGAGGCTATGCTTATTTCTTAATTTCCTTCATTGTTTATCAACTCAGAGAGTTGGTTGTGAGTTGGGGGTCATAACACTGAAAAAACAAAAGTGAATGGCCTGATTAGCTATCACTTAAATAAGGATCATCTCACTACCGGGAAAAGTTTTTCTTTTCTTCTTTTTATTAATTTGGACTTTGTTTCTCCCTACCATTGCTTTCAGTATTTAAGGATAAATCTGATAATTTTGAATAATCAGAACCACCATGTTAAAGGGATTTTCTACTTTGGTTACAATGAAAGCAATCAAGAATAAGCCTTGAAGATCTCACATAATTAATCATTTCTTTTCTTTATTGTTATCTCTTCTTAAAAGTGTTTTATAATATCATCTATATTAATGGAACATCTTTCAAAAGAAAGGAAGTGAAAGAATATCAATTTATATTCTAATACTAAATATCACAAAACATTTTACTATCTGATTCATGGAACCATCTCAAACTATTGAAACTCATCTTTCAATTCATGCTTTTTAAAAAATATTTTATCTATTGCTACACATAATAACAGAAGTGTACTCATCCTAACAGCCACTGACTTTCAATTCATCGTTGGCAAATTTGATAGCAATCCAGTGAAAGATTGTAATAAGGACACAGTTTGACCTTGCTTTATAAATTACATGTGTTCTCTATAATAAGATATAAAATGAATATTTGTATGTTTAATCAAATGTTACTTTTTATTATAACTTGAGATATGTGTGCTTTAAAAATTGGCTTCAACAATAGTGAAAGGAGGACATTGGATATAGGTTTGAGTTAACTATCTCAAATCCTGGGTGGACACTTTATCTCAATGAATTATCATCCATGAAATTATTTGCTCTAATGGGAAGGCACTGTGCTTGGCCTTGGGGTGATACGAGTTGTGCAAGATAATGTCCCTGGTAAAGTAATTTCTTGAATTGTAGTGAATATGAGGAAGATTGGGGGATAGATAGTGGTGAGAAGGAGCTATCATGCTCTTACAACCCATAGAAAAAAATTCTTTTCCCTGTTTAATATTTAAGATCAGTTGTATATGTATACTGATGACTGGAATTTTTTCAGTGTTGAGCCTGCCTGTAAGACATTAGGGAAATAAGAATTAGAACATTTACATTGCTTATGAAATTATCACTGGTAAGAAAGGTGCCATTTTGGTGCCTGGAAGTTTACACTCATGACTTTCTTTTTTATGTTCAACTTCATGGACTTGACCGTTTCCTTAGTTTTTTCTCTTCTTCCGTATGTTTAGTTAGCTCTTTGTTTCTTCTCAAAATTTTCTGCTACTCATCTCTCATCTTAGCTGAATCGTAGGCTCAGGTTATTATTTCCTCCATCTTTTCCGGGCTGTATTCTGCACACTCCTGCCTTTATTTCTTCTTTGTCCCTACATTCCATCTCCATCTTTGACCTTTGATCCAATGCTACCAGTACCTAATGACTCACGATAGCAGAAGAAAGAAGATCTGACACCTTTATGAAGTTATGACTTGACTTCAGTTATTCTCCTGTAAGTTCTCTGGTGGTGGACCCCTTATCTTTTAGGATCAAAATTTTGGTGCCCAGAGTGAGCAACACCAGCTAATGTGATCCCTTTTTCAGAATTGCCCAAACAAGGCATATACCATATAGGTTGCTTTATGTCACAAATGAATTTCTCAATTCTGGAACTATTTGAGCAGAATTTGGCCTTCTATCAATAAAGTCATAGAGGAAACTAGCATCAATGAATGTTTGGGGTAGATCACCTGCCATTGAATCACCTATGGACCATGTTCTCCTTCATCTTCAGCTTGGGCTTCCAGCTTTGAAACAATAGAGACCTCTAATTCAGGTGATGTTTAGATGATAGAATACAACTTGCAGTGTTCTCTTATTCTTTGCCCCTATTCCAAGTCCTTCTACCCTAGAAGATCTCTCTTTTGAGCCCTTAAGTCTCTCACCTGGATTACTTCTCTAGCTTCAAACTGTGTTCCCTCCTCCACTTCTTGCATCAAGTCCCTGCACAGAAGAAGAGTGATCCTCAAAACATGTACATCAGTTCCGCCCTCCATGCAAGATGTTTAAAACTTTTCTGTTACCCTTGGATTAAAATAGAAAATCCTTATCATGGTTTAGAATAGGGAAGAGCAAAATTTTTCTGTAAAGGACCAGAAGATAGCAAATATTTCAGACTTAAATTCTGGATAGTGCAGATTTTGGTTTTGGAGTATTAATCCAAAATCTTTAAATCATAATAGCTCTTGCAGGTACATTTATTCATTTAGCATACATTATTCCTCACACACCAACATGCACTTAGGTTTAAAGAGTCATAATAAATTACCCTTTTGGAAGGCCATTATTATGCCAGAGCCATGTTTATGCAATGCTTACTATCTCCAGGGCTAAATTTGTATCACATTTTATATAATACCTTTAATAGTTACTATTTATATATTGGGTTGTCATCCATCTTCCCTTAATTTTTAAAGATGTTTCCCTGATTTTTCTGAATCTTATGTGTGTGTGTGTGTGTGTGTGTGTGTGTGTGTGTGTGTGTATGTGTGTGTTTATCTGTGTGTTACCAAGAATTTGTCCATGTATAGAGTTCTCATGAAAAAAACTTGGACATCAGTGCAGGGGACTTCAGAAATGCTGCTGCATGAAATATTTGTGAGACACAAATTTCATGTTTAATTTGAAAGTGAAGATATGTAGTACACAGATATATATATATAAGGATGTTTATTGAAGCATTGATTATAATAGCAAACTTTGTAAAGAATCTCAAATGTCTATCACTAAGGGATTGATTTTACAAATCCTATCTAATAATAGACAAATATGCAAATTGACCATACCTCAGACACACCCACAAGCCACGCCCACCAGCCACGCCCACCATCCAATCAGAGCGAGTATGCAAATTAACCCAAACCAAGATGGCTACAGCCACAGAGAGCAAGGTTTCCTAGGTAACAGAGGAAGCCAAGCTTTCTACCAGCCGTTGCAGGCCTAAGCCTCCACTCAAGCTACAAAGTTTCAATTATAGAAGGTAAACAAATTCAAACATATGGCAGCAGAATGGAGCTTGAGAGAGCAGGCCAGGGTTGCCGCTGGCAACAGGGGAAGCAAAGCTTTCCACACACCCTGGCCGGGCCCACCCGCTTAAGGCAACAAAGTTTCAATTATAACCCCAACACAAATGGCTGCAGGCCTCAGAGGGAGCCCCAGGCTTGGCTCTGCTCCAGGCTACAAAGTTTCAATTGTAGAAAAAAAATAAATTCCAGATACCAGGGCCTCAGCTTGCGTTGCCAGGGGGCATGACCAGCCTGCAAACCACCACAGGCCCCTTGCTCAGGCCGCCCCATGCCCCAAGGGAACCCCCACCCTGATCTGGGACACCCTTCAGGGCAAACCAGCTGGCCCCCACCCCTGTACCAGGCCTCTAACCTATCTAATAAAAGAGTACTATGAAGATTGATCATCACTGCAACACACAATATAGCTGCCCCCATGTGGTCAAAGATCCTGCCCCCATGTGGACACAAGATGGCCACCACAAGATGGCCAGCAGGAGAGGGCAGTTGGGAGGCACCCGGCCTGCAAGGGAGGGCAGTTGAGAAGGACCAGGCCTGCAAGGGAGGGCAGTTGGAGGTGATCAACCCTGCAGGAGAGGGCAGTTAGGGGTAACCAGGCCGGCAGAGGAGGGAAGTTGGGGGCAAACAGGCTGGCAGCAGAGTGGTTAGGGGGTGATCAGGCTGGCAGGCAGAAGCGGTTAGGGGCAATCAGGAAGGCAGGCAGGCAAGCAGTTGGGAGCCAGCAGTCCTGGATTGTGAGAGGGATGTCCGACTGCCCGTTTGGGCCCGATCCCAGGGATCGGGCCCAAACGGGCAGTCGGACATCCCTTGAGGGGTCCCAGATTGGAGAGGGTACAGGCTGGGCTGAGGGACAACCCCCCTCCGTGCACGAATTTCATGCACCGGGCCTCTAGTATACAATATAATACATTAAAATGATCATATACATCTATATTATTAATGTGGAAAATATCAACTACATATTCTTAAAGAAATAAACAAATTACACATAGTCCATCTATTATGATCCTTTTTTTTATAAAATAAGATATATAAGTACAAAGGCATTATGTATATGTGAAGGGAAAAATATCTGGAAAATTATACTGCTATTCTAGCATGTTAATAGTGATAATAATAGGCTTTGTGGTATTACTGATTATCTTTATTTTAATATAATTTTTGTAACAACCATTTCTTACTTTGATGAATAGAAATAGTAAAGCTATAAAATATGATACTTATAAATATATTAATATAGTATATGAATATAAAAATAAAATGTTAGTTAAGTCTAAATGTCTGTTACCTGCTAGACACCTAACTTTATTCTATTTCAATTTGGAAGCTGTAAGATTGCCCAGTGGTTTGAGAAGGGATAAATAGGGGAATATATTTAACCAATTTTACTAAACCCAATACTTACTAGTAGCTTATGTAAAGAAGATTCGTGTGTTTTAAAAATTATGTTAGGATCAGGGAAATAAAATTAAATTGGCTAAATTAAATTTTATTATACCTCCTATAATGTGGTCTCTGTGTACTTAAGAGTTAATTAAGCTGTGGTTTTGTTTTATATACTTATTAGTATCATGTTGATTCACACCCACAAAAGTAGGTTACTGGATAGAGGTTCTCTTTTTGTCCCCATAATTCACTCTTTCTTGAGCCTGACTGTAATATCTTTTCAATACAGTGTATTGAATCATGTCTCAGGAAAGGAATCTCAGATTTATACACACATCCGTTTTTGTTGTCCACTCAAATAATAAGATATTTATGGCTCTATTTTAGGCTTTATTAATCTTTTAAAAAAACATCTATTTCAGTAGAATCTCTGGTACATGCACATATAAATGTTATTGGGTGCTTTTTACTCCTGGGAAGCATCTTCAACAAGGTTAGAAACCCTCCAGGGAGGAAGGAGAGAAGCAGCCAAATGGAGAAGAAGGAAGAGAGACAAATACCAAAGTGACATGCTATGTTTTCTCCTGACTCTATATTCTATTCTATTCTATTCTATTCTATTCTATTCTATTCTATTCTATATATTTATTATATTATATTATATTATATTATATTATATTATATTATAGGCCTGGTGCACGAAATTCCTGCAAGAATAGGCCTTCCTTCCCCCGGCTGCTGGCACTGGCTTCCCTCTGGCACCCAGGACCCAGGCTTCCCTCGCAGCCTCAGTTTCGTTTAGAAGGATGTTTGATCTAATTAGCATATTATGCTTTTATTATTATAGATTATATTATATTGCTATATTTTATTTTCATGAACTTGTGAGATTTTTATTCACCTTTCTTCACTATGTATTTCTACATAAATCTCTTTTTTTTGAGATGGCAGTTTCTTATATATTTTAGTTGAAAGTTTCATTTTTGCTTTAGTCATTATAGTAAAAAATTTTATATGTCTATCATCCCTTTGGATTTTAGAACATTCTTTCATTAAAAATATAAATTTGAGTTAATTGATATCTTTTTTTGCTCTTACCAATCATTAGTGACAGCTGCTTATTCTCACAAGAAGAATCAAGAAGTTTATACATTGTGAGAAATATCTTGAGCGACTGAAAATAGACACTTAAAAAAAAGTTAAAGACTTGTTTTATTAAGGAAAAAAGGGAGAGAGAGGAAAAGGGATGGAAAGAGAATATGAAAATGTCTGAAGCATGGGAAGGAGGGAGGAAGAAGGTGAAGGCACAACATAGGTTAAAATACATTTTGTGGTAGAGACCAAGGTTGTTCTTAACTTCTTAAGAAGCAGCATTAATCTCTCCTGAGCCATCATTGGGTGGCTGTTAATTAAATGATACCACATCTTCTTATCTTCAGACTTTCCTAGCTCTGCAGCTAAGTGCTGAACTTGCTTTTTCAACAGATAAGATTTTCCTTTGGCAGTTACCTGTAACTTTCAATGAAAGCTTAAAGCTTCAACTGCTTTAAAGTTCTCCCTTTATTCACTTGCCAAGAAAATAAAAGTTGCTTAATTTTGCTGACTAAAATGAGTTTAGCAGTAATAGAAAAGATTAGAAGCTATCTTCTCACTCTCTACTTTTTCCAGATTTAAAGGAGTAAGATATTAAAGGTGGCATGCTATTCTGCAGGAATTTCCCAGCCAGAGCCCTTTGACACTCACACTCTCTCGATGATTATACTTGGATGGTTGTTTCTGTTTTTGTCTGATTGGCTTTTTATTTAATTTTGCCTTCTTTCCTGTTTCCTCTCCTGTACTGGAGCCAAGCAGAATGGATTTGGAAAGTGTGGTATTTTACGGTGTTTGTATGTAATGCACTAATAGGCCATCCTATCACTTAGGAGATCTTAGCTTCTCCAAGGCTGGGACAGTGATGCTCCAGGTAAACTCCACTGGTTCCCTTTAGGTGTCCAGCATCCTGTATGGGACCCCAGCAGAGCCAGGGAAGGCGTTTTGTCACTTAGGAGGAGGAGGGAATGAGAACACAACGTGGCTGTGTTTGCTTCCTCTCTGTGTATTGGACAAACTGGAATTCACACTAAGGAATGAGGAAGACGTGTAATTCTCAAATACGATGACCTGGAAGGATCTATAATATGTTCTTCTCATTGAATCGTCTTGACTAAGGAACCGGTGAGACACTGGCAAGATCAGCAGCCTGGATTTTCCATATTCTGCTTTAGGGGCTTTTTATTACGATTTCTTGTCTCAATTTTTCACTTTCTTCAAAACTGTCTTTGTGGTTTTTCACCTGAAGGCTTGTCCACTCCCTCACCTATTGTCTTGTCCCTTGATTCAGTTAATTCCTCACCAGGATGCTTTTATTCTAAGATACTTGGTCTCAGGGAGTCGTGTAAACCTAGCAGCATAATTGGGTGCTACATACTCATGCAATCCATGCTTGCTGGTCCTTGTTCTCTTTGAAATTAAAACTTTGTCTGGTAGACATAACACATACACTTACACACATACTTCACTGTGATAAAGACACATTGTAACAAAATATATTCTAGACATAGTCTTGGGGCAGGAGAGAGTAATTTGGACTGTGGAGAGGAATAAAAACCCAACAACTAATATTTTGTACATTTTTATCCTAGGTAAGGGATTGGTGTAAAACCTGAAAAAATACTAGATAGGTTTTCTTCTTTCAGGAAGATTATATTATAGGATATAGACACAGAAACCATCACATACAATGGCAGGAAATAACAATGGTGGAGGCAGGAAGTGCTGGAAGACTTGGAAAAGGGAGGATGTAAATCTGGGAAGGCTTCATGGAAGATTTGGGCTTTTGAGGATGCATTCAAATAGGGAGGGAGGATAAGAGGATGATTTGGGCAGAGGTGAAAAGTGAATGCATAACTCTAGATTGATGAGTAAATCCCTGAGGATAGAATATATTTACTCTGACCTCAAGCTCCCTCAGGTAGAATGTGGGAGGGCTGTAGAAAAGCTGGTTTGTGTTTGCAAAAGAAAAGCATTTGAGGGCTTGTCCTTTATGTCCTTTTTCAGGCTTCTTACGTGGGACTCTTTCTAAGAGAGTGGAGTCAGCTCAAATTCTGCACAAGAGAACAATTCACCTGCTAACTCTGGTCTGCATCGTGAGGAGCTCTTTTGCTGATGGGCCAAAAACAAATCCCACATGGATTTGTTTTTCAAATGATAGTTTTTGCCATCTGACTCCTAGACCTCTTGCGGTTATGCATCCCAAATGGTTTGCAATGGGGCATCCCAATGTGACTGCCTGGCTCACATTGAGCAGGGCTGGAAGGAGAGGATGATGATGTGTGTGTGTGTTTGTGTGTGTGTGTGTGTGTGTGTGTGTGTGTGTGTATTTTTAGAAGGCATCCAGCATTTGCAACAGCATTATTTCCTGAGAGAGAATGTGTAGGAAAAATGGACCAGCTCAAGCTAGGAGAAAAAGCCCAAATGCATAATCCAACGTGGAGAGAGGGAAAGAAAAGCATACAAAAGGGAAATATAGTCAGCAGATATCTGACAAGCTAATGCCAAGTAAGATAATGAATTTTGGGGGGAATAATATCTGTCATTGGCAGTGACTTAGCCAAGTTCATAGTCATTGTCATAAGGCACAAATTCACTTTTCTCCGAGATGCCAACCATCCTGTGTAATGGTGCACTGTTACAAATATATTTGTTGTGTCTATAGAAGCATAATAAATTGTAAGCAAGTAGAAATGTATTAAAACATGAGAAGAAAGTGGTTTTTAATAAAATCCAATTATTCAGCCCAGGAAAGATATGCTAAATGAAGTTAAATGCAAACCCATCAGTAGAAGCAGCTATGGGTATTAGGATGACATACTTACTTGAATAGCAGTTTGCCAAATGGCCAAACTTTCACATAGCAGCTTCCATACCAGTTCTACTCTTCAACCATGACCCCTCGTATTGGTGAAGGTGTGAGTTACTCAGAGTTAAGAAGTTGGATGTTTCCTTCTTTGACCAAAAGAAAAGCTCTGAGAAAGATTTAGGTAAAAGGTAACACCATCTGTCTGGAAGTGTTGAATACCCATTTCGTAAGTTAAATAAATGCTTATTGAACACTCCCTCTGTCAGGAGCTGTGGGTGTAAGGTTCAGAATCATAATGTAGGTCGGAGGACCAGGCAAACATTGGAAGTATCCACAATGCAGAGGCAGTGATGAGGAAGTTCCAAGCATCTGCTAGAAAAAGTGCCTGCAATGGAGTTCATTGGGGACAGAGTGATCCCTGTGGGACAGGTTTAACAGGGAAGTCTTAGAGCATGCTTTATATAAATACTAGGTGCCTGATGCATGGATTCGTGCACTGGTGGTGTCCCTTGGCCTGGCCTGTGGGGATTGGGCCGAAACCGGCTCTCTGACATCCCCTGAGGGGTCCCAAATTGCAAAAGGGCAGTTCTCGGGTAATGTACCCCAGAATCTGGCTCCCTCCTCTCTAGTTCTGGGTGTGTCACCCAAGAACCACAGCTGGCAAGTCACCTCAGCTCGGCAGCTCCTGCGTTGAGCGTCTACCCCTGGTGGTCAGTGCGCATCATAGCTACCGGTCGGATGGTCGAATGGTCAGAGAGTTGAGAGTTGCTTAGGCTTTTATATATATAGACAAGCAAACCAGAGTATAGAAGATGGGTGGGGTAGCAAAAAATACCCAGATGAGCTTTGTAGAGTGAGAGGGCTTATTATCTTAATTAAGCACAAATTTGCCAGGGAGATAAGTGGCAGTTGGGCCAGAGACAGGAGAAATCTACACTGCGAAGGGCTTTGCATACCAGGCTGAGGAGGTGGAATTTTTCCCTCTGGATCTGTCAACACCAACAAATTCTGAAGTGGCAACATGTTTCCAGAAGGTTTTGCTTATGTAAGAATTGAATGTAAAGAAATGAGAGAAAGCTCGTGGCACCTGTTAGAAAGTTCTTACAGGAATCGAGACATGAAATGTTAGGGAAAGTTGAGAGAGAAGAACATGTGCAAAGTAATAGAGAAAAATGACCTCAGAACGTTTTGAGTGAAGTGCAAAGCAAGTGAAATGAAGTCCAAGAAGATGCTGTGGGCTAAGTGAAATTAAGTGAGATACAAAGGGCAGATACTGTATATTTCACTGCTATGAGGTTCCTGTAATAGTCAAATTCATGGAGACAAAATATAGGAAAATGGTTACTAGAAGCAGGGGTAGGAGGAAATAGGGAATGAGTGTTTAATGGGTACAGGGTTTCAATTTGGGATGACCAAGTTTTGCAGATGGATAATGGTGATGGTTGCACATTTTGAAAGTCAAAATAGCTGACAATACTTGCACACACTCTTTTATGACAATATTTGATTGGAACTAACTAGTGGCTCTATCTCTGGTTTACTGTATTCTCAAATACTTTTCCATCCATCTTACCTCACTCATTTTTTGTTCTGTTTGACCCATAAAGGTATGCTCATTTATGATCCTTGACATTAATAGGATAGAAATAAAAATTAAGGACTACTAACTAAAGTGTGGCCTCAGAGTTGAGAAAAGAGATTAAGAAGTTCTTAACCAAAGTTGAGCTCTTCTATTCTCAATGGTAAAATAGACTGATAATATTTTCATGGCTTTGATTACTAGAATAATTTTTCATTGAGAAGAGAATGGGATTTAAGGATCCACAAAGCTTTTATTATGTTTTGCTGTGTTTTTAGAGCCAATGTGGGAAAGTTGCAGGTGGGTTTCTGATGTACTAACAGCTAGTCCAGGAAATTCAGGCCAAAAGCTCATCGTTGGGTTCCAAGTGGTTTACCATAGTGGCCTTTCACTAAAAGAAGTCCATTTAAGTGAGGTCAATGGGCTGCCTACACTGTGCTCCCTGGGTGAGTTAATTCTATCACAGAAGGCATTTCCAGAAAAAAAAAAAGGCAGAGATGCTTTAATGGCATGTCAGGATGTGTCTCTGAAGCCCATTACGCAGAAAAGGCCATGGTATCAACATTTTTTTTTTCATGAGGCACTGACCTCTTGTGATAAATTGGTGTGTCACGGATTATACAGTTTGGTCCCACTCTTTTGAGATCTGGAAATACTTTTTTAGAGAAAGAAGGAAAAGGGGGAAGTGTGGAGGCTGGAAATATACACAACCATTTGATTTGTTCAGACACTTCTCCTGAAAGGGCAGTAAACATGCTTAGCTTATTTTATGGCTGAAATCTTTTTATGTTTGTGCAACTCCATTCTCCGGATCCCCCTTCACACGTAAATCCACTCCATCCTGCAGAAACCAGGTGGTGCTGCTGGGAATGATGTTGCTGCTTCCAACATGATGACTTGGCTGCATTTGTAGTGCTGTCAGATGTTTTACCTTCCAGAGAAGGGGATTATATGGGAGCAGGCACCACTCCAACATTTTATCTGTGTTGTTTGCATTTGGAAATATATCTCAAAGTTTGGATCTCCATTTGAATGGAGGATAAAAACCTAAGTGAACACTTTTCTTTTGTAGTTTCCTTTTAAAAAAAAATTTGATTGTCCTTTTTGTGCCCAGAAATTCCCCAAGAAAATATAACACAAAGAAGAAAAAATATATGCATCAGAATTATGCCTTAAAACAAAATATTATTGGAATATATGTACCTTTTATCCAACAACGTTAGCATGGTATTTTGGCTTGTAATTGAAAAGATATATATTCTTGGTGTCACCTACATTGCCTATGCATTTTAATTTGAGGGCTACCTGTCCAAACTCTCTTTGTTGGAATTCTGCCAAATATCACCCATCCTTGAGACTATGATTGGAATTTCCATCTCTCTTGTTTCATTTCTCTGATGTAGACAATCATGTGTTGGGTGGATAGCATCTTTCCTTGGTATTTAGCTCCCTCTGAGCATAGGAAAAAAAATGCATCCTATAGAGCAGTCTATTACCCTCTATTTGTAGGCATTCTTAATCTATGAACTAAAAAGTTTAATTATGAGAATATGATATTAGCAAGCATTAGAATGGCAGGCTTCATAAGGCTGTTGATGGACCTGTACTTTCCCAGATGCATGCATGTTAACCTAGATTACTCCTGGTTTCCAGCATAAGTGCAGGGGAATGTTATGGTGTCACTTCTTTCCTTTTATTTCTACTTAAAAGGGCTCTGTTTTCTACTCTTACATAATCAGATCTCCTCTTGGGTTTAAGATCCTCTTTGAGAGAAGAACTTTTGAGGGCCTTCTCATTAATTCTGTCTTTTAGTTTATCAGGAATTAGCCAACTATGGTCCACGGGTCAAATTTGAGCCACTCCCTGTTTTTGTAAACAAAGCTTTATTGAAACACATCACATTTATTTATATATCAACTATGGCTGCTTTTGCTCTATCATGGCTCTATTGTAGACTACAATAGCAGAATTACTAGAGACTAAATGGATCACGAAATCTAAAATGTTACTATCTTGTCTTTTGCAGAGTAATTTGCCAAATGTTGAACTATGCATTCATTTAAGACACACTTATTAAGTGTGTAAAATTTTATTATGTATGGATGCTATAACAGATATAATACTTTCTCTCAATGAGCTAACAGTCTTGTGGACGAGATAGACACATAGAAATAGCTTAACCACAAAATAAATGTTCTAAAAGTGAATTTAGTAGACAATGAGTATAGAATAAGGAACACATAATTCTATTGGGAGGGCCAGAAGCGGTGGTTTAGAAGAGGGCTTCATGAAGAGGCAGGATTTGAATGTTTTGACTTGCAGTACAAAGAGAACTTATCCAGGTAGAGGATGGGAGCCCTAGGCCACATTTCCTGCAGAAGGAAAAACACGAGCAAAGTCACAGATGAAGAGAATAGGACTTCTTTAGAAAACAGCAAATAGTTCAGTATGGCTGAAGCTGAGATCCTGAAGGACTGTCACCAGCTAAAAAGCTTGTACTATATGGAGCTATTAGAGTTTTCAAAATGGTGTGGTGGGGAACAGAACAAAGGGAAGGAAGAATTAGAAGCTGGTTTATCTTGCTTGTGTAGATACGTACAGAACTTCTCTACATATACCTTTCTGTTCTCTAGCTAGGCTATCATCTTATCTATTTGCCTTAAAAACAATTCTTTTTGGGAAAAGCAAGGGGAGAAATACTTTCAGGTGAAATCATTATTATACCACTTCAAGTTGGCATTTTTATTTTGCGGGGGGGCGTTCTCTAGGGGAGATGTTGGGTTGCTCATTTTAATCTTTGTTGCAAGAAGGTGACAAGTATCACTTTCCATTTACCCCAGTGTATGGTGGAGAATCCTACCAATTCTCTATAATCGTTACAAGATGGAAGGAAGCTATTCACTGGAAGTATTACATCAGGTGGCAATGAATGTAAGCATTCTTTCCTAGTGTCTGTCAGAGCTTTTTGATACTTGAAATGAATTGCTCTTCACATGGCAGTAGGAAATAAACAAAAGGAATGAATAGTGTTTTCTTTGCCATGAAAACTCCTCTGACTTTTTAATGAAAATATAATATTAATTAATAGATAACACTAATGGAGACTAACACAACCTGTCAATTTATTTTCCTTCTATCAGAAATGATGTTTTTAAATTTCTTACTGTGGCATTTATCTCTGTTCAGCTTCAAATCCCTCTCATGCCTCTTTGAAGTCTTAAAAGAACAATGTTGCTATCACACATCAGAGCTCAGAAATTGTCTTCCAAATCCCTGATCAATTGGGTTATCCAAAGGGTAGCAATAACGAGCATTTACATAAACTTTCAGCATAGAAAGTGCCTTTAACATGGATTATCTTGTTTACCTTCAAAAACTTGTGAGGTAGATGCTACTCTTATCATCCCACAAGCCGAAAATGGAAGTTTTGTGAAGTTGACTTTTCCCCTCAAGATCTCATATTAAGTAAGTGGCAGAGTTCAGAATCAAAAGGCTGACTTCAGCATTCCTGCTTTTTAAATTCTCCTGGACTAATTTTTTTTTCTGAAGTACTGCACAGATGTAACCAACAGTGTCAGAAGCAATGGCTCCTTGCCATCAGAAACAGTCAAAGGGGAAGGATAGGTTTCTCAGATGAAGCGATGTTGACCACATGTGCTCACTCAGGCAGAAGATCCACTGCAGAGAGTTTACCTCTTTCAGGCTACAATGAACTTTGCAGGCCAAACAGTTCACATCAGAGAGCACACAGCTTGTAAACCAAGGCAAGCATTCAAACTCACTTACATAGCCCCCTATTCCTTTCTCCATCTCTCCATCTCTCTCCCAACCTCTTTTTTTTTTTTTTTTTTTTAATGTTGGGCTCTGTCTCTATACTTGCAAGGTCTTGGTAATCTTGGGTATTTTGTTACTTAAATGACCTCAGTAGCCTTGCCTTGTCAATTCAACAATTGTAATTAACCCACGTAATGTTTTTGAACACCTATGATGTGTTAAAAATGCCCCGAAGTACCCCAGATAGTGTATTCTGTAAAAGAGTAGGCTTATAGTACACTCTTGATATACAGAAAACTTCCATCTTAGCTGCCATTCTTGGCCCTGGACTCTCCTGGACAATCTTGGTCTGTTGTAGCCCACATTCCCATGTGACAGTATTGGTGATGGTATCCTTGGAAAGACTCGATGCAGGTTTGGTGCTGATAGCTGCCATTAAAGCAAGGCTTTTCAGATGGTTTATGGGTCAGATGTCTGAATGAGTCTTAGATATTATCTTCAAAGTCTAATGAGCATTCTTTGACTTTGCAGAAGAGAACAAGGTTGTGGGGAAGAGATACAAATGAAAAAGGCCTCTTTCTGCCTTTTCTCTCTGGTCCTTCCATCCTGAATTGCTAGCTTAGTGGTTTCCAGGTGCTCTTTTATAGACCAGTATTGATCCATGATTACATTATTCAAGTCTTGGCAAAATAAGAAAAATGTGTTCATAAATATTGTTTCAGGAAATTATGTTGGTGACAATGACAGTTTGAGAAGAAAATAATTGCTTGGCAAGGTAAAGTTTTACAATCCTTTGTTGATTCATTACACTTTTAGGGGCACTTTTCCTGGCCCATTCAATACAACCATTTGGGCACTGCTCTTTCAGCTTGCCAGGGTGTAGACTCACTGAATTGGACAATTGTTTTGGCTCTAGAATCCAGGGTCTAGACAGATGCTATAATGATCATTTTTCATCTTTGCAGACTTGAGTATATGACTTTCAAAAGCATAATTAGTGTCAAAGATGCCATGAATGGCACAGGGCATGTTGTGGACTGAGACCCCAGTGATGCCATTTATACAACAGTAGATTTTAGGTATGTACATGGCACCCGTGGAGATGTGTCGTGCCCAGCTTTTCCAACCTTATGTGGCAGTCTTGACTGTCTGGGTCACTGTGGTCATAATGTGAGTTTTATCTTCCCCACAATTAGCTGCTTCTTGCCACAGACTCTATTTGTTCCCTCCTTGTACCTACTGATGCCTTCTAGTGTCACTTTATTCTTACGACTCATTGAGAATCCAGTGTTTGTTCTCCATTAAAAGTTGATCTGAGGCTTTATGGCCAAGAAAAAGAGATACTGAACTGCAGTATAATATGTGATAATCACACTGCTTATTTTTTAAAAGTGTTTAAAGGAGGTAGAATTAAGAGTGAAAAGAAATTGGCCTGGGAATTGTTAACTGTGTGACCTTGTGATAGATGCTTAACTTCTTTAGAGTTTTAATTTGCTCATATGCAGAATGGAGATAACAATGTACACTTTGCAATTATTTTTCTTTGGGTAAAAATTAAATGAGATAATGGATGTGGAATGTTTGAAACAGGGTCTAGCACATATTAGCTGCCCTAAAAATGAACATTATCTTCTCCTCCTCATCCTTTTCATCTTGTTGTTGAGCTCTGTTATCATAAGGATTGTTGTTGAGCTCTGTTATTATCAGGATTGCTGTGTCTTATTTTTAAAAATTTTTTCATTGATTTTTTTTTTTTAGAGAGAGAGGAAAGGAGAGGGGAAAGGGAGAGAGAAATAGAAACATTGATGAGAGAGAAACATTGATCACCACCCACTGGGGATTGAGCCAGCAACCCCAACATGTGCCTTGACCAGGAATTGAACCTGCGACTCCTTGGTGCATGAGTGGATGCTCAACCACTGGGCCATACCATCTGGGCTGTTATGTCTTCTTGGTAGATTGACTCTCTCATTATTATGTAGCATCCTTCTCTGTATCTGGTAATTTTCTTTTCTCTAGAAGATCACTTCATCTGATATTAGTATAGCTAAGCAGCTTTCTTTTGATTGGTGTTTCCATTGTATATATATTTGCTACTGTATTAGTTTATTTAAAATGAGTGTCATGTAGATAGCATATAATAGGGTCATTACAAAATTTATTCTGATGAGTTCTGTTTTAATTGATGTATTTAAACCCTTTATATTTAATGAAATTTTTGATATGTTAGGATTTAAGTCAAGTGTTTTACTTTATTTGTTTTCTTTGTTTTATGTTTCTCTTTTTCCCCTTTTCTACCTTACCTGTGGGTTACTTGAACATTTTTCTGTGTTACATTTTGCTCTACTTTAGTGTTTTTAGTATATATCTTTATAGAATTTATTTTGGTTTATGCAACTTTATTAAAGAAAATCAAATCAATTACTAGTAGAGCTATAAGTTAATCACTCACTTATTGACAACTTGCATCATTTATTCAGTGCTATATTAAACAGTTTATTGGAAGATAGATTAACTAATAGCTCTAAGCCTCCTAACAATTTAAGTAAAAAATTTCAAAACATTTGAGACCCTAGTTTGGAATACAAAGTGTGTTTGACTTCCAATTTCCATTCTCTGTAGAACAAGAACAGGTCATTCCTTTAGTGACATGCACAAAATACATCACATTTTCTGTTCTGTTGATGCTATAAATTCAATACCAATTCTCCAGCCACATCGGTTATGAGCATAAAGTATACCGTGGAACCTCAGATCTCTAACAGTGAAAGGCTTAAACAAGAATGGATGCTGCTAGAATAATGCTGCTTCCTTTGATGGGACAACAGAGCATCCATCTTCTTCCCCCTGATGATTTTCTCAGCATGTTAGAGCAGTGAGGAATGGTTTTAGTATCATAACTGAGTTAGAGTGAAGACATTGGCCACCTAATACACATGCTCCATTTAAAAGAAAATTCTGACTCTTGGGCAACTGTTCTCTGATAACTACTTTACAGTTTCTAAAAGCAGTTATTTTCCAAAGTAGGAAGAAGTTAAGTCTTCTCAGATGAGCATGTGGATGAATGGAGGGAGATAAAAAAATTAATTTAAAATAGGAATAGGTGAGGAGAGCAGCTGGAAAGGAAATAAAAAACAAACAGTAATTCAAAGTTTATTCCAGCTATAACACAGGCTATTCTCATTTACTAATTAATTAATTAATTTATTTTTTGTTAATCCTCTAATCCTCACCTGAGGATATTGTTTTCCTTTTTTTTTTTTTTTTAGATAGAGAATGGAAGGGAGAGAGAGGGAGAGAAATATTGATGCAAGATAAACACATCAACTGGTTGCCTCCTGCATATACCTGACTGGGCTGGGGCTCGAGCCTGCAACCGACCTACATGCCCTTGACTAGAATCAAACCCACGACCCTTCAGGCTGACGTTCTTACCACCGATATAAACCAGCTAGGGTGGTTATTCTTATTTTGAAGTAGCATCACATGGCATACTTCTGAGTCCATTCCCAAGATATTCTGTCATACTTATTTCTGTCTGTTTTACAGATCCTTGGTGATCTCTGGTTACTAGGGGTCATCTGGGTTTGGATTACATAGCAGTGAACAAATAGAAGAACTTTAGAAATAGTTAAAGCAGGAGACCACTGTGATCTTAGAATATTGAGACAAATGCTGCCATTACTGTTGATATTTGGATGATAAATTCTTGTAAATTCAACCTTACTAGCAGATGGTTTGAGGGAGTAAGTCTGTAGGAAAATGAATTGTCAAAAAGAAAACACTGCCATTATATCGGCTGTCATTAGGTCCCATAACTGTGGTTTGCCAATGGGACATTAGAATTTTTGAAAATAGTTTTCTCAGTGGTTGCCCTAGAGATGACCTTATATTATCTTCTAAAGACAGACTAATTTATATGCCTGAAGTTCAAGTCAGATATTCCAAATCTCCTTTACCTTTTCCTGCCCTCCTACTGAATTATGGGGAGAGAAAAGCACACATTATTAATACTTGTAAGTATTCTCAAGTAAATGTGTAAATTGTATGCTTGAGTATGTATTTTAAATTACAAAAATAAAATGTTGATAAATATTGGAATTTCTTACCATTACCTGCTATCACCCTTTTTATGTGCTTTATTTTTGCTATTGATCTACACATGAAATTATATAGAGATTCTTTTTATTTTAGAAACAGGATTTTTTTTATTTGATTAATTTCCAGTGTTCGAGAGCCTGATCACTGTGTGTTTATTGACCAAATTTTAGAAACCATGACAGCTCAGGAAACAGAATTTATTTCTTCCAAATAATCTATTTACAGTCAGAAGAAACCTCTCTTGAATTGTGTTGTAATTATTTATTTGCTTTTTAAAATATTATTGCCATCTAGTTCTCCCTGTTTTGCCTGATTTTGAACTTTATATAAGTGGAAATATCTATTTATATTCTTTTGTATCTTGCCGCTTTTGCTTAATATTATTGTGAAATTCATTCATGGGGTTTTAGGGTAGATATATGTTAACAGAACAATAAAAAAATACTCGAATAGAGATTTCAAAAAGGAGGACATTTAAATGGCCAAAATTATATTAAAAGTGCACAACCTCATTAGTAATCAGAAACATGCAAATAAAATAAAAAACCACTAAACAATACCACCATTTACCTGCCAGACTTGAAAAACATTAGAAATGTGACATTTTTTTTGTTGGTGAAAAGGAATAGCAGTAAGGATTGCAGGTGGGTGCAAAATTTATAGTGCAACCATTTTTGAAAACCCCCTGGCACAATGTGGGGGAAGACCTCAGCAGTTCCTCCCTTGCCTGTGTAACATAGAAACTCCGAGGCACATGTGAATCAGGACTCCTGTCAGTAATATTTACAGTTCGATTATTCACAGTTGCTCCAAACTGGAAAGAACTGGATAAATCAATTGTAGTAGATTCACAAAATAGAATGCTATATACAGCAACAAAAATGAGCACAGTGACATTCACTTTATATTTCTCCATTTTGTCAGTTATGGACTATGGCTAGTGAAATTTTGGGAGTTTCCTCCTTCAACTAACATAATCTATAGGAATGCTCCATTTCTCATGTTGAAAACAGTTCACCATATTTATTTATTTACTAGAGGCCCAGTACACAAAATTGGTGCACGGGTAGGGTCCCTAGTGGTTGCCGACTGCCGGCTAGGGCCTCCCTTCTGCAGCTGCTGGCTGCCCGCCATGGCCTTCTTTCATTCCACGCCGCCCCCTGGTGGTCAGCACACATCAAACTCCCGGTCGGTTGAACTCCTGAGGGGACACTTTACATATTAGGATTTTATATATATAGATTTTGAGGTAGTATCACATGGCATACTTCTGAGTCCATTCCCAAAAAAGTCTGTTGTACTTACCTCTTTTTTAAAAAAATTTCTCTATTTTTTTGTTAATCCTCACGCAAGAATATTTTTCCATTGATTTTTAGAAAGAGCAGAAAGGAGAGGGAGAGACACAGAGAGAGAAACATTGATGTGAGAGAGAGAGACACATGGATTCGTTGCCTCCTGCAGGGGCCCCTACTGTGGTGGGGGATTTAGCCTGCAATTGAGTTACATGCCCTTGACTAGAATCAAACCCAGAACCATCAGTCCTCAGACTGACACTCTAACCACTTAGCCAAACCAGCTAAGGCTATGCTCATTTTTTATTCAAATAAAATCTAAATGACTTGCTTCATATTTTTTTCCAGCTCAAAGAACAAAGCAAAGTTTAAAATTGTGGTGCTCTCAACAGGTCATCCCAGTGTGTTCCTACCTGTCACACAGCATGGTCTCTGACTTTTGAAAAAAGCTCTTTGGGAATTTCAGAGAGCAAAATGCTGCAGAGATCAAGGTAGCAGACAGAGTTCAACTGAAAGGGAAAATATTATTTGTTGTTTATTTTGAGAACCTATATCTGGGAACATTTGAAAATAAATTGTTCAAAAATTTGTGATTGGGCTTAGAAGCTGATGAATGAATTTTGCAATCTTCGAGTCTTTTTTTTTTAAAATATAATTGAATGTTTTTTGTTTTGTTTGTTTTTTTTAAGTATATTTTATTGATTTTTTACAGAGAGGAAGAGAGAGTTAGAAACATCGATCAGCTGCCTCTTGCACAGCCCCTACTGGGGATGTGCCCGCAACCAAGGTACATGCCCTTGACCGGAATCGAACCTGGGACCCTTGAGTCTGCAGGCTGACGCTCTATCCACTGAGCCAAACCGGTTTCGGCAATCTTCGAGTCTTTTTATTTTTACTTTTTTAAGTCCATGAAGGATTAAGGAGGAATGGGGAAAAGGTGAGCGCTCCTCCCAGTTCTGGCGGAGCACTAGGCATTCTACATCTAGTTTAGACTTAGGAGATTTCATTCCAAGCTTTTGGAAAGTGATCTGATATTTGCTCACAGCTCCCTTTAGCATCAGTTTACAACTGCTCGAGCAGCAGTTTGTGTTTTCAGGGGGTGATTCTGTGTAACTAGGCACTGCAGGTCTGGCAAAGCCTGGACAGTGCTCTGTAAGTCAGCTCTAACCTATCAGCTGTGGGATAGCAATAGCAGCCATTTACTCACCTGACTTTGATAGCATTTCCTAAGTTTTCCAGCCATACATGCCAGACTTAAATGGCAGCAGACCAGGATTTTATGCATATTGGAGACATTCAATTATATTTCCAAGGGAGAATTTGGCATTCAAATCCAAGCTTCCTTTTGCCTCCAGGTATAATAGAAAAGCACTGTAGTGCAGAATAGATGTGTCAAGGTGTCTTCCGGAGAGGAGGAAACCCAGGCTATTAAATGAAGATCATAGAAATGTCTGCTAGGATACACCCCAAAGACTGTCTGCCTGGTCTTATTTCCTCTACTTTGGTTGATCCAAGATCCAACCCACAGCCTGCTGGACTGAGGCATCTGTAGCTAATCTGGCTCCAGTTAGTGCTCTGCTTCTGGATTGGAGCGTTTAACCTCAATTTACCAAGCGTGATCCTGATCCCTGTGGATAAGCCTCCTGCCGTCTGGACCACAGCTACATAAATTCTGAGTGCTTGGCTGTATTGCATTAGCGGCCTGGTCAGCTACCAGGTCTTCAGTTTTCCCACCTGTAAAATGAAAGAATTAGACTAAATGGTTCTTACATCTAGATTGATTAGCTTTGACCTGAGCTTGTCTTTTGACAAGATGCCTTTGCCTTCCAAGATAGATTTTTGCATTCGGGGTGGAAACTGTTAGCTTAGCAAAATATCCTAAATTACAAAATACCCTAATCTTCTGCCTATTCCTAGCTAGACATCGTCATTTCCTGAGGATCCAGCAAGCCGTGTACTAGTGTCAGTCCTGAATATCCACAAAGGCAGCTAACAAGGAAAATTATTTATAATGTTACTTTGTAATAATTTTAAGATCAGGAGTTCTTAACTTAGGCCCAGGGGACTCCAGAAATGTGTGTGTGTGTGTGTGTGTGTGTGTGTGTGTGTGTGTGTGTGTGTATGCCAGTGCCTGCCTCCTCATTTTCTTCATGAAAGAGGGTCCAATGCTTTTACCAGTTTCTTTACTCAAAGACCCGAGAACCTCTGATTTGAGGTGTATCTTGCATAATAAGAAAAGCATACATTTGGGAAAAATTTCTAAATGTAGTCAATGCACTGTACATTGGACATATGGATTTATGTGTTAAGCAAACATCTTCCTATTTTTTTCCCTTGTAAAACTCCAATAGACGAATTTTAATGCAGGACATCACAAGCAAACACCTCCATGATTGCACTTATTTCCCTTCAGTGTTGGTTTCTATCTCCTTTCCTTTCCCTCTCCCTGCCTTCCTCACATCTTTCTTTCTCTCCCTCACTATTTCTTTGATCTTCTTTCTTCTCTTCTTCTGCCCCTCTCCCGCCCCCCCTCCAGTTTTCTTCTCTACCTCTTTTTGTCAAATAGTTTTAGGGTAGAAATGACAACTTCATTACAATTTATTCGCAACTCCCAAGTCACTTCCTAGCATGTAGTAGTTCCTAAAAAAATTATTGCGTGAACATATGAACAAAGCATCCAGAACTGAGATTGTTCTTATTATTTCAACTGTAAGGCAGTCAGGTTGGATCTGGGAAAGTGTGGAAAGTATTCCTCAGGAAGAGTTCTGGGTCATCGGTGGATCAGAAAGGTACGATTTGCTGAAAGTGATGCATCTTCTCAAGTACAAGCAAGACCCCAGGGTTTTGAGATGTCTGTTGTGGTAGCCAGTTTCCAAGGTGGCCTCCAGCGATCCCTGACTGGTATTCACACCCTTTTGTAGTCTTCTCATTGTACCAGGGTTGGTCTGTGTGACCAGTGGCCTATGGTAGAAATGATGGTGTGCCACTTCCAAGATTAAGTTATAAAAAACAGTACAGTCTCCCTCCCTCCCTCACTCCCTTCCTCCCTTCCTCCCTCCCGCCCCCTGACCACTACTTGCTCTGGGGAAAGCCATGCTATGAGCAGCTCTATAGACCCACAGGAGGAAGCATCCCCTAAACAGCCATGTGAATGAGGTGGGATCCTCTAGACTCAGTCAAGCCTTAGATTATGTAGCTGATACCTGAGAGACGCTGAGCCCAAATCACCCAACTAAGCCATTCCTAGATTACTGACCACCAGAAACGGTAAAATTATCAACATTTGTTCTTCTAAATTGCCAAGTTTGGAGTAGTCTGTTACGTAACAATAGATAACTAGTACAGTTGTTGGGTGACACCTCTGGGTGGTGGTAGACAGAGTTAATGAGTTGACATTAGCTAATAAGCTTTTACTTTCTGTTTTGCTGATTTATACACAGGCTGGGGCAGTCACAGCTCTGACAGTTAGATTATGTCCTTGGGGAAATAATTTTTCTCTTTGGAATTCCTGTTTATCATACGTATAGTGAAGAAATTGACATCCCAGCACTGTATAATTTTTCTGTATGAAACTGAGTTCTATAACTCCTAATGAGGCCAGAGTCATCTTGTTTCTAAGAAGAACATTTCTTTTCCTCTATTTAACCACAGATATGTTAACTTTCCCACTAACATAGAATGTACTCATTTACAATCTAAGGAAGTTATGCTCCTCAAAGTCAGGCCTGTCTTGTGCACTCCTATAGCTCCTCTTTTAGTACCGTTATTGATATATGCCCAGTTTAGTAAGTATATGTTGAGAATCTGAATTGCTGGAGAAGAGGAGCATCTTCTTTCATGGGTATTACATCCATTGACATTGACTTTGGGACTTGAGGCAGGTGAATGTGCTCTGAGAACTTCGGCTTGGGAGTCCAATAAATTTTGCTGGTATTTTTGACAGGCAGAATCATCCTGCTTAGAACAAAGGGTGAAGATTAGAAGCAGGGTGAGGGGAGGGATTAAAACTAGGAAGATCAGCCCTGGCTGATGTGGCTGTTTTTTGATCATCGTCCTGTGCACCAAAAGGTCTCTGGTTCAATTTCTGGTCAGGGCCACATACTCACGTTTGGTCCCCAGATGACATGTGTGTGATGTTTCTCTCTTTCTCTCTCCCTCTTTCCCTCCCTTTAAAAATACACCAATAAAAACATATTAAAAATACACAAAAAACTAGGTTGGTCATACCCTATTGTGAGTTTGTTACCATCCTGTATCATCTTTGAGTCTTTATCCAATTTATATCAATATCTTTACCTATATCTGTATCTGAGTCTATATTTATTCATGGACATCTCATATATCCTTAGATATCTCCATCTATTTAAGATTATTATAATTATTGTGGGAGATTTGTCCTAATCTTTAGCAGGCCATTATTTGTTACATCTGTTATTCTGCTACATTTCAGGAAACTTTACCAGAGTGAAGCATCTGTCTACTACTTACATATAAACAAATCAAAGTGAACATATCTAGCACCATCATTTTTTTAACACCATTTTTTTAAAAAACTTGGAAAGCCTTATCAATAAATGATATTGTTGTCATGGAACGTGTTCAGTGTAAATGCATTTTCCGCCAGCTATGCATTAGGCTCTCACAAGGGCAAGGGAAATTGAAACTGTCTTTCTAATGGATCATAAATCTTGAAAATGATTTGAATTCATGGATTAAATGTCAGCTTTGAAAGCATTTGCTGCTTTATCTTGGATCTTAAAGGAAAGAACATTTCTATGACAAATCCAATTAGTGCATTTTCATATTCTACATTGTAGTTTTCCAGAATAATATTCTTCAAAGAAATAATATGGCAGCCAGATAATCCTTCCTATTAGAAGATTTTTATTATTATTAAGCTTCTCTCTGCTGAATTAGAAAACTCTTGGAGATTAAGAACACGAAGGTGAGTGTTGTACTAACATGTCGATTATGATGAAAAATTGTGGATCGCCCCACAGAAATACCAAATGTTATGTTAGCTAATAAATGGCTAACTCAGCTGTATGGTGTGACTGGGGTAAAATCCGAATTCCTATGTAATTTCCTTCACATTTCTCCCCTTCACTTATGCAGTGCCTAAGAGAAGGAAATTGTGACTACTTTCTTGACTTGGGAATAACTTTGGCAACTTCAACAAGTCTCTCCTCACCCAAGCGCAAATGAAAAGCTTTCTATAAAAACAAGCAGCTTCCCTTTTGGTCTGGGGACTTGTTCCAGGCGCTGCCTTCCATCCTTTAATTAGAGATCTTACACACTCTCTCTCTGACCTATTTTCTGTTGCTTCACATATTCATACTATCTCTTCCCCGAGTCTCGCAGACTGACAGCATCTTCTGATGTGCACCAAGGATCTTCTTTAGATCCCATCCTCCTCGACTCCGTCCTGCCTCCTGAGGAAAAGTGTTGCCCTCCCTCTGTTTGACACCAAGACACCTCTGTCTGCGCCAGAGCCCAGTGCTCTTCTCTCCAGCTTAAATCAGAGAAAAGAGTGAGCTTTTGTGGTTTGCTCCATGGCCCGATGGCCACGGTACCATTTTAAGGAAGACTTGGGGCATGATGCACATTTCCTCCTCTAGTTGAAATGTTAGTGGCAGTCCAAGGCTTTGTGATTGCATATTGTCAAGGTCATTAGTTTTTATAACATAATCTCAGGCTCATGAAGTTAGATGCTCTATAAGGTTTTAAAGAGGTGGATTGTGTCTAAAATTGGTTGTAAAATACCACATTGAGCTATACGATACTTGGCCCTTTGGCCAGACTTTCATGGTTAATGGTGGCTAGCTGCCTATCCTTCAGAATTCTCCAGCTCTGATGCACCCAGAGGGAGTGGTTTCTGTAGCTCTTTAAGTAACACTGTCTTAATTTGTACAGTGCATTTTAACTTTCATATATATGCTCCCTTCTACCTGCTTCGATGTAGAAGGGCATGATACCGACCCCATCTTCATCAATCCAGAATGACACAGGCTTATCATTGTTGGCTCTCATCTTTTCAATGGGGACGGAGAGAACTTTGGTTATATAGACTTCATTATCCTTGATACCTGAGTTCATTCCCTGATCGTTAGAAAATAGTGTGCACTATCTGCTTGGTTCACTTGAAGATTAGACCTTCATGGCTAAATTCCCTATGTGCCTACACTGTTACAGAATCTCTCTGTTATTTGACACCTTATCAACAAGACTCTATTTCCCAGCATTTATCCTCCACTGTGGTGCAAGCGGAATCCTTTATAAATTTCTTGCATCTTGCTTCATCGTCCGTCCCCAGTTTTTCTCTACCCCTACCACTACTGCCTTCATTCATTCAAAACTATTTTTTTGAGCACCTGCTATATCCTAGACACCACTCTAGAGTCTGGGAACACAGGCATGAACAAAACAGAGGAAATCACCTGCCATGGAGCTTGCATTTCCCTGGCAGCTGTGACTCTTTAAGACCATTGGCTATAACCCCTGCTCTTGGTCCTTTTCTCTCTTCTCTCTGACCAAGTGTTTCAGTCTCATGAGAATCTCTCTCTTCCACCAGCCTGGCTCTGCCACAAAAGACACTAAGCGCAGGTTCCTGATTCTGCCACCAGATGCAGGAGACCTGTCTCTGGTGTCTCATTTCGCCTATTTGAAGCACACTTTCTTGACAGAAGCATTAGAATAAAATGAACAATTATAGTGACAGTCTTTAGTATTGTTAGTACTTTTCTTCAGCTACATTACGGATTTAAAAAATACGTGTGTGGGCTGTCCTCAGCACTATTGATTGCAAATGTAACCTCTGGTTTCCCACCAGAAAGTTTCCAAGCAGGTTGTTGAAATTCAAGGTTATCAGTAATAAGTTTTTTGTGTGCCATAATTTAAGATGGTGATGATGGCCTTGAAGCTCCCTAAGATTCAGAAATGACATCTAAGTTATCCAAGAGTGATTACCTATTCTTTAATCTATTTTTAGATTTATTTTTCTATATTCTATTTCTTTGAAGAGTGGTAATCTATACAGGGTGGATATAATAACTCAATTGATTTCTTCACTCCCCAATAAAACCTCTATCATTTGACCAGATGAGATAACAAAAAGTTTACTATACTCAGGAGCCTCCTTGGCAAAATAGAAACCCATGATTCTAGGTTATCTTTGAAGCCTGGGAAAAGTAACAGAGATGAATTGTCTCATCTCTTTGACCAAACAGCCTCTCCAGAACAAAAACACTTTTTGAAAAATGAGATAAAATGGTGTCTAGTGAGTCATGATTTCGGGTTAGTGCAAGCCCGAAGCACCCAGGAGGGTGTGCTTTGTGCGTCTCAATTAGCTGTATGCATTCATGGGGCTCCTCTGGGTCTCTCAGGGGCCCAATTATCTGCTACCTACCCTGTTCCATAGCCTCCTAGGGCCACACAGAGAGGAAAGGAGATGCTGAAGGTTACAAAGGCCCAATTGCCAGCTTAAGAGGAACGCCCTGGGCATTATGGAGCTCGAAGCCACACGTGTCTTCCCTCTGCCTTTTCATTTCTTTCTGTGCTTAGATTTTGGGAATGTGGGCAGAGAATATTCTTTAGGGGATCATGGACTGGATGGATGAATACAGGCTGAACTTCAGGAGCTCCCTCTTTGTTTTTGCTCAGCTTTCCTAGGCAAAGGCTTTGAAGAGAACCAGAGGAGGGGGGTTGTAGGGACTGCTTAGACTGCTGCTTGCTCTGTGTGTCTCTCTGCAGCCTCCTGTCTGGTGTGAAATCTGAAACAGTTTCAGATCCTTCTGTTTGGGTGCCTTGGAAGGGGCATTAGGTTTGGATGAGAGGAGCTGTGGTTCTTGTTATAGAAGCATTAGATCTAGAGTCAAGTTCAATCAATTTCACTTCTAAAAATTTCTTCTAAAGAAATAATGCTGATGAAGATGAAGCCTTATCTGTAAATCTATAGAAATACTGCCAGAGACAGAAATAGAATGCAGTGGTTGAGGTGGTTAAGTGTTTGCTCAGGATGGAATCAGAATGTCCAAGTTTAAATCCTAGATATGTAATTTATTGGGTATGTGACCTTGAGCAAATTATTTAACTTCTTTTTGTCAGTTTCCTTAGTTTCTCAAGGGAGTATTGTCACTGTACCTATTTCATAGAACTGTTGTAAACATTAAATTAGTTAAGACTATCAATTGCTTAACACAATGTATGCCATATATAATGAGCACTTGAATAAATATTAGGTCATACATTATTATTATTTTTAGGTGATTTATCATAACATTGTTTATAATGGAAAATTGGAATGACATAAATATCCATTAGTCAGAAACTAATTAAAGAAGCCATTATGGTTTCATGTAATATGAGACTGTACAGCTACTAAAAATGATATTTCAGAAGACTTGTTAATGACATGGAAAACTATTGCTCAGTCTTAAAAACAAGTTACAAATATGCATAGAGAAGTTCCTTTTGTTAAAGATACTGTAGGGATGTATGCAGAAAAAAGGACAGAAGATATGCACACAAAGTGTTAGCCGTTGGGTCACAGCTGATTTTTCTTTTCTTTTCTTCCTTGTTATATTTTCTACTAGAGGCCCGGTTCATGAAATTTGTGCATGGGGCGGGGGGTCCCCTCAGCCCAGCCTGCAACAATGCCAGTGTCCCACACTCCGGCCTCTGGCCAGAGGCCCTCCCTCTGCACGGCCAGGGTTTGGTACGCTGGGCTTGTCGCCAGGGGTGACCATGAGCCCAGTGTCCCACCTCCTGGTCTCTGGCCAGAGGCCCCTCCCTCCACGCAGTAGGGACGGGACACTGGATTCATCGCCAGGGGGAACCATGAGCCCAGGATCCAGCACCCTGGTCTCTGGCCAGAGGCCCCTAACCTCCACATGGCCGGAGCGCGGGACGCTGGGCTCGTGGTTGCCGGGGTGACCCCACTAGCGTCTCCCCTCCTTCCCCCCCCCCGCTATGGGTGCTGCCATCTTTGTTGTGGAGTGATGGTTAATTTGCATATTACTATTTTATTTGATAGGATTATAAACAAGCATTCCAATTGCAGAGAAAAGTATATGTATTTTTTTTTAAGAAATTTTAATGTTACAGGTGTCCCCCTTATTACCCCATTTTGCCCAGCTTCACCCAGTCCCGCCTCCCTCTCCCTTGGCCTTCACCAAACTACTGTCTGTGTCCATGGGGTATGCATTTAGTCTTTAGCTAATCACTTCACCTTCTTTATCTGGTCACCCTCACTCCCCGCCTCTCTGGCACCAGCCAGTCTGCTCCGTGTATCCATGCTTCTAGTTCCATATTTGTTTGTCGGTTTATTTTGTTCATTAGGTTCCATATATGAGTAAAATTATATGGTATTTGTCTTTGACTGATTTATTCCACTTAGCATAATACTCTCCAGGTCCCTCCATGCTGTCACAAATGGTAAAAGTTCATTCTTTTTCACAGCCAAATGGTATTCCTTGTATAAATGTAACATAGCTTTTTTTATCCACTCTTCTGCTGATGGGCACTTGTATATGTATTCTATTGAAGCAAGAATAATTTGGCTTTAGTAACTTAATCATTCTGTTTATAAAATGGGAGTAAAAGTGATGGCCGACTCATTGGATTGTTGTCATTAAATGTTTAGCACATTGCTTCTTCCTCATTCTGGCCTGCCCTGACCACCTGATAGAGTTAGCCCAATATCATCTTTCAGTGTATTCTCCTGCCTTATTTGTTTCATTTCATTTATCCCCCTCTGACATTAACTTATTAATTTATTTGCATTTTTTCCTTCTTTTTATTTTTTTCTCTCTGGAATGAAAACTCCATATCTGGGAGACCTTGGTTTTGTTTACAGCTGAGGTGCTTGGAATATCACCTAGCAGCTCAGGTATTTAATAACTAATTGTTGAATGAATAGTGAATACCAATAAGTTTTGCCAAGTGATCAAAAAATGTTAACTATTGATATTTGAGGCAGAAATATATTTCACTCCAAATACCTAGAAAAATAAACTAAAACAAAAGGCCTATCTCTATTAATGATCATGTAAAACATCGTATCAAGAACTAGCACTTATATAGGTTTACTAGATACCTGGCCTCAGTTTTCTAGGTTAATTAAAATAGCTATCTAGTTGAACCAGTTACCTCATCATCTTATTTAATTTTCGCAGTAATACTGTGAGGTCTGCTACTTCCTTGTTTTACACATTATTCTGAGAATTTTGCAGATCATGTAAATGAGGCATAGAGAGGTTAAATAACTTGCTCAAGTTCACACAACTAATAGAACACAGAACTGGGATTGACACCTGGGGAATCTGGCTCTCCAGTTTTGTTCATACCCACCACAATATAATACTAATGCTAAGGAACTCTAAAATTTATCTGGATATGGAATTATGTTTACATTTGTATATGCCAATCAAGTATTTGGTGTTAGGTTGAGTTGTTCATTACTTTCAAAAGAGAAACAGGAGTTGTATACATTCAAAATTTGAAAAAACTAAAAATCAATAAAGCAAACAATTCTATAGCATTTCAAGCTTAAAAGCAACTTTCACATACTTTATTTCATTTTATTGATCTCAAATATCTTGAATCTGAAGCTGATCTTGGAAATAAATATTATAGCCAAAGATTAATAGTCTAACTATGTAAAGGAAACTTAAAAATCTACGGAAACATTATTGATACTCTGAATAGAAAAAAAAAAACTTGAGAATATAAATTCAAACAAAAATAACACATTTAAATAACTTTTAAATGTATGAAGAAATATTTATGTTACCATTAGTCAACAAATAAAGCAAATTAATACAATACTGCAAATTAATACAATAATGCTAAACTTTATAAAAGGCATAATTCTCCATGCTGGCAAGGAGTAAGGAGAAGGTACTCTCAGAAACATAGAAGAGTATAAATTAGGATAGACTTTATGGCAACTATTTGGTCTTGTTATTTTAGGAATCCTAAAACATCCATCCTTTGCTTCATTAGTTCTTTTCTTCTAGGTAATAATGAGAGATGCAGAAAGTATTTCTGTTTATCCTGGTGTTATTTATAATCATTAAAAAAAGAAAGAGCACTCCTGACCTACAAAATAACAGGGACATAATTAAATAAATAATTGTATAAAATTTTAAAGACATTTTTATTCTTCCAGAATAGTGCTCATGATTAAATGCCACGTAAAGGAAAATGCAGGGGCCTAAAAACTAAAATCATATTAAAATGCATGTGAATGCCTAGAAAAAAGTCTGTATGAATTTTCATCAAAGTGGTCACCTTAGTTTCTTCTGAATAGAAGACTTGAGTCCTTTTTCTTTTTTATGTCTTTTTCTCTATTTTCTAAAGTTTTGGACAACAACAAAAAACATTAAGCATTCTTAAAAATAAACATACAGCCCTGAAAGTTAGTGTAAGAACTTAGTGATTTGCCTCAGCACAAAGCCCATTTTAACAATAGCTGTGTGGCAATCAATGGAACTTTTGCAAATATAAATTTGAGACGTCAGACCTTGAGTTGCTCTTCAATTAAAATTTAGTAATCCAGGCCCTAAAAATGACAGTCAAATTCAAGCATTCCAAATGCACTCAGAATTTTATGTAAATGTGACAGGGGAAATAAATGACCACAAAGAAATAAAGTCTGACTGGAATCTCCAGAGTATTGTCATGCAGTCTTGTTAGATACCAGCTAGCCACTATAAAGGGGAAAAACACCCTTTCAGTCTATTATTAGCTTTTTTTCTGCCTCATTACCTTTTGAAGCTTCGTCGCTTTTATGCTTATAGTTTTAACTACTATTGTTAGCTCTTTTCTGCCAAAAATGAATGCACCCTTTATACATGATTTCCTCCTAGGGCCTCCATTCTTCTTAACTGTGCAGCTCACACATGAGCACGTGAGCCAATGGCCCATACACCCACACAGGGTTCGGCTTTCTTTCTTTCTGTTCTCTGAGTATGGGCTACCCATTCCTGCTCCCAACGTACTAGCTTTTCATTTTCTGTTTTTTTCTTCGTAAATCATTTGTGCCCATCCCTTTTTCCAGTAGTTATTACTACGTTAAAAATGATTTGCTGGTCAGGGTAGGGAGAAGAAGGTCTTAATTTTGTCCCTTTTCCCATCAGTTAGGACAGTGGTCGGCAAACTCATTAGTCAACAGAGCCAAATATCAACACTACAACGATTGAAATTTCTTTTGAGAGCCAAATTTTTTAAACTTAAACTTCTTCTTCTAACGCCACTTCTTCAAAATAGACTCGCCCAAGCCGTGGTATTTTGTGGAAGAGCCCCACTCAAGGGGCCAAAGAGCCACATGTGGCTCGCGAGCCGACATTTGCCGACCACGGAGTTAGGATATGTTAGGTTACACTCTGGTAATATACAATACTCAAATCTCAGTAGCTTAAAACAACAAATGTTTGCCCTAACTGGTTTGGCTCAGTGGATAGAGCATCGGCCTGCAGACTGAAGGGTCCCAGGATCGATTCCGGTCAAGGGCATGTACCTTGGTTGCGGGCACATCCCCAGTAGGGGGTGTGCAGGAGGCAGCTGAGTGAAGTTTCTAACTCTCTATCCTTCTCCCTTCCTCTCTGTAAAAAATTAATAAAATATATTAAAAAACAAAACCCAAAAAACCCCACCAACAACAAATGTTTGTTCTTGCTTAAATCTCATGACTATTGCAGATTAGCAAGGCCTTCTGCTTACATCATTTTAAGATGTACACCCAGATCCAGGTGTTGGAGCCCCACCATTTGGGATATTGCTGCTCACTCTGGCACAAGGAAAATAAAGTCATGGAGTATTTCACACTAGCCATTTAATGCCCTGTCCCTGAAGCGACACTCTCCACCTCTCTTCACACCTCATTGGGTTCCACCCAACCACTGGGGAGGAGGTCAGGAACAGCCCAGCAAATAGATAGCTGGGAATAATTAGGAAACAAAATCAATAACAACTATGCCTCCACCCCTAAAATAAATATTTATGAGACTTTGATTTTGGTGGCTCTTGAGAGCCAGTTGCCTCTATTTAAATAAGCCCATGCCTATCAGAATTTAACTGAATCAAGAAACTTTTTTGATCATATCTGGATGTCAGGTACTATGCTAGGTACAAGGGACACACACAACTGAGTATAATGGGGCTCTCAGTTCAAGGGGCATCCAGTCCAGTGGGGAAGAGAAACTCAAAGCTACATGGTTGCAAAGTCATGTATGTCAAGTGCTATGAAAGAGGTAATATGGGGGACATTTTTTAAAATCAGTAAATATGAATTGCCTTTTTTGTTATAATGTTTGAAATATTTGTCCACTTTTCTGACACTGATGTTTGCCCTTGAAGAACAGGGGGAGGACATTAAGAAGAGCATTGTGGGGATATACATTTTATAAATGGTTCTGGGAAATTTGGGTAATCATTTGGAAAAATACAAAATTCAATTCAATTTTCACTTCATACTCAAGAAAAAATTCCAAATTAATCAGAGCTTTACATATAAAATATGAAGCCATACAGAAGAAAACGTGGGCTGAATGTATTTAACTTGGCTTCCCTAAACATGACGCAGAATCCAGAAGGAGGAAGGCAAACGGGTAATGCAATATATTTTTAAAAAGCCTATATTTGTGTCTAAAAATTTTCTATCAAAAATATTTTTTTCATCTAAATATTACAAGTTTTTAAAATATAATTTTACTTATTTTTGTTGCTAGAATTGAATTATTCTGTTGATCAAAACTATGCGTATGTGTGTGTGTGAAGTTATTTATGGAAGTTTTAAAATATAGTTGCAAATTCTTTGACATTCTTCCTATTGAGAGGTGGTAGCTCAGTCCCTGGCATCAGGGCAGGTCTAGACTGCCTTGACCTGGAAGTGATGCCATGTAATTCCCAGGCTAGGTCATGACAGGCCTTGCAGCTTCCCCTTGTTTGCTGGAACACTTCCTCTTGGACCTCTGAGCTATGTGTACCATTTGTGAAATGGTACAACTACCCTGAAGCCCTCATGCATTGAAGGAACCCAACCCAAAGGGAAAGAGTACACGCAGGGTAACACTAATGTTAGCTCAGTCCTGCCTTCAGTACTTCCCTGCTCAGGCACCAGACATGTGAGTGAAAAAGACTCCCTATCATCTGAGCTCCCATTTTACTTCCCCCTCCCCCGAGCCAGTGAATTCTTCCCCACAGAGGCATCAGATTATGTGAGACAGAGACAAATCATCCCTGCTGTGCCCTCTCCTGAAATTTTTGTCCCAGAATTCATGAGCATAATAAAATGATTGCTGTTGTATGCCACTAAGTTTGGGTTGGTGTTTGATGCAGCAAAATTCATTGTAATTTTTCTGAATGATATGTACTTCTTTATTCTTTCATTATAGCATGTACTTGTTAAATACTCGGACTAGCAATAAATTAAACACAAATCATAATATGAAATAGCAGAGTGCTGATAATTATGCAATCCAAATAGTCTCCTACATTTCCTACCCATTTATAAAAATATATATTCCTAATATATATAGGACATAAATAGTTGCATTAAAACTTGAATATTTCTCTGAATATTTACATCAGGCATTTAGAAGAGCATGTGACAATCTTACATGGCACTATGTAGACTCCATAAATAGTTATCCAAACTTTTTCCCCCTAATCCTCACACTAGGATATGTTTTATTGATGAGAGAGATAGAGAGAGAGAGAGAGAGAGAGAGAGAGAGAGAGAGAGAGAGAGAAAGAGAGAGAGAGAGAGAGAGAGAGAGAGAGAGAGAGAGAGAGAGAGAGAGAGAGAGAAACATAGGTCAGTTGCCTCCCATACACATTTGACCAGGGACTCACGACATAGGTATGTGTCCTGACCAGGAATTGAACCTGCAACCTTTTGGTGTATGGGACCTTACTCTAATCAACTGAGCCACCTTGCCAAGGCTATCCAAACTTCCTTGAATATGGATCACCCATTACATACATGCACAACTATAATAACATATTGAGTACATTATAAAATTCACAAAACAGAAAATACATGAATGAGATAAAACTGAATAAAATAGGAATTCTGAAATTTTTGCTTGACACCACAGTGAAACATCATGCCAACCCATTGACATGCGCATATCTCATGTAGATCACTAACGTAGACAATGGTAGAAAAGGATTCCAGATCCAGATGCATGTATTTGTGAAATGGTGCAAAAACATAAGTTAACTGCTTAGGCTCATCATTAGTTCCATCCTCACATTTATACTTATATTGACTTTTGTGATAATCACATCCATTATTTTACGAACTTAGCCTTCAAGACAGAATAATGAATGGATCATCGACTCAACTGCGGTCAATAAGCTATTATAATTTCCCTTAATACAGCAATATTGAAGAGTACCAGTTTGATGAAAGCTTATAGTTGCTGAATAACGATAAAAAATGGGTATGCATAATAATGAAGACACTGAGAATATCTAAAAAAGTCTAGTAATTGGAAGGTAAAGATAGCAAAAAGTTGTGAAATAAAACTATTTTCAAGGTTATTTCAGAATTTGGTTAACTGTACTATATATATATTTGAGGTGTGAATTAGAATTTTAATTTTTTTATGTTTACTATATGCCAGATATAGAGGATGTTTTCTCTGATATTATTTAACCTCTCCCGATTTGAGTACCTCTAATCTCTCTTATCAGAAATCACTTATATTGGTAAGATATCTTTAAACTAATGAAATGAGAAGGATGTATTACATCTTCAGAAAAATCATGATGTAAGGCAGGGGTCAGAAAACTATGGCCCACATATTTGTCTGTTTTTCTAAATAAAGTTTTATTGTCACACAGCTCATTTGTTTATATATTGTTTTGCTTTGTGCTACAATAGCAGAGCTGAGTAGTTGCAACAGAAACTGTATGGTCTGCAAAGTCTAAAATATTTACTGTCTGACTCTACAGAAAATGTCTTTGACCCCTGATTTAAGAGATGTACTAACCTCATTTAGATATGCAAGCAGTCAGAGCAGAAACTTCTTTAAAATGTTATTTTACAAGTGGTTGGGTGGCTCAAGTAGTTTGGAAAGGAAATTAGTGCCTTTCACCTAGAAAGCAATACTTAAAATTTATCATTGATTGGGTATTATTAACACAGTTAAGCAAATTAGTACCTCATACCTGGAATAAATCAGGTTGGAAAGAAAATAAACTCAGAGAATATGAAGTAGTTAGTTTGCACTTAAAAATTATTTAACTATTGGCTTCTTTCCTGTTTACTTCAGGCCTTTGAGCACCTTTCAAATTACTTAGAGTAGAGGTCCATCCCTCTACCTCTCTGGGAGAATAGTTTTCATTTTCTCATCTTCTCATCTAAAGTTCTTCTTGGCTGGTGTTCCCCATGAGGCTATGTTTGTTGGGGGTGAAGTAACTCAGCAGGAGTGGGCTGAGTTGCCAGACGATAGACTGTGCTGGGCTGGGTTATGTGTAAAGAAATGAGTAAAGGTAAGTATCAGAGCTGTGGCATCAACCCTGGAATCTCAAGACATATTTTACACAACGGAAGCGATGTTAGAAATCAGAAGCAGAGAAAATAAGGACAACCTTAAGAAGTGGAGTGAGCACATGGATGGTTGAAATAAAACACTTCTGGATGATGTAATGCAGGGCCCTGGTGGCTTCTTTTTTTGAAGGGGGGGGGGGGGGTTGTTGGCTACAAAGTATGTGGTAGAAGGCTTTGCCATTTCATTGCTGTTCTTCCAAGACATCAGCCAGCTCCATTAGTTGGGGATGGAGCTATGCTGGGGCAGATGGCATTTAAATGCCCATGCAATCTGACATCTTCATTCCCCCTATCATAAATGGTGGTGATGAAGGATGAAGCTCTTCCAGATGATGCCTGGAATAGAGCAACTACTCAAAATATGTTCGCTAAATAAACACAATTATGCTAACATTAGGTAATCCACATGAGCATAATTTAATAAGGTTTCCCTTCAGTTATTGTCACAAAAGAATATCATCATGTAAATGGAAGTCATGCAAATATACAGTATATTGACAAAAATCAATCTATATTTCTAACAAGTAGATTGTTCCACTCCAGTTTAATTGCAGGCTGTTTTTATGCCTACTATATTCTGGGGATGTGATCAAATCATATTTTTTCTAAAATGCAAGTTTATTATAGCACCAGTCTAGCAAAGGATGATGGTTGATATGCCTTAAAAACCAGTTATTGCCTTACTTTTTACCTAATTCATGATTAGCCCATTCCCATTACAGAGTTATGCCTGTTGTAAAGAAAATGATTTCTTCTGGATGCTCATTTCTCCTCCCAATACATGAAAGTATTTTTCTGTTCTAAGTGGTATACATATTGTCCTTTGCAGGGCAGACAGAGGAGAACTTCAAAGGGACAGACACTGCCTTGTGCTCCCTAAAGTGTGGATACAGCCCACTCTCTGCTGTATGCCACTAAGTTTGGGTTGGTGTTTGATGCAGCAACTAGCTCTCATTCTTCCAGCGCAACTTAGCAGACTCTGCCTTCCCTTAACTCTGAGTTGAACTTTGCAGGCAAGACCGTGCCTCCTAAGGAAAGTGAAGATCTCCCTTTCCCAAGACCAAAGTGGGTTAGTCTCAGACCATAGAATTTACCACGTCAGAAAATCCCAATTTTCAATTACTTCTGAATTATTTCCCTCTTTCTATCTCATTTACAAATATAGCCGTCAAGCAATTTATTCCAAAATGCCACTAATCAGGAAGGGAAAAAAAATATTTCAGGAGGGTTGATGTTAGTTTTGCCAATGCTTGCTGTAGAACTCTTGAGAAAGCACTGCTGTTTTAAGCGAGTAGGTTTTAAGATCACAAAGATTAGTAAGGGGGAGGTGGCAGAGGACCAGGCAATTTTAAAATATGATATTGCCTATTTTTGCAAAACATAGCCAAACAACTGACGGGTAGTCACATTACAGAAGAACTTTAAATCTTGCAAAAGTAATAACTAAGGAACCAGATTGCAAATACTAAAACAAAATTTTATTAGATTCCCTACTATGTTTTAAACTATGGCACAGTGTTCATGTTAGAAAAAAATGGATTCTATAGGCATATTATATAGTAATTCATCCTCTGGAAAGGATTATTATCTTATAGTTCTTCCCAGGTGAGGGGATAACTTGAGAGTTAAATAAAATGTAATCTTCCAAGCTGGATTTGAAGGCTTGTTGACCTTCTTATTGCTGTATACCCCTCCGAATGCCACCGATGAATCCCTCAGTTCCTCATATTTGTCAAGGTAAGAAGCATAGAATATAAGCATATGGATGTGAATGTTTTTACAGTGATCTCCATCCTTTCGTATATAATGGGATAATTTATTTTTTTTTTTGCTTTAGTGATGATAATAGAACAGTTCTGTAGCAACATATTATTCAAGCATGTATGTATGATGACTTCTGAGAGTGTCTGGAGAATAGATTTATGTTTGTTGACCAGTTTGAGAAAGTTTACTTCTTAATTGATGTTTTTTAAAAATAATACTATTTTTGTCACACCCCCATTCCAGATTCTGATGATGCATACCAATCTTCTCTGCAAAAATGAACACGCACGTTCACACACATGCCCATGCACACAGCAAACCACATGCACACAACTTGCTTATAATATCAAGAATGTGTATGATCCCTAAGACAAAACCCATAGATCTTTGGCAGCCCATGAACCCTAGATTGAGAACCACTGCTTCACGATAGCTTTCGTCTTATGAGTTTTCTGATTGGAGACTATAGTTTTCCTGAGTTTTAGGGTTTTCATACTTTCAATTATGTCAGCAGAAGACAAGAAGGTAGACAGCCATTCATTTTGTATTGTCATATTTCTATTTACTGGTATATTGTAAACGTTAAAAAAACCCTCTATGTACCTGATCATTTTAAGAGAAACAGATTAAGCATGACATATTTAATACTCTGACACTGATGCCATAGTTCAGTCTGTCTGTTATGGAAATGGTTTGACACTGGCTAGCTCTTCTCAAAACCCTTTTCTTCCTCCTGACACAAAGTTGACTACATTGCAAATTCTTGTAGATGGGTGTGGCATTGGCTATGTTGTGGCAAGAGAGTATGTAAGTGAGTGATGCACATCATTCTCGACCCATTGTCCCATAACACACCTCCTATGCATGGTCTTTATGACTTGGTGGAAGTGAACATGGAGACCTTGGGAGCCACATGTTGGAGAAAACAGAGACATACATGGCAAGGACCTGATCTCTAAATTACTTCTCCGAGGAAAGCTGCCCTTAAACAACCATTTTGGACTTTTGTGTTAAGCTAAATAAATTTTGGGGTTTCTACATAATAGCAGCTAAAAGGACCTGACCTATTTCACAAGGTTTATTGAATAATTCAGAGTAGAAAATTACCGTGGGGTTGCCAAGAGTGTTCTCATTCAGGTTATTTTTAGTCTTTTATGACACACTAGAGGCCTGATGCATGAAATTCATGCAAGGGGCTCGGCCCTTGTAGCCTCAGCCGGCCCTCACAGCCCCGGCTTTGTCCGGAAGCTCATCAGGAAGGATGTCCGGAAGGTCGTTCTGCTATTTGGTCTAATTAGCATATTAGCTCTTTATTATATAGGATGCTGTTTACTTGTGACTGGTTAGGTGGAATAATGACTGATATCTAGTTTCAACTTGAAGTAATCCTCAACAATGGACCAATAGCTTAACAAGATTTTTTCAGAGAAAATGTAGTGTGAAAAGCTTCTAATAATACAAACAGATCTGGATACCCTGAAGAGGCACAGCTGCTACTGCTCTGTGAATTGAATGAGGTCTTTCACTGTCACCTGCAGAGTAAAAGCAATCCTATCTAATAAAAGAGTAATATGCAAATCATCACTCGCTACACTCATAAGCCACACCCACCAGCCAATAAGAGTGAGTATGCAAATTAAACCGAAAACATGGTGGCAGCCCCTCCCCCCAGCCTCTCAGGGCCTGTGGGAGTCAGAGAAGTCAGGTGTCAGCGCCTGAGGCTGGCTGCAGCCACGGAGACCAAGAAGCCGCCTGCCCCGTGATCCCAGGCCTTAGCCAGCTGGAGAAGCCGTTCACCCCACATCCTGGGGGAGACAAGAAACCGGGTGCCAGCACCTGAGGGTGGATGCAACCTGGGAGACGAAGAAGCCGCCTTTCCAGTGATCCCAGGCTACAGCCAGCTGGAGAAGCCGCCCACTCCATGTCCACCCGCCCCACGTCCTGGGGGAGATGGAGAAACCAGGCCCCAGTACCTGAGGCTGGCTGCAGCCTGGGAGATGAAGAAGCCATGTGCTCTATGATCCCAGGCTGCAGCCAGATGGAGAAGTCGCCCCCACTGCATCCGAGGGAAGATGGAAAAGCCACCAGCCTGCGGTCCAGGCGCCAGCACCTGCAGCTGGCTACAGCCTGGTAGATGGAGAAGCCGCCCACCCTGCAGTCCCGGGCACCAGCACCTGTGGCTGGCTGTGGCCTGGGAGACAGAGAATCCGCCCACCCTGCGGTCCTGGGCGCCAGCACTTGCAGCTGCAGCACAGGCGAAGCCACCTGCCCACCATCCCCTGAGGCTGCAGCCAGCCTGGGCGCCTATGGCTGACCAGAGGGAGGGAAGCCCAGATCCCAGGTGCCTGTGGTCGGCTGGAGGAGGGAATCCTGGGTACCAGGTGCGGGCCGAGGCAGAAGTAGTTAGAGGCAATCAAGCCAGCAGGGGAGCAGTTAGGGACAATCAGGCTGGTAGGCAGAAGCAGTTAGGGGCAATCAGGCAGGCAGGCGAGCGGTTAGGAGCCAGCAGTTCTGAATTGTGAGAGGGATGTCCAACTGCTGGTTATCCCACGAGGGGTCCCAGATTGGAGAGGGTGCAGGCCAGGCTGAGGGACACCCTCCCCGCTGCCCCCTGTGCATGAATTTTGTGCACTGGGCCTCTAGTAACCTGATAAGATGCTGTAAAAAAAATGCAACCAATCAGGAAGGCTATTTGAGGTATAGATATATACCCATCACTAATATCAATAAAATGTCCTATATTGTACATTGGGATAGTAAGTAGCAACAGCAATATATATAAAAAATGTGGGGAAAGGAATGTTCAATTAAAAAAAATTACTAAAGGCACAGTCAAAATCATTTGAAGAGCACTGGTTTAGAAACTCAAGATCCTATATTCTGCGCATTCATTCAGAAAAGTATAAACTTACCATGACCACTTGGACACTCTATGCACATAACTTGGTGATAAGTCTATCCTACTGGGAATCCTTCAAAATCAAAGAGTTATCAATTTAATAAAATTAAAAAAAAAGGAGCCCTAGCCAGTTGCTCAGAGGTTAGAGCATTGGCCCTAGGACTGAAGGGTCTCGTGTCCCATTCTGGTTAAGGACATGTACCTCAGTTGCAGGCTTGATCCTGGCCCAGTCGAGGAATGTGCAGGAGGCAACCAATTGTGTGTCTCTCTCACATTGATGTTTCCTCTGTCTCTCCCCTCCCTTCCACCCTCTCTAAAAATCAATGGAGGCCTGGCCAGTGTAGTTCAATGGTTGAACATCGACCTATGATAAGGTGACCAGACGTCCCGCTTTTGGCGGGACAGTCCCGATTTTTAACAATTTGTCCCATGTCCCGCGGCGTTTTAAAAAAGTCACGATTTTTGGAAAGAATGCACGACAAGCTAGGGAACGGCGGGAGAACGGGAAGGGAATATACGGTTTTCGGCGGCCATGTGGCTATTTAGCCAGGATATGAGTTTTATATTATTTTTGTTAGTTTTATAATGTTAAACTTTAATAATAACAAATAATTGTTGAGAACTGATTATCAAGAACTGCTTATCAAAGTTCGCATTGTTGATCAGTTGTTAGAATTCGACCACCATTGTTTGGAATTAATGAACAATGGCATTTTTTGGGATTGGCAACGACGAAAACATTTTGTAACTGTATCTCAGACGATACACATCGTACTGCGTGCTAGTAAGCTAGTTAAACAAGTGATGCCATTACAAGTCAGCTATTCAGAAAATTTAGGTAAGTAATTTATTTATTTATTTCATAAATACATAAATTTTCTTGAATTTAGCAGACAGTACTCATATTATTTATATTTTATAGTGGCGGCAAAAAGTCTAACGCCGGCCTTGAAAGTGACACTTACGACTTACGTTACGGCAAATTCAGAGGAAAATTCAGAGGAAAAATAATACAAGTTAGTATTGTTATTATTTAGAAAGAAATATAGGATAAAATAATTTTTAAAATATAGTTACTTTATAACAATCAAATTAATTTAATTTATAAACTAACAATAAAATATGTTCATGTAATTATGTACCTACTTACTGTGTTTTTAAGCAATATGTATATAATAATTTATAATATAATTTTAAATTATTTTTTTAGATTTTTAACATAATGAGTAAGAAAAGAGGATGCAAATTCAACGATGATCTAAGAAGTGAATTTCCTTTTATTAAAAAAACCAAAAGCGATTACAATATAGACCAAATTTTTAATCAAGAACCCTCCCGGGCCGAAACCGGTTTGGCTCAGTGGATAGAGCGTCGGCCTGCGGACTGAAGGGTCCCAGGTTCGATTCCGGTCAAGGGCATGCACCTTGGTTGTAGGCACATCCCCAGTAGGGAGTGTGCAGGAGGCAGCTGATCGATGTCTCTCTATCATCGATGTTTCTAACTCTATCCCTCTCCCTTCCTCTCTGTAAAAAAATGAATAAAATATATTTAAAAAAAAAAGAAACCTCCCCGCCCCGCCCCCCCCCCCCCCCCCCCATCAATGGTGTCCTGCTTTACCAATGTTAAAATCTGGTCACATTAACCTATGAATCAGGAGGTCAAGGCTTGATTCCCTGTCAGGGCACATGCCCAGGTTGTTGGCTCTATCCTCAGTAGGGCGCATGCAGGAGGCAGCCGATCAATGTTTCTCTCCCATCATTTATGTTTCCATCTCTCTCTCCCTAACCCTTCCTCTCTGAAATCAATAAAAATATATTTTTAAAGGAAAAAAATATTTTCAGGTGAGGATTAACAACAAAATAAATAAAGGAAACATTTTGTATCGTTAGGGAGCCTGTGCCTCTGGGCTGTGAACTCACAGGTGTTTCTGTTCTCCTCCCTCGTGGGTGGGGCAGGATGGGGAGAGTGGCTGGAGCTGGGTGTTTCCCTTCCCCCATGTCGGTTAGGCCCTGATAATTCTCCCCCAGGCTAGGCTCTGGTTAACTTGTTTTTCTGAGGACAGACCTTGTTAGGAAAAACAGTGCTTGCTGGGATTTAGAAATGGCTCTTTCCCCCTCCTCCTGCCTGCAGATAAGGAAGCTCCGAAAATTACTGGGGGCAGAGTTCTTGGGGGTAAATCTCACAATATTGTGAGGACCCCTCTGTGACTGGGTCTCTCCTAGAGTTTTTAAAGCTCAGTTGTCCACACGGAGTTTCCAGCAATTCCGCAAGTTCGTTCCTGTTTTCCTGCCAAGGAGCTGGTTCCCGTGTTTTTTGCCTTGAGTCTCTGCTCTGGTAAGTTGTGACTCTTGTCCTCGCCTGTCTCTTCAGTCTTGCGGGCAGAGGTTTGTCCTGTGTCCTAACTTCTCTAATGGATTAAAAAAAGTCTTGATTTTTCAGCCTGCTCAGTGGTTGAGTTGGGGTGGCGACGTCTAAGCTTCTTACACGTGGGACCAGAAGCCATGTTTCCTTTTAAAATCTTTCCTTTTATTTGAAATAATTTCAAAGCGAAGCAGAAGCTGCTAAAACGGAACAAGGAAAGCCTGTATACCTTTACTCAGATTCCCAAAATATTGACATTTAATTTGTTCTACATGTAAGATTATACCATTTAGGAATTTAAAGAAAAAGGAATAACAGAATTTTGGTGAAATGTAATTGGTTTTCAGAGGAATGATCAAATTCAAATTTATCTCCATTACTTTCCTGCATTCCTAGTTCCTTCTGCTTTTCTGAGTAGCGACTTTTCCAGTTGGCTAGTGCAACCCAGTGACCTCCAACATTACCTTTCATGTTATTCTGTTGGCGTTCTCCATTTTGATTGTGATATTGGTTGGGCTATATGTCCTGTATTTTTCCTACCCCATCTCTAACAGGAGTGACAATGATTACATAAATCTGGGCTGTGGTACTGGGGAGAAGAGATGGTATAAATAAATCTTTGCATGGAAAGACATGGGCAGTTTGATTTGAAATTTGAAAAATTTTCTAGGCATCTCTGATATTTCCTTCCCACTGTAATATTCAAGAATGGCTGAGTTAGGTAGTCACATTCCTCATGTATGCTATATAACATTTATGTCACTTTGATATGGGGAGAATATATATGGTTTTGAATGAATACTACTAATACAAGAAATCTGGAGGCCCAGTACTAAACCTGATTGACTGGAACATTTGGAGTCTACAAGGCCACCCACAAGGGGAAAACATTGAAGGAAATACCTGCGCCTGGGGAGAAAAATTCCATTTTAGGCTTGTTTACTCCATCTTCAATGGCAGTCATTGTTTATTAAAAGGATAAGAGTTGCTGTAGTGATGGGAGAACAATGACCTCCAGACAGCATATGAAAAACTCCCATAAACAAACAAATCCTGTTTGAGCCCCTGTTTGCCCAATGTTTTGTTACCCACAGCCAAATGCTATCATTAACGGATGCACCTGGAGTTTAATGAAACTCTGTCTCATCTTTTATTTTATTAATTTTCTCTCTAGTTATCACCAATTTCAGCCTCCACTGCCTTAGAAGTGGAAATACCTCCCAGATTTTGGATAATGCTTGACAATAAATCTTAGTTTGAACTTTCAGATTTGTTAACTGTCTTTTCATTGCTATTTTACCACGAATTTATAAAATTTATATTAGGAAGTATTATCTACATATGACTAAATATCCCAGGAAGTCTTAAGTGAAACAGTTTTGTCTTATTCTACATTTACTTCTAAACTTAACTTTTTAAGTTTAGAAGTCTATTGAAATACAAATCTATTGATAATTTGATGTCAATGCATCAGGCTTCCAAACTGCTTTATCTTTAAGAGATCATCTGGGCTATTGTGGTTTTTTTTTTTTTTTCTTTATAACTGATGAGCACAGGTAGATTTCAACTAAGCAAAAACTAAATAAATAAATAAATTAAAAAAAAAGGGACAAAACTCGACACTCTTTGGACCTTTATAGAACTAACATTAAGCCCATTACATGTTTCAAGCATGTAATTGGTAAGTGATTTAGCAAACAGCAAGGGTGGGAGTGTGTTCTTGTTTATGGAGAAATTACTGGCAGCCTTAGCACTCCAAGACACCATCCTTTCCAATTCTCTCCACTGATGATCCCTTGTAGTTGGAACTTGGCCAGAAGGACTGTAGTTGGTGGATCTCTTCACTCAGACTTTCCATCTGTCCTCAATAATGATTTCAAACTTTGCAACCAGCAGTCGAATTTGACCGGCTCTCCTCCCCTTTTTGTGGACCCTTCTCCCACTAATAATTAACAACTAAGGGAGCAATTTGGGGACAGACATTTCCTAGGTCAGTGGTCAGCAAACTGCGACTCATGAGCTGCAGTTTGCCGCTCTGTTGACTAATGAGTTTGCTGACCACTGTCCTAAGTGATTGGCTAACCCATTGGTTCTCAAAGTGTAGCCCTGGACAGCAGTCACCTGGGAGTTTGTTAGAAGAACAAATTCTCAGGCCCCACCTCAGGCCTCCTGATTAAGACACGGATGGGCCCAGCCACCTGTGTTGTAAAAAGCCTAGGACGGTGATGCTGAGGCAAGCTCAAGATCCAGAACAACGGATGTTAATCACTCAGATCAGAGGAGAAGCAAGCTCTGATTAGCCCAGAAGTGTGAAACAGGTGGAGCTGGCAATCTGAGGGAAAGAAGTTGAAAAAGACAAGAGCATTTCCCCCCCTCAGTCAGCAAGGAGAGCTGCTGCCCCAAAGAAACTCATTGGTAAAATGGCATTGGCTGTACATGGGTAAAGATGTACGATGCCATTATTCCTTTATTTATTCATTCCCCCCCTTTTTTTACTTATCAATTTATTCTAATTAAAAATTTTAATGAAAAAATTTTAAATGTTGACCCTATTGCAGATGTCCCCCATTTCCTCCTACCTCCCTTCCCCCTCCCCTGGCCTTCACCACACTATTGGCCGTGTCCATGGAATAAGCATCTATGTTCTTTAGCTAATCCTTTTTTAATGGTGATTGCCAGGCATGGAGCTATATTTTTAGAAAGATGCAAGGGTGTAGAAGACCCTGAAAAACTTTTATATTCTGTGTGGGAGGAAGAAGTGGAGTGGGAAGGAGGAACAGAGCAAGTGCTTTACGGAGGCACTAATAATGGGCTTTGGAAACACAGGAGATACTAATTAAAGATGAAAAGACAAGACCTCAGTTGCAGGGAAGGTACAGAGTTTGACACTGTCACACCTTCATGACACTTCCCTTCTGCATACTGCTTTGCGGGTGAAACGCGAGAACACCGGTCAGGATGCACGCTAATGGTGATGACGTTGCGGAGTGTCGCCGTAATAATTTATGCTCCACGGGAGCTGCCGTGAACAAAACAAACACAAAAATAATCAAAATAAGTCAGCGACAGTCTTTTCATCTTCTGAGGTGAGTACACTTCAGCAGGAAAAACCATCAACTAATATAGGAAATACAGTGACGTGACCCCACAGGCACAACTGAAGGGCACAGCAAGAACATCTTGGGAAATACGCTGAAATCTACTCAGTATGGATTTTGACCTACCATTTCAACCCGATCCAGTGCAGCTCCCTGCATCCTAATTGTCAAAGGGGAGAATTGACTGGAGAGAAAAATCAACTCCCACTATTGTTCCAGAGATGTTTCTCCAGCGAGGAAAGAATTCAATCTCTGAAGACCTGCCGGAGGCTTGCGGTGGAGGAACGGCTTACAAAGCTCTCTCTCTGTGATTTAAAAGCATGAAATGACCTCATTTCAAAGTTGAAGTCTTAAAAAAACACACACACCACACACACACTCTTATCTGCCCTCACAGCCTGGATTTTGAATCAGGCTTGGGATAAAGTAGGAGAGCCTGTGTGTGTGCACAAATATCTTATCAAAAGCCCAATCGTTCTTTTCAGAATTTGGGGCAAATACTATTTTTTTTTTCTTCAGTGCGTTTTACCATCCAAAATAGATCTTGAAGGGCGTTCAAGTTTTAGAACAATTTCTGTAGGCAGACAAAAAGTTCACAAGAAATCCGTTTGCATCGTATGCCTGGAGTCCTGGTATAATCAAGTCAGCTTGTTTGTGGAGGAATTGTTTGCCAAGAATGCTTATGGATATTGCGAGATTGTAGAGTGGGATTCTAAAAAAGACAGTTGCATCTTCATTCCCGTTTGCTCTTGTCCCCCCTCTATTTTTCAACGAACTAATTCACATTGATTTTAGTTATGAGTGACAGGGCTTTTTGGGGGGGTCTTTGTTGGGTCTCAATAATGTTTGGCTACCTGGATAACTTATATGCCTACTTTTCAGAGAAGGAAGTTCATAAAACTCAGAATAAAAGCTCTTTATACATCATATAACTGTGCTGTGCCTGAGAGTTGCTTTCTGTAAAGTAAATAAAGCCATATTGATTTCTCCTCCGCCATGCAATCTATTTTGTGGAATTTTCTCTCATCCAGTTCAGTTCCCTGCATGGATTTTTAGGGTAGCTGTTTTTCATCGTGGCTGAGAATAGGACTAGCTGGTTAGAAATGCAGGTAGCTACCATGCAACCATGCAGATGTACCACATCATTGGGTGTATTACTTATATTGTTTAGGTATAGAGTCAAAGAAATAATGCACCCATAGGATTTGTCAGTATTGCCATTAAATCAAAAGCTTCACCCTAGCTGGTTTGGCTCAGGGGATGGAGCATCGGCCTGTGGACTGAAGGGTCCGGGGTTCTATTCCGGTCAAGGGCACATGCCTGGGTTGTGGGCTTTGTCCCCAGTAGGGGGCATGCAGGAGGCAGCCGGTCAATGATTCTCTCTCATCATTGATGTTTCTATCTCTCTCTCCCTCTCCCTTCCTCTCTGAAATCAATAAAATATATATTAAAAAAAATAAAAGCTTCTGGGCTCTAAGATTGAGAATGTAGAAAGAGGTAGGGGTAGATTTTTTTTTTTCTGAATTATCCACATATTATATAGGTGATGAATTTCCTAAGGAGGGCCTCAGGCTAGCAACAGCTGAGGCTCTCCTAACTCTGATTCTACCCAGTGTTGCATGGTGTCTAGCCTTTGATCCCAAGAACCAAGGAAATCTTACTGTATTCTTGTATTAAAAATATAAGGAGTGAGGTTTTTGTACTAAATGCTCATGTGTTTGTGCATTTATTAATTCCTCTATTATTTGATAGCTTACAATGTGTCAGTCATTCCATGGAATAAGGACATGAGTAAGACATAGCCCCTACCATCAAGACCTAGGAGGAAAGCTATGTCACAGACACCGATATTTATAACACAGATTATATTATGACTAGAGGCCCAGTGCATGATTAAATCATGCACGTGTAGGCTGTCTGTCCGCTGGTCAGGACCTGTGTGGCTGGCAGCTCCGAAGTCCCTGGGCCCCTAGGGCGAGGCGGGGCGTGGGCATGGTCCTCCGGCGGCTGGAGCCCAGGCCAGGGTCTTGCCTTCGCCTCCCGCCCAGGAAGGCTGGGGCCGCCGCCACCCCCTCTGCCTTCAGGCTCCCTCATGAGCCCTCCCTCGGCCGGCCGGGCTGCATGGAAACCCGTGTCCTCTGCGGACACCGCCGCGTGCTCCTGCGGCCCAACTGCCGCCAGACTCCTCCTCAGGGAGCCGCGCCTTCCGCCCACGCTGCCTCGTCAGCCGGGGCCTCCAAACGCCCGGCTCGCTGCCCCAGAGGCCCCTTCTGTGCCGCAGCACAGCCATGGCGCAGACGCTAAGCTCACGCCGCCGCTGGTGACGCGAGCTCAGCGTCCTGCCGGCCCAATCACCACCTCGGCCACCCCGAGTCCCACCCCCTGCGCCTCCTGCTGGCCCAATCGTGGGCGTAGCGGAGTGATGGTAATTTACATATTACTTTTTTATTATGTAGGATAGGAAGATGGATAAATAGATAAATAATGCTTGATGGATTATAGATAATCATAATGGGATGGATAGGTAAATAGACAGGTACACAGATGAATGGAGAGATAAGCAGATTGATGATAAGAAGTAATCATCAATGACAGGTATTTTCAATCTCTTAGGGTAAAATCACAGCCTCAGGGTCTACATAGTCTAGCTTCCTGCAACTATCTGACACCATATCCTCTTCCTTTCTTATTGTTGCCTTTTTGGGACATATAAAAAGCTGTAGATTACATATATTTACTGAGTGGCCAGATTATTATGACCACCTGATGTTTGTAGGCAAATTAGCCGTACACTGCATCTTATGGGATATGGAAGCCGAAGGCCTGTTCGAACCTTTGCTGTCTGCAGTTACCAAGATAAAACGTCTCCAGTTCGCACAGGAACACAAGGACTGGACCATTGAGCATTGTAAAAAAGTCATGGGGGGTCCGATGAATCACATTTCCAGTTGCATCATGCAGATGGCAGAGTGAGAATTTGGCCAAAACAGCATGAAAGCATGTACCCCACATGCATGAGTACAACCCTTCAAGCTGGTGGGGGCAGTGTTATGGTTTGGGGCATGTTTTCCTGGCATGATTTGGGCCCTTTAATTCATGTGGAACAACGTCTGAATAGCACAACATACCTAAGTATCGTTGCTGATCAAGTTCATCCTGTCATGTTGATGGCGTATCCCAATGGAGATGGCTTCTTCCAACAAGACAATGCGCCATGCCACGGTGCTTGTATTGTGCAGGAGTGGTTTCAAGAACAGGAGGGAGACTTTACCTTGCTTAGGTGGCCCCCACAATCACCAGATCTCAATCCAATTGAGCATTTGTGGGACGAAGTTAAAAGAGCCATCAGGCAGCTGGTTCCACAACCATCAAATCTCACAGAACTGGACAGTGCTATTCATCAGGCATGGTGTCAGATTCCTCGCATTACCTTTCAACGTCTGGTGGAGTCAATGCCAAGAAGAATCTTTGCAGTATTGAAGGCAAAATGTGGCCCAATGAAGTACTGATGGGGTGGTCATAATAATCTGGCCACTCAGTATATATATAAGAATATAAGAATACTCCTGTGAAATTATCACCACAATCTATACCAGAATCCTATTGCTCTTTGAAAGTTTCCCCCTTCTTATTACTTTTTTGTGTGATTAGAAAACTTAAGATCTATCCTCTTAGCAAAAAATTAAGTATATATACAGTATTGTTGACTATAGTCACCATGTTGTACTGTATATATCTAGAACTTATCTTTGTAACCAAAACTTTGTACTCGATACTCTTTGACTGCTGTGCCTCTCCCCTCCCCAGCCAACCACCATCCTACTCTCTCCTTCTATAAGTTTGACTGTTTTAGACCATCATATAAGTTGTATCATGTAGTATTTGTCTCTCTGTGTTTGGCTTATTTCATTTACCATAATATCTTCTAGGTTCATCGATTTGTCACAAATGGCAGGATTTCCTTTAAGGTTAAATAATATTTTATTATGCATTTATACCACATTTAAAAAATATCTTTATCCATCAATAAATCTTCAGGTTGCTTCCCTGTCTTAGCTATTGTGAGTAGTGCTTTAAGGAACATAGGAGTATAGATATCTTTTCGAGATTTTGATTTTAATTCTTTGGATATATATATATATATATATATATATATATATATATATATATACAGATATAGGATTGCTATCTAATATGGTAGTTCTATATTTAGTTTTTTGAGGAACTTCCATGGTGTTTTCCATAATGGCTACATCAGTTTACATTCCTACCAAGAGTGTACAAGAGTTCTTTTTATTTTCTTTGACCTGAAGATTGTTTAAGGGTTTGGTGTTAAGTTTCCATGTATTTGTGAATTATTCTTCTTGCTCAAGATTGCTTTGGCTATTCTGGGTCTTTTGTGGTTCCACATAAATTTTAGGATTGTTTTTTCTGTTTCTGTAAAACATAGTATTGGGATTTTTTTTAGAGATTACATTGAACCTATTGATCACTTTCAGTAGTATGGAGATTTTAACAATTTTTTTTTCTAACCTATAAACATAAAATATTTTTTCCATTTATTTGTGACTGCTTTAATTTCCTTTATCAGTGTTTTATAGTTTTTAGTTTACAAGTCTTTTACGTCCTTGGTTAAGTTTATTCCTGAGCATTTTACTTACTTTTTTGATACTGCTGTAAATGGGACTTCTTTCTTAATTTCTTTTTTGAATAATTGTTAGTGTATGGAAATGCAGCTGATTTCTGTACATTGATTTTTACATCTCACAACTTTTCTGAATTTATGAATTTGCATTTTAGTTCTAACAGAATTTTGTGTGTGGTGTTTTTAGGAGTCTCTAAATATAAGATTGTCATTTGCAAACAGATAATTTTTCTTCTTCTGATTTGTGTTCATTTTATTTTTATTGCCTAAATGCTTTGGCTAGGACTTCTGGTACTATATTTAATAGTGGTGTTGAGAGCTAACATCCTTGCCTTGTTTCATCTCTTAGAGGAAAAGTTTTCAATTTTTTACCATTGAGTATAATGTTATCTATAAAATTGAGGTGAGGTAAAATCTTTTTATACTTAATTTGTTGAAAGCTTCTTTCATAAAAGGAAGTTGAATTTTGTTAAATTTTTTCTGTATCTATTAAGATGATCTGTGATTTAAAAAGTCTTTATCCTTTAAAAAATTATGGTAATGTAATGTATCATACTTATTGATTTGTGTGTGTTGAGCCATCCTTGCATTCCAGAAATAAATCCCTCCTTTATGTTGTATAACCCTTTTTAATGTGCTGCTGAATTAGTTTTGTTAATATTTTGTTGAGGAATCTGCATCCATGCTTATCAGGGATATTAGCCTGTATGTTTCTTTTCATGTGGTGTCTTTGTCTTCAGTATCAGGGTGCTACTGGCCTCATAGTGAGTTTGAAAGTGTTTCCCTTTTAATATTTTTGAGAGTTTAAGAAATATTGGTATTAATTATTGTTTAAATTTTGGTAGAATTCACTTTTGAAGCAGTATGATTCTGGGCTTTTGTTGCTGAAAGGATTGTTTGGAAAGATTTTGTTGACTGATTCAATCTTATTATTTGTCATTCGTCTGTTCAGGCATTCTATGTCTTTTTTATTCAGTCTCATGTTTCTAGAAATTTATCCATTTCTTCTAGGTTGTCTAATTTGTTGGCATATACAGCAGGTCCTCAAATAATGTCATTTTGTTCAACATTTTGTTATAATATTAAAAAGAAAAAAGTTGATTCCCAGCCAAGGCCACTGTGTGGAATTTTCATGCTCTCCCCATGTCTGTGTGGATTTTCTCTGACTACTCATGTGTCCTTTCACATTGCAAAGATGTGCAAATTAGACTAATTTGCATGTCTAAATTGTTCCACTATAATGGTGTGTGTGTGTGTGTGTGTGTGTGTGTGTGTGTGGGCACACGCACTCTAGATAAAATGGTGATTTTCTTGTCCCAGGTTGTTTCCCACCTTGTGTCCTGAACTGCTGAGCTAGGTCTGGACACCTGCAACCTTGAACTGGAATAAGTCACTTGGAAAATCAATTATCTTGTTTTTATTGTTCTTTCTCCAATGTATGTATAGTTCACATTTATTTCAATGTTTAATATTAGAAGTGTTTTTGGTCTTTAGAATTTTTTTGTGACCAGAAATATGCCATAGGAACTTAGCTCTTATTTATATAAATTAGCTTATGGTAAAATTGCTTTCATTATATGTCATTTTGTTTAAGTTGCAGTGTGCAAGAACCTATCAAAAATGTTAAATGAGGACTTACTATCATTATTTGTAATAGTCCCTTATGATATTTTTTAAAATTTTTATTTCTATGGCATCATTTGTAATGTGTCCTCATCCATTTTTTGTTTTGAGTCTTTTCTCTTTTGTTCTTAGTCTAGTTGAGGTGTTGTCAATTTTGTTTATTCAAAGAGCCAACTCTTAGTTTTGTCATTTTTTTCTATTATTTTCTCTATTTATTTCTTCTATAATAATAATAATTTTTATTTTCTTCCTTCTGCTAATGTTGGACTTAGTTTGTTCTTCTAGTTTCTTGAGGTTTAATATTAGGTTGCTTACTTGGTATTACTTGTTTATTAATGTAGGCATTTATCACTAAATTCCCTGTTAGTACTTCTTTTGATTTATCCCATATGGTTTTGTATGTTCTGTTTTTGTTTGTCTTTAGATATATTCTAATTTATTTTTTGATCTTTTTCTTTGACCTGAAGATTGTTTAAGGGTTTGGTGTTAAGTTTCCATGTATTTGTGAATTTTTCCATTCACCTTTTTATTTTATTTTATTTTATTTATTTATTTATTTTTTTTAAATATATTTTATTGATTTTTTACAGAGAGGAAGGGAGAGGAATAGAGAGCTAGAAACACCGATGAGAGAGAAACATCAATCAGCTGCCTCCTGCGCACCCCCCACTGGGGATGTGCCCGCAACCAAGGCACATGCCCTTGACCGGAATCGAACCCGGGACCCCTCAGTCTGCAGGCCGACGCTCTATCCACTGAGCCAAACCGGTCTCGGCTCCATTCACCTTTTTTAAAAAAATTGATTTCTAGTTTTATTCCATTGTGGTTAGAAAATATACTTGCAATGATTTCAATCTTAAATTTGTTAAGACTCATTTTTTGACCTATCATGTGATCTGTCCTGGAGAAGGTTTATGTGCACTTGAGAGGAAAGTGTCTTTTGCTGTTGAGTGGGATGTTTTTCGTATGTCTATTAAGGTCCATTTGTCTGTAGTGTAGTTCAAGTTTGCTCTTTCCTTATTGATCTTCTGTCAGATGATCTGTCAATTATTATAAGTGGGGTATTGAAGTCTGCTACTACTATTGTATTCCTGTCTATTTCTCTCTTCAGATCTGTTAGAACTCTTAAAGGTACTCTGATGTTGGGTGCATATTTATAATTGTCATGTCTCCTGTTGAATTAACCCTTTTGTCATTATGTAATAATGTTCCTTGTCACTCGAGACATTTTAAAGTCAATTTTGATATAAGTATAGCCATACCTGCTCTTTTTGTTATCATTTACTTGGAATATCTTTTTAAAATTCCTTTTAGCAATGTATGTATGTATTTATATCAAAAGTAAGTTTCTTATAGACAGCATATAGTTATGGACATTGTATTTATTTAAGCCACTCTGTATCTTGGTGAGTCAAATCCATTTACATTTAAAGTAATTATTGATAGTAATTTTTGACTTACTATTGCCATTTTGTTGTTTCTATTTTGTAGTTCTTTTGTTTCTCCCTTCTCTTACTGTTTTTCTTTGTGATTTCATTTTTTTTTGTAAGTGGATATGTTTTTATTTTGTTTTACCTTTATATTTTTAATTGTGTTTCAAAATACTAGCCTCCATGCTCTTGCTGAAATATATTTATGTTCTTCCCAGGGTTTTTGCATTTTCTGTTCTCTTAGACTGTTGAAACTCTTTTTCCTGAGATATATACATCTCTTGCTCCTTATTTCAATTCAGATATCTGCTCAGATGTCACCTTAGTAGAGAGGTATTCCCTGACCACCCTATTATCACCATCATTCTCCATACTTTTATTTGACTTTGTTCATTGAGGCTATCACTACCTGTCATGTTATGTTTGTTTATTGCTTTCTTTGTCTTTTAGAATTTAAACTCCATAATAATATGAGCTTTTGTTCAACTTTTTAAAAAATATATTTTTATTGATTTCAGAAAGGAAGGGAGAGGGAGAGAGAAACATCAATGATGAGAGAGAATCATTGATTGGCTGCCCTCCTGCACGCCCCCTACTGGGGAATCGAGTCCACAACCCTGGGCATGTGCCCTTTACCACAATCAAACCCAGTACCCTTCAGTTCGCAGGCCAACGCTCTATCCACTGAGCCAAACCAGCTAGGGCGATTTGTTCAACTTTTTGATAAGTATTATATTTCTGGTGCCAGAGTGTTAATTGAATGAATTAATGACTAAATTAGGTAAAGACAAGCTATAAGAGACCATGGAAGACTTTAGATTCTGTGTTAAGGAATTAAGCTTTATTCGGTAGGTGGATCAGTTAGCTACTGCCATAAATATACAACGTCGTAATAGAACTGTAAGCTTCTATTTCTCATGCATCTACAGATCAGTGCCTGATGTTTGGCTGGCTGTATTCAATGGGAGAACATACAGTTCTCACTTGAGCTCATTTCAGGCATCTGTAGTCAGATTGGGTCTAAAGCTGTTCTTAGGCTAGATCATTTTGGAATAGGTGCTGTTCCACTTTTAAAATTTTCCTCCTGAGATCAGCAGATCAGCCTGGGAATTTTCTTCTCAGGGCGATGTCAGACCCTGAAGAGAACAAGACCACCTGTGCCAGAAGATTCCAATCCTCTGCTTGCATTATGTCTGCTAATATCCTATTGGCCAAAGCAAATTACGTGGCTAAACTTGCAAAAGAAGGGGTAAGATTTCAATCAAATCTATCATAGTGGGCAATGTTACTTTATGGTTTTCAGCAGTTTTATGCTTTTTTTTTTAACTGATTATTGTATAATATTTAAAAATTGCCAGTATTGAAATACATTATTTAGAGCCCACAGTGAATTAGAGTAAAAGACAGTTAAACCATTGCATGGTCTGCAAATAAAAGAAATACTTTCTAACATGCTTATGATATTATTCATATGTCCTCATCACAATATGCCTCGTAAGTAGGTCAATAACGTGGACTGTTCAAAGATAGTTGGTCTTATACAAATTTATTTCCCAGCTTTCATCCTAGAATTAACTCAGTGCTCCCTCTGCTCCCATCCAATTTCCCCTTTGTAGGAATTTAATTTATAAGACTGCTGACTTTAATTACAGATGGAAGCATGAAGCTGTTCTATCAAAATGTAATTGACTGTCATAACAGTATAGCTGTGAGATTTTCTTATTTTGTTCTCACATCTAAAAAGAGTAGACCCTGGAGATTAGACTTAATGATGCTGATGGTGTACTGATTGCCAGATTATTTGTTTTCCTTTTTCTAGCATTTGGGACTAACCTGATTATTTTAAAGACACCTGCAATTCTTTAGCAAATGTTTAATTCCAATCAGGGAAATTTACCATCATACATGTGGGTACTATAATATTATAATGTGTTCCCAAAGATGAAAATAATAGTTTATGTGCATTTGTATGGGCATGTATGTGTTTGTGTATGTGTATGTTTAGTAGGAGGACCACCAGAGAACAGTTTTAATATTGGGCAAATATCTGGGTCTTAGAACATTTGTCATGAGCAGGATCTGCTTGCACAGAATTCCTAGGTCACATTTTCTATATCCAAGAAATAACAGAAGAAGAGAATATTAAGGGGCTGAAGGTTATATTCTCAGAGGTCGTTTGCTCATAAATCTGGCCAACCAATAAATCATTAATGAGTGCATAGTACTGTATTCCAGATAGTCAACCATTGGCTAGAATCCTTAGTAATTTTCATGAACTGGAGCTTAAGTAGAGTCAATTAATGTCAGGTGAATTTTTTCATATTATGAATAGTGAAGTCTATTGCCCTTGTCCCAATAACATTTCACCATCATAACAGTGTCTGTGTTAAAATGGAACAGACCTACTTGCTTGTCTTCTTTTTACTGTTTTAAAACAGTCATTCTCACTCCAATAGCTGCCCCCACTTCTTTACTTTTCCAGCTTTCTGAAAATGATCTGATAATTTTCCAAATGGTTTTATTTGACACACAGGATGAAAGTAATTAAAAGATGAGTAAGTCAATACAACTATGCACAATCAAACAAGGGTGCCCAGATATGGATAAAATGAAGCAAGTACATTTTCTTAACATTTTTATAAAAACAATATTTGGAATAGAGTTTATTAAAGAACTATAACAAAATAACTAATATACAGTTATGATTCACTTGCTGGCATAAACATGGGTTTTCACTTAATCTCTGGATAATTCCAGCCAAACTGTGATGGAACGGTGACAAACTTCCAGAAGATTCTTCACTAGACAGTTTTGCATAACATTTTTTTTTTTTTTGAGATGGAGCCAGGTACATTTTACAGATTTGATCAACCTGTACCTGTGACATTTCACATAACGACTCTGTAAAGACATATCCTGACACAGTCTCATTAGCAAGTTATATAGGTTGCTTTTTAAAGTAGTTGAAATTACTTTTGAATGAACTCTGCAAAGCTGGTAAATGAGTATGTGAGAACGAGTTAATCGGCTGTCTTTGTGAAATGTTTTTCTAAGTATGGGAGGTCTTGGCAAGTAATTTGGCTTTCTCTGATTTGCAGCTGCCGTCATCATTACTACATGTGATTGATATGTCTGCCTGGACAGATTTACAACCTGACACTAATGCTAATGAATTGTTTAAAAATACTGAATTATTGATAATTTCAGAAGTGCCCCTGGATTGGATCTAAGAGGCTAGTTTCCAGCTTACAGTTCCATGTTATGGTGATCCTGTTGAAGCAATATTTCTTTGCAGGGAGTTTTGAGTTAAGCTTCATGTCATGTGTAGTACAAATGCAACCGACTATGCTATGAATTTTCTCTAGTAGAACAAATTCCAGTCTCTGCTTTGATATCTTGTAGACATAATCTTACTTAGAATAGATTTCTTTATAGTTATTACTAGTAGCCCATTTGCAGGATTCAATCCTGCAAGCGTCCGCTTAGGCCGCGTGCACTGCCGCTGCCGCAGCCTTGGGGCCACCACACCTGCACCCACGGGCCACTGCCGCCCCGCCGCGCTCAGCCGAGCCCCGCCCCGCTCCGCCGCGCCTCGCCCTGATGGCGGGTGGCCAGTGGAAAACTGCTGCTGGCGGAAAACTGGTGCCGGCAGCCACGCAATTGGCCACCCTGAGTTCCGCCACCAGCGTCTTCCGCCAGCCGCATGGGTCCTTCCGCAGTGTTGGCCGTTTAGGCTGGCGGTAGGAGCGGGGGGCGGGGACTCGAGTCCCCGCCCCCGCTCCTACCGCCAGCCAATCGGCCACCCTGAGTCCCGCCCCCCGCGCCTCCAGCCGGCCCAATCGTGGGCGTAGTGGAGTGATGCAATTTGCATATTGCCTTTTTATTATGTAGGATGCCTTACTTTTACCTACAACTACTTTCTGAAAGGGAGGTACCAATTTTTCTTAATAGATGTATCATGTTTTGCCAGAGATGTAGAATGTCAGACCAAAATGAACCATTTGATATCACCTAGCTCACATTTCTCAAAACTTCTCCCAGTGTTAGAGGAAGGTAAAGCCATACATCCTGGAGTATGTGAAAAGAGCAATAAACAAATTATTTGAGGTCATAGGTTTTGCATCTTTTCCCATAATATGTACATGTCCACTAAACCAATATTCATCTCAGCAGAATTACATAAAATTATCGGAGGATCCTCATCCCATGTCCTGTAGGAATTTTAATGTCCTTTTCAAGATATCTGGAAATTCCTAAGGGCTTATGTGCTTGTGTACACCTGACTCCCTGGTTCCATGTTTCCACTGCACGTTCAGTCTTGCTGAAGTCATCATCTTCAGCTATTCTCTTCTCAGTGACCCTTATAGGTAGAACAGTTTCCTTCAATTCCCCATAATGCACCTCACATAAAGTACCTGTAGAAATACCAGAACCCTGTAAAAATGTTTGTGACAAAGGCTCTACAGCATAGCTATGTATACATTAAAAAGTAAATGCTGGTCATCTTTGTTCTTAAAGCTGGATTTTTTTGCCCCTGGTGCCAGCATCTTCTCACTTATAAGGGGGCTCTTCTCCTGCTACAGTGTGGCTTATTCCATCACTCACTCCTCCTCCCCTCCCCCGTGCTCCATTCTTATCTGATTTTGTCCATCAATTTTTGCTAATTTCTTATCCAGAATGGTTTAGCTATCTCCTCTGTCCAGCCTCAGAAAATTCAGACTATTCCACTAGCCACCTCTGTATAGTAAATGTTTCCATCGAGATGTTTCCTTGAATAAGTTTATTTTATTAAATCGAGGAATTCCTTAGTCTCCTTCTTTCCCCCCTCCATGCTATATCAATGTCATTTTTAAGGAGTTGCTCGTAAATCTTTAGTATGCTTTTCACTTCAACAACATGTGACCATTTTTAACTTAAAATTTGGACTTACCCTTTATATCCTAACTAGAGGCCTGGTGCATAACATTCGTGCACTGGGCAGAGGTCCCTCAGCTTGGCCTGTGCCCTCTTGCTTCCCTAAGTAGGCCTAAGCAGGCAGTCGGACATCCCCCGAAGCGTCATTAGCACTGTCGTGGAGACGGGAAAGGCTCCTGCCACTGCCACTGTACTCACCAGCCGCGAGCCTGGCTTCTGGCTGAGCAGCGCTCCCCCTAGGGTAGCGCACTGACCACCAGGGGGCAGCTCCTGTGTTGAGTATCTGCCCCCTGGTAGTCAGTGTGCATCATAGTGACCAGTTGTTCTGCCATTCATTCCATTTGCATATTAGGGTTTTATTATATAGGATAATCCGTTTGAGAAGAATGGGTCTATTTCCAGGCACATGAGTATTGGTCTAGCTCAGCCTTCTTCTATTACAAATGAGAAGTGAAACCGAGGGACAGTGAGTGATCTGCCCAGTATCCCCAAACTGAGAACATTTAAAAGGGAATAGAGAATTCTCTCTCATTATTCTTGATAGAGTAAGTTTCTCATTCATAGTGAAATGAGGTCTCACAAGTACATCTCTATTTCCCAGTAAGGGTTCCTTAATCAAGTGCTTAATGTTTGAAGGAAAGCATTGTACTAGTATTCTGAAAAAGTGCATGTTAAAACCCCAATGACATGGGTTTTCCTTTCATTTGTACTGGCATTGACCTGTTGGTGATTTCTTTAGGGGACTATTACCTCCAGAAAATGTTAGAGTCATTCTGAATATGTGCCATCATGTGGGAAGTCTTATCTTCCTGCCACATTGCGTCCTGGTATTTTTGTGTTTTCCTTTGTCCTGATTGTGAGTCACCTGATTATCTCAGAGCAACAAGACCTTGGAGAACTGTCTCAGAACTGAACAGGTTTCTACTTTGATTCTTTCCCCTCGGACTTTTCTTTCAAGCTTCAGGATTATCCACACGTATTCTTGTGGGTACTGACACTCATCAAATTAATACATACTTTTTTGAATTTCTACTATGTACTTTGAACTGTGCAAAGTTTAATCAGGGATTACACACACACACTCAGCCACCCCTTGTCCTTATTCTCAAAAATTTTATAACATATTTGGGTAGAGAAATCATAGATATGTGTGTGTTAAGTAAAATGTAAGACTTAAGTAATGTTTTGAGAAAAACAATATAGGAAATATCAGAAAGCTGAATATGATACTTCGGCAAATTAAAGGTATGTAGACAAACAACATGTTTGTGCTCCTTTTTGTCCATTTGATGGAAGCTATGAATGCTAAGGAAATGCACATATGCATCTGCTGAAATTCCTTACTATTTCCCAGAGTTATGGAACCGAGGGAAGCCCACCCATGAGGGATATTGAAGAAACTCTAGGACTAACTGGAAGTACCAGTTTAAAGGCATGGTGTTCAATCCCAGGGAGACTGCTCAGAGGAGATGTCCAGGAGGAATTGGAGGTAGATCTGGAAAGATGAACAGAAGGAAGAAGGACAAGGCTGGGTCAGGGGGCATTTCAGGCTGGAAAAATCTTAAGCAAAATACCAAAGTCAGGGCATTCAAGAGCATAATTTGGAAACTGTTAACCCAAATTGGAGTGAAGGAGAAGTAGGAGCACTATATGGAGAAAGGCGAGAAAGGTTGACTTGTGCTGGGTTGCCATGAATAAAGGTACAAAGAAGTATTTTCATTTATTACAAAAGTAATATATACCTATTGTAAGAAATTCAAATCATACTGAAGTATAACAAATAGAAAATTAAACTCCTTTTCTAATTGTATAGAATTATGAGTTTGCACTAAACGTGCTGGCTTATAACTTGCTTTTCTATTTAACAACATGCATTATGGCTACGTTTTCAGGTCAACACATACATGTCAATTCTATCATTCTCTCAGCTTGGTCTTTATATGGATGTACCATAATTTGTTTAACTATTTTCCCCCTAATTAGGTTTTTTCTCTAGTATATAAATTATTGCAATACACATCTTTATTCATATGCTTTTGGGTATCACTATTATTATATCTTTAGGGATAAATTCCTAAGGTTGTTAGAGCAAAGGGCATACAGCTCAAGAGTGAATATTTGACAGAAAATAGTGCAGTGAAGGCCTAGGGAGGGGGTGGGAGCGCGGCAGAGGGGGTCAAAAAAGTGGACATCTATAATTCTTTCAACAATAAAGATAAAAAATTTTAAAAAGAGTGAATATCTACGTCCCCTCAAAATTTGTATGTTGAAATCTTACCCCACCTGCCCGCTAAGGATCATCCCATTGCACTGTAGCCAGACCACCGTCAACCCTAGGGGCGCTTGCCAAATTGACAGACTGAAGTCTGGCCACCAAATAGCATCCCTCAAAGACATGGCTTTCCTAATACTGGACATAGATGGTTTGTAGTCCTTGGCTTGAAAAGATCTACCCAATTGCCTTCTCTCAAGCCTAGATTCTGGATTGGATAGGGCTTCTGTTTGGCAGGAAAGCTTGTCCACTCGACACATTTGCTCTTAGTCTATCTTTAAAAATTTAATACAATTTAATATTTCTTAGAAAACAAGTTGGCTTTTGTTCTCACTGTCATTTCCCTTGAATGTCCACAAATGAACACTCATTAGTTCTTTGAAGGATGTGACATGAGGCATTGCCTGCATAATGGGTCAACTTTCCTTCATTTGTTTCCTTTGATGCCTCTTCCTTTTCTCCTCCTTGCCAGCAAGGCCAGTTGTGATGTTTTCCTGTCACTCTACTTTCCATTCTTAATATCCCTTCTATGAGTTTTTGTAAAAACTTACTCTTTTGAGGAAATCAATGCCTTCCTGCTGCTTCCCTCTTCTATCCATTGTAATTCAGGCAAGGCTGTTGTGTGTTTTGTGTTTGTACCTCACTGTAAAGTGCAATCCAGTTTATATTTCCCAGGGATATCTGGAACAAAAACCTTATCAAACATTGTGGTGTAGCACAGGGGTCAGCAAATTTCTTCTGTAAAAGGCCAGGTGGTAAATATTTTAAGCTGTGTAAGCCCTTATGGTCTCTGTGGCATACTTTTTGTTTTTCTTTTTTTTAATACAACCCTATAGAAATGTAAAAAAAAATCATTCTTAGTTCACAGGTCATACTAAAAAGTGCTGTAGCTTTGGCCTACAGCTATATATTTCTGACTCTTTGTTTACGAAGCTACACATTTTGAGAATGAAAATTTCTACTTAGGAGGTATCAAAGCTGAATACTGTGTTTTACTAAATTTTTTTCTATGCCGCTAATTAAGTTAAGGAAGTGTGAAGCTTGGATGACCTCAGGACATCACACTGTTATTGGATCTAATTGAAAACTCATTTTTGACCAGTAAATCTGGGAGTAAAAACAAAAAAAACACCAGTTGTGTACAGATCTGAGGACTCATTTCATGGTCTACTCAGAGGGCTCATTTTCAAAGTGTGCTTCCTTGAAATTCTAGATTCCCTCTCCTCTCACTCCCAAAGCGAACTACTCAGTGCATTTTGACATTATTGCATGTTCTCTTGCCTAGTAAGTTAATAAACTCAGTTTTCCCCCGTTTGGTAGTTTTTGTTTTAGTCTTTGACAATTCCCTATGTAAAAAAAAAATCTGATGTAAGTCAGCAGGTGGGAAAGTTCTTTTGGATGTTAGGTAAGGAGGGTTTTCCTTATGGTTTCTGAAATTATAGCAAGAATAAAGTTTGGTTAGTTTGAGTGCAATAGGAGTGGAACAGAAACGGACATCTTGTTTGTGTGCAAAGGGCGGGAGGATCTGGATAAGTCTCTTTATTTAACAAAATGGAGCAAAGTTTGTCAAGGAAACTTGTGAAAGTCTTTAAAATTTGCAAAAATGATTCCTGAATGTTCTGTAAATAAGCTGTAGAAAATTGATAATGATGCAAATTTGCTGGTTCATAAAATGCAAATGAGTTGTGTCTAGACAAATGCAATTAATTATTATCCGTAGATATTGTCCAGTTTTGCATCTGTTTGTCCATTCATGTGAGCCTTCCTGATTGCTCCAATAAGTTCATCCTCTGAGTTCTCCTTTGGACTGGTAACATCTTTCTTCACTAATTAATGACTTAAAATGTTTGCCATGTGATAATATTTATGTGACATTCATGATTATTATGAAAATTGTCTTCTAACAATCTTAACATCCCACAATTATTTTCATCATCACAGATATATGTATCTTTGTGGCATGCACATACATACACAGTTATATAGTTATATTTTTAGAGCATGATTTTATATCACTTTTTTTCTTCTTTAGGGTATATATAAGCAAATTAATTATTTGGCTTATTTATATAATTCAAGTAAAAAGACATAGGCCCCCCTGGAAAGATCTGATCACAGAAGTAATTCTCCACTCCCCTTTACTCATATCTCTGTGTCTGTCTGTGAAGTAGCAAATACTAAATAGGCCATGGCCAAGCTGATTTGAGGTTACAGCTCTATCCATGATTAAATGTGTGGCAACCAACTTGATCAAGCTTGTAAGTATGAAGATAGCCTAACATTTCAAACTGACCCACCATTTTTCCCTTTTTGTTTTCCCTCATTATTTCAACAAGTTAATTCTATGGCACTGACTATTAACGATTCCTTCTTGCTCTGTATTGGTAGATTGATAAAGTAGAAGAAAAGTTTTCTTTGAATATGAAAATATGTGCATTTTGCTTACCTAAAAACTGAACAGTTTCTTGAGGACTCAAGTTGATAATAAATATTTTAAATAAGATGTTTTGTTAGTCACCAAGAAATGCCATTTGCTGGGTAGGAGTCAGTTTAAACCATAAAGCACCCAAGAGGCTGGCAGGCCCAGAGCGTTCTTTTTCCTTTGTGAGGCTGTGGGGCTCTGGCATTGTCTTGTATATGACCTAATTCTGCTCCACAACTCTGGTCTTAAAGCTGTATTAGGTTTTGATTCATACCTTTTTACACAAAATTTTCCATTAATAGGATGGCTTACATCCTCAGAGAAGTGAATATGATTTTTAGGGAAATCCAAAATTTGCCTGCCATGGGAACCTTTATTTTTAGATTGTAATGTCGCCCTTAAAATTTCTGTTATGATGAAAAAAATGCTGATAAAGTTAGTACATTTAGGCGTGTTTTGTATTTGGCAAGCTGATTTCGAAATGCCTTTCGATATTTAACTCAATTCCATTCAGTGACTCTTTCCTGATTTCCTCTCCTGTGGCATGCATTGTGTTAGGTTATTTGGAAAGGCAAGATAAATAGATATAGATTTTTCTACCTAGAGAGCACAATGTTTAATAGAAGAAGACAGATAAGAAATGAAATGATGAGAGAATAGGGTGCCCTGTGTAATAATGGAAGTATGCAGAAGGAATGCAGTTAGCATACAAGAGGGAATGATTAGAGAGTGAACGGAGGAGAGCAATACGTATTTAAATTATAGCGAATGTTGTAGGCTAGAAGTCAGGAAGAAGATTAATTCACGGTGCGTATATTGAGTTCTTATAATTTGGCAATACTAGGTGAAGCTCTCTCTATACACACACAAATAAGATACAGACCATGACTCAAGAAGCTCATTGTCTGTTCAAGAAAACAGAAAAGTGAATGCATAATCATAATGCATTATAAAGAGTGTCACCTTAAATATTTGAATCAAAACCTGTCGGAACTTGAGAGGCAATGGTTAGGGCTGGGGAGATGAGAATTAGAGAAGGCTTCTTATGGGAAATGTCAAGTTTTAAAGAATGTGTGAGGGAAGATAATGGGATGAATGTTCTGAGTAGAGACCACTAAGTGCTAAGCCCAAGAGGCCTGAGAGACAATCTACGACTTCCGGACAGTGTGACCTGAGTGCAAGCAATGGGGCAGACAAGGTAAGAGTCAGTGCTGGGCAGGAAGGTAGAGGGTCCTTTGGAAGGGCCTGTGTGTCATATGTATGGTAGGAAGAATCTCTGAAATGTTTAAAATGGAAATAGCATGAAATTAGCTTTTATAAAATGTCACTTTAAAAACAATGTGGAGAAGAAGGATTAGAGCAAAATAAGATTAGAGTCAAAAAAGACCAAATAGAGTTTTCTATAGGAGTCTGGATGGGAAATAAACATAGCCTGACCTCAGGCAGGGGGAGTGGGTATAGAGAAAAGGGTAGAGTCAAGCCATGGTAAGAAAGTAGAACAAGATTTAATGATATGGGAATGACTCAGAAGCAGATGTGCAGGGTAGTACCCATATTTCTGGCTTGTAATTGGTGGTGCCATTCCTAAATAGAAATGATGGAGAATGATGGCAGAGGAGTAGGGATGGGAGGGCCATTCAGCAGGAAAGATGTAATTTGCCCCAAACTAAATACAATTAAGATGCTTGTGTGATCCAAATAAATATGCCAATTAGGGCAATTGGAAAATTTGAATTCAGAATTGAAAAGAAATAATGAGCCCAAGGTACATCATATTTGGGACCTTTAAGTATATAGAACTAAATCAAGTCACTCTGGAAAGAGTAAATAAAATTGGACGAGAAATGAATCCCAATGCATCTGAATATGCAAGGGTTAAAATGAAGGTGGGCAATGAGGAAGACCAGAAAAAACATCAAGAAGGAGTAGCCAGTGAAGCTAGAGAAAACAAAGCAAAACAACAATAACAAAAAACCCCCACAAAAAAAAACAGGAAAAGGTGATATGACAGAAATCAAGTAAAAGTTCCAAAATGACGAAATAGCCAATATTCATAAATCTGCAGAGAGGCCATGGGAAGGCAAAAGGAAGAATGAGACCCAAAATGAAATAGCTCCTGCATTGAAACAAAAAGTGTGAGGATTAAAGCCAAAATGAGGTGGAGTGAAAAAGAAATGAAGGTGGGGCTATGCATTTTTTTTTTGTTCAAGACAATTATCTCTGAAGAGGAAGTGAAGAAGTGGAGGAGTAACGTGTGTTTTTTTTCTAGAGATGTAAAGTCTACGACAGCAGAGGCATCACTGGCCTTGTTGGCTGTTGTAAACTTCTGCAACAGTGCCTGGCAAATAGCAGGGACTCATTGCATTTATAACTGAATGAATGAACCAAGATAGGAGGAAGTTGAGGATGCCTATCCAATATAATAAAACGCTAATATGCAAATCAACTGAATGGTGAAATGACTGGTCGCTATGATGTGCATTGACCAGGGGACAGACACTCAATGCAGGAGCTGCCCCCTGGTGGTCAGTGTGTTCCCACAGGGGGAGCTCTGCTCAGCCAGAAGTCGTGCTCATGGCTAGGGAGCGCAGTGGCGGTGGCGGGAGCCTCTCCTGCCTTCACGGCAGTGCTAAGGATGTCTGACTGACGGATTAGGCCCACACAGGGAACAGGCCTAAGCCATCAGCCGGACATCCCCTGAAGGCTCCCAGACTGCAAGAGGGCGCAGGCCAGGCTGAGGGACCTCCCCTCCTCCCCCCTGGCTCTGAGTGCACGAATTTCATGCGCCGGGCCTCTAGTACATCAATGAAAAGAATATATACTCAGTGTAGGTGGTGGCTCAAGAGCTGGCCAGGAGGAGGAGAGATTCTGAGAATGAGCATGGAACATGCAGCTTGGAATGAGAACGTTCCTTCCAGATCTGTGTGAATAGAATGGTAAACAATGTTAGAGAATTTCAGGGCAAGTCCATCAGGAAGCGAAGACCTAGTCAAATACCTAGGATTTTGTGGTTGAAAAATCAGTGTGTCCTAACCCAGAGTGCCCCTTAAAAAATGACTCAACTTAGCTAATTATGTGTGTAATTGAGGTGAAAGAGCTGAATTATTTGAAATAATAACCTTGATTCTGCACTTGACATTCTGAGGAGAACTGGTTTTCACTTACAGTGTACTTTGCTAGGCTAGCCTCAGTGTTAATCCTGTTGAATGCTCTTTTCAATACCCCTCTGAGGTAAGTTAGCTCCTCCATTAACCCTAATAGAGAGTTGTGTCAGCAGGAAGGACACTAAATGAGAAACAGAGAATCCAATTGAGATCTTGCAGTCACCCAACAAGTTGCTCTCTGAAGGTCTCACCATTCTTTTCTGCAGATGAAGAAATACCAGGATTGACTCAGCACAGACCCTGTGACTAAGGGTTGGACAGCTAGAGTATAGCTCTCATGTGATTATAGCACCATAGTTTGTAGAATGGATATTCATGCTATTTGAGCTGCTTTGAGAATGTTTTTAAATGAGCTTTTTTTTTAAACAACTAGTGGGTCAAGAAAACTATCCCTCCCTAGTCCCTATGCCACTCCTAAGCATGTTTGTGAAATGTGAGAGACAGGTGGTCAATATTTTGAAATAGAATTTTGTATTGGATATGGATGTAATCTACCTCTCTCCAGCCCTGACTTGGAACATGTGTTTAGCAGCCCCAAGGAAGTTGCTGTTCCTGACTACCTGAGCTATACTGGGGAGGGAAGGAGGTGCTTGCAAGAGGCTAAAATTCTGCATTTATTTAATTTGAGGAACAGGCTGGTAGAATTTGAATTTTACTATTCATGTGACCACATTTATTATCCCAGTGGAGCTGAAGGAGCCAGGCTACACCCCCACTTCGTGTAAAATCTGTGATTTCATTTCCTTTGGGATCTTTTCTGTGATCGTTCAGGTTTAACTTATGGTACTTGGCTCCATAAGGGAAGATGTGATGACAAAGTAATCAGATGATTTATTTTTCCCCTGGAAGCTCCTCCCACCCCAGTTTTATTGAGTTATATTGACATAAAATATTGTATAAGTTTAAGGCATACAACATAATGATTTAATTCATGTATATATTGCAAAATAATGACCACAATAAGTTTAGTTAACATCTATCACCTCACATAGATATTTACAATAGCCATGCTATCTACACTTATAAAAGAGAAACATGCAAATTGACCATACCTCCGCTATATCCACAAGCCATGTCCACCAGCCAATCAGGAACGAGTAAGCAAATTAACCCAACCAAGATGACGGAGGCCATGGAGCTGGAGCGAGCAGTAGGCTTGGGTTGCCCTGGCGATGGAGGAAGCCAAGCTGCCTGCCCACCCTGGCTGGCCCTGGCCTCCGCTCAAGGCTACAAAGTTTCAATTATAGAAGATAAATAAATCCCAGATACTTGCTTCCAGCGGCCCTGGACTCTGCTCAAGGAGGCACTGGGGAAAAAAAGAGGAGCTGGGAGCTTGGGTCGCCGGGGGGTGATCAGGCCAGGATGGAACAGCAGTTGTGGGTGATCAGCCTGGTGGGGGGCAGGGCTATTGGGGGTAAGCAGACCAGCAGGGGGGCCAGCTGGGGGTGAGCAGGACAGCAGGAAGGGGCAGTTGGGGGTGATCAGGCTGGCAGGGGGGGGCAGTTGGGGGCGAGCAGGCCGGCAGGCAGAGTGGTTAGGAGCAATCAAGCAGGCAGGCAGGCAGGTGAGTGGCTGGAGCCAGCAGTCCCGGATTGTGAGAGGGATGTCCGACTGCCGGTTTAGGCCCAATCCCTGTAAACCGGCAGTAGGACATCCTTCGAGGGGTCCCAGATTGGAGAGGGTTCAGGCCGGGCTGAGGAACACTCCCCCCCTCACCCCCCATCCACGAATTTCATGCACTGGGCCACTAGTACATTATATCCCCAGAACTTATTTGTCTTATAACTGGAAGTTTGTAACTTCTGACCACCTTCCCCCATTTCGCCCACCCCTGGACACCCTTCCCCATGGCAACCACCAATTTGTTCTGTTTCTATGAGTTTGGATTTCTTAGATTCCACATTTAAGTGAGATCGATCATAAAGTATATGTTTTTGTCTGACTTATTTTACTTAACATAATGCCTCCAAGTTTCATCTATATTGTTGCAAATGGCAGGGGTTCTTTTTATGGCTGTATAACATCTCACTGTGTATATATACTACAGTTTCTTCATCTAGTCATCTATCCCTCAATGGACCCTTAGGTTGTTTCCATATCTTAGCTATTGTAAATAGGGCTGCAATAAACATGGGAGGGCAGATGTTTTTTTCAAAATAGTGATTTAATTCCCTTTGGTTATATATACCCAGAAATGGAATTGCTGGATCATATGGCAGTTCTATTAATTTTTTGAGGAATCTCCATACTCTTTTCTAAAGTGGCTGTAACAATTTACAATCCCACCAACAATGCACAATGCTTCCCTCTTCTCCACACCTGTGCCAATACTCATTATCTCTCTCTCTTTTTTTTTTTTTTTTTGATAGCCATTCTAACAGTGTGAGGTGATATCTCATTGTGGTTTTGATTTGCATTTCCAGTGACGGTCTTTTTTTATGAGTCTGTTGGCCATCTGTATGTTCTCTTTGGAGAAATTCAGGTCACCTTTCATTTTAATTGGATTATAATTTATTGCTATTGAGTTGTATGAATTCCTTATATATTTTGAATATTAACTCCTTATTAATATGTGCTTTGTAAACATTTTCTCTCATTCTGTAGGTTGCCATTTCAGTTAGTTGATCTAAGTTTTTATTTTTATTTTGCTGTTACCCTATATGCCTTCGGGTTTTGTTTTGTTTTACTGGTAAACAGCCAGACAAGTGAGGTGAGTCATACAAGCACAGGTTTGGATTCTGTGTTGTGCTTATTTAAAATTTCATATGTTCTTCATTGGGGATTTTTTTGCATCAATTTTGGATTTTTGAAATACGTATTACATTATCTTATTAGTTATTTTGATAGCTGAGTTTTTTGGACATTCTTTCTCTTAAATTTTGTGCTCTAGGGAAATGCCTTACTCCCCTTGCTCTGCCCAGAATGTATTTATTAAACCTTTGTTTTCACTTTAACAATAGTTTTCTTGGCTGGAGCTATAAACTTAAACCACTGCACAGCCAGTCCACTTTTGGATAAGAGCCAGATGGGAAATTGTTGTGCTCCAAAATGGGTTTTGTTTTGAAATTTTCAGAAGCTATTTGAAACAAAGTCTGGTGAAATAACATGAATGATAAAGCTTGTTGACTTTGGTAAAGGTAGACATTATAAATATTGCTTTTTCATGTGAGTTGTGAAGAAGCTGTGAGTGTCATTCCAAAGATATAACTGAAAGAAGTTTTGAGCACAGGAATGTCTCTAAGTAATAGATCTCTCTAAAGCTGGTATCCTGAAGATCCATTTGGGTGGTTAATGTTAAAGTATGCTCATTCAAAAGGCCTCATTATTTAGTGCTGTGCTATATATTTTTGATGAAGTAAATTTGAATTTGTGTGATTCTCTGATTAAAAATATATTTATCCCTTAAATAAGGGAATCTGCTTATTATGTTGATATTTGCACCAGCACTATGGGTTTCTTAGAGGACAGTGTCTGGCACATGGATCTTTTTCATTTATTATCCCTGTCATTTAAACCCCACCCCCACAAAGATTCTATCTTAGAATTGTATCATGCCCATATGTCTTCATGTTCTTGACGTGTCTGTATTTGCACACACAGACATGTTAATGTTGTAACAGCTTTTGACTTTGATTCTCAATGCAGTTGAGAATTGCTGTGACATTTATTTTAAGAAAGCTAACCAGTGCACACCGTCTTAGTTCTATTGATGTTGGATCAAAACTACAATTTTTACCCAGTCACAACCACACATAATGTTACCAATCTGAAGTATGTTCTTATTTCTTTCTCCTGGAAATAATCCCTAGGTGTGGGATTATTGGGTGACATGGTAAATGACTGTGTACAAGAAACTACCTAAATGTCTTTTAAAATGTATGCACCATTTTTGTTCCTGCCAGAAATGCATGAGAGTTCTAGTAGTTCTGGCTGCTTGCCAGCACTTTACATTGCTGCTTTGTTTGTTTCTTTTTGGTCATTCTAGTTGGGTATAGTGTTATCGGTTATTTCATTGTGCTTTTAATTATTTCCCTAGCCACAGAGATAGGAATTGCTATTCAAGAAAATGGAATGATAGAGTTGAATATTGAACTAGGTAGTATTTTAAACTTTTTTTTCAACCATGATTCTTCTAAGATTATCTAACACATCACACATAAAGTAATGGCTATTAGTTATTATAAGGAAAATATTAGTTTGCACTTTATGGGTAGACACACTACTTAAGGAGATAAATGTTATTTTCTTAATTTCTTTGAAGTCAGTTCTATAATTTACATTTTCAAACCATAATAGGTATTTACTTGGATGGTGGTTTTGTTTTCTAAAAAACAGTGATTCAGACTAATAAAAAAATCTGGGTACATTTCATTATGAGCAGTAATTTATATGCAATATTATGGGCTCCAAATATTATTTTTGTACTAATGTACATAGAAAGTAATTGTGGAATTAATTATTGACTATTTTTCTTAGTCAAATCCATTCCTTTGTGATTTTAAGTGTGCTTGGCTTGTAGTATATACCGACTGCTTAGGAATTTGTCTCTTCTCATACTTCAAAATACTTTGAATAAATGATAAGTGCTTTTGAAAATACTCTTCTGTGCATGTTCTGATGGCTTGGGACTGGTAATAAGTTACGTGCCTGTGTCACATGCAGGTCTGGTGTAGCATTATTATCAACTACTTTGATAAATGATGCAATTTACTGTACTCTCCTGATTTTTTTTAATAGCATTACACTGCCATGTAGAGTACTTGAGCTGTTTTCTTTTCCCTGATGGAGGAATTGACACTTTAAAGTAGAGTGGATATACATAAAGTGGAAGAGGCTTTAATACATAATTCTTGATATATTATTGCTATATAATTTTAATAAGTCTGACTTCCTAATATTCTTTTGCCTCAATTATAGAGAGAGATAAGGTGAATATATATTTTGCTTGATATGAACATATTACCAGGATTTATATATTTTATTTTGCTTATGTGGACTATAATTTCAAAGAATTCCAATAAAGAAAATGGAATGATGACAATGAATCTGTTATTTTAACCTTATTATTTTCTGAGATAGTTATGGTCTTCTATTAAAATGCCACTCAAAATATGATTCATGGTTGGATGTTAGTCCACAGACTTACTGATCTACAATGAAATGTGTACAGAAATGGAGAGCATGCATTTTGAAACTTTGAAAGCCGTTTGACATTGTCCTGACTACCAAGCACAGCAATACAGAAATACTAGTCCATGATGTCTTGGGTGGGTGGATAGGGGCATATTATCCTTCATTATAGACACAGTGAAAAGCACTGATGTATATAATATAGTAGCACTTCTCTGTATTCTTTGACATTGAAATAAAGCTTTTATTGTGTGGTTATCAGATATCAAATAAGTATTTTACAGTGTATCTTATTTAGCCCTTATCACATTCCTACTACATGCCCTTGTCAGATCAATTGTACAGATGAGAAAACCAAAGCACAATGAAATATCTTGCCTAAAGTCACACAGCCAGAAGTTACACGTTAAGATAACTGTAAGAAACAAAGTAGGTGTCGGTAAACTGATAATTTGACAAGAGTGCCTGCTGATTTCAGTTTGCATATGCAATTGCAGGAGAGTAAATGATATGTGTGTATTGTAGGACTTTCTGGTGCCCAGGGCTTATACTAGTAGATGGATGAGTGAACAGCCAACTCTGATAAGTCTCAGCCTTTCTATTTTGGAAGAGAAAGGGGTCTTCTCCTACTTCAGAGAAAACATTTCAGATATACGTGTTGCCACAGGAGAACATACATCTCAGATGGTCAGAGAGACAAATCCTTGCTAGTCAGCCCTATGCCCTACTCTTTCTTGTCTCTCTTGGGTTCTGCATAGAGAATCTGATAGTAATTATTGTTAGACTTCTCTACCTTTTCCCATCTTATGTCTCTTCGTTGGTTCTTTATGAAACAAGGGGTGCTCAATAGTGTTTGCAATGACTAAAGGCTCATAGTTAATATCCTAGTGAGGTGCTAATGGTGAGTGTCAGAGAGTGTGGGGACTCGGAAGATAAAATGTCCACAGATTAGGAGATGGCAGGGTAGCAAGTGGGGCTCCCATTTCCTTGAGGTGTGACCCACATGTCACTGTATTTATGTTTAGTATCCATCTGTACCCCTTTCAAAAAATGAAGCCACTCTTAGCCCTTCAAGTTCATCAAAACATTGGGACTCAAAAGAACTGTTGGCCCAGAAAGAAACTCACTACAGACTGATTCATTTGCCTCTCAGCATAACCATTATTGCTTGTCTCATTTTCGGTTCTTATAAGTCTATTTCTAGTAGCACATGATCTCACTCATCTAGGGGAAATGATGAACAACATAGACTGATGAACAAGAACAGACCCAGAAACAAGGAGGCATCGATCGGACTGTCGGGTCTCAGAGGGAGGGTAGGGGAGGGTGGGGGTAAAGGGGAAGAAATCAACCAAAGGACTTGTGTGCATGCATATGAGCCTAACCAGTGGTCACAGACAACAAGGGGGTGGGGGCATGCGTGGGGAGGGGTTTGGGATGGGAATGGAGGGATGAGGACAAATATGTGATACCTTAATCAATAAAGAAATTTAAAAAAATCCTTTGTACCAAAAATTATTAAGTGAAGGATTTCCTAGAAAAGATGGAGGAAGGGGTTTACATTACTCTTGGTAGTTAAGTTAAAAGTCTCCATAAGATCCAAATTGTCTTTGAAGTCTTTTTCCCCCCCTCCCCCTGGTAAATATTAAATGATAAACTATGTCTAAAGCACTTATTATGGGGTTTGGTATGTGAAACTTTGCAATAAATGGTATTCTGTTTGGCTTTAAAAATTTTTTAAATCTTTCTTTTTTTACTGTCTGTATAGTTTTAGATTACATGCTAGGTGCAGGCAGAAAATTTCCCCATGTAATTCTTTGGGTGGCACCATTCACAGCACTTAACTACAAGACAGAATGACTGTGACATAGTAGATTTAAGCGAGCTTTTTATATCAGATTGCCTTGGGTTTAAACCTTAGTCCTAATATTCTGTGGTCGTGTCATTTTGGGCAAATTCTTTAACCTATCAAATGTTGTTTCCTCATCTGTAAAAGTAAAAATAATAATGACCTATTTACAACATTGTGGTGGGACAAGGTAGGAAAACCTGTGGGATCAGTGTCTGGAATATAGAAAGGAATCCAGTAAATGTTGTCTTATTTCTTCTTGAGGTCTCACTTTCTCTTCAATAGATAAATGGAGGTGAGAGGGGAGGCCAGCATGGGTGGAGGCTGTTGATTGTTTCCTTGTCTCTATGAAAGCCAATAACTTTTAAAATTACTCTATAATTTTGATGATCAACACATTATATACAATGATATTTTTAGGCTTTAGTTACATGAACATGAATTAGTTTGATGGCTGTTACTTCATGCAGAAAGATCCCAAACTATTTTCTTCACTAAGATTTAGCTCTGTTGGATGCCAAGTATTGGTAAAACTTAATTCTCACTGTTATACTGAGTTCAGCACCAATATTTCCAAATATGAAAACATTGAGAATAAACAATACCATATGTACAATTTCATTTCAAACAGCAAATGTATTTCTGCCCCATTAACAATGAAAACAGAAGTGATATATAAGTGGAATTCTTATTTTGAAGTTGATAAATCTGTATATAATATGCAAGCTTAAGAACTTTTATTATTTTCTAAGAGCCTAATTATAACTTCCCTTGGCTCATATAATGCTATGGTTGTTTTCTGCAATCTATTCCCCAGATGTGAAAAATTTATCTTTTGGAAAAAAATTTATCCATCTCTTCTTCCTTCCTTCTCTCCGTCCTTTCTCCTTTTCTTCTGCTTCTTTCTGTCCTCCTTCTCTAATGTTTATTATCTTCCTGTCTCCTCCTCCTCCTTCTCCACTTCTTCCTTCATTCTTCTTTGTCTCCTCCTCCCTCATTTTTCTCTATCTCACACTTTCCTTCACACACATACATACTCTCATTCTCTCTCTCTCATTCTCTCTCTTCCTTCCTCTTCCTCTCTCTCTCTTCCCCTCATTCTCTTTCTCTCTCTGCCATGTTCTCTCTCTGTCATGCTCTCCCAGAAATGTTAATGCATACATGTTCTATGAGGAAAGGAGTTAAATGGCTAGATAAGGTTGAAACTTCCAACCTCTTTCTCTGGTTCCTAATGAACACATGAACCTGTGCCTTCTACCTTCAATGGCCCAAAGGACATCACAATTTCTTTTATTGTCTACAGGGCCAAGTTAAGATCTTAAAGGCAAAAAGCTTGTAATGCTTTGCCATTCTTTATACATTTTTAAAAACAAAAATGGCCCTAGCTGGTTTGGCTCAATGGATAGAGCATCAGCTTGTGGACTGAAGGGTCCCAGGTTCACTTCCAGTCAAGGACCTGTAAGCTCCTCCCCAGCCCAGGCCCTGGTTGGAATGCGTGCAGGAGGCAACCAATCGATGTGATTCTCTCACATCGATATTTCTCTCTGTCTTTCCCTCTGTCTTCCACTCTCTCTAAAAATCAATTGAAAAATATCCTTGGAAGAGAAAGGAGTCTTCTCCTACTTCAGAGGAAACATTTCAGATATATGTGTTGCCACAGGAGAACATACATCTCAGATGGTCAGAGAGATGGCAGAAAAAAAAGAATACTAATACTAATAAGTCCTTTCAAATTTTTAAATTATTTGCAGTATGATTATGATAATGATCTCTTTAAAAAAGTATTAAATACACAATTTTATTATTTGCATAAATGTAATCATATCACTACTTTTTTTTTTTGGTTAGGAAAACTTCTCCCTTCCCTTCAGACTTCCCTCACTTTATCCTCTCCCCCACATAGGCCATTTCTACTAATCATTTCTCTTATCTGGTTACCCACGTAGACTACTTTCTATCATTTCACTTTTTCTCCATGTGTGTAATCACAAATATATCCACAGAAATTTGTATTTTCTTATTTTACAAAAACAAGTTTATATTATCACACACTTTTAAATCTTGTTTTTCTCATAAAGTACAGTTCAATAAGAATCTCTCCAAGTCAACTGCTGACATCTAATTTATTCTTTTAATGGTTGCACAGTGTTCCATGATGTACATCCTATATAATAAAAGCCTAATATGCAAATAGACTGAACAGTGGAATGACCCGTATAACGACCAGTTGCTATGACACACACTGACCACCAGGAGGCAGACGCTCAATGCAGGAGCTGCCCCCAGCCCGCAGGCCCCAGGCCAGCTAAGGCAGGTGCCAGTGGCCCTCCCCACCAAATCGCCCCGCAGAGGAAGGCAACCAGCGGTGGCGGCCAGGGGTGGGGCTGATGAGCAGGCGGCACCAGGCTGGCCAAGGCAGGTGCCAGCAGGAGCCCCCCCAATAGCCCCACTGGTCACGCCACAGATTGCCCTGCTGGTCACCCCACAGATCAGCCCTGATCACCAGCCAGGCCTAAGGACCTTACCTGCACAAATATTGTGCACCAGGCCTCTAGTATAAAATAATGCTAGTTATTTTGTAGTTATTTTTCCCTCTGTTTTGTACAATGCTATAATAAATACCATTTTACATTTATCTTTATGTACTTATGCCTTTGTTTCTATAATATAGATTTCAGAGGAGGGATCTCAGGGCATTAAAGGAATATGTATTCTTGGTGTTAAAAACAGCTTTATAAAAGGCTGTGTTGATAGTATTTCCTCCAGCAATGGATGAAAGTGCTCCATTATACCCCCTCGCTGCCAGGAATGTGGTTATTGATAGCTTGGAGAAACCATGTCTGGTACCCTATCTCAAATCTTCAGGGATTTATCTTGGATTTTAGCTGTGCCTGAAATGGTGGATATTACTTCAAGTTGGCCTCTTCTAACTACAAGTGCTGTGTTTCATTTTCTACCCTGGACTCTTCAATGGCTTGATGATGGTGAGAGTTTTCTGGATTTGTCCTTGTGAGTATGAGCAACTCAGAAGGGCTGGGGCACCCTCCATTGAATAATGCCCCTGCCTCCTTCCTTTGGAGCGGGCAGTCTGGGATATCCCCCCTTTACTTTTCAGGAAATCTTGATGGACTTGAGTGTCCACTGCCTACAGGGATGCTCTTTATAACAAAAGTAACTGTTCTTATCAACTTTCTCTTCTTTGTCTCATTTTCCCCATTTTCTCAATTCTTCCCTATGATTACCTCCCAAATACACAACCTGCAACCAGGTTCTCCTCCAGAGTCTACTTTGGAGGAAACTCGGGAAAAGACAGGGCCTTTTTGTATTTCTCAGTCTGAGGGCTGTAAAGTGATGTTTTGTTGTTTTCATTTTCCCAATTACGGCATTATGAAGGAGGTCATCTTTTCCTTTGTGTGCTGCCCAGCTGGTTTCCACTGTTGTGGATTCTCTCTTTAACTCCTAGCCCATTTGTTTATTGGATTTTTGTGTGATTTTGATAATTTTAATATTTTTCTTAGTGTTCTCTTTATTAATATTTCTAATATTGATTAACATTTCTATTTGTCTTTTCACTTTTCTCTGATATCTTTTGCATTACAAAATTTAAAATTATTTTTATTAAAAAAAATCTTTATTGTTGAAAGTATTGCATATGTCCCCTTTCCCCCCCATTGACCCCGTATAGCCCACCCCTGCTCCCCACCCCAGACCTCCACCACCCTATTGTCTGTGTCCATGGGTTATGCATATATGCACACAAGTTCTTTGGTTGATCTCTTTCCACCCACTCACCTACCCCTGCCTTCCTCTAAGATTTGACAGTTGTCAAATATGTCTATCTTTTCTTTTATGGAATCTGCCTTTAAAAAATATGTTTTATTGGTTTGAGAGAGAGAGAGGAAGGGAAAGGATATATACAGAAAAACATCAATGAGAGAGACACATCCACCGGCTGCCTCCTGCATGCCCCCACTGGGGGGGGGGGGTGGTATCCAGCCTGCAACTGGGCATGTGCCCTGATTGAAAATCAAACTGAGGACCTCTTGATTCATGGGTGGGTGCTGAACCACTGAGCCACATTAGCCAGGTGGCATCTGCTTTTCTTATTTAAGAGCTTTTTCTCCTCCCTCCTCATAATTTATACAAATCTTAATCCTAGGTTTTCTTGTATATTTTTGTTTTTATTTTTAATATTTTAAGTCTTTAATACACCTGGAGTTTATTTTTGTTTGATATAAAATAGGTACCTCCTTTTATTTTCTTCCAGATGTAGTTTATCAGGATAGCACCATTTATTAAATAATTTCTTATCTTCCCCATTAAACTGAAATATTATCTTTGAGATGTATTGATTTCTTATTTTGATTTTTTTCTCCTGAATTCTTTATTTTGTTCCTCTGAATTATGTCTTTTTCTATGTTAATAACATATTGATTTGATTACAATGGATTTATGTAGTATTTTTTATTGCCTATTCTTCATTCTTTACAAATTTAAGATGACTTAATTCAATTTATAAAAAGAATGGTATAGGAATTGTAATTGGAAATACATTAAATATATTTTTAACTTGTCAAAAATTGACTTTTTATCCTATTAACAAATTTCCAGGCTACAATGTGGTATATCTTTTTATTTAGTTTTTTATACCATCCAATAAGATTTTATAATCATCTCCATATGGGTACTTTATTATAGTCTCAATTTCTTAAATAATATCCAATCCTTACCAAATAATATTTGTTGTTTCTCCTCATTTGCTAGAGCCTTACGCATGTGCTTAGCATGTCTTTTAGGTAACACAAAATTGTCTCCTTTTTGGATTAGAACTTCTGAGAAACAAGCTTCACCCACTCTGTAATTCTCTTGCAAAGCCTATCTTTTCACTGAGGCTTATCACAAATGTTTAGTCTTTACTGCACAAAGTGAATACAGTGCTGAAAACGGCGCAGAGAGCAGCAGCTTCCAGGGATGATCAATCCACAGGTCTACCCTATTACACCATCAGCTAAATTGGGACCTGTCCCCTTGGCTCTGTGGATGCTCACCTGTCCAAACCTGCTATACTTCACTGGCTAGACTTACCTCTGGACATTGATGAATGCCTGCTTCCTTGATGACTCGATCTTATTTGCTGGCCTTGTCTATCTGACCTCACTTCTTCCCATGTACTAATAGTTTTTCCTTCATTCATAAATAAATGTGTCTGAAGGAATTGTAACTATAACAGATTGATTTTCTGCAAAGCTGATTGCTACATGTCCTCCCTTTTCGGTCGGTGTATGCTGTCTTTCCCATCAGGAGGTGGATTCATTTCCCCTCCCTTTAAATTTGAGGGGCCCAATAAGACATGGAGGAAATGACTTTGACTTCTGGGCCTGGCCTTAAGAAGCTTTCGCCTTCTTGGAGTCCAACCACCACATAATAAAACTCAGGCTAGACCACCCCATGATGATTGGAAAACACCTGGAGAAAGAGAGGCCCAGCCGGCCCCCAGTCATTCCACCCATCCCACCCATTCCAGCTACAGCACCAGGCATGTTGCAATCCCAAGTGCTGACATCTAACCACATGTGACAAAAGAACTTTCCAGCTGAGCATAGTCAATTTTAGAATTGGGAAATAGAATAAAATGTTGTTTTGAAGCCACTTCATTTGAGTTGATGTGTTAGATATCATTTGGTGACTGAGCTAGTGAGCATCAAAGGAAAGTATGCAAAAATTAATTAGATGAAGACAGGTAATTCCATGATCAGGCAAATTCAACAAAGACTTCTTACTAAGTGAGGGATTATCTTGCTGGGGGAATAGGAGACACATAATCAAGCAGTGGTGTATAAATAAATGATGTTCAGGATGCAAATAGAACATGTCTCTTTTTAAAGATCTGCATTTTTCTCAGTTTTTTTCTATATCCAATATATATATATATATGAATAGAATGTCAATGATTTCAGAATTTTTATGTAATAAAAATATCATTTAACATAGCAGCTCTTTGTTATTACATGATTTCTCAATGCTTTCTATTTGTGTATATACACAGCTCCTTTCTTTAATGATTCTCATTGACTCTGAAAACCTAATGTCTGAATATATTAGGTATTAAATAAAAGACTAAGTTACTTCTATTTGATAAGTATATCAAATAGTCACATAGAAAGTGTGACGTAAGTTTTATTTCTCAGAGGCCATTCTGTGTTGGCTTGATTCCTGAATCTTGGCGGATTCTGGCTAGGTAATGATGCCAGATGAATGTTCTGATAGCTGAGCTATTACTGGACTTGGCAAACTCATTAGTAAACACAGTAACATTGTCATGTGTCTGTAAATTCTGTCTCCAACATATTCAGATCCAATATGGACGGTAGTAATGTCAATATTCTTCAAATAAGAGAAATGCCAAACATGCTATGTGCGTATCTTTACAGTACACAGAACACAGCAAGGTGCTTGTTTCAAGGGGAAAGATAATGCTATTAAGCCCTGCTGTCTAGGTTGGCATCTCCTTGCTCCACACAACTGAATCCCTAACATAGAGCTGAACAGGTGCAGCTGTTGTTTTCCATAATATAATGATCACTATTAACTCCTCCTGGCAGATCTAGCCTTTGGGTATCAGTGGGTCAGGGAAGGAAGACCTGGTCTGAAATGCTGGAAGTGGTGAAGGGTGTACTTACCAGGAAAAAAAAGGTTGCTTTTCTGATATTTCAGTATAGTTTTAAAACTGGACCTTGTGCTCTTTCAACCATCTTGAGGTTACAGGTGCTTTGAAACTGTATTTACTGGGAGAGGGTGGGCAGAGAACGATTTCATTTTGTATTTAATTGTACTGGGTGTCTTTTAACCTTCTGGGAAGCATCAATTGGCAAAGGTGATTATGTAATCAATAGGGCAGAAGAAGAGCTCAAGGTTGCAATTAACATGTTATTGTGCAAATCAAAGGAACAGTAAAAGGCAATTTGTTGAGCTTGTCATTGTGCCTGGACAATCAGTGTGCAGACAATAAGGATGGAAAATCGGAGTGGAGAAGCAAGTGCGTCAAAACACTCAGGCTTTTGTTTTCTCTCTTTCCAATTCAGTACTTGTCAATGGACCCATCTGACAGCTTAAAGTGGGTGACGGGGAATCAATAATGCATTGTCTCTTGTTTTTGTGAGTGACTTTTCAGAAAAAAAACAAACCTACTACATTGTTAGGATGTTAGTTTTATAATGTTTGGTACCTCATATTACATCTTTAATGTAATAGTATTTAAGACAGTTCATAAAATAGCTCTATCTGGATAAAACTTTTTCTACTTTCTAACAGATCTTCAGGCATAAAATCTATTGGCCTTTATAAGACTCACAGCAGGTTCAACAAGTACATACAAAGATGTAAGCCATTCTGAAATGAAATAGTGACCATACTATAAATATTGGTAAAATTTAGTTCTGTTTGAATTAAAACACAAAACAAAAACTAAAACGTAGTCTTGATAAAATCTTTATTTATCTCATTGGCTAGGTATATGGGAATAGTTTGATGGAATCTCATTCTAAAGGGCATATTACCATTTGATACTTGTAAGTCTTATAAAGTATTTTGCATTCCTGTTATTCTTTTATCACCACACTAGAGGCCCAGTGCACGAATTTGTGCACCATGAAAGGAACTGTGGGCCACGAGGCTCTGGTGGGCACGTGGGCAGGTCTCGGCCTATCCTTCACGCCCCTGCCTGGCCCCTCCTGCCATGGTCCCTGGTCCCCTGTCTGCTGGCAGCCCCGCTCCTGCTCCCATGTGCTGACAGCGCTGGCCCCACTCACACCCGCTGACTGCGCGGAGTGATTGGGGCCGGCGCCAGCAGCGAGTGCGAGCAGCGGCTGCTGCCCTGATCGCCCCTCAGGAGCAGGGGGAGGTGGAGAATCCCTGAGGGGCAATTGGGGCCCACAGCTGCCATTTGCACCGCTGATGGTGCCAAGCGATCGGGGCCTGCACCGGGCGCCAGCAGCAGGTGCGAGCAGTGGCTCTGGCGCTGGCAGCAGGTGCTAGTGGGGCTGGCACTGGCAGCAGGTGCGAGTGCCAGGTGGGACTGTGGCACATGGAAGCAAAGAATTTTCAGTAACCACCAGAGGCTTGCCGCAATGACAGCAACTGATGCTCCACCTTGGTTTGGCAGCCCCGCTCACCTCCACCATCCCGCCATGGCTGATGCCTGCCATGTTCCGAGCGCACCACCTGGTGGTCAGTACATGTTATAGCGATCGGTTGTTTGGTTGTTCCACCGTTTGGTCTATTTGCATATTAGGATTTTATATAGATAGATAGATAGATAGATAGATAGATAGATAGATAATATTGAGCAGATACATAATAATGTGTGAATTTTATACATTCATCCTTAAAACAGAAGCCACACATCCCAAATGGTTTAATCTTCAATTGTAAGTAAATATTTATATATTTATAATATGTATGTATGTAGCATAAATATATAAGCTGATGTTATTCATTTTATAAATAAATGTTTATTAATATTATTCATTCATTCCATAAACATTTATTGACTATTTACATTGTGCCAGCATTGGGTTACATATCATGTATTCTTTTTAACAAGATAAAATTACTTTCAGAATGTTTTATAGTCTAGCATGTGGTAAGAAGGGGACTGCAAACCAGACTGCCAAATTCCAAAGTTTGCTCCTATCATTTACCAGCTGAATTACTTTGGGCAAGATACTTCATTAGTAAGATAGAGATAATAGTATTTCTCCCATGAGGTTTGTAAGGATTAAATGCATTAGTATATATTGGCAGTGAGTTGATGAGACAGATACCATCTCTATTAGGGTACTCCAGAAAAATAGAATCAATAAAATGCATGTGAATGTATGTATATGTGTGTATGTATGCATATATACCCCAGATACACTAAATATGCACATACATATATGGAGATGTATGTATACATATATTAGGATGCATAAATGTATATATGGTGTCACACACAATATATGGAATGTGTGCAGATATGTGTATATACATAGATAGACCAATAACGTTATTTTAAGGAATTGATTCATCCATTTGTGGCAAGTCAGAAATCTGCATAGCAGGCTGACAGGCTGGAAACCCAGGGAAGAAATGATGTTATAAGCTTACTGAGGTCCCTCGGCCTGGCTTGCAGGATCAGGTTGAAACCGGCTCTCTGACATCCCCCAAGGGTCCCAGATTGCGAGAGGGTGCAGGCCAGGCTGAGGGACTCCACCAGTGCACAATCAGGGCTGGTGGTGGTGGAGGAGGGGGGGCGTGGACTCGGGATGTTGGTCAGCCAGGGAGGGACTGCGGGAAGGCTCCAGGGTTTGTTCCACCCATCTTGCTCAGTCCGGATTGGCCCGACTCCAGCAGCAAGCTAACCTACCGGTTGGAGCATCTGCCCCCTGGTGGTTAGTGCACATCATAGTGACTGGTTGACTAGTTGACTGTCTGCCTCCTGGTGGTCAGTGCACATCATAGTGAGTGGTTAAGAGACCTTAGCATATCATTAGCATATTATACTTTGATTGGTTGAATGGCCACCAGTCGACCAGACACTTAGCATATTAGGCTTTTATTATGCAGGATGTCTGAAGGCAGTCTGGAGGCAGAACTTTGTATGTACATGTCTGTGTCCAAATTTCCCCTTCTTATAAACATATCAGTTATGTTGGATTAGGGTCCAGCCTAATCATCTCATTCTAGTCACCTCTTTAAAAGACCCTATCTCCAAATATGACCACTCTGAGGTACTGGGGTTTAGGACTTCAACCTGTGAATTTCTGGGGAAACACCATTCAGCCCATTAAACCATCCTAAGTGTGGACTATGACAGATGTGGTACCAGTGATCTATACACGATTCTGAGGAAACATGGAGGCGAGAGCACTTTTTCCTGGGCAGTGACGGCGGTACTCTTGGTGACAGCTGGAGGCTTAGGGGTTTCGATGAAGATGGCATTTAAAACAGAATTGAAAAAGAAGGATTCACCTGGAATGGGAAGAATGAAAGCCTTGTAAGTGAGGGTACAACATGAGCACAATCACTGATGGACAAAAGTGCCCTGTGCCTTTGTGTTGGTTGCACAGGGACTTTGGTAGGTCATGGGGGATGATGGGAGAAAGCAAGCCTGGAACCTGGGCAGATTGTAAAGGATTTTTAAAGCTACCTCTAAAGTTTAGAACTAGACTTGTGAGCAATGGGAAGTTATTGGATATTATTAAGTTAGAATCATAAACAATCTGCTTTTAACTAATTTTACTTAGAAAATCTACCCTGGCTGTATAGAGCTGAGATTTTGCTGGGAGAGATATGAGGCCGATGTCGTTGTCAGAAAATAAGATGACGAGGGTTTGAAATAATTTGGTGGCAGTGGCGATGAGGGAAGGAAATGGATTTTGCAGACAGGTAGAGTTGGCAGGGTTTGATGGAGGGAGCTGAGAGATGGAGAAATAAAAGAACATTCTGAATTTTCTGCCTTGGTTGGCTGGGTAGATGGCACAAAATTGATATTTGTGTTAGTGAGGCTCTTAGGCATTTGTTGCACATGGCATTGTGCAAGGCTTTGGGCGTACCTTTTGGAATTGATCTGAATTATTAGAAAATCAACAATTTTTTCACAAGTATTCACAAATTCAAGGAGACATTAAGAAAAGCACTAGAATAGCTGCTTGGGGAAGTGAGGATTTAATCATCAAGATGAGTGGTAAAAGGAAAATGTAAATAAAGCACGAGGAATCTTGCATGGACCAATGAGGACACTGTGTATGAGCTAATTGGTATAATTACTCAGCCCTTGACACCTGTGTTATAACTAATTAGTATAATTACTCTACTCTCTCCACTTGAGGGCCAAATAAGAGAATAATAAAATACATTTAGTATATTTAGTTGTGGACCAGGTGAACTCCACTGCCCGATGCCAAGTAGGGGATAATAAACAAAATACATGTTAATTCCCAGAATGTATGTCCAGTTCAGACTACACACAGTCACTGATTATTTTTAGAGCTGCTGATATTATAAAATCTTAATCAAGAATTAGTTGACATTCTGTGTGGGATATAATAAAAATAGCTAATATATTTTTGAGGACTTAAATTTCAGATATGTTCCAAGAACTTTGTGTATACTACTAAGTTAATCTCCACCACAACCTAATAAGGTGGTCCTTTGATTATCCCCATTTTATAAGAGAAGAATCTGAGGCATGGAGAGAATAAGCAGTGTGCCCAGGGTCAAGCAGGAAGTAAAAACAGGAGGAGCATTTCAGAGCCTGTGCTCTCCAACACTACTCTATTGCTGCTCTGACCTTTTCCTATGGTGTCTTCTTTCTTGATGTCATGTATTCCAACAGGAAGACAGAGGGTTGTGAATGGCCTTTATTAGGAACTACTTCTTGCTAGGGGCCAAATCAATTTCTCCATGCCTAGCTGAATGCTTGGTGGATCCCTAGTACTCAGTAAACATTTGTTGCAAGAAAATTCATTAATAAACGCCCCTCAGAAGTTTACTAAGCTGAGCTTCTGGTTTCTGATAATAGCCAACTTGATCATCTGAACTAACTCTCATTCTGAAAACAGCCCCAAATGGTTAATAAATATGAAGATAACAAATTTAAAGGCATGGAAGAACTAAGAACATAGAGATTACTAGGCCCAAATGAAATAGAATACGGGAACCCAGAAAGGAAAAGGAACTGAGTAGGGAAACTGCTTTTGCCCTGAGAGTACAGGCTGATTTGGGAAAGTTAGAACTTCATTTTTGGTGGCCTTGCTTGGTGAATAATATAGAAATTAAAGTCCAAAACTTGCACAGTGAGAGGAATCAAGTAGGAGAGCCACAGTAAATTATAAGCAGAAGTAATACATCCTCAGGTAAGAGTAAGGCAGCCTACGTATATATACAGGGTGGAGCATACACAAAACACGGAGTTTATTCTCATAACATTATTTATTAATTATTGTATTATTTTCCACATGAACAAATGTAAGCCGACTTTTGCCACACCCTATCATCTTCATGGTTCTAGAAACCTGTGAATTAACCCTGATTAAAGATAGTTGTTGACTATAGTTATGAAATTTGTCATAATGGACCTGCAAAGGAAATTCTTATGACATACTTTAGGAAGAAGGAAAATTCTTCACATCAGAGATCTGAGCTTTGAGAAGAAATGAAAACCAAAGTTGTATCTGGGTATATCTACATTAATATTGCCTATGTAAACAAAACCTCCAATTATGTATATGTAATTGTGTTTGTATACACATATACACACACACAAACACAATGCAGAATATCAGTTGGGAGAGAGTTACAGTGTTCTACAGACTACATTCTGTCTTGTAGGAGTTATTGATTTATTGAAGTTATTGATTTATTTTATAAATTATAGATGCATGCCTTAATTTATAGGATAACCACAAAAATGTTTATAAATTTCAAACTAGTAGAGAGGAAAAGGTAGAATGATAAAAACAATATCTAAGAAGTTCAAAAAGAAGATTAGAAAAGATAAGAAATTTCAAGGAGAAAGCACAAAAAAAATTATAGATTTAAAGAAAATATATAAATAATTATGCTATATGTAAATGAACTGAATTTGGCAGAGAAAAATGTGTTCTGAATTTAAAAGATATCCAATTCCATACTATTGAACAGAGTCATGTCTAAAACAGAATGATACAGAAAGTTAAAAAGATAGAATAAGAAACTAGGCAAACACTAAATAAAAAGATAGATCTGTTGGTCTTAAGCAAAATAGTCTTTAAATCAAAGTCTGTTTTCCTAGTGATTAAGAGTTGCTTGTTAAAACCTCAAAAATGAACCTGTTCAATCTTTATAACATCTTAGAACAATTTTTGTTTTCTTCTTTTATGTATGTATTACAAACTTAATAGTGTTTTTTAATACAAAGGTTTTTCATTTTGCAATGATAAAGTTGGATTAGACTATCACTGTCTTTTGTGGATTATGAATGTTAGGGTACCCATCCCAGGTAGGGTTGAGTTTTCCTTCTGCAAAGCCAAATGAGAGAACATAAGACACAGGGAATCAAAATGCCTATCCCCAAGCCTGCTTTGGTCAGATAACCTCTTAGATCTTTCCTATAACATAGTGAGTCATGAATATGTCTACTTTATCATGAGACTGCGAGTTCACCAAGAGCAGGGCTGTACCACACTTATCTCTAACTTCTCATGGCATCATCATGAATTCACTTGAACATTTAAAATGGCACAGGTCTGGAAAGCTGAATGCAGAAGTCTAACACAATTATCTCTCTTAATTTGGCATTAGGCGGAGAACACTAATTGGGACAATCTTCCAGGGTTAAGCATTGATTCATTGGCTTGGGACTTTCCGTACTCTAACCACTTAGACTAAAACATACACCATGACTAAGTGGATGTGCTTGAGAGCCTCTGCTAAGTCTAGTTAATTATTTTTGTGTTAAGAGAAAATAAAGTAACAGAGGCGCATTCCAAAACTCTTACTTGATTACTACCAAGCACCAAAGTATCTACTTTTATATTCTGATCTATATATTTAAATGCAATTCTACCCTTGGGACATCTTATAACGAGAGCTGTGTATCCCAAAGGATTTCCACATTTAGTCCTTTCCATCTGCTCAGGCCTGTAATGAGCACCAAAAGTATCTTTTTATATTTTACTTTTTAAAGATCTTCAGAGAGAGAGAGAGAGAGAGAGAGAGAGAGAGAATAATTCTGTAATCAATGTAGTATCTTGGTTGTCCACTTAATCACCTATATAGTTGAGAAGTTCTTCCCTATGTTTAACTGTACTCAGGCTATAACTTAATTTGACTTTCTGTCATTTTAGTCACAGCTGGTCAGCATTCTCTTTCAAATACTTTTCACACATTCAGAGGCACCTAATAAGTCAAGCTTAGAGTGTTTAAGCTACCTCCTTGCTATAAGTAATACAATTTAGCCTTCTCAGTGTCAGGTTTTATAATTATGGATTTCCTGCAGGTTGACAAAGAATGTCGATAGAGGTCTAAATGGGGTCCAGTGCTGGGATGAATTTAGGTTTCTCAGTATATGTATAACAAAATTACATCTCTCTCTCTCTCTCGCACATTTCCCTTTAGGGTGTGGGAGAAACCCACCTTTTTTAAACAGAAAGCTTAACATGATACCTATTGCTAACCTCAAGAAAAATATATAACTGAGATTCTAAAAAGTCTAGAAACTAAAAAGACACTCTTTTGTTTTCTATGACCACATAGGCTTACGTCTCTTAGTGTAAGAGCCTTATTCAGTAATTGATGAGTAGCTTATGGTAATTTTACCTACTGTGGTTTGTCATTAGCTTGCTAGAGAAATGGCCACAGTCACCCTCGAGGAGTGATATTAAGCGTTGTTAACAATAGAAACATGACATAAGAAGAGACCAATTTGGGGGTAATCCAGACTCTTCTCCCATGATAGGATGTTCTTAGGGTCCAAGAACTCACCCTTAGGGTGATGAGCAAATAGCTAACAGATACAGTTTTAGAAACTTGTCTTAGACCATGCTTTGAAAGTGCTGGATCCTCAATAGAGAAAGTTAAATGTGTCAAGTGAAGTGTCAAGGTATCATGAGTCTCATTATTTTCTACTCTTGTTTTTTTTTTTTTTTTTAATCTCCCAAGGATATTTTTCCATTGATTTTTAGAAAGAGTGGAAGAGAGAAAGGCAGAGGGAAACATCAATGTGAGAGAAACACATTGATTGGTTGCCTCCTGCATGAGCCCTGACCAGGGCTGGGGAGGAGGAGCCTGCACTGTGGTACATGCCCTTGACCGGAATCGAACCTGAGAACTTTTGGTCCATAGGTTGACGCTCTATCCACTGAGCCAAACCGGCTAGGGCTCTACTCTTTCCTGGGATTCAAGCATTCCTTGGTATTCACTCTCCCCTTTTCTACTCCATTTTAAGACAGGTCAGTTCCTCAACAGCCTAGTCATCTCAAGATTGTTATACCAAGGGTGGCATTTTACCTTTTATTGGTTTAAATACCTCAAGAATATGCCCAGAAAACTGGAGGACCCAATTGCTTTTTGCTTCATAAGAAGATTTAGAAGTGGTAGACATTAGCCTCTTTGGACAAGTTTCACCGATAAACTCAAAACTGTGTCTGATTCATATAGTCAAGTAGTACATTTTTAACATAGTACATTTAGTTTGACTCTGTTACCTTTCCCATATTGCTCTTTACTCCTGTTTGTCAGTCACTATAAAAAGCCACAAATATAGTTTTAGAAAAGTGTCTTAACATATCCCTGATTATCAATGTTTAATCATTATATAGCTTTGCGTGTTATTTTTTTCTGCCCCATCTTTCTCCTCTCCCTAGCTCCTGAAACTTGTTTTGCTTTCTGAAATTCATGGTCCAATGTCAGCACACTTCCCTATATAAGTCTCCCTTTTTAAAAAAAATATATTTTTATTGATTTTTTACAGAGAGGAAGGAAGAGGGATAGATAGCTAGAAGCATCGATGAGAGAGAAACATCAACCAGCTGCCTCCTGCACACCCCCTGCTGGGGATGTGCCCGCAACCAAGGTACATGCCCTTGACCGGAATTGAACCTGGGACCCTTGAGTCCGCAGGCCGACGCTCTATCCACTGAGCCAAACTGGTTTAGGCTATAAGTCTCCCTCTTATGTGAACATCGTCAACATTGCTTTTGCCCTCCTGCTGTCATTGAACCTGGCTCCCCTCTGAGGACACTGCTTCCCCTACAGATTCTTACATTGTGGTTGTTCCTCCACCTTTAGTCTTTCCTTGGGCCTTTGGTATGTATCACTATCTCTCCATATTTATACATAAAAATAGCCAGCTTTGAACATCACGTTATGGAGCTATAAATTACCCACTGCTCCTTGTTGCTCTCTTCAATTTTCTGGCTCATTCCTCTTTATTTCTTTACTAGAGGCCCGGTGCACGAAATTCGTGCACGGAGGGGGGTTGTCCCTCAGCCCAGCCTGTACCCTAGCCAATATGGGACCCCTCAAGGGATGTCCGACTGCCCGTTTAGGCCCAAGGATCGGGCCTAAACGGGCAGTCGGACATCCCTCTCACAATCCAGGACTGCTGGCTCCCAACTGCTTGCCTGCCTGCCTTCCTGATTGCCCCTAACCGCTTCTGCCTGCCAGCCTGATCACCCCCTAACCACTCTGCTGCCAGCCTGTTTGCCCCCAACTTCCCTCCTCTGCCGGCCTGGTTACCCCTAACTGCCCTCTCCTGCAGGGTTGATCACCTCCAACTGCCCTCCCTTACAGGCCTGGTCCTTCTCAACTGCCCTCCCTTGCAGGCCGGGTGCCTCCCAACTGCCCTCTCCTGCTGGCCATCTTGTGGTGGCCATCTTGTGTCCACATGGGGGCAGGATCTTTGACCACATGGGGGCAGCTATATTGTGTGTTGCAGTGATGATCAATCTGCATAGTACTCTTTTATTAGATATGATTTTGTTAATCCCCACCCGGGGATATTTTTCCATTGATTTTTAGAGAGAATGGGGGTTGGGGAGGAGACACAGAGAGAGAAACATCTATGCACAAGAGACACATCAATTGGCTGCCTCCTCCACATGCCCTAACCAGGCTGGGGATTGTGCCTGCAACCGAGGTACATTGCACTTTGACCAGAATAGAACCCAGGACCTTTCAGTCCACCAGCCAACACAGAACCAAACAGGCTATTTCTCTATTTTTTTTTATTAAGGCTTTTTGCTTACTGTTGCTATGTGCATTGCTCCTGTTTGTTTTAATTCAGTTGATTTTACTATACATAGATGACCCTTCCCAAACCTTGAGTTCCTAATTCCATAAACTTTTCTCCTCTCCCCTATCTCAGCCACTTCATGGACATGCCTCGGACTTTGCATCACTAATAACTACAAGTTATCTCTAACCTCAGTTTCATGCATTTCACTTGCTGATAAGCTCTTATTCTCTTTCCAGCTCACTCTCACTGTATCCTGACTAAAAAGCCGCCAACCTTACAGGAACCTCCAATTTACTCATTCTACTGATTTTAATCTTCTTTAAATCCTTTGGAGTTTTCATTCCTCTCCTTATGTAACTGGACAAAATGGGTCTGGGCTGCCTGTCACTACTTGAGCCAATTAAGCAGAGACAGGGTTGAATCATATATGAGCATTTATTTCAATACTGCCGGCAGTATGGGAGAGCAGCAGGTCATTCATAAAAATCTGCTCTGCAACGCCCCTCCCTCCCTCCCCCCCCATAAACCAGCTGCTTGTATTGGGTAGGACAAGGATTACATGGGGAAGTAAGAATTATAGGCATGGGGAGGTAGGCTATGCAGTGTGGGGAGGAACTCCATTGTTTGGGCAACTAGGTTGTTAATCTTTCCATGATAATAGGCAGTTCTTGAATGAGAATGGACCCCATTCCAAGGTTGACTCCAGGTCCTGGGAGCATACAACTTCCAGGCAGGTTAGAATGTCCATTCTTTAATCAGAACAAGGCAATCACGGTTAACAGAGCATGGTTAATATTTCTTTTATCTATAGCTAGTCCCCAAAATTCTATTTTCCCCCCTAACATTTAGATGCCTTAAGTTTTGTGGTTAATAATTACATTCAGTCCCCTTTCAACATATCTAGCTTTCTTGCCATTTTCTCACTTTGTGGTACTCACTTGAAAAATTCACATTTTCTCCATAGTCTATACCTAGAGGCAAAGTCACAAAACATAGATGGAGAAAAATATATTTTATTAATGGTCTGACTTAAATTTCATGACCACAAGCCTCATATGTGTTAGGTCTGATTAAATAATTGAATCAATATCCCCTCCCCTGGGAACTGACCTTTAGACTACTTCACAACGGACATTCCCTTTCGCTTAGACCACATTCCACTTGCTAAGACCATTATCCTTCCCCTCCAGACCTTCCTAGGATCTGATACTGCCCAGAGAATCAGAGAATTCTCTCCCCAGAAAAAGCCTGCCTAGAGTCCTTTAAAATCTCTAATTCCCCATTCCTGGGTGCCCGTGCCATTTTGGGGCTCAGCACATCTGGTATCCAGATGACCTATAATATCTATAATAATAAAAATATAATATGCTAATTAGACCAGACAGCCAAACAACCTTCCGGATGAAGCTGTGGGGGAGGGGTGGTGAGGAAGAGGCAGTTGGGGTGATCAGACAGGCAGGCGGAGTGGTTAGAGGCGATCAGGCAGGCAGTTAGGGGCCTCAGGCAGGCATGTGAGTGGTTAGGGGTTATCAGGCAGGCAGGCAGAGTGGTTAGGGGTTATCAGGCAGGCAGGCAGAGTGGTTAGGGGTGATGAGGCAGGCAGGCAGGCTAGTGGTTAGGAGACAGTGGTCCCGGATTGCGAGAGGGATGTCTAACTGCCTGTGGGATCGGGCCTAAACTGGCAGTCGGACATCACCCGAGGGGTCCCAGATTGTGAGAGGGTGCAGGCCTGGCTGAGGGGACCCCCCCCCCCCCCCGCCCAATGCACAAATTTTGTGCACCGGGCCTCTAGTATGTTTATAATTCCTTACCACATTTGGCCTCGTGTGTTTATCCTTCTGTGACCCTAACAATGTGGACTTTTAATGCTGCCTAGAAATAATTTTTTCTTAGTTCATTTATTTTTCCATTCTCTTAACTGACTTTCCACATCCCTTGTCCCTCCTCAAATATTCAACCTCTCTTAAAACCAGATGAACTCTTTGTGTTCCTATCTAAGGCTGGCTCCTCCATAGCTTCCCTCTCTGCTTCTCTGCTCAAGGACATCTCTCCTTCAGTTCTCTTCCTACCTATGTCACTACCTCCCCCACCTCTAGATAGAATGATTCCCATCAGTACAGACTGATTGTTCCATTGTCTGTCTTAAAAAACTGCTTTGTCCTCCCTCATTTCCTTTCTAGTTACTGCTCCATTACTTTGTTCCCCTTTGAAGCAAAACCCCTTAAAAGAGTTGTCAATACTAATAGTCTCCAATTCTTCTATTTCTACTTTCTCCTAAACAGACTTCTGCCCTCCCTCCTCCATAATAATTTATTTTTTCAAGACCACCATTGACTTCCATGTTGCTAATTCAGTGATCAATTTTCACTCCCTGAAAGATTTATGTGATGTTTCAGTAGCATTTGAGTTTTCAGTAGCAGCTTTTTGATATACTTGACTCGCATGGCTTTTCAGTGAGAAAGTGTCAACACTTTTGGTTTTCTTCCTACGTTATTGGGTGGTCCTTCGGTTTTCTGCTAATTCCGTCTCATATCCCCAACCACTAATTGTTGGAGTGCCCCAGGGCTTGGTTTATGAACATTTGTCCTTTTAATTTACTCCTATATCCTTGGAAAGCTTATCAAGTCTTATGAATTAAATCCCATCTATATTATGAAGACCCCCAGATTTATATTTCTACTAGAGGCCCGGTGCACAAACTTCATGCACAGGGGGTGGGGGTGTCCCTCAGCCCAGCCTGCACCCTCTCCAATCTGGGACCCCTCGAGGGATGTCTGACTGCCCGTTTAGGCCCGATCCTACCATGATCCTAAACAGGCAGTCGGACATCCCTCTCATAATCCAGGACTGCTGGCTCCCAACTGCTCGCTTGCCTGCCTTCCGGATTGCCCCTAACCGCTTCTGCCTGCCAGCCTGATCACCCCCTAACCACTCCCCTGCCAGCCTGATCAATGCCTAACTGCTCCCCTGCCGGCCCAATTGCCCCTAACTGCCCTCCCCTGCAGGCCTGGTTCCCCCAAACAGCTCTCCCCTGCAGGCCTGGGTCCCCCCCAACTGCCCTCCCTTGCAGGCCTGGTCCCTCCCAACTGCCCTGCCCTGCTGGCCTGATTGCCCACAACTGCCCTCCCTTGCAGGTCTGGTCCCTCCCAACTGCCCTCCCCTGCTGGCCATCTTGTGGTGGCCATCTTGTGTACACATGGGGGCAGTCATCTTTGACCACATGGGGGCAGCCATCTTGTGTGTTGGAGTGATGGTCAATTTGCATATTATTCTTTTATTAGATAGGATTAGATTGGATAGAGGCCTGGTGCATGGGTGGGGTGGCCAGCCTGCAAACCACCACAGGCTCCTTGCCCAGGCCACCCCACGCCCCAAGGGAACCCCCAACCTGATCCGGGACACCCTTCAGGTTGGGGGTTCCCTTGGGGCATGGGGTGGCCTGGGCGAGGATCCTGTGGTGGTTTGCAGGCCGGCCACACCCCCCGGCAACCCAAGCGGAGACCCTGGTATCTGGGATTTATTTATCTTCTATAATTGAAACTTTGTAGCCTTAAGCGGAGGCCAAGGCAGGCCAGGGCTGTGGAAAGCTTGGCTTCCTCCATCGCCGGGGTAACCCTAGCCTCCTGCTCTCTCCAGCTTCATGGCTACCACCATTTTTGTTGGGATTTATTTATCTTTTATCATTGAAATTTTGTAGCATTGAGTGGAGGCCTGGGCCGGCAAGGGCAAGTGGAATGCTTGGCTTCCTCCATTGCCAGGTAAACACAAGCCTCCCTCCTGCTCTCTCTGTGGCTGTAGCCATCTTGGTTGGGTTTATTTGCATATTTACTCCTGATTGGCTGGTGGGCGTGGCTTATGGGCATAGCGGAGGTATGATCAATTTGCATATTACTCTTTTATTAGATAGGATTCCAGATTTCTATCTTAAATTTCAACTTGTATTCCAACCACTTTCTCAACATTTCCACTTTTAACACTTCCATCCAATATATCAAACTTAATATATTATTTAACCCTTTACACTTGCTTGCTTTTTTCTCGATTCCTTTATTCTAATGCTAACTGTGTCGAGTCACACTCGATATCCGAGTGCAAAAGGTTAAATTTAAATTTCCTTCTAAATCTAAATTACTAAAAGCAAGCAAACAAACAAAAAAAACTTTAGTCTACTCATAGTTTTTCCCATGTAGTCAGTGGTCAATCTCAATTTTTAATTATTTAGGCCAAAAGAGTTACCTGACTCCTCTATTTTTTTTCCTCCCAAATTTTCTTCAGAAAATTATATATGCTCTACCTTCAAATATATTTATACTAGAGGCCTGGTGCATGGATTTGTGCATCTCTGGGGTCCCTCATCCTGGACTGCACCCTCTTGAAATCCAGGACCGCTTGGGGGATGTCAAACTAGCGGTTTCTGCCCAATCCCTGAAGGCTGGCCTATGGGGATCGGGCCGAAACTGGCAGTCCGACATCCTCTGAGGGATGTAGTAGTGCTTGAAGTGGCAGGTAGAAGGGAGGAGCCCGAGCCCAGCCAGGTGCCACCCCATTCCTGCTCATCCTGGCCTCACTGCACCTGCTGCCACCACTGTTCAATAGCACTGTCGTGGAGGTGACCAGGCCTGCAGGGGAGGGCAGTTAGGGGTAGTCAGGCTGGCAGGGGAGTGGTTAGGGGCAATCAGGAAGGCAGGCAGGTGAGCAGTTGGGAGCCAGCAGTACTGGATTGTGAGAGGGATGTCCGACTGCCCGTTTAGGCCCAATCCTACCGGGCAGTTGGACATCTCTCGAGGGGTCCCAGATTGGAGAGAGTGCAGGCTGGGCTGAGGGACATACACTCCATGCACGAATTTCATGCACTGGGCTTCTAGTAAAATATATTTAAAAAAATAAAATAGCCGAGAAGTGCTATATACCCTGTATCTTCTCTAACCTTCACCCTTATTTACCTCACTCAAGCAATGTTAGGCCTCCACAGAATCTTAGATGTGCTCCCATCTTAAGGCCTTATCTAGCTATTTCCTGTGCCTGTCACTTTCTTTCATGACTGGATCTAATTTTTCTGCATCCTCAAATTTGTTTCTCAAATGTTACTTTTTGGATTAAGTCCTTCCTGATGACACCATTTAAAATTGCAAGCTGCTAGCTTCTTTTATATATATACATACAATTAAAAATATTTTTATTGATTTCTGAGAGGAAGGGAGAGGGAGAGAGAGATAGAAACATCATTGATTGGCTGCCTCCTGCACGTCCCCTATGGGGGATCAAGCCCACAACCCAGGCATGTCCCCTGACTAGGAATTGAGCTGTGACCTCCCATACCAGCTGGGCCAAGCTGCCAGCTTCCAAGCTATAATTATCTATAGCTCTAACACATTTGTGTAAGAACAATTTAGTTAAAATATTCTTACTTATTCTATCCTGCTATCTCCTCAAAAATCCATATTTAATTAATCTTTCATTTCACAGTTGTTTTGTTAAGACCGAGTCCCCTTTGTTGGCACTCTTAAACTAGAGTGTCATTGAAGGTGCTCTGTAGTTCTGTCAATAGCTTTAATTCAGATTCACAGTTTAGACTCAAAACATAAAACTTTAATAATATTATTATTCAAGAGATAAGCAAGTAAGGTTTATTGTCTTTAAGGAAATAATTAATATGTCAGAATGTTCCCCTCATGGATTTTAAGCCTAAAGAACATTTCACAAGGTACTATAAGACAAATTATTAGTATTCTTTTGTAGTTTCTATGAAACTAGAGGCCAGGTGCATGAAATTTGTGCACGGGGGTGGGGTGGGGTGGGGGGTGGGGGCGGTGTCCCTCAGCCCAGCCTGCACCCTATACAATCTGGGATCCCTCCCCTGGGATTGGGCCTAAACGGGCAGTTGGACATCCCTCTCACAATCCAGCACTGCTGGCTCCCAACCACTCACCTGCCTGCCTACCTGATTGCCCCTAACCGCTTCTGCCTGCCAGCCTGATCACCCCCTAACCACTCCCCTGCCAGCCTGATCAATGCCTAACTGCTCCCCTGATGGCCCGATTGCCCCTAACTGCCCTCCCTTGCTGGCCTGGTCACCCCCAACTGCCCTCCCCTGCCAGCCTGGTCCCCCCCAACTGTCCTCCCCTGCAGACCTCGTCCCCCCAACTGCCCTCCCCTGTTGGCCCGGTCACCCCTAACTGCCCTCCCTTGCCAGCTTGATCGCCCCTAACTGCCCTCCTCTGCTGGCCTGGTTGCCCCCAACTGCCTTCCCCTGTAGGCCTGGTTGCCTCTAACTGTCCTCCCCTGCAGGCCTTGTTGCCTCCAACTGCCCTCCCCTGCTGGCCCGGTCACCCCTAACTTCCCTCCCTTGCCAGCCTGGTCGCCCCTAACTGCCCACCCCTGCCGACCTGGTTCCTCCCAACTGCCCTCCCCTGCAGGTCTAGTTCCCCCAACTGCTCTCTCCTGCCAGCCCGGTCACCCCTAACTGTCCTCCCCTGCAGGCCTGATTGCCCCCAACTACCCTCCCTTGCATGCCTGGTCCCTCCCAATTGCACTCCCCTGCTGGCCTGATCCCTCCCAACAGCCCTCCCCTGCTGGCTATCTTGTGGTGGCCATCTTGTGTCCACATGGGAGCGGCCATCTTTGACAACATGGAGGCAGCCATCTTGTGTGTTGGGGTGATGGTCAATTTGCATATTACCTTTTTTTTTTATATAGGATATACCATTCTAATCAAGGTGCTATAGTAGTAATTAAAACAATAAAAGCCTTGGCCAGAGTGGCTTGGTTGATTGGAGCATTGTCCCATGGTCACATAACTTAAGGTTGCAGGTTCGATCTCCAGTTAGAATGTGAGGCAACCAATCCATGTTTCTCTCTTACATCAATGTTTTTTGTTTTTTTCTCTCTCTCTCCCTCACTCTTTCTCTCTCAAATTAATAAAAACATATCCTTGGGTGAGGATTATAAAAAATATTTAACTTTTTTTCTTTATACATTTAACTTCACTCAATATAAACAAACAATTTTATTTCATCTGTATTGACAATTGAGAATTTTTATATGGGTCTGTTTATACCATGCTAGATTTGCTTAAGAATAATAATATCTAATACTTCCCAGTATAATCTGATTCTTAATGTTGAATACTTATCACCTGATTCTTACTATATGTATTATTATGATAAACTAGACTAGGTGTCTAAAATGACTAACAAATTATTTCTAGCAGCTTTAATTTGTATTCATTTATTACTAGTCTTTTTTCTGTTAACTCAGTTTAGAAAATATTCCCCTCAGTTTACTAAGCATTAGGATAATAACACATCAGAATAGCCACTCAAAATTAAGCTGCCTCTCTTGTTCTTCATCAAGGTGTTGGAGTCTACCTTTAGAACTGGACTGGGAAAGTATTAAATCTACCTATTTAAAGATAGGACTGCTATCCAGGCATATTTTGCTAGCTCAGAATGCTCAGTCATTTCTCCTTTAACATAATATCTTGATAATCGATTGCTTGACTTGCATCACATTTTTAGTTATATGCGCACAATGTGGTTATTCATCAAATTCTGCTATGTTATAACTGCTTTAGAGTCAGTGTAAGGACTTACCTATATGTTATAATTACTGTGTTAACAATGTATTGGTAGCCAAGTATATATCAGTCAACTATGGCCACAGTAGTGCTTGGTAACAAAGCACCCCAAATGCAGTAGCTTTAAACAAAACCTTTATTCTTACTTATACATGTGTACAGTGTCTGTAGGTCAGCTGATCTAATTTGGGCTCCAATGAGCTTGATTCCCAGTCACAGGCTGAGTTCAAGTCAGTTTGATGGGTCTCTTCTGCTCCTTGGAATAAGGGACAACCCAAGAATGGTCTTTCCATGGTGTTTTAATCTATTTGTGATGCTAGGTTGCTTATAAACAGCAGGCATTTATTGCTCCCAGTTCTGGAGGCTGACAGGCCAAGATCAGGGGGCCAGATGGCCAGGTGAGGGCCCTCTTCCAGGCCACAGGCTTCATTGCATTCTCTCATGGCAGGAGGGGCTAGGCATCTCTTTGGATCCTCTTTTATATGAACTTAACCCTATTCGTGAGAATTCCACCCTCATGACTTAAGCACCTCCCAAAGGCCCTATCCCCTTTGGGGGTTAAGATGTTAACATACTGATTAGGGTGTGTGTGGGGGGGAGTGACACAAACATTCAGGCCATGTGCATGGCAATGACAAATGCATGATTAGGCAATTTTACTATGTCAGTATTTTTCAAGCCTTTGTTTTTATTATGTCTCTTATATTCCATTAACCAAGGACGTCACATGGCCAAGCCCAAACATCACTGGGGTGGGAACATACATTATGCCCACAGCACAAGAAAAAAAGAAGGAAATATTTGGTGAACAATCATCTAATTGATTTTATTTTTAAATTTTGGAGTTTCATTGTTAAAATTTATGGTCTAAAATTCACCAAAGTAGGCAGTCTGTCTTAAAAATCTATCCTTGGAGGATGGTTTTAGAAGAACCTCAGATATCTTGTTGTAAGGCAACCCGAAGTTATGCACCCACAGGGAATATTCCAATGAGACTCCCCTGCACCTAAGGTGCACATTCATTTCCGTGTAAAATGATCAACTTAGCTCAGGTGGAACTGGCAACATCCACGGAGAAAAATGCCAGCAATGAAATGCTTAAATGAACAGCATATGCACAAATCGGTGACATTCGACATTATCCATCTGCATATTTGTGAGCTCTTTGGAGCCAAGACATATACTGGACAGAAAATTGACTTTCTGTCAAACTGCTCAATTTTACCTCAAATACTCCCTCCTCTTTTGCTTCCTTCATATGTGTCCATGCCTCATCGTTCTGTGATTCATTTGGAAAAATTGTCTTTGAAAATAATATCCTGTTTCTTAGATGATGTATAGAAAGAAAAAAATGAAGGGAGCTGCTTTTGGGTGATGGGGTTTCCATTTTTTATCAACGTAAGTAGTTGTGGAGGTTGTTGCTGATTCCGTTATAATCACCCACAGGTGGAAATCCTAGTTTAGATGAGGGGAAAACGGGTGTTTATTTTGGATGTTTCATGAGAATATTGTGACTATTGAGGAAGTAGAAAATGGAAATCACCCACAGAACTATGTTTTTTTCTCAGCAAACTTGATGTGTTAGCTCAGCCTGAAATCCTCCTCTGGGTTGGCGACTTCGGCTTGAGAAATGTGAAAATAAAAATGATGTCCTGTTTCTGGTAGTTTAATAGCCAAGTGAATTACTTAATATATTTGATACTCCCCTTTCCTTCTCATGCACATACTATATTAAAATTTTTACTACCTAAGTGCAAGAACGAGCTTGCCTTTAGCACGAATGAGAATTTCATATGATAAATGTCACTATTTATTGCAAGGCATAATGCATGTAAAACTTTTGGAAGGTAGTTAAATATATCACGAGGTAAATTTTGTAAATCGTATTTTTCCCACATCCTCAGTGTAATCCAAAGTCAATGTTACATACCAAGAAAGGAAAAATGTGAATCATGTCGTATGCTGAGGTGTATTCCTTGAAAGCGTATTGATTGTGTTTTAACTATTGCTGTTCATGTGTATGCATGAAATGCATCACTTCTGAGATGAACTTTTTTAAAAGGAAGGTTAACTTTCTAAGTCGGGATGGTAAGGAAATTCTTTCCTAGGGGTTTCCTAGGACCCAGACTGATTATAATTTTTAGATTGCATTTGATGCTCTCTTTCAGGAGCCAGATAGTCTTGGAGAATGATTTTAAGGAGCTGAATCTATAGTTGAATGGTGGATCACCAGCATTTCAGCTCTTATGTATTATTGGAATAAGAACCCAAGCTAACCCTAACTCTGGTCTCTTAAGAATTTAAAGTACTCTTAGAATTTGTTTTAAACTTGCATGGTGTTTTCATCACTTCTGTACACAATTTCCAGAATACAATGCAAATACAAAACATGCTCTCTTTCTCTTTTTTCTATTTTTTTAAAAAAATATATTTTATTGATTTTTTTACAGAGAGGAAAGGAGAGGGACAGAGAGCTAGAAACATCGATGAGAGAGAAACATCGACCAGCTGCCTCCTGCACACCCCCTACCGGGGATGTGCCCGCAACCAATGTACATGCCCTTGACCAGAATCGAACCTGGGACCTTTCAGTCTGCAGACCGACGCTCTATCCACTGAGCCAAACCGGTTTCAGCTCTTTCTCTTTTTTCTTTAACAAAAAATTATTTTGTGACTTTTTAAAAATTTACTGTCCCCCTTGAACATTTTTTCCAAGCCATGGAATATTTTTATATATTTTTTTATGGCTGTTCATACTATTATATGACTATACTATATTTTATCTACTCCCTATTGTCAAATATTTAGTTGGTTTTTATTTTTATTATTATGATAAACTAGAGGCCCAGTGCACAAATTCGTGTATGGGTGGGGTCCCTCTGGGTGGCCTGCAGGGATCGGGCCAAAACCTGCAGTCCAGTGCCACCTGCAGCTCCTACCTGCTGCTCTCGCTCATCCTGGCCCCACTGTGCCTGCTGCAGATTTGCATTTAATCAGTTCCGATCGGGAGAGGCTCTTGCTGCCACAGCAGTACTCGCCAGCCATGAGCCCTGTGTCTGAAGCCCTCCCAAGGTTAGTGGCCTGTGGGATCGGGCTGAAACCGGCTCTCCAACATCCCCCGAGGGGTCCCAGATTGCGAGAGGGCACAGGCCAGGCTGAGAGACCCCACCACTGCATGATCAGGCTGGGGAGGGACCGCGGGAGGGTGTCAGGGCATGTCTGGCACATCTCGCTCAGTCCTGATCGGCCAGACCCCAGCAGCAAGCTAACCTACTGATAGGAGCATCTGCTCCCTGGTGGTCAGTGCATGTCACAGTGAGTGGTTGAGCAGCCTTAGCATATCATTAGCATATTACGCTTTGGTTGTTCGTTTGTTCTGCTGTTCGGTCTATTTGCATATTACCCTTTTATTATATAGGACTAGAGGCCCAGTGCACAAAACTCGTGCTGGGTGGGGGGGGTCCCCTCAGCCTAGCCTGCACCCTCTCCAATCTGGTACCCCTTGGGGGATGTCTGACTGTCTGAAACCAGCAGTCAGACATCCCTCTTGTAATCCGGGACCACTGGCTCCTAACTGCTCACCTGCCTGCCTGCCTGCCTGCCTGATTGCCCCTAACTGCCCTCCCCTGCCGGCCTGACCCCGCTAACTGCTCTCCCCTGCCAGCCTGATTGCTCCTAACTGCTGTCCCCTGCTGGCCTGATTGCCCCTAACTGCCTCTGCCTTGGCCCTGCCACCATGGCTTTGTCCGGAAGGATGTTTGAAAGATGTCCGGTCTAATTAGCATATCACCCTTTTATTAGGATAGATAGTGCTGCTGTGAACACTTTTACAGTAAGTTATTTACCAGGAACTCGGTATATTTCTGCTTTTTTTTCAAGCCATCTTTTCATTTCTCAGTGAAGCTTTATAATTTGCACAGATCTTGGATAGTACTTACTATTTTGTTCACGTTATTAAACACTCTCATTAGTTATTGGTTCTAAATGTGTTCTTCCAGACCCTCCAGGGTTTTCTAGGTAGTTAAGCATGTCAAGATGAAATGGTGACTGTGTCTTTTTTGGCTGGTGCGGCTCAGTGCACATGCCTGGGTCACATCCATGTTTCTCTCCCCCTTCCCTTCCTCTATCTAAAAAATTAATAAAAATATTAAAGAAAAAAGAAATGGTAACTGTCTCTTTTTAATACTTCTATACTCTATTGTATTAGCTCACACATACAGAACAATGTTTTTATTTTAATTTAATTTATTTTTTTTAAATGTTTTTAATTACAGTTTACATTCAATATTATTTTATATTAGTTTCAGATGTACAGCATAGTGGCTAGACAATACTTTACAAAGTGTTCCCCTTGATATTTCCAGTATGCATGTGACACCATACATAGTCACGGGGGTGTGAAATACAGCACAGGGAATATAGTCAACAATATTGTAAGGACCATGTTGAATAGTAGCGATAACAGACATTGTCAGGTTATTTTTTGCCATTAATTATCATGCTTTTTTTAAAATGTCAAATGCTACTTTGAGATTAGTATTATTTATCATACTAGAGGCCTGGTACACGAAATTCATGTACGGGGGTGTGTGTCCCTCAGCCCAGCCTGCACCCTCTCCAATCTGGGACCCCTCGAGGGATGTCCGCCTGCCTGCTTAGGCCCGATCCTACCAGGCCTAAACGGGCAGTCAGACATCCCTCTCACAATCCAGGACTGCTGGCTCCCAACTGCTCGCCTGCCTGCCTTCCTGATTACCCCTAACCACTTCTGCCTGCCAGACTGATAACCCCCTAACCACTCCCCAGCCAGGCTGATTGATGCCTAACTGCTCCCCTGACAGCCTGTTTTCCCCTAACTGCCCTCCCCTGCAGGCCTGGTCACCCCTAACTGCCCTCCCGTGCAGGCCTGGTCACCCCTAACTGCCCTCCCCTGCAGGCCTGGTCCCCCCCAACTGCTCTCCCCTGCAGGCCTGGGTCCCCCCCAACTGACCTTCCCTGCAGGCCCAGTCACCCCTAACTGCCCTCCCCTGCAGGCCTGGTCACCCCTAACTGCCCTCCCCTGCAGGCTTGATCACCCCCAACTGTCCTCCCTTGCAGACCTAGTCCCTCCCAACTGCCCGCCCCTGCTGGCCATCTTGTGGTGGCCATCTTGTGTCCACATGGGGGCAGCCATCTTTGACCACATGGGGGCAGCTATCTTGTGTGTTGGAGTGATGGTCAATTTGTATATTACTCTTTATTATATAGGATAGAGGCCTGGTGCATGGGTGGGGGACAGCTGGTTTGCCCTGAAGGGTGTTCCAGATCAGGGTGGGGGTTCCCTTGGGGTATGATGCGGCCTGGGTGAAGGGCCTGTGGTGGTTTGCAGGCCCGTCATGCCCCCGGGCGACCCAAGCAGAGACCCTGGTATCTGGGATTTATTTATCTTCTACAATTGAAACTTTGTAGCCTGGAGCGGAGCCAAGCCTCCTGCTTGCTCTGTGGCTGCTGCCATTCCTGTTGGGATTTATTTATCTTCTATAATTGAAACTTTGTAGCCTTGAGCGGAGGTCTGGGCCAACCAGAAAGCTTGGCTTCCTCCATTGCCAGGGAAATCCAAGCCTCCTGCTCGCTCCGTGGCTGCCGCCATTTTGTTGGGATTTATTTATCTTCTATAATTGAAACTTTGTAGCCTTGAGTGGAGGCCAGGGCCGGCCAAGGTGTGCAGGAAGTTTGGCTTCCTACATTGCCGGGGAAACCCAAGCCTCCTGCTCGCTCTGTGGCTGCAGCCATCTTGGTTGGGTTAATTTGCATACTCGCCCCTGATTGGCTGGTGGGTGTGGCTTGTGGGTGTTGCAGAGGTTTGGTCAATTTGCACATTACTCTTTTATTAGATAGGATTAAAAAGGTTTAACAATACATTTTAAAAAATATATATTTTATTGATTTTTTTACAGAGAGGAAGGGAGAGGGATAGAGAGTTAGAAACATCGATGAGAGAGAAACATTGATCAGCTGCCTCCTGCACACTCCCTACTGGGTATGTGCCTGCCACCAAGGTTCATGCCCTTGACTGGAATTGAAGCTGGAACACGCTCTATCCACTGAGCCAAACTGGTTAGGACAACAATACATTTTTAAAAGTACTATAAAATAGGTGCTGGAACTTATGAAAATACCTTTTTTTTTTTTTTTTTGCCTGTCTTGGAATATCATATAACTTTTGTCTTTTGGCTTAATAACAGGATTAGTTTTAATAAGGGTTCTGTAGTAGAGTTCTCTGTGAAATTGTGGCATGAAGACTACTATTTTCACACAGAAAATTGTTGGGAATGAGACAGATTTCTGAAGCTTATTAAATTAACCACCCTGCAAAAGTCATTTATCTGCTTTGAAATTTAGTTTCTTCTTTAAAATGGAAGTACTAAATCTCTCACAGAACTAATACTGTGAATATGGAAGTACTTTTTAAACTGTAAATGTTTAAATATCAGGATGGTCTCTATAATTAAAAATAATATTTTTTACTGATTTTTTTTTTTTTTTGAGAGAGAGGAAGAAAGGGAGAGGAAGAGAGAGAGAAACATCAATTGTCTTCGGCTTGCAGTCCGACTGGGGATCAAAACCACAACCTAGGTATGTGCCCTGACCCCAGGAATCAAACTGGCAACCTTTCGGTGCATGGGATGACACTCAACGGACTGAGCCACACCAGCCAGGGCTGCCTCTATACTTTTATTTAGCTGTACCCTTATCAGTTTTCAAAGTCCGAAGAATAGCAGAGTTAGTGCTTTGTTTGCAGGAGAGTCATTATTTTTATTTTCACTTTTGCTATTCACGCTCACCAGAGGATATTTTCCCATTGATTTTTTAGAGAGAGTGGAAGGGAGTGGGGAGAGACAGAGAGAGAAACAAAGATGCGAGAGACACACATCGACTGGTTGCCTCTCGCAAGCGCCCTGACTGGGGCCAGGGATTGAGCCCGCAACTGAGGTATGTGCCCTTGACCAGAATTGAACCCGTGACCCTTCAGTTCATCGGCCAATGCTTTAACCACTGAACAAACTGGCTAGGACTCTAGGAGAGGCTTTAGATTTTCCTAGGTGCACAGGTGATTTTTTAAAAGTTTAACTGAACAAAACACACATACAAGGAAAAGTGCATGGATCATAAATCAAAAGCTTGATGTGTTATCACAATGCCGTCATAGTCATGTATCCACCTTCCAGTTCAAGAGATAGAACATTGCCAAGAGTGAGAGATGATCCTATTTTTTAAATTGTTAACAGCTTCACCTGAATCTTTTTTGGACATCAAACTATGGGCTACTACTCATCTGCATGCGTCAGAGGCAGCATTTTGTAAGAAGCTATTTTGATAGCAGTCTTTAGGCATTTCACAGTAGGATTTGAGGACTAATCAAACACTATCATGCCATGGCCACTTCCACAATAAAGTCATCTCAAAAGTCAACTTTTTTGTTGCCTTCTTCAGTAGGTTTAATACCTTCATTTTTTATTGAGAGAAAGAGAGAGAGACTTGTTGTTCCACTTATTTATGCATCCATTGGTTGATTCATGTATGTTCCTTGACCAGGGATCAAACTCACAACCTTGGCTTCTCAGAATGATGCCCCAACTGAGCTACCAGGCCAGGGCTAATGCCTTCCTTTTAATTCCCTGATATTTGACATTCAAAACCAAAAGAGGCAGCAATATATATAAAAAAAAAGTTCAAGGTGGTAAATATAAAATCATACATTTTCATTTTAAAATTTAATAAAAGTTTCTGAATTTCTGATTCAGATAACTCAGTGTGCTTGAAAGAATTAGGAGAGTTGTCATATTGCTTCATGTCACTCTCATAAGCATCCCGACTTAGCCAGATAAATACTAAGAAAAGAAAATAAGACCTTATAAAACAGTTTGCATATTTTATTGGGTTCATTGGTCTAAATGAAATTCCAAGTCCTCTTAGGTGAGCATCACTTGCAGTGTAGGACCTCAGTAACTCTTTAGAAAGGTCCATATTTCTAATATGTAGTACAGTTTCCCCTTTAACCTCGACAAAAGGATGCTGATGCCTCAGCATGGAAGGGTGAATGCGAGCCTTCGCAGGCCTATTCTCAGGCTGTTGGCTCACGCTGGCGTGTATGCACAGAACAGCTAGGAAGTGGGTTAGGATTCAGGGAAACTGGTCAGCGTCTCTCAGGGAACTAAAGAGTAAGTCCACTAGAGTATGTCTGAGTCCTTCCAAGGCATACGTAGTCCCAACAGGTAAAATAATGTACATTATTATTATTAGGGAAAAACTCAACGATTCTATCGTTGCTGGTATAGATACAAATTTCACATGCCTCCAATGTTGCATGTATATGAAAATGTAACATATCTTTGAAAGTGTCTAATGGTGTTTAAAGGCCTAAACACCATCCTAGCATAGCAGAGACCGTCTGGCTTTTTCTTGCTTTGCTTTTCTGCTGACACAGTCCTCTCTCAGGGGGATGGGTTCCTCTGACTGCAAGGTGCAGTTGGGTGGGTTATGGGTAGGAAATAGGGAGTGTAGGAATGGGAGCAAGGAATTGTGGGTGAGAAGAAACCTTGGTTATTACCTAAAATTATTATCCCATCACCCAGACATACAAGGCCAGATTGCTATTCATAGGACTAGAGCATAAGATTCTGCACCAAGCTGTTGAAAGGGAAATGTTATTCTTTTCATTTGCTCTTTTCCTCAATCCCACCCACTAACAGGTGAATAATTAGGCTCATTTCCATTTAATAATGTACTGCGTGGGAATAGAGAAACCTGACACTTTGCTTCTAGAAAAATAATGACTGTGGATTTAGCAGACACACAGAAAACCACAAATATGCCAAATTCTTTCTGAGAGTTTAAAAATCCTTCTCTACAACACTGTGCCTCGGCTTTCCTAACCCACCTCTTTTGGCAATATTAAGTTCTCTGCCCCAAATGATTCCAGGCAGAATAGGTGGAAAATTTCAATTGCTTAGAAAGCCTGAAAAATGGTACACATGCCTGGAGACTCATCTATCCTGGACTATTTTATGTGTGTGTGTGCACATTTAAAAATTGGGTTTTCATTTTATTACTAGGGGCCCAGTGCACGAATGCATACACCTTGAAAGGAATTGTGGGCCATGAGGCTGCAGTGAACACCGGGGTGGGTCTCAACCCATCCTCTGCACCCGCACCCAGCCCCTCCTGCCACAGCTTCCTGTCCCGTCTGCCGGCAGCCCCTCTCCCACCACTGCCACTCCCACGTGCTGACAGCACTGGCCCTGCTTGCACCCGCTGATGGCGGGGAGCAATTGGGGCTGGTGCCAGCAGCAGGTGTGAATGGGGCTGGCGCCAGCAGCAGGTGTGAGTGGCGGCTGCTGCCCCAATCACCCCTCAGGAGCAGGGGGGGTGGAGAAGCCCTCAGGGGCTATCAGGACTGGCACCGGGCACTGGCAGTGGGTGCGAGTGGGGCCGGTGCTGGCAGCAGGTGCGAGTGCTGGGTGGGACTGTGGTGCACGGGATCAAATAATTTTCAATAACCACCAGAGGCTTGTCCCAATGACAGTGACTGGTGCCCTGCCTTGGTCTGGTGCCCCCACTCACCTGCTCCACCATCCCACCGTGACCAACCCCCGCCATGTTCTGCTCGTGACCCCTGGTGGTCAGCGCATGTCATAGCAACCGGTTGTTCGGTTGTTCCACCATTCAGTCTATTTGCATATTAGGGTTTTATATAGATAGATTTTTAAAAAATGTATCTTTGTTGTTGAAAATATTACAGATAGCTCCCTTTATTCCCCCATTGAACCCCCTCCACCCCACTTCTGCCACCCCCCTTCCCCACCCCAGGCCTTCACCGCACTGTTGTCTGTGTCCATGGGTTATGCATATATGCATAAAAGTTCTTTGGTTAATCTCTTCTGGGCCCCTGTCTCCCTCCTGCCCTCTGAGATTCTCAGTCTGTTCCATGCTTTCATGTCTCTGGGCCTGTTTTGTTCATAAGTTTATTATGTTCATTAGATTCCACATATAAGTGAGAGCATGCATTTTCTCTGGATGGCACATGGACAGAGGTAATGGTCAGAGTTCAACATATCTACTACTTTGGATCCTGTGCAACAGTGGATAAAAGTGTCAGCAGATTTAAAACTAGTTAGATTGAAGACTGAATTTAGTGATTATTTGGATTGTAATTGTGTGAGATTTGAAAATATTAAGGCCTTTGGGTGTATAAAATCACCCCCATGCTCTCAGTCACTACGGTGTGGAATCCCACTTTTCCCGTACATGTTAGTCCTGTTGTTATATATCCTTGTAACTGTTGACTTTAAGATTTTTCTTCCTAAGGCCTCCTAATAACTTACTTTGTAAAAAGGCAGACAGAAATAGAAGAGGGCAAAAACGTAAGGAAGGTTGCATTGACTTTCCCTGGGATGGCATTTTTATTGGGATTTATGAGTGATTGTAGAGAAATCCTTTTAGAGCCGGAAAGGAATTTACAGAGATCATCAAATTCAGGCCCCTTATTTTATAAAGGCAGGCTCCCACTCTGCTATATATCAATTAAACTAAAAATTCAAAGCACAGTATAAATCATATGAACATTACCTGGAGAGGAGAGCAATAGGCATACCATTTCCTATTTTCAGAAACACGTGGTACGCATTATACAGGATGTCTCAGAGAAAAAAGTCAAAAGCCCTTGATCATTGATGTTGAAGGTAAATGCCTTCAAGGCCGGTGCTCGTGAGGATGGCTGAGGCCATTCTTGTCGGGGCTGCTGGTGTCCGCATGGCCCCTTGGATGCTTGCCCACATGGCTCTCAAGTATTTATATTTGCAGCAGATGTTAAAGACTAAGTTTTAAGCTCTAAGGGTAGCTCGGTTTCTTCATGAATTGCCTATGATTTCCTTCATTGTTAGTTAGTTATATTTATAGAGTAAGTTTTGGTAAATCAGGACATTTCAACATCCTAGCAGAAGGAGTGGACTTCAGTGTAACCGCTTACTTGCAGTTGAGTCTGAAAGAAACGTAACTTTGGCCTTTGACACATTTTATTAACTTGGACAGATCAAGAAACTCTTCCTCCATAAGGGAGGCACTTCCCATAAATAAATACACATTTTTGTTTGAAGGACTTGACCTATTGCCTTCGAAAGGCTTAATGTGGATTATAAGTATTTGGTTAAGTGGCTATTACATGTGATGTCTGATGGTTCCTAATTTCTAGTTATACGCCAGTTTATTTCACAAACCCCCACTCAGGAAGAAAATCTGTATTCGGCTGCCTTCTCTCCTTTCCTGGCATGACCCTTCAAACTGTCATTTACTTATTCATTCATTCAATCAGCCAGTCACTTAGTCACAGGTGTATATTAAGCTGCTTTCATCCCAAGCACTATCTATGTTACTATTGACACACAAAAGTGAATAAAACATAACCCTTTCTGTCAAGAATTGACAGAAAAATAAGATGTACACAAGTAACTGTGATGTGAGCTATTATATTGGGAAGTGTTAAATACGAGGTAATTTGGAGTTGAAAAAAAGTAGTGAGATCTAAACCCCGCAGTATATTTGTAGATGTTGCCTATGTTTATATGTGTGTATTACATATGTGGCATGTGTATGTGTACACACAAATTTAATGTGTGTGTATATAGTGTGTATATACAGTCATTCCTCTGTATCACAACTGGATTGGTTCCAGAAACCCCCTCCTCCCCATATCCAAATCTAAGGATGTTCAGACTCTCCTTATATAACTTACCTGCTTCCCTTGTATTCTTTAACTTATCTTTAGATTACTTATGTAACCTAATACAATGTAAATATGTAAACACACACACACACACACATATATGGCTAATCGGCCGTCTGACCGGCCGGTAGGTATGACATGCACTGACCACCAGGGGGCAGACACTCAATGCAGGAGCTGCTGAGCTGCGGTGACTTGGCAGTGGTGGTTCTCGGGTGACACACCCCAGAACCAGAGAGGAGGGAGCCTGATTCCTCGCAGGGCCACGCGATTGCACCTTTGGCTGTGGGTTATGTTGTTGCTAGAGCACTGTCAGCTCGAATCTGCTTTACTGCACACTTGCATTTTGTTCCACACCCTGTATGACAGCAACTTTGCAGAGTGCCCTCTCGCACTCCTGGACCCCTCAGGGGATGTCGGAGAGCTGGTTTCGGCCTGATCCCTGAAGGTCAGGCCGAGGGACCCCATCTGCCGGAAGGACCCCGCTCACTGTGCAGATGCCCTTTGAGCCACAATGCTGTTCCAAGTGTGGCTGGCGGGGGAGGGACCAAGGGAGGTTGGCTCCAGGGCATGTCTGGCCCGTCTCTCCCAGTCCCACCCCACCAGCCACCTTCTAATTAATTTTCTTTTGAATCCGTGCACTGGGCCACAAATATGTGTGTGTGTGTGTGAGTGTATGTATACACACACACACACACACTCACTCACACATACATACACTAGAGGCCAGTTGCACGAAGATTCATGCAATAGGCCTTTCTTCCCCTGGCTGCCGGCACCGGTTTTTCTCTGGCACCTGGGACCTAGGCCTTCACTCTGGCCGCCGCTTTCCAGAGCCTTCAGTGTTCGCTCTGTCCGGAGCCATCAGTCTTCTCCGTTCCGACCGGAGCGCCACTCCTGCAGCTCCCTCCACCCCCCGCCCTCCCCCTCATAGCAGGCGTCCCACCCTGCCTGGCCGCTCCCGTCTGTGTATGCAAATTAACCCACCATCTTTGTTGGGTTAATTTGCATACTCACTACTGACTGGCTGGTGGGTGTGGTGGAGGTATGGTCAATTTGCATATTTATCTTTTATTTGTGTGTATATACACACACACACACATATATACATATATACATATGCACACACTACACACATCACATACATACTAGTACATATCATATAGTGTGTGCTTCAGAGTTAATACTTCTGTGTTTTGTTTTGTTACTATGTTTTAAAAAGCCTCTTCAGGTAAGGTATTGCTAGGAGAAGTGACTGATTTAGTTATCAGACCAATGAATATTCTTTATCCAAAATTTCACTTCTTAGCCCTACATATGGAATTGATGACTTTCTATTTTGTTCTCTGTGTACCATGAGCATAAATATGGGGACAGTGCTCCAGGTTGGCAAATGTTTCTTGCTGTCCTGTAAAGCTGTACACTTTTTATCTCTAAGGCCTCAAACCTCATACATAAACAGAAAAGATTTACTGAAGGATGGCAACCCAAATAGTAGCACCCCTCTATCAGATGGAAGTCACTTTGAACACTAACAAATACTCCAAATACTATTGACACAGGCAAGATAGAAGTTTATTTTTCTTTTATGCAACAATCTGGTATAGTGTAAGGCCTATTTTAGACATTTCATGATGTCAAGGACCTAAGGTTCTTTTATTTTATTGTGTCACCATCCATAGGGTGTTGCCTTTATTTGTTTAGAGTAGTGAATTTACTATCTTACCTGAAATCCTGCCGGCAGGAGGAAGGGACAATAAGGGCTTGCTTGTTTGCGCTAAGACTGTATCTTGGAAGTTGCACATAATTTCCACTCAGATCCCATTGGTCACAATTCTTTATGGGATTGCAGCTCATTCAAAGTGTGGCCAGGAAATGTAAGCATTCATAGGGCAGCCATCTGCCTTAGATAATCAGATCCAGTTCGCAGTTTCTGTCATAACCTTTGCACCTGGTGTAAAGGTAATGTTTACTTCACTGTAATTCCACTTCCTGTTACATTGTCCTTATAGAATCTGGCACCTCCAGATGAAGACCTCAGTTCATTCTCTGGTAGATTTTTCTAGCAGAAGGAAGCGCTTGCTGATGTTCACTGGATTATCAAAATTGTTTGTGGTTATTACAGGAAGTAACATCATTTTAGAATTTCCACATGTCTTTGCCAAGAAAACAGTTCTTTCCATGATGGATTGAGCCTCCCCCCTCCCCTTCAGGGCTAGTATCCAAATAGAATAGATCACTTGTTTTCTTTACTAAATGTTCCAGACGGTTAATTCATTGTCCAACAGGAACTGTGCCAGGTGGCTGAGGCCTCTTGAAGGCAAAGTTACATTATTTTTCGCTGTTGTTGAAAACAGGCCTCGGGAATCTCTTTTGTATCCCTTCTCCTTTATTTTAGTGATCCTTACAACACTTGGCAGATGAAAAAATAATTAGCTTCATTTTACAGGAGGGGAGACATCAGAAGATAGTACAGGTTGCCAACCATCATAGAGTACATTGCTAACAGAACTAGAAGCTTAGGCACCTGAGCGAAATTGCATTCCTTTCTTTATTTGTCATATTGATTTAAATGTCAAAGAGTTGAGGGAGAACTCAGACACATCTGGATTTTGTCAGATTCATGACAGGACTGGACTGATTTGGGGCTATTTTGTGGTCATTTCATGTGATAGGGAACAAAATTGAGTTTCCCTTCTTTGGTGGTTCTGAGGTCCAATCCTTTATTGCAACCAGGTTCCTTAGCAGGTGGTGATAATACGGGAGATGAGCTTTGACTGAACCACATATACATTTTCTGGAGATGATGAATTTATCCTTGGAGGTAAAAATGGATGCTAATCTCTAATGTGAGATGACAGGGTTAGTTCCTTCCCCCACCCCACCTAATGTAATAAGTGTCACCTTTTTAACGATGACGTATGCTTTGCACTCTGATTCTCTGAAGGATGCACATGGGGTTGTAGATTCAACTTCTACTACAATGTGTATGTGAAGGAGACATGGGATGTCTTTATTTCGTGTATAATAAATCTTATTGTTCACTTCCGTGATAAGGACTCCACTTGGTAATTATCTGGAAAAAATGAATTTTAGTCCGATTTAGTGTATATTTTAGATTCATTATGTAATGGATGGTGCACAGTCATTCTTAATAAAACTGCGCTGGTGCCCAGCCAGCATTTTCCTGTGCCTGCTTTACTTCCTAAGGTGGCATCTAGCAGTATGAGGACTTATATAATTTTGGTGAGAAGGTGACTCCTTGACCTTCTGCTGGACCTTCAGTGGACATTGGCTGGTATCTCCGTTTCATGTTGGTTTTCATTAGATTCAGATCTCTAAGTCCCCCTCCATTGAGCCCATTGGCCTAATGGTGTTGCCTACGTGAACCCTGCAAGGCCCCACTGCAACTCCATGTAGCCTGACTATAGCCAAGAAGAGGTGTCAAGAGACCTAAACCTCAAGCCTTTATTGCCTGACCACTGGCATGTTTGTGGCAGGAGAAAAAGAGACACAGATTTCTCTTTGCCATGGGCAGTAGTCGGCAAACTCATTAGTCCACAGAGCCAAATATCAACAGTATAACAATTGAAAGTTCTTTTGAGAGCCAAATTTTTTTTAAAAATATTTTTATTGATTTTTTACAGAGAGGAAGGGAGAGGGATAGAGAGTCAGAAACATCGATGAGAGAGAAACATCCATCAGCTGCCTCCTGCACACCTCCCACTGGGGATGTGCCCGCAACCAAGGTACATGCCCTTGACTGGAATCGAACCTGGAACCTTTCAGTCCGCAGGCCGATGCTCTATCCACTGAGCCAAACCAGTCAGGGCGAGAGCCAAATTTTTTAAACTTAAACTTCTTCTAAGGCCACTTCTTCAAAATAGACTCACCCAGGCCGTGATATTTTGTGGAAGAGCCACACTCAAGGGGCCAAAGAGCCGCATGTGGCTCACGAGCCACAGTTTGCCGACCACGGGCCATGGGCATTAAAGGCTGCAGCGATGTCCCATTCCCACTGTGGGAGAATCCCATGACCTGAACTGTTGACATGGTGAAGGGGGAGGCCAATATTTGGGAAATTCCTTCTCAAGATGGATAATTTTATTTGAGCCATTTACTAACTTTCTTTCTGTACCAAATTCTAATGGCTATATGTTGAGGACTCTAGCAAAATAGCAACATCAGAAAAACAGAAAATAAGTATAGATAAAATTACATATATGTAATTCTTGACCCTTATGATGCATTATTTTCTCTAAGGGACTCCTGTGAGACCCCAGTTCCAAGTCCATTCAGCCAACACACAGATCCTAGTTTCCTGGTCTGCTTTATCCATCTGATAAAGGAGTTAATATTCTGCCAACATTACAGCTAATATAAGTTACAAATATGGTGTGGGCAAAAGTAAGTTTACAGTTGTTCATATGGAAAATAACATAATAATTAACAAATAATAATACAAGAATAAACTATTTATGTACTCACAACTGTAAATCTACCTTTGCCTACCTCTGTGTATCTGGTTCACTCTTTCTCCAACTATCTTCTCTTGAGAAAAAGGCAAGGTGACTTTTTTTGTTGTTGTTTTTGTATATACAGTAATGGATATACAGAGAAAGCTATGCGATTCTTTTTTTTTTTCCTGTTTAGATTTTAAATATAATTAGTAAGATTGGAATCTTGGAAACCAATGACAAAAGCCATAATCACCTCTTTGGGAGGAGTGAAACACCTGTCTTTAATCACCATTCACCAGGTGACTGCAGCACCTCAGACCTGAGTAGCATGCACAGAAAACAGGCCGTGCAATCAAACAACTTTGGGAGATTCCGCTTATGTTCCCCTCTTAGAAACAGACTGTATAGTTTAGGATGTGATAGGATCCTGCAGTTAAGAAATGTGATTTTGCTCAACACACTGTTGCCCAAGGTTACTAGACCAGAGAAACATTGTACTTTGAATTTTTTTGTGGGACACCTCACAGCATCATGCAAAAATAAATAAATAAATAAATAAATAAATAAATAAATAAATAAGTTAAACTATGGAACACATTTCAGGAAATGCTGATTTAATACTAGTACCCTCAAGAAATCATTTCTGCAAAACGAAAAATGTTTTAATGCTTGGTAAAGAGCCATTTTATATCAGGAATGTCCTTTGATGATTAAGTGTTGTAGTATCAGGTGGATGTATATATATATATATATATATATATATATATATATATATATACTGGTATATATATCTCTCACACAAATAATGCCACTTTTCCAACCGAAGAAATGTTTATTTAGATATTTTGTGGTTTATTTGATGTTATATCATTTCGAGTTACTCCACAGCCAACAGTTATAAATGTCATTTACATTTCTCTTCTAATCACAGATACTGCAGCCTCTCAGTCTTCTGAGTCAGACCTGTCTGGCTATTTACACTTGAGGAAAAGAACAGTATCTTCCAGCTGCCTGCTAACCCACTGTTTTCAAGTCTCATTTAATTATTTTTAACAGATTGTTTTAAAGGTCACTTAAAGAGAATGTCTTATTTTTTTTCCCACACCACATGCAACTTCTGTAGTGTCATTGTATGTTATGAAAGCCAAATTGGAGAAGCTCCTTAAGAAACCTAAAAGGCTTTGTCTTTTTTTTTCTTTAATCTGAATCATATTAAATCCGTCCAAATTTTTAATGTTAGTAGCTTTGCAATTGTTTCCTCTATCAAGTATTACTCACAATTCTGCTTTTCCCCCTTAGAGATGGATGCGTATGTATTTTACCAATCTTTGCCCTGATTTCATGGCCAGGCTGTTGGAATTAGCAAGTTTTGAGTTTGGGGACCGAGTGAGGCTGTACCAGATGTGTTGAGTTTAGCCTTTAGCAAAACTGCATTAGACTTTCATCAGCATATGTCTCTGTCAGAGTGAGCAGATGAGAGCTAGGAGAGCAGCTTGAATCCCAGTCATTTTCACTAAAAGCAGCAAATAATGGATATTAAGTACTTAATTAGAGAGGGAACATTCCAGATTGGAAGGGATTCAACCACAACTTTGACGGAGCAAGTGTTCAGTTTGCATCGCCAAGAGAAAAACACTATTAAGTGGTCCTTCTGTGGATTATGCCGAAAAGCTATTTTAATCCACAAAATATCTTTCAAGTGTCTAACATGTAAGTGGATATGCTGGAGAAATTACTGCTCTTCAGATAAAATCATGACTGAACTGGACAGAATTTCCTCTTTGTCAAATGCAGATAAACCCAGTTTGGGTGCAATGGAAGTCACCGGAACAGCAGGCGTGCAATTGCTTTGTAAAGACGGACCACCTCAGCTCTGTACCAGCTCGAGCTCTAGTTGGCTGTTATACCTTAGACAAACCACAACTGTCTAGGCCTGAGTTTTCTCATCTTTACATGGAAGGGGATGGGCAAAGTCATCTCGAAAACAAACAACTTTTCTACTATTTTTGGATTTCCAGATTTTTAAAAACCTCACACATATTTCTGTAGACTATGTTTTTTTCCCATTGTTCTCTGTGGGTTGGCCCAGAGCAGTATGTGTGGCCACCTGGATGTACAGCTTCATGATTTATTATATGTATATATCAATGTAAAGCAAAATCAATGGAAGAAACAGCAGATAAACACTGAATTCAGAAAGCTTTTTTGAGCACAGTTTCAAGTTAGTCCCTTTATATATTTCTCTCATTATTTTCAGTACAACTTTATATGAGTCCTTTCCCAAATAGAAAGTGTGGTTCTGTTTCTAATTACTTCTTAGTTAGTGGTCATGTGTTTGCCATTATAATGTCAATATTTAAGGTCAACCTCCATAAGCAGATCAACTGACAAGAAGAGTCTGTGCCTAATTTCAGCCCTTCCCCTAATGCAGTGGTCGGCAAACTCACTAGTCAACAGAGCCAAATATCAACAGTACAACGATTGAAATTTCTTTTGAGAGCCACATTTTTTAAACTTAAACTTCTTCTAACGCCACTTCTTCAAAATAGACTCGCCCAGGCCGTGGTATTTTGTGGAAGAGCCAAAGAGCCGCATGTGGCTCGCGAGCCGCAGTCTGCCGACCACGGCCCTAATGAATCCTAACTTAGCTGGATTAAATGTCCACTGCTCTGGGCTCACTTTTCTTCTGCAGTCAAAGCTTACAAGGCATCTTCTTCCCTTTTAAAATCTCTTTCTAAAAGGTTGCACCTCTTTGTGTAGTTGCTCCTGAGTTTACTGACATAACACATTTTATTTTTAATAACTGTGACATTTCTCTTTCCTCTTAACAATGGATTCTTCTGAATTTCCCCCTCTTCAAAACTCTTACCCTGACATTTTCCTGGGCTTTTGAATATAGTTGATTCTCCAAAGTATTTCATGGATGAATGTAAGATGAAAGTTACTGGTGATCTGGAAAAGGCATGAGGATAATGTAAGTATTTTAAAAGCAGAATAAATATAATGGCACAATGAAGTCAGGATATCTTGGGAAAGACACACAAAATACAGGATACGTAGAAACTCTGGAAACAGAAATTAACGTAGAATGTCATCTAAGACACCTTCAATCTGTAGGAAGAAAATGAGTGTTATCAGTGTTGCCAAGTTTAATGGTCACTGTGTATAGGAGGTTCTGTGTTTTAAAGTGTTGGCTAATTCATTCCTAGACTATTTTCCTGAAGTAATCATCCAGGTTTAGCTGCATGTAGGAGAAAACAAAACAATAATGTCTTAAACTAGCTAGAGTCGTGTTCCTCTCTTACTAAGGTAAACCTGGAGATGGGCATCCAGGGATGGGATGGGATGTTGGCTTGACAACATTCTCAGCAGCAGATTTCCACCTTTCTGTGCCATTCTAGTCAATAGCAGAAAAACAAAAGGAAAGCCTTTCACCAGCTGAAACTGCCTGCCTGGAGTCCCACGCAACCCTTCTGCCTGCCTCTGACCCAGTAGGTCTGGGTCAGGCAAGAGAAACTGGGAAAGACATGTTAGTAGTGTTGGCAATGTACCCAGCTTAACGTGGGTTTCCTTTACTAAGAGGAAGGGGAGAAGGGATTTTTGGGATGGGCAAAAAGAACTATGCGAATACTGATGAAATCCCACATTTTGTTAATGAGAAAACTGAGTCCTGGTGATATTAAAGGATTTACCAAAGTTCACATGACAATGATACAAAATAGAAATAAGACATACTATATGGCAGAGGCATCAACATCTGGGGAAGGTTGAGTGGACACTTACGTCCCTCCTAAAAGGTGGCATTTACCTTGATCCATAGTTCTCAACTCATGATGTCTGGACCTGGGTCACCTGAGAACTTGTTGGAAATGCAAAATCTTAGGACCCACCCGAGACCTACTGAATCAGAAACCCTGGGGATGGGGTCCAGCACCCTGTTTCAAGAAGTACTTCAGGTGATTCTCATATTATTAGAGGCTGAGAATCACAGCCCTTGATAATGTTACCGTGGCCCATGGTCTTGCCTTTGGCCTTGCGAGCTCATATGTCCATCTCACGTGCCAGGGTTAATTCAGAGATGCTGGCTCACGCTAACAACACTCACATAGCACCAACAAAAAAGTCATTTCATTGGCTTACAATCAAAACCAGAACTGGTCAGGGAGACCAAAAGAATTCTTGGGTAATTTTATGGGAAAACAAATTAGTGGAATGAAACTTGGAGAGCATGTTCTAGTTTCATGTTTCTAGACTATAAGTCAAACTATTTTATGCTATTGGGACTTCTAAAGGCTTAGTAAATTTATAGTCATATAATGCTAATGGAACTGGGGGACAATATTCACATAATTCAGGCCAGCCTTGTCCAATAGAACACTAATGCAAGCCACATGTGATGTAAAATTTTCTAGTAGCCACATAAATAAAGTATAAAGAAATAGATAAAATTCAATATATTTTTAACTCAATGTATCAAAAATATTTCAGCATGTAACTAATATAAATTATTTATATATTTTACATTCTTTTTTAAATGATATATTTGAAATTTGGTGAATATGTTAGCACATGTCAATCAGACTCGCTACATTTCAACGGCTCAGGGTCCATATGTAGCCATTGGCGACCTGAGTGCATAGGTTGGCCTAGGTTATCTTTCCACTTTCTCCCAGTTTTATTAAGAAACCAGTTTGGCCTGGCCAGTGTTGCACAGTGGTTGAGTGTCAACCCATGAACCAAGAGGTCACTCGTTTGATTCCCAGTCAAGGCACATGCCCAGCTTTCGGGCTTGATTCCCAGTAGGGGGCGTGCAGGAGGCAACCGACCAATGATGTTTCTCTCTCATTGATGTTTCTATCTCTATCCCTTTCCATTCCTTTCTTTCTAAAAATCAATAAAAACATATTTTTAAATATATTTTTTATTGATTTCATAGAGGAAAGGAGAGGGAGAGAGAGAGAGATAGAAACATCAATGATGAGAGAATCATTGATTGACTGCCTCCTGCATGCCCCCCACTGGGGATCGAGCCTGCAACCCGGATGTAACCTTGACTGGAATCGAACCTGGGATCTTTCAGTCCACAGGCTGACACTCTATCCACTGAGCCAAACCAGCTAGGGCAAAAACATTATATATATTTATTTTAAAAGAAACCAGTTTGGTGAGTCATATCAATACTTTTTATTAAAGACAATAAATGTAAATTAGAATAGAATAATATAGAATGGAGACTATAAAGAGGCATTTTTTTCAAGAGTGCTTGTGTGTCATAGGTGATAATGTGAAATGTGTTTCTTATTGTATATCACACTTGAAAGTTTGAAAGCCTTCTCTCTATGTTGATCTAATTTATTCCCTTGACAGGTTATTTCATAAATGTAGACATGCTAAGTTCTACTTACCTATTTCCCTACTGACAGATATTTAAATTATTTTTCATTTTTCTCTTTTACAGAAAATAAAACATACTTCATGTATTTTCCTAAATATTTTTTTTTTAGTAAATACATTAAAGTATAATTGCTACATGAAATGTTGCAGTAGGTGGGTTTTCATTTTTTTAAAAATATTACCACAGTGCTCTCCAGTGTATCTGTATTTATACCTTCACCAGCAGTTTATGAGAATACATGTTTTCTTGCATTTTCACCAGCACTACATAATTTCAAGTTTTTATTTTTGAAAATCTGAATGGTGGAATAGTTACCTTGTTTTAATCATCACTTCTCTCATTATTATGATGTTAGATAAACTTTTCTTCACTCATATTTTAAGCATTTTAATTACACTATATGTGAGCATAATGAGCTATGTAAGGAGTGTTACACATACCCTCATGTGTAATCTTTAGGAAATCTATCACTTTCTTTCCCACAGCTTTTTTCCTCCCTGAAAGCAACCACTTCCAACTCTTCTGTCTGTTTATTTTGGTGTTTACATTTACCTATTAAATAACATTTGAATTAACCTCTTACATTAATGAAGACTTAACTCTCTCCCACACCTTCACTCCTATGGCACACTTAGTCCTTCATATTTTCCCATTCTCCCAGTATCATAATTTTGCATACATCAGTAGTTAGTGCTTGCATTTTTATTACTGTGTAAGCACTATTTATGGCTGAGTCATGTAATACTATGAATCTTTTCCTCTACACTTTCCTTTGCTATGCAAGGCTAAATATTGACATCTTTTCCCACTGATTTTAAATTTCTATACTTACCATTAATTCAGGCTAAACTCTTCGAAAAATATCTAGACAGCAGCATTTTTGGATGCGTCAAGGATTTTATTCATTTTCTGAGAAATCTTTTCTCCAGATTCTTGTTAACCTACTCTGTTATCGAATGGCTCTCCTTATGGAGACAGAGATTATTGTTATTTATTAATTAGTTGCTTAATTAAATAAGATTTTGATGTTGTTCTTCAACTTATTTTTTTATATTTATAAACTTTACTTTCTAAAATTCTGTATAACCTCCTCTTAATTTGCTTTTTTTTCTTCTGAATTCTTGATTTGAAAGCTTAGTTTATTTCAATTAGAAATAGAAACATTTAAGAGTGCACATTTTCCTCTGAGAATTATTTCGCTGTGTCCTGCAGCATCCTGCATTTCTTTCTTCTAGTGTTCCTCATTTCTAAATAGTGTAAGAGAGTATTTTGTTTTCTTCTTTGATCTAGGAGTTATTTGGAAATGAGGTGTTTCATTGAAAGATATTAAGATTTTGTTGGGGTAGATGGAGGGCTTTCCACCCCTCCCCTCCCCGTCTTAAACAGCAAACATTTATTTCTCCCAGTTCTGGAGGCTGGGACGTCCAAGACCAAGGTGCCAGCAGATCCTATGTCTGATGAGGGTCCTGTTTGCAGATTGCCTTCTTGTTGTAATCTCACATGGTGGAGAGCAGAGAGGACAGAGTGAGCAGTCCTGTCTCTTTTTCATAAGGGCACTAATCCCATTCAGGAGGGCTCCACCCTCATAACCTAATTAACTTCTCAAGGCCCATCTCCTGATACAGTCACAGATTTCTTTCTTTTATTTTTTAAATGTTTATTGAATTTATTGGGGCAACATTGGTTAATAAAGTTACATAGGTTTCAAGTGTACAATTCTATAATACATCATCTGTATATTGTATTATGTGTTCACCACCCAAAGTCAAGTCTCCTTTTGTCACTATTTATCCCTCCTTTATCCTCTCCTACCTACCCCCACCCCCCTTTCCCTCTGGTAATCACCGTACTGTTGTCTGTGTCTATGAGGTTTGTTTTTTTGCTTAATCCCTTGACCATTTTTTTCACCCAGCCTCCCAACCCCTCCCCTCTGACAGCTGTGAGTCTGTTCTCTGTATCTATGAGTCTTTCTATTTTGTTTGTTCGCTTATTTTGTTCATTAAATTCCACATATAAGTGAAATCATATGATACTTGTCTTTCCCTGACTGGCTTATTTCATGTAGCTTAATACTGGTGGAGGCTAATTTTTTAAACAATCTTTTTATTTTAGAAAAGTTTTAGATTTACAGAAAATTTAGAAAGGTAGTACAGAGAATTCCAGTATCCAGTTTCCCCCATTGTTAACCTCAGTGTGATACATTGTCACAATCAAATACAAGACAAACACAATTGTTAACTAAAGTCCATACTTCATTTGCATTTCTTTAGCCAAAGGCATGGCCCAGCCTTTCCAAGTCAAGCTTCTATCCTCAGAGGCACCGGCCTGGGGGCATTTCCTTCTTGCTGTTGACCTGAGGAAGGTGGGGAGTGACAGGCAGGGGTCAAACACCTGATTGTTCACACACATTAATCTTCCCCATTTGCCTTTGAACCAAGTCTAGTCAGTAACTATCTGGATGTCAGTACCTATCTATAGTATCAGTTGTAGCTCTCATCTTCCAGGCAGTGGTTTCCTCCAGTAGGATTCCCTCCCCCCCCCCCCCGCCCCCCCTATTTTCCCTCTTCTAGAGCTTCCTCTCTCTGATTTACTGTGGACTCTCCTTGTTTTTCAGTGCAGTTAAGGGTGTAATAATTTATTTTTATATATTCGCTGTTTCTAGAGGTATGAATTGGAAAATGGATTGACTAAAGTATATTCTAATTCTTTCTTTTGAACCTACCATATATTTTAAATGTGTGTTTGTCTGTAAAATACCAGTATTTAAGGATTAATTTTTAAGTTTTCCCCCAGAAATGAGAAATAATATAAATAACTTGGTTTTTAGATCACCTCTTAGAAAACTGGCATCATCACTGGGACACAAGCTGTAAAGACATTTTTTTGTAAACCATTATAACTCTTTTTATTAGAAAAATGCATTTCATAGACTATGGCAATATTTTGAACCATTACTATTTTTTTTTCCACTTCTCTGTTATTTTTCCATGTGGCTACACATTATAGCTGGCCTTATTTTCCCAAAATAAGACTTTTTAAGGGGTTAAATTTCCAATATTTTAGATGTCACAAACTAGCAAAATTTCCAAAATAAATTTGAGGAATCAAGAGAAATAGAACAAACTGCATCAAGTTATTTCATAAAGTAAGGCCAATTTATCAGCAAAGAATACAATATCAGAACATAGGACAGTTCTCCCAGAATCCACGAAAGTTTCCTCACAGACTGGCACTCATTTCAATAGAAGCCCTTGGTCCCCTACACGTGGGGGGACCTTTTTCAGATGTAAGACACAGCTGAGCCAGACTCCTGACCTAATTAAAGAAGCTTTCTTAGACTGTCTGTTTTAGTTTGAGCTATTATTTTTAAATTTTGAGCTATTATTTTTAAATTAAGTGCATTGAGGTAACATTGGTTAATAACATGATATAAACTTAAAGTATACAACATTATACTTTGATACCTCTATAATATACTGTTGCTCACCACCAAAAGTTGCTTCCTTTTGTTACCATATACTTGACCCTTTTACTCAATTTGCTCTTCCTCCACCCTCCTTTCCCTATGGTAACCACTATTTTGTTGTCTGTACCTCTGAGCTTATTTTTGTTTCATTTTGTTAGTTTGTTACTTCTTTGTTTTATATTCTACATATAAGCAAAATTATGTTTTTTTCAATCCTTTTCTGTCTGACTTATTTCACGTAATTAACATGATGCCCTCAAGATCCGGCCATTTTGTCACAAATGGCAATATTTTATCTTTTTGTGGATGAGTAGTATTATGTCTATATCTATATCTATATCTATATCTATATCTATATCTATATCTATATCTACATCTAATCACATCATCTTTAACCATCTGTCAGTGGAGGAAAAGGAACCCTTGTACACTTTTGATCAGATTGTAAATTGGTGCAACCACTTTGGAAAACAGTATGGAGGTTCCTTAGAAGTTTAAGAATAGGATGACCATATGATCCGGGAATTCCTCTTCTGAGTATTTATCCAAACAGTATGAAAACACTAATTTTAAAGATATAAGTACCCCTATGTTCATTGGATCATGCTTTACAACAGCCAAGAAGCAGGCTGTTATTTGGAGGGTGCTTTAGTATGTGAGTTTGACTCTTTGTAAGCATATTGCTTTTGTCTTCATACCTTTTTGGCATTTCATATTTTTCTAATTATTGAAGGAATAAAAAGATGTTGTACACCTGGTTATTCAACCAAAAACAGATTGCACATCCAAAAAGGGCGATTGCTTTAATGAAGAAGGATTCTAACATGAGGAACAAAGGTACTGAGATGTGAATCATTGCACTAGGTGCAGTTTGGGGAAGGAGAAGATCAAGGATTCATTTTGGTTCACGTTCAGTTATAAAACCTTTAACATTGCCATGCACAAATGCAATTACATAGCTGGACTATATGAGACTGGAGCTCTAGAAACTAGGCTTGGCTGGAGACATCACTTTGTAAGTCACTGGAATATACTTGATTCATAGAACATAAACATGGGCGAGATACTTAAAGGAGTTTAGAGTAACAGCAGAAGTGGTTTACCTGTAGGGAACTTAAGCATCAAGAAGTTGGATAAAGAAGGAAGAGGTGGCAAAGAGACCTGAAGTGGGTGCTAGAGAGAAGAGAAGATTCCTAAAGTCAGAGAAGGAAATATTCCAAGAAGGATGGGTAGGAGTTAGCCTAGTGGGATATTGCTAAGAGGTCAAGTAAAGATGGGGACTGAAAAATGTTCTTGGAATTTAGAGACATAAAGGCCGTTGGTAACAGTTATTAATACACCAACTCCCAATTTTATTATGTTTCTGGATTCTGCAGGTGAGGAATTCAAACAGGGCAGTGTGAGTGTTTGTCTCTGCTTCCCCATGTCTGGGACTCTGCTGCAAAGACTTGGAGGCTAGGAGTGACTCTGGCCTTGCATCTGGAAACATCTGCAGGTTCATGCTAACATATCTGTCGCTTGGGCGGGAAGCCTGGGAGACTAGGACACTTAACCCCCGTGACTACACGTGGCCTCTCCTTGTGGCTTGGTTTGGCAACTCAGGCTCTAAGCTATGTTTTCAGAGAGCAAGGCAGAAGTTGCACCTTTTCTGAACTGGTCTTAGAAGTCACTGCCTTCTGTTGGTTACAAGTGAGTCTTATGATTCAAAGGGAGAGAGCATAGACCTTCACCTCTCTCCTAGAGGAGTTTCAGAGTGTTTGTGGGCATGTTTTAAGACTGTCATCAGGACCTTAATACCAGTCTCAAGGGAGAGGAGGGGCCAGACTAAAGGGGGTTGCAGGGTGATAGAAAGTGACAGGGGCCACTTGAGTACAAATTAATTTTATAATTAAAATCAAGAAAAACTTGAAGTTTGTTTGAGTCTGACATAAACGGGATGCAGAGAATAGTGAGGGATTTTAATATCCCTCAAAATTGAGACAGCTGGTCTGAGTCTGCATTTGGAAACTGCACACTCAGCCTTTGAATCAAGCATCTTAAAATAATTCCCCAGTAGGTTTTTAAAAAGTAAACTGCAAACTCTTAGGATAGCTGGTGGAAACAATGATCACACCCATTTAACAGGGAATGGAAACGGTCAATGGCTTCTTAGGCTCTGGAAGTGTCAAAAATAAAAGCAATGCTTGTGATGAGGCTCTGTGGTCCTTATGTGTGAAAAGATGTGTACATGGAAGACAATCAAATCTTGCTGTCAGACACAGTATTTTTCTAACTTCCTCAACAATTTTGATTTCCTTTTCTAACTTCAAATTCTGTTTCACTTTTGTAATAACCTTCAACATTGGCACATAAAAGTATACATTCCACATTTTATATAGCATTGCAATTCTCTTGACATAATTATAAGTTTATAGCTAATATCACATCTTGAAAGACTATGTAGAAATTTGCAACAGAATAACTCCAACAACATCTTTAAAACTCAGAAATTATTTTTTCTTTCATTGTTTAGTTAAAGCCCCCAAAGCTCAATGGAATCAGAAGACATTTTTGTTATTTGTCATAAAATTGACCACAAACTAATTTTAAATTACTGTTAACATGAGCTAAAATTTGGTTCTGGCCATTATTTACTGACTTGCTCTTTTATTCACCCGTTCATTTGTTTATTCAGTCAATAGTTGCATGTTTACATTTTTTATCTTTCCCACCTTGCTTTAAAAAAGGAACTTCTAAAATTTAGAATAGGTTAGAATTCTAGAAAAGTTACAAATACTCATATACATCACATCACACGCAGTCTCCCCCATTGTTAACTTCTTACATTAGTAGGATTTATTTGTCATAACTAGTGAACAAATATGGATGATTATTTTTAACTGAAGTCCATACTTTAGTAGGACTTTCTTAATTTTTACCTAATGTTATTTTCCTGTTTCTGGATATTATATTACACTTAGTCACCATGTCCCCTTAAGCTTCTTTATACTGTGACAGTTTCTAGGGTTTTCCTTATTTTTGATGACTTTTTGAGGAGTCCTGGTCAGAGATTTTGTAGAACGTCTCATTCTTTGGATTAATCTGAGGTTTTTTTTCTCATGACTAGACTGGTTCTTGCAAGAGGAAGACAAGAGAGGAAAAGTGCCATTTTTATCAAAGGTACATACTATGGATGTGACTTATTGAGGAAGTTAAGCCTGGACACATGGGTGGGGTATAGCTTGTCCTGTTTCTCCTCCATAAAGTTCCTCTTTCGTCCTTTTCATACTGTCCTCTTTGGAAGGAAGTCATGAGCATAGCCCACACTGAAGGAGTGGGCAGTTAGGTTTCACTTCCTTTAGGCGGCAGTATCTAGCCAAATCTTCACTCTGTCCTGTGCTTGAAAAAACCCACGTTAGACTCCAAAAATGAGATAATTCATATAAAGCACTTACAACGATGGCTGTCACATAGTAGGTGCTCAAATGCAATTTATTTCTTCCCTCTCCCAAGAAGCTTACAATATAATAATAATGCATTTGGAAAAAATACGATATAGAATGTAAAAGCATAAAATTATTTTTCAGTTTATTATGAGATATTTCAACATATAGATCATTCTAAAATTTATATAATGCATATACCAAGCAATTTTAGTAGCCGGTCCCATTTTGCTATATGTTCTTAAGATTATTTTTTTTTAATTTTAGAGATAAAATACTGCTGTTATGGGATCTATAAGAATATCCTCTCTGACTTCTGGATACCACTGCTAGCTATATAAATAATCACTATAGCAAAGAAAACTTTAATTTTCATGCGTGTGGGCTATATTATTTCTCTATCTGGATTAAGAGAATTTTACTTCTTTTCTTGTTCTGATAACTTTTAATTGTTCCCCCCGCCCCCAAGAAAATAAATTTGGATTTAGTGTTACATTGATCAGAAACAGGAGAGACTCCTTAGAAATCAAACTGAAAATCCAGTTTCTCTATATACAAAGCTATAAGTCAGTTTTCTAACCAGGAAAAGAGGGAATATATCTGCTGTAAGTTCCCAATTGTTTAGGCAAGGCTCAAAAGTTAATTGAAGTAAGATGGCAATGGTGACAGGAAGAAGTAGGAGATGCAGCTAGACTTTGATGAGTTTTTGATTGGCTGCTGATTCCATAAAGGCTGTGCTGCAGGGGCAGAGGTGGAAAAGAATAGATAAGCTTCCTATCTAGGCAGGAGCCTGACACATTGAGGAGCGAATCCTACTGCCCTCATAGGATGGGGCTGACATCGCGTTTCCTGAGGAACTTACACTCTCCATCTAGGTGGATGGGTTTCAAACGGTGGTGTGCTTCAGAATCATGGAGAGGGACATGTGAAACTTTAGATCCATGGGCTCTCCTTCCCCTCCCCAGAGAATCTGACACTGTGGTATGTTTCCCAGGATCTTGTATTTGTCTGGTTCTAATCCATGAGTTCTGAGGACCACACTCATCATCCAGGTGCTTCTGCTTGAGAGGATGTTTGCATTCATCACGTTTGACTGGTTCTTGAACTAAACTCACTATGAGCAAGGCCACAGCATTATCTTGAAGGAGAAGTTAGAGTCCGGGTCCCACTGCTCTTGGACAATATCTCTGCTTTTAGTATTTCCCACTTGTACACAATGCCTGTGTTTCTACCAGGCAATAGAAATGAGGAGCTGAACAAAGATAGCAGGACCTGAAAGAAAGTGCCAAAAAATGACAAGTGTTGTGGAGGCAAAATCTGCAGATCATCGAGAGAATGAGAAGGTAGCCTGGCTGGCATGGCTCAGTGGTTGAGTGTTGACTTATGAACAAGGATGTCACAGTTTGATTCCCGGTCAGGGCACATGCCTGGGTTGCTGGCTTGATGCCTAGTAAGGGGGTGTGCATGAGGCAGCTGATCAATGATTCTCTCTCATCATTGATGTTTCTATCTCTCTCTACCTCTCCCTTCCTTTCTGAAATATATATATATATATATATATATATATATATATATATATGGAGAGAGATAGAGAGAGAGAGAGAGAGAGAGAGAGAGAGAGAGAGAGAGAGAATGAGAAGACAGACAAACCATAGACAGGGAGAAAATATTGGCAAAAGACACATCTGATAAAGGACTATTACCCCAAATAGTCAAAGAACACTTTAAATTCAACAATAAGAAAACAACCAACCTAATTAAAAAAATGGGCCAAAGTCCTTAAGACGTCTCACCCAAGAAAATATACAGATGACAAGCATATGAAAGGAGACTCCACATCATCTGTCATCAGGGACGTGCCAACTAAAACAAGAGTGAGACATCTACACACGTATTAGATTGGCCAAAATCCAGAACACTGGCAATAGCAAAGGATCGTGGAGCAATAGGAACTCTCATTTGTTGCTGGGTGGGAATGCAAAATAGTACAGCCACTTTGGAAGACAGTTGGAGGTTTCTTAGAAAACTACACATACCCTTACCCTACAATCCAGCAATTGCACACCTTGGTATCGACCCAAAGGAGTTGAAAAATTTCGTCCAAAAACCTGCACATAGGTATTTATAGCAACGCTATTCATAACTGCCAAAACTTGGAAGCAACCAAGACGCCCTTCAGTGGGTGAATGGGTAAAGAGAATGTGGTACATCCAGAGAATGGACCATTATTCAGCACCAAAAAGAAATGCACTATCAAGTCAAGAAAAGACATGACGGAAACTCAAATGCGTCTTAATAAATGAAAGAAGCCACATCTGAAAAGGCTACAATGCTATGTGATTCTAAGTGTATGACACTCTGGAAAAGGCAAAATTATGGAGACAGGAAAAAAGACCAGTGGTTGCCAGGGGTTAGCGGGAGGGAGAGATGAATTGGCAGAGCCCAGAGGACTTCTGAGGCAGTGAAAATGCTCTGTATGATGCCTTAATGATGGAAACATGTCCTTATACATTTAAAAGAGATCTACAGGCCCTAAAGACTTGGCAACTGACGGGTTGCTTGTGGGAATTGGAAGGTAAATATTAAAAAATGAGACTGAATTTGCTGGCCTTGCACCTGAGAGGGTGCTAGCTCACAAAAAAACAAAAACAAAACTATATTTTGTAAATTTTAAAATGCTGTGCAATTGGAAGGTGTCATTTAGCAGTAAAACATGTAAGCACAAAACCCACTGCTATTGCTGTGAGCTGAAATTTCCCAGAAGAGCAATTTCTTAGCCCACAATTTATTTTAAAGGGATTTCTGAGTCTCTTAGGGTGAAAACAATATTTGCTAGCAGTGAACTGGAATGAGAAGAACTGAATTATAATTTTATAGATATGATTTTAAATTCACATTTCGAAGCATGACCCACATCACTTTATTATCCAAGTGACAAAACCAGACTTCACATTTTCTCATGCCACAAAATATACATGTGGTTTTCAGATAATGGATGAATTAGAACTCGAGGAGAAAGAGAGAAAGAATGTGTCCGAGGTTAGAGTGTTGCTAGAGAGGTGTAATGACTTTCAGATTTCCATTCATTTAGCTCTTAGCAGATAAGAGTTTTAAGGTTATCCCTAAAGAAGGTAAATTGGTGAAATGGAGCTAGTTGTCTTCAAGAAGTTTAAGAAAGCCAGAAGGAAATAAATGTTCACAGCTAAAATAGCCAAGTAAACTCTGGTTTTCATTGTTCATAGTCACTCCTTATCTCACCCCACCCCCCTCCCCCGCCAGGATTTCTTGATTAAAAGGAAAGCTATTCAGAATGTTGAAGAGCCTTATCAACTCAATTCTACCAGTTATACAAGATCATGGTTAAGGTGACATGCAGCACCTACAAGAATGGCTAACTATGTCAAATTACAGCTTTTAAAATGCCAAATGAGAACTCTGTTCAGTTAAGTCCTGTTCAGGCCTCAGCTGGATTTCTAGTAGAAAACCTCTTTAAATTAGATTTGAATTTGTAACTCAGAGAGGGAGAAACTAGACGGTGCTGCAAGAGGACATGGGTTAATGATAGGTACATGCATGACCTTTCACAGACATCCGTGTCCCATCTCCCACTGGAAACGTTTGTACATGCCAAGAAATACCTGCAGAATCATTAAGTAAAGAGGGGTTGATTTTATTCCTGTATCAGGGGGTCACGTTTTTCTCAAAAATTTACCTAAGGCTGATTTAGCATTTATACATCGATACTGTTTTAGCTACCATTGCTGTGAAACGAAACACTCCCAAACTTAGTGTCTGAAAACACCAGCCATTCATTGTTTCTCAAAGTGTGTGGTACATCTGGGCAGTTCTGCTGATCTGGGCTGGGCTGGGCTGGACTGATACGGACAGGCCTCTGTCCTGGGCCCGCAGTTGCTGGCTTGGAAGCGGGCTGGTGTTGGAGGGCCTTGCTAGGATGACTCAGCTCTGTGAGGAGTCAGCCAACAGGCAGCCTAAGCTTTTTCTGCTGCCAGTGGAAGGATTCCAGGAGAGACCGTGAACATAAACAAGGTCTCTTGAGGCCTGAGCTTGGAACTAGCATGTGGTCACCCCTGCTTCTATTGGCCAAGGCAAATCACAGCCAGCTCAACTCAAGTGGGGGGTCGGGGGAGACTCCATATCTTGATGGGAAGAGACACAAAGTCACATTTCAAGCGATGTGCAGACAGACAGGGAGGGGTTGAAAATTGGGGTAATTCCTCCCCCCTCCCCCAATTTCCCAAAAGTCCTGTTTCCGAAATCAAACTGCCCAGTATCACGTAAGGTCTTTGCCGGCGTTCTTTACTTTTCTCGCAGTCTGTCCGTTTTCCCAGCAGGAAGCACACCTATTTTTTCACAGTTCCCTCCACAAATTATATTTTTACACCAATAACTCCAAGTACCAGTAGTGCTTTTATTTCTCAAAAAGCGTTTTTCCCCTTTTTACTATGATTATCAACAGAAGCCTTCCACTCTCCATTGCTGTCCTTTTCCAAGTTGCACAAAACACGCTCTAGAATGTGATGAACATTCGTTTGACATTCCTAAGCAAGCTTACATTAATTCTTGTTCCCCGCTGAATTTCAAACAGGATCCTCCACATTGACATTAAAAAAAAAAAAAAAAATTAACATTTGCAGCGATGGCGCAATCCGCTGAGGCGTGGGTTGCTGCTCCGCCTCGCCACATCTTTCCCCTTGTTCTTTTTTTAGAAAGAGCAAAGAGGAGAGATTTGGCAGGGCAATTGGAGCTGCCACTCAGCGCGGCTCCGGAGACTGAAGGGCAGCAGGACCATATTGCATCCTAACTGGCAGCAAATCCTCCCTTCAAGGTCTCCCTGCAGAAAGGCAGGCTAGCTGGGCCCTCCCCCCCGGCCGACGCCTGTCCTGTGCGCTGGAGATAACTTCCCAGCCGTGAAACGGCAGCTACGTTCCATTTTTTCTGAATGCTTCTACAAGGCTTCTCTTTAATCCGTTCCTTTGCCCCCAAATAAGATTTTTCCCCTTTTGTCGTTCACAATAATGCCGTCAGCGCAGAGAAGCCAAGCTTCTTGATGGAGGCGCGTTGGGATGCGTTTGTTCATAACCTTTTCCTTTCTTTCTCCTTTAATGTTAGCGTTTGTGATTTTTAATGGACAAGGCCCGGTGCAACAGGGAGAATTTCCTTCTGCGGCGATTGTCCACGCCTTCGCTCTTGCTTATTTTTTTATCATGTCCCATCACCATTATTACTCATTATATTTATCTCTGTGTTTAGCAGGCAGACTTGCTTGGTGACTATAAAGGTGTAATGAGCAATTTGGGTTAATGATTTTCTGCAGCTGCTCAAAACAGTTGGTACTAACGTCATCATCATTTACGCTTCCCAAAGAAATCCGAATGAGGCATCAGATGTAGACTGAATTGGCTTTGCTTGTTGGATGGAGGGAAGGGGAAGCAGGATGGGGGTGGGCTGTGGAGCTCTCATTCCCCTATTGGATGGATGCTAGCAGGGGAGCCTCTGCATTAAGGAATCGTGGGTGTCGGGGGGAGTGGGAGGGAGAAAAAAATGAATTAATGAATCACAACAAAGGAATGTACGGAGTTGCCATCTTGATGAAAGGGTATTGCTTTAATGGAGTTGAGCATTCATTTTCACACAGTTGTGCAGTCTATTGGTGAACTAAAAAATACAGGAGACCAATGCCTTTTCATCTCCCTTAGGGAGTAAAGAACTGGTGCAGACAACAGAACTCTGGATTGGGAGCAGAGTGATAGGGTTCCATGTTTCCACGAAGCAGCCTTTAGCCGTGTGGACTGGAGCGATGAGTCTAACTTCTCTGGGAAGCCCTTCTGAGTGAGCCTGGGAATACTGAACACTTCGCAGGAGGGTTTCGGGAAGAAGGCACAGTGTGTAGCGGCGCTGTGCTGTCAGCTGTTACTAGTATCCGTTTCTACAGGCCTTCTCATTGGATTTCGTGTCTGAATACAAATCAGAAGGTTTCTCCACTTACACAAACGGCATTTGACCTCTCTTGGTTTTCTCAGCACATTATCTATCTTAAAAGGTCCCCGCCACCGATGTTAATTCACACTTCCAGTCTTCCCCTTACTCAGTCCCTGGCTCTTGTCAGTATTAGGGAGGCCGTGTAACATAATGACTGTTTCACGTCGTGCTGGTTACATTCATGCTTTCGGAATCCAGAACTTGACAGGAAAGCAATTTAAATTTGGCAGCCTGTAGACTCACATCAGGACAGTTCAAGATAACATTTTGAAAAATAAATTTGTTTTGAATTTCCTCCCAGCCCCGTCTACCTCTCTCAGATATGCCCGTGATAAGGACAGGCTCATCAACACCCTCTCCTTTTACACCTGCTGCCCTCCTCTTTAGGATATTCTGTGTTCCGACCCCTGCTTGACTTCCTTACACCATAACGTCATCTATGTGCCCCTGATGGCAGAAACCATGCCTCCTTCTCCAATGGAAACCCATACCAGGAATATTGAGCTCATTATCACAGCTTGTTAGATGGGTAGACATGACTATGAGGAGATAGCCAGGCTGCTCAGTTAATTGGAGCTAAAGGGTTAATTAGTGTAAATGATTTCATGGATTGCGTCTCCCAGACTTCAAATTTGCCGTCTGGCTGGCACCACACAAAGTCATAATCTGTGGAAGTGGCAGATGGTGGGGGAGCTTATAATCCTGGGGCAGGCCTTGAGGGTAGGGGAGGTGGGCAGATATTTCTGGACATGCAGCCTTGATATGCTGTCCTCATAGTCTTGCGAGAGTTGAAAGCACCCCCCACCATCACCCAAAAGATTGCTTGGCACATTTTCATTTCACAGTTTTATAAGTGCTCTGAAAACTAATGACTAATGTTTATTGAGCCCCGATTTTGGCAGACACTAATAAGCTATCCTATATGGAGGTGCTATTTTTAAATTTTCCTTTAGAGAAGGGGAAATCAAGATAAAAAGTGATTAATAAGTAGCATAAAGTTACAGGCAGTAAATGGAAGAGCCAGGACTCAAACGGAGACATTTTGACTCCAGATTCTATGTTAATTACCACACTAAAATGTTATCTATAAGAGCTCAAAAAAAAAAATCTTCATGTTTTCCTATGACGTTGAGATAGATGTTTCCTGGAGACATGGAAGTGTGAGCCACAAATGTCTGTAGGCCTTTATGACAACTCTAGGCGTAGGCCTATAGAATTGGGGGCGCTCAGGGTACATGTCAGTGGAGAAAGGCCCCAGAAATTACTAACGTCAGTTCCCTGAAGAGAGTGCCTCTGTGTTCCCTAGGACAAGAACGTCAGGATATGCATAAAACCATTGTAGGAGTACAGCACAGGTATTTTAGATGTGTCGTTGGGAGAGAAGTTTTCCCATCAGGCAAACTGGTGACAACCTCATGGAAAAGAACTAGACAAGGATGCAAACTTGAGAAAATGCCATAGAGGTGGGCGTCAATTAGGCTCAAGGTTCCCCTCAAGAAGTAATTCTTGGTCTAATCTGGCTCTCACATGATTGATCAGCAAGGACCTGGGGTTCCTTGCCATCAGGTATGACTGTAACTTGTATCTAGAAGACTGTTTCAGTTACTGTGGCTGCTATTAATTACTGCAAAACTCAGTGGCTGAAAACAACCATAATCATTTACTTTCTCCTACATTTTCTGTGGGCCAGGAATTCAGGAGCGGCTCAGGTAGACACTTATGATGTGTAGTCTTTAGTGAGGTTTCAGTGTGTAGTCTCTAATGACCGTCGATTCTGGTCAGGACTGAGTTCATTTTACTTCTTCGTTTTTATGTCTGGCATTGGGGTTGGGAAGACAAACAGCTGGATGCTAGACAGTGGCATGCTAGGGGCAACTATTACACACTCAGGAATTGTGTGAGCTGAGTATTAAGCTTTTGGTAGCTTGAAATAGACCATGGTGGGAGTATTTACATCATGGAAATCAGCAAAGGCTGTAAATAAGGACTTTTCTTTTTCAGAGAGCTATTTCACCTGCTATTTACCATGAATTTTGTTTCTATTTGAAATGTATTTGAATTTTAAGGGGTTGTGTATAAGAAGAATTCAATGGATTCGAGCAATTAACTACACTTGAGAGGAATAGAATAGAGTACTTAATGATGGTTTACAGTAACAGAAACTTTTACAGTAGTTAAAAGCATTTGGTTAATAAACAGGACCTCTTTTTATTGCTCTGTTTGGCATCCCAGTCTTTTAAAAGGCAACATAACCAAGTAATTATTACACTTGGTCAAAAAAAAAATAAGGTTAGTACATATTGTCTTGAACATTATATTTTATGTATGTTACCTCTCTGGCCCCTGGTGGGCTATTAGAATTTTTTCCTGGACTTTGTAGCATACATGGTGGTTTTATGTATAGTGTGTCATTTCTTTTTATAATAACATTGCAAACATACAAATTATGAGACCTACTTAAAAATAAGAAAACAACTTAAGAATGCATTTCTTGGTCAAGGGTGCCTCGGAGCTGAAATATAGCTCTTTTAATGATAATTTTAGTATTTGTTTCCAGTAGGATGCCTTGTTTGCAAGAAACAGAAGACAAAACTTAAAGTGTCTTAAAAGGAAGTACAGATATTGCTATCAAGTTCTCTAGAGGTGGCACAGCTTCAGGGTTGGTTAATTTAGAGTTTCAGTGGCTTTCTAAAGCACCCGGCTTCTTTCCCTTTGTTTTCTTTGCTGTCCTCAGTGTATTAGCTTTGTCGCTAATGCCACGCAATGTCATTATACAGCCTTATAATCAAACATGACAATTCTAGCAGGTTTGTTTTTTTAATGGTATCTTTAAAAAAAAATCAATAAAACTTTTCCCAAGAGCAGTGACATTATCCCAAGACTTGTGCTGAAAGATCCCTTATTAAATTAATCACTTCAAGGAATACCACTTGAAGACAGACTTGGAACTTTTCCAGCATGAAACAGGTTAGGGTAGATTGTTGGATGGTTGTTTTTTTTCTAGACACTATACTGAATCCCTTAGAGAATTCACTACGGAGTAAGTATATTAGTAACAGTAAGGTTAGCTGCTTTAACAAATAACTCCAGCCCTTGCCCTCCCCCATATAGTAGCTTAACATAATACAATTTTAATTTGCACTAAAATAACAGGCTAATGAGGGGTACCTTGTGATTGAGTTTCTCCCTGGGGAGATTCAAAGACCCAGACCTCCTTCCCTTCTTGTTGCTTCACTATCCTATTAGGGCTTCAGAGTTCTTTGCTTTAGGAGGCAGTGAGAAAGTAAAGAAGCCCATCTGTTTTTTAACTGCCTTGTTATGAAAGTAACTAGAGGCCCAGTGCACAAAATCTGTGCACTCAGGGGAGTCCCTCAGCCTGGCCTGCACCCTCTCACAGTCCAGGAACCCTCGGGGGATGTCCGACTGCTGCAGAGGCGGGAGAGGCTCCCGCCACTGCCACTGTGCTTGCCAGCCATGAGCCCGGCTTCTAGCTGAGCAGCGCTCCCCCTGTGGGAGCACACTGACCACCAGGGGGCAGCTCCTGCATTGAATGTCTGCCCCCTGGTGGTTAGTGCATGTCATAGCAACTGGTCATTCTGCCGTTCCATTGATTTGCATATTAGCCTTTTATTATATAGGATATCTACTGGTAAGTTCCACTCACATGTTGTTGGTGAGAACTGGTCACGGGGCTCTGCCTAAATAGAACTGGGCAATGTAATCTCCAATTAAGCAGCTATTTTACACCATTACTCTGCACGATGGAAGGGGGAACATGAAGCTTGATGGACATTTAACTATATCTGTTAATAGAGGCATTGTACAGAGCCAAGAGTAAATGTTGCCTTTGTTCTTAGTAAATTTAATAAATTCATTCTATTTATTCATTAATTCTTCCCATAAGGCAAAAAAAAAAAACAAAAAAAAAAAACAAAAGAGCATCTTGAATATACCAGATTATGACCAGGACATTGAGGATATAAGGCTGGACAAGGCACATCTTGGGGAGGTTGGCAGAAGTAGAAAATGGTAATACAGTGTGATATATACCATAGCAAAGGCATGGGCAAAGGGCCATTGAGAATGGAGGTGGAAGTGCTTGACTCTAGAAGAATACTGAATGTCTCCAAGAGGACTCCCGTTCGAATTCCCAAAGAATAAGGAGGAGATGGTGAGGGGGCTAGGGTTTCCCTCCTGGAGGGAATAGCTTGTGCAAAGGCAGGGAGAGAATGAGGAGAGCACAGGTTGCATGTAGAGCTTGTGGACTTAGGATAGGCAGGGCAGGCCCCTGTTATGGAAGGAGCTTGAGAGGAACAGAGTGCATGAGAAAGAAGAAGTAAGGACAGTCAGAGAAAGTGAATTTGCCTTGGGTAAAAGAAGGTCAATATTCCTAATTTTTTGGGTGGAGGATGAGAAGCTGAAAAAAATAGATGCCCTGAGTCTTTTTTTCCTTACAGATTGGCCTCAAGAGACTTGAGAAGGCTTCTGTTTAGTTCCTTTTGGGCTCATTAACTGGAAAACACTTGTTTTGTTTTCACTATGGTGTTTTATGACTCACAAAGTAAACTAAACATTGAAGGTCCCCACCATTTATGAGCTTTTAGGTACAAAATATTGACACAAGTAGGAAGTTTTTCGAAAATAACTAAAAGAACATGTAAGTAAACATCTGTGTTTTGTTTCTTCAAAAAGGCTGATGTAAATATACATGTATAGCTTCCTCTTGCAGGATATATACATCTTCCTGTGTATTCCCATTGGACTATTAAAGCAAAATTGTAATGATTAGTATATGTCCTAAACTTCAGACAAAATAAAAAAGGAAGTTGACGTCATGAGTTAAGTGAATGGCAGGCTGTTATGAGTATCATCATCTCAAAAACAAAAATATATGCTGCAAACTATTCCATGATTCCCATGATTTGAATGTAAAGATTGATAAAAGGAAAAGGATAATAATTTTGGGGGGGTTGTTTTTTTTGTGGTGCAGGTCAGCTTCTCTTGACTCATTCATGTCATGTATCTTTTACTGCTTATAACTTCTTTCTAAATAAATAACAGGGAGAAAATAGAGGAAAAAAGAATGATTTCCAAGCCCCAAGTGTTTGACTCAGAGAATAGACTACTTGAAATTTTTATTTTTAAAGCATTTAAAAGAATACAAATATTCCAAAGACATGCTACTCTACACCTCTTAAAAGTTAAAATAAAACCCCTTGCTAGACAACAAGCTGTTAAAATATGCAAAAAAGCACATGAATATGCAAATGTAAAGCAACAAGCCTAAATCATTATTTTAATGATTCTTTTAAACTAATTTTTATGCTTCGGCCCTTTGTCACTGTGTTTGGAATCTTGACTTGACATGTCTATCCTTTAGTCTTGGTTTTGTGTTTGTTGGCCTGTTAATCTTGATCTCAAAATTTCATCTCATCTCTCAACATAGAGCCTGGTTAGATGTTTGTTTCTCTGGCTGCTACTTCAGACCTGAGGTGTTGGAGGACATGGCCAGGATATTTCCTGCCTCAGCTCAGCTTTGAGACCTGAGGTTGGCCTGGAACCAGTTCCCAATGATGCTATTTCCTGCTGCTTACTTAAGTTAGTGAGAGTGGTTTTTATGTTAGTGTTTTGGCTGCTTGCCTCTGGCTTTGTCCAAGGCGTTTGAATTTCTGTTTTTGCTCAGTTTGTGACCTATATTCTCTAGAGAGTTAAGATCCTCTTTGTTTTTGATGAATGGTTACAACATCCTTTTTGAAAGCACTCTTTTCCTGTCCAATCGCCTTCAATGTTTGAAATGTTTCCTGTGTTCAATGTGCGACCCTGGCTAAAGTTACTAGCAACACAACTTTACATCTGTGATATCTCCACTTCCTTTCTTTTTATATGTGGGTGGTCAATTTAAACTGTGCCCAGTCTTTTGATTTCATTCTGTTCAGAATCTCTGCTTTTGCTAGGGATCTACAAAAGCTTTAGAAAAGCATATTAGGTATTATCTAGAGCGAGCCGCGAGTTTGACATGCTTGATCTAGAGATCTGCGTGCTGAGTAGCCTTCTTGTCATTAGCTACAACTCAGATTCTGCTCAGAGTTCTTGAACGCTAATGCGTTCATTCAATAAAGATTTAGTGAGTAAATACTTTGTGCCATGCTGGCACTGTTTGGGGGTTTTGAAATGGAAAGAGGAGTAAGACAAGGCCCCAATTTTTGAGGGTTTCACAGTTTGGTGTAAGGTGACAAGTACTCAGAGATAGTAACAGCACAATGTACATTATGCTAGAAAAGAGGGTATAAGATATCTTGAGTAAGACATTGTCCTTGAGGAGTGAAGTCTGTCCTTGAGGAATGGAGTATTATAAATAATATATATTTTTGGAATTAATATATGAGGTATAATGTAGTGATATGTACAAGGTGTTATGGTGTAATAGTTTCTATGGTGTAATGGTTTCTTCCTGTCCTCATCCACTTTTTCCAGTTTTAGGAATTTCTTTGGGAAATCAATGTTCTTCCTTTTCTCAGTTCATTGGGTTTGTATGGGACTGTCATCCCAACTTCAGTACTAAACTAATGAGTGTATTCCAAACCACTGGCCATACCATGAACATACAACCCTAGTCAGGTCAATGAGAGTAATTCCCAGGACTTTTGTTAAGATTATGGAGGATTATTTACTTGTCCATTGGAACTTCTTGGAGGAAGAATCGGGCCTGAAGTTTCCATTTTTTATTTAATATATTTTTATTGATTTCAGAGAAGAAGTGAGATGGAGAGAGAGAGAGAAACATCAAAGATGAGAGATAATCATTGATCGACTGCCTCCTGCACACCCCACACCAGGGATTGAGCCCGCAACCCAGGCATGTGCCCTGACAGGGAACTGAACCCTGACCTCCTGGTTCATAGGTCGATGCTCAACCACTGAGCCACGCCGACCAGGCAGACCTGAAGTTTCTTAAAGCCATCTTTGCACATGAAGAAAGCTCCTGTCTAAAAATGGATCACCTCATGGACAGGAGAAAGGAGAGGTAGAAATACCAAGAGTGAATCTTGACAACCTCATTGAGCCTTTGAGTTAAGCCTTGTAGTCATGTGAGCCTGAAGCTCGTCATTTTGCTGAAGCCATTTTGAGTATGTGTTCTGTTTCTCCCTAACAAAAGAGAAGTCTTGCTTACCTACATAGGAACTCAAAGTTGAAATCATCTAACTCTGCTTGAGAGAACATTTCATGGACGTAAATCTCCAGCTGGCCATCGAGATAAGGAAGGAAGGCCTTTCTTGGCAGAGGAATCAGCATGGGCAAAGTGCAGAAGTGACAGAAATAATGCCATATTATTTCTGATCCATGCAGCAGAAGAAGTTGTTAGTTTTTCAATGCCTTATAGCCTAGTTCTTCTTTCTTCTGTTAACAAAATTTTATATTCTTATAAAATAAATGGAGATATGCTAAATTTATGTCAAAACAGGCAAGTAGATCTCTGGAGGGCACAGGTAGAATTGATATGTGGCTATGTTAGGACACTTTAGCTATGCTTAACTGAAAACCAGAAAAATATTAACTTAAAAAACAACATTTTGTGTACAGTTAACAACCCATTAGGATGCAGTGGTTCTGGGACTGGTTAGAAAGCTTAATAGTATCATTAAGAACTCCTCTTTTCATCTCTTCTCTCACCCAGGCTACTCTCATCATGTTTGCTTTGGACATCAAGTTTTTGGCCTCATGGTTGATGGCTAGATACTCCACATTGGCACAGTAGGAAACATGGAAGGAAACAAAAGAACCATCTATATTTCTCTCTTCTCTCTCTCCCTCTCATTCAATAGATATTTTCTTACAGGTCATTGGTCAGTATGAGATTACATGCTCTTTTCTAAGGAAATGTGATGGCTTAGAGTTAGACCCATCAGTTCATATCCTGGAGCTGAGCATGTTGCCAGTCAACATGGAATTAAAGGTCTGTTAGTTAGAGAAGAGCAGCTGCAAACACAAAGAATGGTTGCCATGAAGGAAATAAACAGGGTCTAGTAGAAGGGTTGTTCTTGATAAAGTATTAATACAAATACATCCTCTTTATTGGTTATAAGTTATTTCTCTCAGGGAGCTTCTTCTCACAGTCCGTATTTTACAGGATCATTTAAAAACCAACCTCATTCTTGGCAAAGCCCATTTGAACCTGGCAAAATAAAGTTTGAAAAGTACTTCTTCCTTTAACAGTAACTTGAACACATATTTTAGGGGACACACTACTGAAAGCCTTGTGGAAAACAACATCAATAATAAAGGCATACAGTTAACAGTGAGTAATGACATTATGTATCTGTTTATTGGCTTTTCCTATCCAGATCCATTTATATAAATTTGTCTCATTTTATCTGTAAAACTATGCCTAAGTGGTAGCAATTTTTTTCAGTTTACCAATGAAGAAGTTGAAATACGGAAAGTTTAAATTACTTTTCAAGCTACATAGTAATGCAGGGAAAGAGCCAGGTTTTGAAAGAATTTCTAAGTCTAATGCCCTTGCTGCGATTTCCTAAAGCTTTCAGATGCCAAATCTGTTATTTGCTTTATGTATCCAACTAGAGGCCCATTGCATGAAGAGATTTGTGCAATAGGCCTTCCTTCCCTTGGCTTCCAGCACCGGTTTCCTCCAGCACCCGGGACCCAGGACTTTGCTCCGGCCAGAGTCTGCCTTCTTCGTCTTTGCTGCAGACTCTGGCTGGAGTCTGCCATTTTCGTCTTCGCTGTAGACTCTGGAGTCTGCAGTCTTGTCTTCGCTGTGGCACTCCGCTCCTGTAGATCCCTTCACCCCCCGTCCTCCCTCTCATAGCAGGCATCTTGCCCCCACCTGAGTGGCTGCCATCTTTGTCCTTCTAATTGGCATACTCACTCTGATTGGCTGTGGGCATAGCAGAAGTACCGTCAATTTACATGTTTGTCTATTATTAGGTAAGATACCCTTTCTTCATTGGGCTCAAGGTGATGTCATAAGTGTGGAGCTATAGAAATGTTTCCTCAACCAGAGTTGGTGATGATTTTAATATCTTGAGGATGAATGGACATTGTTATGTCATGTTGATGGTCCTTTGGGTTTGGTGATGGGATTTGTTTACCTTCTAGAGTATCTGATCTCAGAGACATATTATATACTCATTTGCACTAGAATTTTAAGGGGATTTAGAAGTTCTTGGATCTTATTGCAAAACCTGAAAGAGGCAAGTATACGCACCCATGCCATTGCCATCTCTAAAATGGGACTTCTTCATTGCCATTGCTTCACATAACAGCTGGTGTGAAGTGTCACATACATTGTTTTGTTTTGTTTTGGGAGGGATGTGACTGAAATAAACATGATGCTTTCCTATCATGATATAGTGAGAAAAGCACTGGATTTAAGGTCAGATAATTTAGGTGTACGTCCTCACTGTGATTTTTCCTGAGTAACTTGGGCAAGTCTATTGACACCTGCCAGGTTTAATTTCCTCAAACATTACATGATGTTTAAAAGAATTTTTTTTTTTTAATCCTCACTCAGGATATTTTTCCATTGATTTTTTTAGGGAGGGTGGAAGAGAGAGGGAAAGATAGAAACATCGATGTAAGAGAAACACATCGATTGGTTGCCTCCTGCACGAATCCCAACCAGGGCCCAGGCCGGGGAAGAGCCTGAAACCAAGGTATGTGCCCTTGACCAGAATTGAACCTGGGACCCTTTGGTCCACAGGCCAATGCTCTATCCACTGAGCCAAACCAGCTAGGGCTACATGGGAAAGACGGTGATGATGTTGAGAAAGATGATTTTCCTGTTTGTTGTGAAGTTGACATGTTTGTGAATGTGATGGCCAGACAATTTTTATTTTTCCTAACAATTTCCATTGTATTATTTCATCCTTGGCATCTGATCCCTGAATTCATGAATTTGAAATCAAGGTATGGCATTATGTATCCAAATCCATCTTATATAATAAAAGCCTAATATGCAAATCGACCAAAAGGTGAAACAACTGGCAGAACGACCAGTCGCTCTGATGCGCACTGACCACCAGGGAGCAGATGCTCAATGAAGGAGCTGCTTTCAGCCCGCAGACCCCAAGGCAGCCAAGGCGGGTGCCAGTGGAAGCCCCCTGCTCCCGATCACCCCACAGATTAGCCCCAGTCGCCAGCCAGGCCTAGGGACTCTAACCATGCACAAATTTTGTGCACAGGGCCTCTAGTTTGTGATATTCCTCTAAGAGCTCTCTATTTTTTTTGAGAAAAACTTCTCATTCCCCACCTCTTTCTTACTAGGTGTATCGGTTAATAATGCGGATTTTGTAATCAAAGAAAACACAATAATTTCAAGAGAAACATCAAAAGTGCTTTATTCAAAGTAATGTCCATCGCTAGCTACACATTTCCCCCATCTTTCAGGTAATTTGTGGATACCATCCCAATAGAACTTTTCTTGTTTTGAGGCAAACCATTCAGAGACCCAATTTTCCACTTCTTCATACGTTTTGAAGTGCTGCTCAGAAAGTGTGTGTGCCATCGATCTGAACAAGTGGTAATCTGAAGGAGCAAGGTCTGGTGAATACGGCAGGTGGGTTAATACTTCCCAGGCAAGATCTTTTAACCTGTCTTTAACTTGTTTTGAAGTGTGTGATGGTGCATCATCATGAAGCAAAATTACTTTGCCGTGTCTTCTGGCACATTCTGGTCATTTCACGATCAAAGCGTGGTTCAAATTGATTATTTGTTGTTAGTAGCGATCAGTATTAATGGTTTCACCTGGTTTTAGAAGCTCATACTATCACACCTTCCTGATCCCACCAAACGCAGAGCATTGTCTTCTTTCTGAAGCGATTTGGCCTTGCAGTCAATGTTGATGGTTGACCTGGATCAACCCATGATTTTGTGCATTTGGGATTCTCAAAATAAATCCACTTTTCATCGCCAGTCACAATTCAATACAAACACAATTCAATACAAAAAAGACTTTCTTTCATGCCGTTGAAGCAACATTTTACTGATGAATTTTCGGTTTTCCACTTGTCTTTTGTTCAGTTGATGTGGCACCCATTTTCCTTCTTTTAAAATCTTTCCCATTGTTTGTAAACGATCGGAAATTGTTTGCTGAACACGTTTAATCTTTCTGCAAGTTGTTTTTGAGTTTGACACGTATCTTCATCCAATAATGTTTGTAATTGTTGGTCTTCAAACTTTTGTGGTTGACCTGGACGTTCTTTGTCTTTCACATTGAGATGGAGCATGTTCACCATAAGCTTCCTGAAGTATTCAGCATCACTTTTCTTCAAAATAAAGTAATGAATGAAAACTTCCTGCAAATGCTTTATTTTGGGGGCACAAAATTGGACATTTTTAAGTGTAAAAATATCTACGATGTTAAAACCTTAAAAAACTTGACATATAAAGTTTTGAAGCATGTTGTCAATACAACAAAATAGCATACATATCAAATCACATATATGTCAACATATGTGTAACTGCATCTATTGAAAAAAAAATCTGCATTATTAACTGGTACACCTAGTAGTTCAGTTCTCCTGATTTGTATAACTCAGGGTTTCTCAGCCTTGACATTATTGATAATTTGGACCAGATAATTCTTAGCTGTGGGAGCTGTCCTGTGCATTATAGGGTGTTTATCATTATTTGTAGCCTCTACCTACTACATATCTACAGCAACTTCCCCCTCCTTTATCATAGTTATGATGATCAGAAAAGTCCCCAGACATTGACAGATGTCCCTAGGGACTAGGGGTGGTGGTGGTAAAATTGTCTCCAGTTGGTAAATGCTGATCTAACTTTCTTTTTTCCCCCATATTTTATTGATTTTTTACAGAGAGGAAGGGAGAGGGATAGAGAGCTAGAAACATCAATGAGAGAGAAACATCGATCAGCCGCCTCCTGCACACCCCCGACTGGGGATGTGCCCGCAACCAAGGTACATGCCCTTGACCGGAATCGAACCTGGGACCCTTCAGTCCGCAGGCCGATGCTCTATCCACTGAGCCAAACTGGTTTTGGCGTTGATCTAACTTTCTGATCTATACTTTTCTTTTCCAGACTCGGAAGACTTGTATTTGTTTAAATCAACCTCAGTAATGTAAAATATGTGGTATGTTTGAACAGTATTTGGTTCAAAATTAATGAATGTGACTTTTAAATTATTTCATAATTCAAGACACTTTGTGAAATTATGCACATTGTGCTTTGGAAGTACGATATAATTGAGTTTTAAAATAACTAATCAGAATTTTCAATCAGATAAGCTCTATCCATTTAGGTCAGAAGTTTTCTTTAAAGGAGTCTGCACTTTGGTAATCACAATAAAGAGACCTACATTTCTTACATTTCAGGGAGAAACTCCTCCTCATGTGGACTTCACTAACGTGACGGATGGCATTAAACCATGACCACTTCTATTTGTACTGCAGATGAGATTATGGCAGAAAAGACATTCACACGACATATACATTTGATCTTAAACATTTCTTAAAAAATTAAAATTAGTGTGGGTTTAATAATGTACTTGAAAATTTAGATGTCCTGAAAAAGGAGCTATAAAATATTCATGAGAGAAAAAAATCAAACTAAATTAATTTAGTAGTTATTGTGACTTTTGTAGAGCAAAGCAGATTTAGTACCCCGAGGCTTAAATTCTCCTGTCACAGACAGATGATGAATTCATTGTTTGACAGAGTAAATAGGCATTCAGTTGACATGTTTGAGGCCTCTGTAGTTCTGACATTTGAGTTGTTGAAAAAACCTTCCATCGCCCAACTTTATACAAGTAGGAAAATATTCCGTTTGCTGTCAGGGAGGCCAAAATGGTCAAAGGAAGTAAGTACAAAATGATTAGTTTGCATTTGTTTATGTAGCATCACCAGGAGAAGTACCTGTGTTCTAAGGTCTTTATAAAATAGTTATTAGATAATATTTTGAATGAAATGCCATTGGGACTCTGCATGGGAATGTTTGGATATAGATACCTTGATTTGTTAGCTCTGGTCCTATCTCTACATAAAAAAGAATTGTCATGTACCAATTTGTGCCTGTGGCTGGCCCAGGTTTAAACAAAGAGAAGTTATTTGTTTTGTTTTGTTCCTAGAATCTATTCCTGTTCACTCAGACTCATAGAAATCAAGCAGTTGCCTTCTACATATTATGTAGTTTGGGAAAGTGTGGATAGATAAGGGCAGGAAAAAGTGCACAGATAAAAATTTGCATCTGCAATGATGTGTTGAGGGACTAGAGTCTTGTCACTCACCAATCTTTCATGCTAAGGTTCTCTGAAGTCTTCTCTGTCTTATTTCTATAAACATAAAAGTCTTTTGGTTGAAAGACCTTGTGATACTTTCTATAGTAGAGTTTCTCCATCAGGAAATGAGTCATAATTTCTTTCTCAGCTTTCTTACCTCATGGGTCTTTAGTGGACCATGTAACTTTCTCAACTTTTGAGTTTCTAGTCAGGACTTCGAGTCCTTCATTTCCTCTTTCTATCAGAAAAAAATGATAATAGATAACTGGTTGTCTGGAGGTGGGGGCTGGGATTGAAACAAAGAGTAATGGTCAAAGCAATGGGAAGCCACCAGAGTCTTTTAAAGCAATTCTGTGGCTTACAGTTATTAAAAAAAAAAAAAAAAAGATGACTCTGGCTCCTCCCCAGAGATTGATGTGAACAGATCAGAATGTATGTTGGGAGGCCTGTTCAGCTATTTCTGTTGTCTAGGTGGAAGATAATGGTGGGCAAGAATGGTGATAATAAAACAGGGGGGAAAACCAATAGGTAAAACCAATAGGAATTGATAGATAGATTTGATGCAGTGTAGGAGAAAGCATGAAATCAAAGAAGGCACTTGGGCTTTTTGACTTGAGCAACAGGCTGAGTCATGTACCGTCTATTGAGTAATCACCATGAGAAAGGTAAAAAGGTAAAATTAAAACTTGAGTTTTAGATGTATTAGTTTTGACAAGCCCAGATAGCATGAGAAGTATGCAGTTGGATATATGTCTGGAGATGAGGGGAGATAGTCTAATTTGATGGGGTAATGTGCTCATTACCATGTAACATTTTATTACTCCTTTTGTGGCTAAGGGCATTTAGGGAGGGAAAGTTGGATCTTTAATTCAGCCTTCTTTTACCTTTATGCTCACATGAGCAGCATCAAAAATGGAAATCCTTGCCCTAACTGGTTTGGCTCAGTGGATAGAGCATCGGCCTGCGGACTGAAAGGTCCCAGGTTCGATTCCGGTCAAGGGCATGTACCTTGGTTGTGGGCACATCCCCAGTAGGAGGTGTGCAGGAGGCAGCTGATTGATGTTTCTCTCTCATCAGTGTTTCTAACTCTCTATCCCTCTCCCTTCCTGTCTGTAAAAATGCAATTAAAAAAAAAAAAAGGAAATCCTTCTCTGATTGGCATTGGCACTCATGTTCTTTGATGATAGCAATATGTTTGTCTTCATGGTAAATTGGGTGTCAACCTGGTTATCTCAGATCAAAAGACTCCTTTGTAGTTTAATCTCAAAGCTGAAAAAAAGATTAATGGGAAATGTCATAGTGATACATCCCATGCTTAGGATCCAATGATTTCATTTTAATAAGTTGCATATTATTGGTAACACTAAATCATAACTTTCCTTGCTTTTCAATGATACCTTGCACAGCTGTATGGAATGAATAAAAATCTGGATCTATTTAGTATATTTTATTAGAATTAGTGATATTTTGTCCTTTTTAAAAACAGTGATTATCAGTGCCTTTAAGTTATCCACAAATTATCACACAGTAAAATAAAACAAAAGAAAAAAAACTTTATTTAGGGGATTGTCTAAGAATTAGACAATCTAGTAAGTATATGTGATTCCTGACTGCTATATATAACTGGAGGGTATAAAAGAAACTTGGCTCTTAACACTGTACTTTCTCGTATACTGGTAAATGAAATCTATGTTTCGGGAGATGGAATTTCATGTTGACAGCTCAATATGAAATCCTAATTCATTTTGGGTAATTTGGAAATGAAATTGAAGAATACCATTTGCCAACAGATAATTTACACTGAAAGATATATTTTGCATAATATATTTTTATGAGAATTTCAGAATTCAGAAGGGAAAATATCTGGCATCTTCTCTTGAATAATATGTCATCTCTATTTTTTTTTTTAGTATGTTTTGAGTTCCTTAAGCTTGGGAAGATTATTACTGCAAAAGTAATTTTAACATTCTCTGTGATAAAATGCAAAGGGAAAGAGAACAGTCTATTGTCAGAAAACATAATCATATGATTCAGGTTAGAGAAATGAAAGGAACTTGTTGGAAAGTATCTTAGAACTCAATTAGCCAAACATTTGTTTTTTTCCCCAAACAGCAAGTTCTTGTGCATTTTAAACAAGTGACACAATCTCACTGCTATTTTGATATATGCCATTTGAAGCTCTGACTCCTCTTTACTGTATCAGGAAGTAGAATATAACTTATTTAAATAGAATAGTTTTACAATTTGGCGGAAACAACACAAATAGAAAGAGATCTTGGCAGAATTTGAAAACTACAAACTTATCTCTAACTTATCTCAAAACTTGAAATAACTCCATTTTTCCTCCGTTATCTTTACTTGTAAATAGCATTTTAAAATATATTATTGTTAATAATAACACCTTATGATGGGAGAGGATGATTTCACTGCTACGCAGAATTGCAGTAGGTAACAACCTTCAGCTTTTTTGTGTGTGGTGGAAATGCTAAAGTAAGTCTATGTGTCGAAAAACTACAGTGGATTTTTGCATTTTGCTTAGCCTTGGGAGTCTCACTGTTTGTTAATGTGAATTATCAAAATTGATTTTCAAATATATTGGTAGAGATGGAAAAAGAAAGATGATATCACTTGAATCCAATTTATTCCCTGAAAGGCAGTGCTAAAATGCTTCAGGCTCATCATCAGGAAGAAGTGTTTGAAACTGTATTTTGTGCTATTAAGCAAGTTTTTTAACCCTTTGAGCCTCCGTTTTCTCATCTCTAAAGGGATACCCATTTTATAAGACTGATACTAGTAAAATAAGTGTCTGGGTGGGGCAAGCACTTAAAAATATGTAATAGTCATTATAAACATAATTTACTTCTCACTAACCCAAGATAAATAATTATAGTGAGTATCCAGGAGACAATTCACATGTGTGTTTTTTTTTTGTTTGTTTGTTTGTTTTGTAGCTGAGGATAGTATATTTCATCCAGGCTAATGTACTAATTTTTCCAAAAGTTTTTTAAAAAGTATTTTGAAGTTGAGTTAATAGATTATAGAGTGAGAAGGGCCCATTGAACATATGGTCAAAATACTTATGTACAAGCAAAGAATTTGAGTTGAAGCTTCCTCCAACGTCACATGGCTACCCAAAGGCAAAGGTCTCCTTATTGCACAGGCCTCTGACTCCCAGGCAAGCGGTCATTTCAAGTTGGAAATAATGTCGTTCAGAAGAAAATGAGCTCCCGTGCTCATTCGCCAGATTAGCAAAAGTCTCATAATTTGCTCATAGGGCCTTCTCCCCTCCCCACATCCAAGAAGCCCATAAGAATGGAGGTTCTGCCTACTCACATATCTGAGCAGACCAGAGGGAACCCACAATTTCATCAGTCTAACCGACCCTTCCTTCTGGCTGCCACATAGAGCCTTTGGACAGTAGACTGTGATACCGTCCAGCAGGTGTTGCTTGTCCGCTCCTGGTCTTAAATCCCCACGGGAGCACCATCCAAAGCCATGAGACTTTAAGAGAGCACCATCCCATCCTATTGGTCCCAAGTTAGGCTCCAAGGGTCCTAGCTTACGTTCCAAAGAGGGTGATTCTTCATGCTGGGCTCCCTGTGTTCCTGAAGCAGCCATTCCCCATGATGCCGGCCCCTCCAAGTGCAGAGCTGTGGTTTTTCTCTTAACTCCCTGGAATCCACGTAGCAGAAACCCACCATTTTCTCCTTTCAGTCCCAGCAATAAAAGAGTTTGAAACACACATCTGAGACACTAGAGGCTGCCATTCATGCTTCAGTTGCTAGCTGTCTCTATTGTGTCCAAGTGGCTCTGCATGATGTCCTCTGTGGGGAGGGGGCCAGTTCAGAGACATGCCCTCCTCTGGAGATGGTGAATTTCTGGCACCTGTCTTAAGAGTAGGAGAAGAGTGAATGGCACTGCACTTGGCACAAAGAAGATCTTTTATCAATACCTTTTGAATGATTCAGTAAAAATTCTAAATGTGAAACCTGTATCAGGACACCCAAGTGAGGTTATAAAACTTAAAATTTTATTATATTATATATATAAGGTGTTTTTTCCCCCAAGTCTTTTTTTTCTTTTCCAATTAACTTCTAAGTATGTGAGCGACTTGGTGAATTTGCAGTGTGATCCTTTTTGAAACTGAAATTCTAACTATATAACCTGTATTGTAAATGTAATAATATGTACATGTGTCTACGTACATATGTATGTGTACATATTTTATAAACATACACTATTTGGATTTAGCAATGTTTTAGGGGACTTGAGTCTTGTAATGCATTTATTTTGGCCACATTCATGAAAATATAAATACATATGCAAAATAAATCTCCGAGTCTAACCATTATCCAGCTGCAGCTTTAAAACATGCCGTACTTGAGAAGCTTCCAGATTTGTTCTAATGGCAGAGTCTCAGCTATGCAGCCAATTTGGATCGTAAAGCAATTCCTATTTCAAGTGTTTGGCCCATAAAGGGAACACAGCGGATGATTGTGGGTCACACTGAGTCACATCATTTCATGCTCTTGTCAGGCAGGGTTGAGAATTGCCTAGAGGAGCTGCTATATTCTCTCTAGACCTGGGTGTCCTTAGAAAAGAATGTGGTTGTTTGAGAGATTTATTTCAAGCAGAAATAAATCTACACAATTGGGGAATTCTGGTTGCTGTTATTACTACTATTATGATTTAATTTGCATCTGGATCTGGTATTGGAGGTGAATTACAGGTGCTAATTGTCTCTGACTGGATGGAGATTAGATTCGAATATTTACACAAACCTTCCTTGACCAAAGGCACCTTGATAGAGTTGATACATATTTGTTCCAGGTAGATTTGAAGCTCAGAAACTCACAAGCAAATGTGGTTCTCTAAAAGGCAGAAGCAAACTTTCTGTGAAACCAGGCCAAAATTCCAAACTTGTAACAACAGGTTTTGGTAGGAAAGTTCAATTTGAGACCTTCGTATTCTCTTCATGAACTTTTGAGTGTTCAGGAACATTTCCTGTAAATATGTTCCATAATTTGTTTTAAATATATATATATTTTTTAAATATATTTTTATTGATTTCAGACAGGAAGGGAGAGGGACAGAGAGACAGAAACATCAATGATGAGAGAGAATCATTGATCAGCAGCCTCCTGCACTCCCCCTACTGGGGATCGAGCCCTCAATCCAGACATGTGCCCTGACCAGGAATCAAACTGTGACCTTCTGGTTCATAGGTTGATGCTCAACCACTGAGCCACGCTGGCCAGCTAAAAAGTACATTTTTAACAATACCCTAGAAATTTCAGGAATACCTTGATTTTGAAAAAATAAATTTGTCAATTGGTAGTAGAACAGAATGATGAGTTAGAGAGCCGCTTAGGAATATAAATGGAGTTTTGAAGTATTATTTTTAAAAATCCAGAGAAGAAATTGAGGAAACAACACTAATTTTATTATCCAAGGTCTGGGCTGGGAAATTAAGTCAAGGCCCTGTTGCCAGCCATCATTGCACTCTGGGTCCCCGTAGGCATGACGCTGTAGGCATGACGTGGTAGACTTGCAGTTGGGATGTGAGAAGATAAGAAAGAAGAGGCTTCTCATGGGTCTCCAGTTCATATTTTCTCAGAGTTCTGCATTGATTAGCAGGATCCAGTTGTACAGTCATTAGTCAAGTAGGAGTTTTGGTTCTCATTCTGTTGTGTCCATAATTCCTTTGGGAGCACTCTTCTGGGAAAGGTAAACTTTGGCTTTAGGACAGGATTCAGGAATTCATGGGGTCCTTAGACTTTTCTTTAATACTAAGTCTTACTCTTAATCATTAATATGCATCTATTTTATTCTGTTCATCCATTCTTTCTCATCACTTCCATATATGGCTCCCCCTAAAAGTCCTGATTTTTCTCTTATCTTTAATGTCTTCTTTCAAACTGAATTTCTTCTCTATCTTCTCATATTTGAAGGTTCTCACCATAACCCAGTATCCTTCATTTAACCTTAGATGTCCTTCTTCTCCAAACTCATATTTTGTCTCTTAGCCACACTTCTCAAAAGGATTTCTCTGATAATGACCTTTTCCTTACCACTCACTTTATTCTCACTAAACCTCTTGATCTGGTTATCTCTCGGTTGCATCCTAACAAGCCTGATTTGTGATTTGATTTTTTGATGTAGTACAGAGAGGGAATATAAGAAGCATAAATGGAATACTAGTACGTCCTGTGAGGCTGCTCAAAGCTGAGCAGCTGATGAAGGCAGACTTTACACCCTCTGGCACTTCACTATCCAGTATGGTAACCACTCGTCCCATGTGGCTATTGAGCAATCAAAATTTAACTAGTGTGACTAAGAAAGTGAATTTTAAATTTTATTTTATTTAAATTAAGTTTTCAAAATTGATAGTTCAGTCATTGGAAAACTTTTAAATTGGAACAACTTGGGTATGTCAATCTATTATTTCAACTATATGTTTTGTAAATACATATAGATAAAGTATTTGTGATAATTTAGCATTCAAATCGGGATGTATTATAAGTATAAAATACATACCAGATTTCAAAGAGTTAGTACTAGAAGAGAGGATGTAAAAAATATTATCTCAATAATATTTTTAAGACTTTTTATTACAGATTTAAATAATAGTCTGGATGTATTGGTTTAAGTAAAATATATCAGTAAATTAATTTTACCTCTTTCTTTTCACTTTTTTAATGCAGCTATTAGAAAATGTAAGATTATATATGTGACTCACATTATATATATTTTTATACATTGTTGCTCTGGAAACACAAAGGGGCCTGATTTCTAAGTCCGGGCCTGGGCTGGAGTTGCAGGGTAGCTTCATGAGAAAACAATGGCGTATCAGCTACTGGCATCCATAGGAGAAGGAGAGGAGCTAGGAGAAAATCAAGAGTTTGAGTCAGGTGGTGAGAAGTTACATTGAAATACGAGGTGGGGCAGGAATTAAACGAGGTGGAGTATCAGATGAGAAGCAACAGCCCAGGAATCCTCTGCAGGTGCAGCTCCCATTGAGGAGAAAGAGGCCTGCGTGTGGGAGAACACAGCTCTGGACACAGTGATGTAGTGTGGCCAGCCAGCTGCAGTGGACATATCTTTTGAGCTTTGAAGCAAATGGGTTATTTGGGAGTTATATGAATTTTGTGAATCAGGATTGAAATGAGCAGTTATGACAAACCTTGGGGGATTCTCTCTCATTCATTCTCATTCTCTCTCTCTCTTTCTCTTTCTCTCTCTTAAAAACCAAAGCATAGCCCTAGCCACTTTGGTTCAGTGGATAGAGCGTTGACCTGCAGACTGAAAGGTCCCAGGTCCCAGTGTGGGGCATGAAGGGCAGCTAATCAGTGATTCTCTCTCATCATTGATGTTTCTCTCTCTCTCTTCTCCCTCCCCCTCTGAAATAAATAAAAAATGTATTTAAAATAAATCTATACTAATAATAGAGGAATATGCAAATTATCCGGGACGCCATCACATCCCCGACCGCTCAGCAGGCGGCATGCACAGCAGGAGCAGGTGGGCGGGGACTGCTATCATCAGGAGGGCCTCTATGTGGCCTGACCCCCGTGCGGCCTGGCCCAGAAGCTGTCCCCGGTGGAGGCAGGCGCAGGTCCGCCGCACGGCCCGGCCTGGGGGCAGTCCCCGGCGGAGGCGCGCAGAGGCGTGCCCAGAGCTAACGTGATGCTGCCTGCGTGTGTCCCTGCCCAGCGCTGATGTGAAGCTGCCTGCCTGCATCCCCGGCTGGGGATATGATGCTGCCTGTGTGTGTCCCCAGCCTGGGAAGTGACACTGCCTGCGTGTGTCCCCTCCCAGCGCTGACGTGATGCTGAGAGGGGGCGGGGCTTGATGGGTGTGCGGCCAGCAGGGTCTGGGTCTTGCCCAGTGGGGGTGGGGCCAGAGGGTCTGGGTCTCAAGTGATTTCTTGGCGTGTACAGGTGTGCGGGGACTTGACTCTGGGTCCCACGGCATGCCCCAGACTCTGACAGGAGGGAGATTTTCATACACATTTTACTAATTTTCTTTCATCTCTGACATTTCTATTATAAAGAAAGGGCAAATAGCAATATTAAAGTATTTCCTTTAATTAATTCCCTTTAATTAATGTGCACGAATTTCATGCACTGGGCCACTAGTAAATACATAAATACCAAAGCAAAGACTTCAAAGGGCTGAGCCAGAAGTAACTGATATTAGCTTTATTTGATCCCTTGCTGGTGGCCTAGGACAATATCTGTTGTAATCTTAGGTCAAAGTAATTTGAGGGGGGTGTTCTAATGTTTTGGCATATTAAATTCATTCCCCCCTCAAGATAATAGCTAAAGCTTTCAATTATTTTCCCTTTATAATCAGCTTTGACTTGACAATTTATTGAGATATTTCACATCTGTACTACCTGCTAGGAATATTTTATTGTTACTAGCAAATATTAGGAAACCTAAAACAAATAGACGAGTTACAACTCACCTAGAAGAGATATCTATGAAATTACAGATGCTAGATGCCAGGCTCATGTCTGGCAAGCACAGCTGTGGCACGAGCCTCTCCTACCTCTACAGCAGTGCTACCGAGTGGAGGCTGTGGTAGGCGCGGCGGTGGCAGGCACAGTGGGGCTGGGATGAGCAGGAGCAGCATGGTGCCAGGCCGGGGCTCGGGCTCCTTCCCAGCCGCCTACCACTTCGTGCACTACTACATTCCCTGAGGGGTCCTGGATTGTGAGAGGGCGCAGGTCAGGCTGAGGGACCCCACCAGTGCACGACTCTGTGCACTGGGCCTCTAGTACTGCAATAAGAACTATGTGTGTGGTTCTATAGGATAAAACTAGGAGGTTCAAAATTTCCTACTTTCTATTTTAGTCTCCCACTAGCACCTTGACAGGGATTTCCTGAGGTGAGTTCTAGGATTAAGAGGCGATGGGTACATGGCTAGAACCAGGATCAAGGTCTTTGCTTGAGAATCAGAAAGATCCCATTCATTTCAGATATCTAGAATCTTCCTGGTTCTTTGCCATCGATAGTCTTTTTTTGTTTTGTTTTGTTATAAGTAGGAAATAAGCTTTTAATGAGCACATTTGAGCCTCTGAAATATGAAGCCTGATTTTGCTTCTTACTGGATGCTTGACTTCAAGCACAGCATTTAAGTGTCAGGATCTTCAATTTCTTCATGTAGAAAATATGGATAATATTAGTGTCTATGTCATGAGGTTTGCTGAGGATTAACAAGATAATGTGCACACACTTCTTAATCACATATAGTAAGAGCTCATAAGATTCAAAATTGTTTGTAATTATTATCTGTTAATAATTATCTGGGTAATTGACACTGTATTTCCTTTAATCTCCATAACCATTTGGTGAGGTAAGAGTTCTTATCCCCCTTTTATGCACGAGAAAACAGAGGTTTAGAGTCATAAACTAACATGCCTGAGAATGCTACATTTGGAGGCATGATCAACAAGCATAAATGGTTAAGAGCAGACTGAACTCTGGAGCTTTGTGATGGGAAATGTTATATGGCATCTCTGTGCCTCCATTTCCAAATCAGTAAAAATAAGGAGAATTGCCTGCTGGGTGTGGCTCAATGGTTGAGCATTGACCTATGAACCAGGAGGTCACTGTTCAATTCCTGGGCAGGGCACATGCCCAGGTTGTGGGCTAGATCCCCAGTGGGGGGTGTGCAGGAGGCAGGTGGTCAATGATTCTCTCTCATCATTGATGTTTCTATCTCTCTCCCTCTCCCTTCCTCACTGAAATCAACAAAAATGTATTAAAAATAATAAGGAGAATAATTGGACCTACCTCATAAGATTTTAAAGAAATTAAACAAGTTAATATTTATGAACACTTAAAACAGTGCCTGGATCATACTAAGTGCTACATACAACCTATTACATAAAACATTATTTTTTATTTTTATTTCTGACTTGAAAATGAATAAAATTGCCTAGGTTCTTGCTAAATATTTCCTTCAGTTTTAGCTAAACATGAGTACTTTGGAAATAAAATATCCCTCTATCATTGTGCTGTCGCTCAAATCAGCTTAAGAACACTGTAACGTGTTTTCATTTTTTATAACGATGCAGGTGAACAACAGTAACTATTTTTTGGTCTTCAAGCAGTGACAGCCTTTTGTAGACCATTGTAAACCTGGGATCATGCCTCTTTGATATTTCTCTTGCAAAATGCCAGCCTCCTCCTGTGGCTAGAATTCTTACTCCGTGTGACTGACATCTAACACATGTTCTGCTGCCAAATGTACTCTTTTCCTTTGGCTGGGCATCTGGGTTTGGCACCAGTTTTCATTACACTTGAGAGATGTGGTGTCACTCAAGACTGTATTGCTGGGTGAGATAAGTGGGCAGAGAACACATTTTGGAAGCCAATTCACTGAGCTTTGGGATTATACCTGGGCTGGGGGATTTAGCAGAGAGATCTCAGGCTTTCCTGGGCTCTATGCTCGGCCTATCTGATATGTGGCAGGGAGTTTGTCTTTGCCTTTTAAAGTATGACCTTTCTGAAGGTCAACGCCTTATCTGTATAGGCAGCCAGACCTGTCATAGAGAGAGCACCAAAATTATATATATAAATGTACACTGAGTGGCCAGATTATTATGATCTCTGAATGCATAATAATCTGGCCACTCAGTGTATATCCTATATAATAAAAGGCTAATATGCAAATTGTCCCCTCAACCAGGAGTTCGACCAGCAGGCAGGCCGGCCAACCGCCCATGTCCCCTCCCCCTGACCAGGCTGGCTGGACCCCACCCATGCACTAATTAATGCACCGGGCCTCTAATATATATATACTGAGTGGCCAGATTATTATGCGTTCAGAGATCATAATAATCTGGCCACTCAGTTTATATATATTCTATATTGTACCTATTTTGAGAGAACGTTTTATAGATTAAGATCATCTAATACTGGATGTTTGTGTCTAGCATCTATATTAATAAAAGGGTAATATGCTAATTAGACCATGAGACCTTCCAGATGTCCTTTTGGACAAAGCCATGGTGGCGGGGCTGAGGCAGAAGCAGTTATGGGTGATCAGACAGGAGGGAAGGGCAGTGGGGGGTGATCAGGCTGGCAGGGGAGTGTAGTTGGGGGCAAGCAGGCCAGCAGGCAGAGTGGTTAGGGGAGATCAAGAAGGCAGGCAGGTGAATGGTTAGGAGCCAGTAGTTCCACATTGCGAGGTGTTTGTCCAACTGCAGGTTTAGGCCCGATCCCACAGGGGTCCCAGATTGGAGAGGATGCAGGCCAGGTTGAGGGACCACCCCCTCCCCATGCACGAATTTCGTGCACCGGGCCACTAGTTTTTTAATAAAAGGCAATGAAAAATCCCTCAAGATTTATGCTCAAATAATTATGAGCAAATTGAATTTAAGTGCCTGAGCTTTTCAACCACTGATTTAAAATAATAATAATATGACAGTCTTCAAACTTTCTATATTTTTTAATGAGCTAATCAAAATTCTCCTTTAGAGAACACATTTCTATACTGGGAGGAGCGACTGGCAGATGACAATGTGCAAATCAAAACTGACCTATTGCCTTTTTTTGTTGTTGTAAATAAAGTTTTATTGGAGCACAGCCACACATTCATTTACAAATTGTCTGTGCCTTTTTATTATAAGGGCAGAGTTGAGTTTCCACACAGAGACCATATGGCTTACAAAGACACAAATATTTACTTTCTGGCCCTTTACATCTGCTCAATTCTGTCCTTGACAACATGTAAACAAATGAACATGGCAGTTTTCCAATAAAACTTTATTTACAAAAACAGAATGCAGGCAGGATTTGGCCAAGCCTTGGTAAATTGGAATTTACAAGTAGACATGTCATCTATGTGACTGGGAAATAATACTTCACCTCTCTGAACCTTAATTTGCACACCCATAAAACAGGGATATTAAGGCTTATCGCATGATTATTATGAGGATAAAATAAGAAAATGTATTATCAGGAACTAGTACATATGAAATCCTCTCTAAGTGTTAGCGCCTTTTTATTTAGCACCTCATACCCACAGGCTATCAGAAATTTACAATTAAAATGTAGAAAAATATCACCTCTACCAAACACCAAGGGAGGTGTTTGTCTCAGTAAACTGAGACAGCAAATTTTTTTTTTTAATTTAAAAACATACTTAGTTTATTTAAAGACTTTAGTTTGGCTTATATGATTACATATTGGTAAAAGGGGAGAGGCATGATGTTAAAAAGCCATATCATTTTGACATTACAGACTTCTAATTTAACCCTGAATTAAAAAAAAAAATATATATATATACTATTTTAGATACAGTTCATGCTCTTAAATATTCAAGAAGTTAATGTAGTTTTGTTACTATTTCAATTAGCTAGTTATTAATATTATTAATAAGAAAGGAATGAAGGGAAGGCCAGACATTATAAGCATGGTCTTTCATACTCCAGGAAGCTGCAATTTCATACTCCTCAGGGAACCATTGGTCCATTCCCTGCAAATCACTGGAGAAAGGGGTCCAACAAAGGGGAAGATGGACACATGCGCAGTGAAATCAGGGTGATGTAGGTCAGGTGCTTGCCTTCCGTCTAGCATGGGGAACCATGGATTGGCTGGGGGGTGGAGGGTAGAGCCACTGCAAGCCTATGAAATCTTAGGAGGTTAAAATCCCCAGACAGAGGAATACAGGCTCTTTTGCTCCTCTGGCTTTGCTCCTACTTCCTTGTGATACTATTGTAATAACCTGGTTATCATTAACAGGAAAGGAGTAAAGGGAAGACTAGATAATAGAGGCATGCCATTTATACAGCTTTGCTAATTTAACACTCTCCGAGCCTGTTCCCTGCTGATCGATGGGGGAAGGAACTGGACAAAGGCTGTTTGGACGCATGCCCAGTAAGGTCCGAGTGCCCTGGGAAGGTGCCTTTCTGTCAGTCACACCTGGAAGTGAGGCAGTGGCCAGAATAGGTGTGGTCACTGCAAGAGCAGGAAACCTGAATATTTAAACTCCTAAACAAAGGGAGTTCCCTTTCTTGCCTCTCCTGCTTGCTTGTGCTCTCATGACTCCTGTTGCAGGTGACACTCCCTGTACCCATGTGGCTTATGGCCATGTGGGACCCATTCATGGTCTAAGGGACTTCAGCCGAATGCTCTGCTGGACCCAACTGCAACATGGAACGTAAGCTCTGGACACTGACCCTCCTTTAGGCTCTGCCAGGCCCACAGCTGCCCCCCTTTTAGCCCTGGTTGAAGGCACATGGAACTTTGTAACCCAAGGAATGTAACTCCATGCAAATAAAGTGTTTTATCACATCTCATTCTCCCCTCGGGGCTTCTGAAAATGGTTATTTCAGTGGTAGCCCAAGAACCCCATTCCCATGAGCAACAGAGAAATCTAACCCACTAATTTCTTCGGTAACACTTGCACTTGCCCGCCCTCCCTCCATAGCCAGGTGGCCCTAGAAGCAGCATGGCCCAGGGCATGCAGACTCCACACGCAATGAACTGCAGCTGGGAATACAAACCAAGCTAGCCAGATGCTGGACTGGACCGTGCAAACATGGAACAGAGGCTCTGGGCCCTGCTGAAGACAAAATGGAACTTTTTCCATGGCGAGAGAGAGGGAGATAGGACTTTGGAAACTCAGGGGTTTAATTCCACAGAAATAAAACTTTCCATGATAACTCATCCTCCCATGGGGGCCTCTGGCAATTCTTATTCCAGCAGCACCCCAACAAGCCCACTTCCACCAGCAGCAGGTGGGGACATGGAGAGTACCCCACCGATAACAGTTTTACATTGTCTTTCATGTTTTTCTATGTTCAGGAATATCTGGCATATCATGAAATCAACTATTCCTTACAATCACTTTTAAAAATTAAGCATCCAAGCCTGGCAGGTGTGGCTCAGTGCTTGAGCATCAACCTATGAACCAGGAGGTCACGGTTCAATTCCCCGTCAGGACACATGCCTGGATTGTGGGGCCTGCAGGAGGCAGCCAATCCATGATTATCTCTCATTGATGTTTCTATCTCTCCTTCCTCCTTCTCTCTGAAATCAATAAAAAATTTTTTAAAAAAATTTAACCATCCAGGATCCAAAGCTAGAAGAGCATCTGTATGCATGTTTCAAACCAGTGAGAAATGAAGGTGTTACAAGCAAATGATGCCTTCAGGTTATGGCAGGAATGTTGATACTGAACATCATCTATCAGAAAACTCTGAATGTGGGGTTGTGGGATATTCTGGTTTCACTAGGTTTACTAATCTACACTAATAAAAGAGAAAGATGCAAATTGACTGTACCTTTGCAACTCCCACCAGCCAGTCAGGAGTGAGTATGCAAATTAACACAACAAAGATGGTGGGTTAATTTGCATACACAGGTGCTTGCATCATCACCATGGTGAAGACACAGGCATTCCCCACTGCCCCAGCAGCTCCAGGCCTCTAGGCAGCATGGGAAGGTGGAAAGGCGGCTCCAGGCCAGAGCAAAGGTGATGCCGGCAGCCAGGGGAAGGAAGGCCCATTCTTACAAAAATCTTCGTGCATCGGGCCTCTAGTAATAACAAAAAAAAGGAGAGAAAATCTATTGCTTTTATTCATAATCTACTTATTTCCTCTTATAAGTAGAGTACAGTCTATTTCCTTTACCTCAATAAAATCAAAAGCATCTGGTATAAAAATAAAACCTATACGGGAACATCATGAGACAGATGGGAGCTTCTCAGATAAACTTGTGCTTCAGGGTCAACTCAAAGCCTTGTTCAGGTGTGTAAACTTGCACAAGAAACCAACGTGTCTGGTCCTCCATTGCCTTCCCATTTAGTGGGAATAAAATGCCCACGAACAGCCTTACGTGGATAAGTATAAATGGCTACATAGTGGTGATTGGGTCCTCAATAAATTTAATCCCTCCCCAGCATCCATCTTATTTTAGAGTAAAAGGTATAGAGCTGTGATGCTCAACCTGGAATTGGGACAACCAGAAAGCACAGTGATGGATGAGCCAGGGGCAACTGGAGCCTCAGGTCAGATGACCGACATCTTCTCAGAGTATCCTTTTTACTCAAAAGTTTAACAAGATAAAAAAATAAAAAAGTTTAACTAGATAAATTAAAAAGAAAAAGTTTCACTAGAAAGTTTAGTAACACAATTTAGAAGAAATTTCAAACACTTTCATAAGGAAACAAATCGCCTTCATTTGGAAGAGCCTGTGAAATGAATGGAACTGAAAGATAATGTTGAAACTACAAGGAAATTAATGGTTTGTTTTGACTAATGGGCAGGCTCCCCTCTGTTGCCTTGGAAATGATATGTGAGGCTCTGGGAGAACAATGTGATATTTGGAGTTTGAAGATAAAAGTTGGAGGCGCCCATCTCCCCCCCCCACCCCCCCCCCCCCCCAGCTCTATTAGCTTCTTGTTTGGAGACACTGAATAACTTACTCTCTTTAACTCAGTTTCTGCATCTGTAAAATGGGAGCCATGTTTCTAAAGGGTGACTTGAAGATTAGGTGAAAATGTAACCAAAGATAATTTCTGAATTTTTGTGAACAGTAAAACAGTTGAAAGATGTAAGTTTTATTGCTATCAACTGGTGAATCTTCCATTTTACCAATAAAATGGACTAAGAAGTCAGAATCCAGGGAAGCCTCCTTTCTTTGAGAAGTCTGTTCTCTGCTTGAAGTCATAGATTTGACCTTCATGTAAACACCTTACCTTTTTTTAAAAAAAAAAAAAAAAAAAAAAAGCTGAGCATGGATCAAATTAAATCTCTCTTGATTTCCCCATCTGTAAAATGAAGGAAATAGAAATTACCTCCGTGATTGTTCTGAGAATTAAAAGGACAAACCGCATAATGAGATTATCCTGCAGGGGCTTAAGGATTCATCTCTCAACATAGCAAATTCCTTCCCTTTCTTCCCCTCTTCTATCCTTAACTTGTCTCCTGCAAGTTTCTTCCAATTTGAGGAAAACATTCTAGAGCCTGAATTCTGTTATAATGGGTTTTGGCTGTAGCCCTGGAAACTTGGTTTTTGCGTGACACGGTCTTAAAAAAATCTTCTTGTTCAAAATTGTCTATTCACCAATTACTTTGAAGAATTTTCTCTGATTAGCTCTTTCATGAGGATGTAGAATAAAAGGATTATAGGAAGAGCACTAAACAATTCAATCCAGATCCTTCATAGTGCTAAGAAACAGATAATTTTTCTCGGGTTGAGAACTCTGAGTACTTGAAGCTTCACTGCGCCTGTTTACAAAGTCAGTTGTTTTTTTAATGCATATTATGAATTTTTAGGAGTCCTCAAATCTAGGATATTCAAATTACCAATTAATAGAATATTTTATTCTTTTTAGGAAAAATTTTAATGTAGTCCTTGGGAATTGAATTATTTTCAAAGACTTCTAAGTCAGTTGCATTTAATTCTCCCCAGAGAAGAAGGAAGAATTTCTGCAATTATAGAAAGAAGACCTGTCTCAGACCACAGAGGCCATTCAATTGTAAGGATAACTTAGAAGTTGCTGCTAGGTGCTGATAAGTGTTGGGAAAATGAAGAAACCAAAGTTGGAGGCCCTAGAGTGTTGTGGAGGATGGTCCTATACGATATAATGTGGTTGGGGAAAGCCTCTCTGATAAGGTGTTATTTGATCAGAGATTTTAAAAAGGAGAAAGCACTTGGCTCTCTGGAGGAAGAGCGGTCTAGGCAGAAAGATCAGCAAGTCTGAAGGCTCGGAGGCAGTAGCATTCTTGGCTTATTGGAGGGGCACAAAAGAGACCGCAGGGCTGGAGCTAAAGGAGTGAGGAAGTGGCAGTGGATAAAGTCAGGGGGATACTAGGGACCAGAACATGCAGGTCTTATAGGCCATGGTAAGGACTTGGGATTGTACTTCCAATGAGATTGGAAGCTTTTGAAGCCAAGGAATGCATGAACTGACTTACATTTTAAAGGGATCCATTTGTCTGCTGTGAAATCATAGACTATCATGCAAGAGTAGAAACAGGGAGTTATGGTAGCAGGCTATCACAGTAGTCCAGACAAGATATTATTGTGGTCTAGGCCCAGGAAGAAGTGATGAAACTTGTTTGGCCTCTGAATTTATTTAAATGGTAGAGCCAACTAGGTTCACAGATGATTTGCCATGAGGTCAAAGAGGATAAGGATTCAAAGATGCCTCTACGGTGTTTGTACTGATAAAGTAAATTAGAAGAGAATTGCTAATTTCTGACATTGGAATGACAGGTAGGAACAGGATTCTGGAAGGGGCATCATGGGTTTGGTTATGGATATGTTAAGCTCGAGATGCCTATTAGACATCTAGGACTGCTCAATGTCTAAGTATGGAAAGTAAAAGACAAGTTGGATTGGATATATGAAGTTGGAAGTCAACATCCTAGAGCTAGAATTGAAAAAGGAGGGGGCAATGAAGCATAAATCTTAGAAAGAGCCCAAATTGTCCTTCATTCATTCCTTGGGCTTTGACATTCCAGTTGTGGCTGAACATGCCTGGTGAACATGAATAAGGTGAGGCTGACACAAACTAGAATGATCGTCTTTGTGTCTCCTCCTTGAGCTTAGTTTCCTGTGTGGATTAGCAAAGTCACTCCATGACTTTGGGCTTCTTTTCAGCCTGCAGCACAGATGCCTCTGGGAGTTGTTGTGAATCTCGGTTTATTAATATTTGCAAAAGTGCTTTCAGGTCCTTTGTTAAGAGGCATTATAGAGAAGCAGAGGGTTATTATTAAGGATGACATTTGCTCATTGTGATTAAAAATGACAAAATGAAATTTCAAGTGCAGAAGTCAACACTGCAATTTAATGTATAAAGGTGTCTTTGCATATCAACATGCAACCAAATGAGGTCCATCTGTATTACAGAGATTTTTCTAGTTTGCTTTCAGATGAGAATTGGTTTTCAAGTGGGGAATTGAATGTAAGCAGACATCATCAGAGGCCAAAAATATACCGTTTCAGCTAATTGCATCCGTTTGTACAATGGCTTTTTTCCCTCTTTAATTTATCACCGGCTGCAAATGGAGCCCAGAGAACTATGCACCGAGGCCGCGTCCACATGGTTTTATTTACCATTGCACACATAATTTTATTGGGCTGTAAAACAAATGGATTTCAGCTGAAGCAATTAGAACAGTACCTTCTAAGGCCACTGCACAAATTAGCACATACCCCTGGGCCCTTGCCTGGAAGAAGTTTGCAATATGCAGAGAAGAAATGTGATGGAAACTTGAGAGGAATGATGGGACACTCTCACTCATATTTTCTGTTTCTTTCTCAGAGCTTTCCATTTGTGACCCCTCACCCCCCCCCCCCCCCCCTTGCCCAAACTAAACCACCTGTAGACTGCATTGCAATGAAGGACTGGCTGACTCACTTGAGCTGACAAACGTACTTATCTGGCAGTGTTTGAGGGAGAACTGAACTTAATTTTGTATGGAATTTGGGGAAAGAGAAGATATTAATAGAAAATCCATTTGCTGAATTTTGAGTGTCTATTTCTCTTTTTAACCTAAGAAGGCAAAATCTCCAGTGTGTTTTGATCCACAGTTTAGCATAAATGAAAAAAGCTAGAAGGCACTAGTGTTTCTGGAGTCTTCACCATTTCTTCCAGCATCACCACTTAATGCTCAAATAACCTTGAAAAAGTTTCTTCACTCTATTGCTCTTGACTCAATTCAATTGTGTAAACAGTGACTTCAGAGTATGGCCTTCCTCTCTTAGTTTCAGGGTGGCACCAATTCTCTATGTATCAAGAGAACAGCAGGAGTTAGAGATAGGAACCACCCCTCCTCACCTCCACACATAAGCAAAAGGAAATGACTATGAATCTGTTCAATAACTTTTGAGCTTCTCAGCCAGATTAAGAATTAAAAACAAAGAGTTTCCAGAGATCTGAGAAGAGGAGGCTGGAAATGAGGTAGGTTTCTTTGAAGAGAGCTATTGCTGAATCTGTAATTCCCACTGTGCCTAGTGGACAGCACGGCTCTGCTACCTTAGAACCATATGCCTAGTGAGGAGGACCTCAAGGAGTCACTTGGAGAACATGGACAGCTGCACGTCCAGTAGTTGCTGGATTTTTGTCTGAAAGAACGAAAATAGATTGTGGGATGGGATCTGACTGTATGCTGGATCTCTAGGCGGAAATATAGGCTTTGGTGGAGGATCCAAAAGATTATTGTTGTGGTGTAGTTGTCCATGGTGCGTTTGGGCTAAGGATGTTTACATTTTTGAGGACTATGGGACTATGAGAGAGAGAGAGAGAGAGAGAGAGAGAGAGAGAGCGAGCGAGAGCGCGAGAGCGCCTATAGAGGACTCTATTAAGGAGTTCTTGTGACACTTTATGGAAAGGGGATCTCAGCAAAGAGAGGATGGAAGTATGCCACTGAAAGCCAATAATGAATGAGAACAAAAATAAAGAGATAGGAAAGATGTTACTTAGAAAAATCTCGTCAGAATCTACTGACTGCTGGGCACCTGTCTCCTGCATTTTCCTAATTCCAGGCAAAGCAATACCCAAAATAGAGATTCCAGGTTCAGGAAAATGTATGAGTGCCCACAAATATCATGTTCCTGCTGGAGTTTTGCCATCCAGAGGAAAGGTAGGTTACCCCTACCACATTTTAAGAAAATGTGAGAGAGGTGAGTCACGTTGGGTTTTGTCACATTCCATTTGTCTTGCTTGTTTGACACAAATGTTTACGTGTGGAATGGGGTTGAAGTCAGTGCAATTCTGTTGAATCAAATAAACATGTGTTGAGTGCCCTTAATGTACAAAATCCAGGGAGATATAAAGATGATTAAGGTAACCTCACATACTTACTACCTATTATTCTGTATGTTCAGTTATCTTTCTGTGCAGACATCTTCTCTCCCTCTGACAGTTGGGGCCTATTTTCTTGAGTTTTATATCTTTCCCATCTCTTGCTCTGTTGTTCTTTGCTACAGATGACTGGCTCTTATAAATTGCATTTCCCAGGCTTCCCATTGGGTTTTGTCAGTGGCACCCACTCTGAGAATATTGTAGGAATTTGGGGTAGGGTACTGGGAGAGAGAGAAACTTTTATATAAAACTTGCCTTCTTGATTCAATAGAAATTAATAATTTCCTTGAAAACAAAGGCTGGCTTATTTATATATTCAATGCTGGCTACATAATTATTGGAACCCAATTCAAAACAAAAATGCAGAGGTTCTTGCTCAAAAAGCAGGGGGAAAAGGTGCTTTTTTTCTTATCTCTTCAATCTCACTCTTGATCGTCATGATGTTTATTTTCTATACTAGTGTGCCGGTGCATGGATTTGTGCACATTGAAAGGAAATTAATTAGAAGGTGACCGGCAAGGCGGGACTGGGTGAAATGGGCTGGACAAGCCCTGGAGGCAAACTCCACTGTCCCTCTCTGGGTGGCTCAAAGGGCACCTGCAGTCACCACAGCTCGGCAGTAAACCAGATTTGGGGCCAACAGTGCCCCAGCAACAACATAACCCATGGCCGGAGGTGGAATTGCGCAGCCCCGTGAGGAATCAGGCTCCCTCCTCTCTGGTTCCAGGGTGCATCACCCGAGAACCGCTGCTGCCAAGTCATTGCAGCTCAATGGCTCCTGCGTTGAGCATCTGCCCCCTGGTGGTCAGTGTGCGTCATACCTACCGGCCGGTCAGATGGTCATTTAGCCTTTTATATATATAGATAATATTGCAGTCTCTCTAGTACAGGGATACTAACGGCACAAGTATAGATCCTCACACGCACCAAGGGACCCCACCGTATGACTTAGCATGCACACACGTGCAGTTGGCAGGGCCAATGGGTTGGGTTGTCTCTCTTGCCTATTGCCAGACCAATGCCTCTGGAAGTTGAGTCAGGCATCTACTTTCCCCATGGGCTTGATGCCAGTAGACAGGTGACCCCTCTGCCAAGGAGCATTGCAACAGCTGTGCCATGAGGCACCCGATAGGCTGACCTCCACTAAGTTGCTCATCCAGAGCACCGTGGTGCTGACATCTCATGGCACTGCCACCATGCTCCACCCTGACATATTTTGGTGAATGTGTCCTAAACTGACCCTTTTCATGCTTGTGCCCCAGTCCCCATTAGGGATGGAGAGTGGCAGTGAAATGAGAAGGGAGCATCCCAGGATACTAAAGGACAGAGATCAGGTGGATAAGAACCCATCCTGGGGAGGTGGGTGGAGGTTGGACTACACATGAGCTGAATCTGTGAGTCCCTAGTGCATGCTTCATTATCTCATTGGACTTCTTTTTAAATCACAAATCTAAAGATAAAATCATTAAGAATTCCAAGACAGTGACTGTAGAGCATAAAATCCTACTGCAGGACCGTGTGTGACTACAACTGGTCACACATCCATGAAGTAGGCCCTGCATGTAGATACTCTCCACTATGCCTCACATACTAGTTTACAAATGCTAAATTATTAATAGATGACTATTGGACAAACAATCCAATAACTAAATGTCAGAATGAATGAACAAATAATTGAATAAATGAATGAGGTAACCAATAAATCAGGCTTACCCAATTATCTGTTGAACACCAGAAATAATCAACCAGCAATTAGCTGACATTTATTCAGTGTCTTCCATAATCAAGATACTTTTACCCATAGTAATGGCTAATGAGAGAAATATTGTGGTGAAAGTCAGCCCAGTGTTCCACAGCCTTGGTGAAGAGGGGAGAGTGCAGTGGGTGGCTGGATTCTTTTTGGTTTTGGACCCAGAAGATAAATTGTTCTCAGCTCAAACATAGATTACAGTGAATGAATGAATTATACAATGATAAAAATAGCAAAAATCTGAAGTGTTTTTTGAAAACCATCATTAGTAGCACTATTTAAAATGAAGAAACTCTGAACTCATTTTAAAAAAGTATTTGAAAGAATCAGTAACCTCAATATGTGGCCGCCCTCCCTCATTTCCTATTTGAGTAGAATTGAAATTTATTCCTTTACTATTTCCTTTCTTTTATCTTCTGAAATCAGGGTGAATGGCACCTCCAGGTTATTATAAGCAAATTATGTACAAATAGTAATGAATAATTCTTCCTGTGATATTTTCTGGACTGTGAATTCTGTCTGAGATTTTATTGGGTTGATTAATTTCACCTACACACAATTCCCCTTGCTTTTATAAGGAAAGAAAGATTGTTCATCCATTCTCAGGCCTGATCTCAGCTTTGGATTAGATGTTATGAATGATCAAATGCTACCACATTTGTTTTCTAATGGAAAAATGGTATTATATCTCTGCATTTTTTCTTAACAGACCATACACAATATTTCTCAAAGCCCTAGAAATTTTAGAATAAAGCTCTTAGAAAAATGTCAATCACAACATTTTCTCCTTTCCTAGAATAATTATTTATTTGGCATAGTTTCTGCATGGGGCTTTCTGATGGGTGCAGGAGATGGAGTGTGGAAGTTGGGATTCCAATTACAATGTGAATCTTCTCCTTAAGGAATCTATAGATTAGTGCATGAGATAAGTGTCTCTGAGGAGAGCTGTCATGGGATAATACCATCTTAGTCCGCTGGGGCTGCTATAATAAAATACTATAATATATGTGGCTTACAAACAACATAAATTTATTTCTCACAGTTCTAGAGGCTGGAAGTCAAAGATCAGGGAGCATCATGGTCAGGTTCTGGTGAGAGCTGTTTTCTGGGTTGTAGAATGCTCACTTCTTGCTGCATCCTCACATGATGGGAGGGACGAGGGAGCTCTTTGGTTGCTTATAAGGGCATTGATGTCATTCATGAAAACTCCACCCTTATGATCTAGTCACATCCCAAAGGCCTCACTTCCAAATACCATCATATTAGGTTGAGGATTTTAACAAATGAGTTTCAGTCTTCCCACCGACAGGTACAGAAAGAGCTGTAGGAGAAATTAGAAGGATTATTGTTTCCAGCTGGAAGATTGGGAGAGCCTGAGTAAGAGGTTATGAAAATGAGACAAAGTAAAAATGCTAGAATTAGGTAATTTCTTTGAGTCAAGGAAAATCCCCTTGAAGACTCTGAAATCTATCGCTAGAGGCCAAATGTTGTCTGTTATTTGTGTTTGTTTTGGTCATTGAATTTATGGAAGCACCTGAGGTAGGTCAACAAAGGGCCTGATAATTCCAAAGTATGTATTTCCAGTCTTCATTTATGAGAGATTTGGGGAAATTGTTTTAGTTACAGGCTAGCAGGGTCCTGTTTAATAGGAGAGTAGTCCATTCATTGTTCATTCACTCACTTACTTATTCTTTCACTCATATATTCTCTGCAATACATTAATGGAGCACCTATTGTGTAAACAGTGTAAAGGGTACTGAGCTAGATACTGGGGAGAGTGTGGGCAATATGGTTAAGTTGTTGTTCTCATAACATGTAATCTAGAGCTTTGCTACCCTGAGTGTGTCTAATACCGTGGTCGGCAAACTCATTAGTCAACAGAGCCCAATATCAACAGTACAACGATTGAAATTTCTTTTGAGAGCCAAATTTTTTAAACTTAAACTTCTTCTAATGCCACTTCTTCAAAATAGACTCGCCCAGGCCGTGGTATTTTGTGGAAGAGCCACACTCAAGGGGCCAAAGAACCGCATGTGGCTCGCGAGCCGCAGTTTGCCGACCACGGGTCTAATGGACCAGAAGCATCAGCATCACCTGAGAGTTTGAGAAATGCAGAATCTCTGACTGCCCTAGCTTCACTTAAGCAGAATTTGCATTTTTAACTAGATTCCCAGTTGATTCATACACATATTAAAAAATGAGAAGTTGAACTTGTAGCCCTAAATAGAGTGAAGCAGTCTGCAAGCTAAGATGTCTTGGTCAAATCCTCAAGAGAAACAGGAAAGCACACATATGCAAGGATTTTCTTTATTGAGAAGGGGTTATGGGTTTCAAAAGAAACTTCACTTAAAGTGACTAACTGAAGGGAAGAGCTAAATCCCAAATGTAAAAAAAACTGAACAATATAGAGACTGACAAAACTGATAAGCTAAGATTGTTTGTTGTTGTTGTTGTTTGTTTGTTTGTTTACCTTTAACGAGACTGGAGAGAGATCTTAGAATCTCCGCCAGCAGCCCTAATAATTTGGGTTCCTTGAATTAAATGTGATCAGCCTTTCTTTCTTTGCCTAGAATCTGTCATTTGTCAATCTCAACTTGTGCGAATATTACCTATCCTTCAGGAAGTAGCTTAAATGACACCTTCTGGTTAGAGTCTTTCTCAGTACCCCAGCTAGAACCAATCCTCCTTTCCTTTGAATATCCCCAGCAATATGATCTGTAGCTCCCTGTCCTTATGTGCATATGTGCAAGTCTCTGACTTACTTCTTTCCCAAAGGTGCTTTTAAGGAAAACAGGCCCATGCCCTGTCTCTACTATTTACAGCACATGGCATATTATTATGCACACAGTAGGTCATCAATTGTGCTTCTTGAGTGAGCTGAGACACATAAATCACCACTGAATTTTTACAGCTGTTAAAATAGCGATGCAAACACATTTACTATGCTGAGTCAGAAGCCTTGAAAACTATAAAATAGCATTGTTTTTGATTTATGTCATTAACAGGAATGGTTTCCTCAGAAAAACTACCTTGAATACAAACTCATAACTAGCAAGGTCCCCTTTATGGATTCCTTCTCTTTGTAAAAATCCAAAAAACCTTTTTTCTTCCAAGTTATTGGACCTCCTCCCCCATCCTGCTATAGTCAGACCTTAAAGATGCTTTTTAGGTATTCTAAGTAAAAAAGCTACTTCTTAAAATACTCTTTGTCAACTCTGATGGCTCTTTATTTAGATTTTTATCCATCTCTGAAGCCTTTTCTGTCACTGGTTTGTCTTATGACATTAGCCATCCTAATGCATGGAATGTACTAGAAAAACCTTGTTGGACCGCATCACCATCACTGGCTCCTCTACAAGCATATCTCTTTTCTTCCTATGCTTCTCTCTCTCTCTCTCTCTCTCTCTCTCTCTCTCTCTCTCTCTCTCTCTCTCTCCCTCCCTCCCTCCCTCCCTCCCTCCCTCCCTCCCTCCCTCCTCCCTACCCCCCCAACTACTTAATTACCTCTCAGCCTCTTACATTAAATAAGCCCCAATTGGTGTGTCAACAGCCTTTTAATATTCTCTATTTTGTAGTGTTTAATAAAATATACAGCTTCTTTATTCTTGTGTTTTCTTATTTGTAGGCTGTCATGTTACCTGTCTGTGCAATGATGTGCAAATACTTAGCTGAAGGTGACTTATCTCAGACCTTGCTTCTCCCACAGGGGGGCGAAAAAAAAATCAGTCTTTAATGAACTCTGTGCTAAAGTAGATTAGCTGTTTTCTTCAGCTAAGATGGATGATGCTATCAACATTATTAAGTCACTAGGTCTGAATTTCTCTCTGTGCAAATCCAATGTAATAAGTACCATTAAGACCCCTGTCAATCCATCTCACTGACGTATTATACTAGTATATGGTGTTTGGCCCAAAATATAAAATGATACTAGTCCTGATGAAACAGTTTACTTTATCTATTTGGTTTTCTTGCTTCCAAGTGGCTTGACCTTGCCTACTATCACTTGGCAATGGGTTTTGTTTCTCAAAGAGTTCATAATATATTCGACAACGTGTGATTTGTCCAATTACTTAAAAAATTGGAACATCTCTAGATTAAAAGGAAAGCTCTCTTATAGCCTTATTTTAAGAAGGTTGAAAAGGTTTTTGTTTTTATGCATATATGAAGCATCTCTTAAGCCTTTTTGTAACTGTTCCTACTGAGAGAACAGCTCAGGTTAGAAAACTGTATAGGATGTTCTGGGCTGTGAGGGTAAGAACGGATGGGAGGGCCCTGCCTGTCTGGAGGAAGACACTGGGAGAATATTTCTCACAACCATAGGCACTTGTTACTGAAACTCTCCAGAGCAAATAAACAACCTAATAAATTTAACCTATGAAAAATTTGGGGTGGGGGGCATAGTGGGTTGGAAAGGAGAGTTAAGGTAAATTTTTCAAGAAATGTAATATCATTTGCTGTAGGCTAATGTTTCCTTTATGCACGTATAACAGCATTCTCCTGCGAATTACTCAAACAACCCAGTACAATCACCTAAAAAAAAAAAAAAGTGAAAATTATATTAAAAAAAAGCTTTTAGCATTTCATGGCTATGTGCAGTATTTCAATCGTCTGCTTATGGAGATATTTTAGTAAGAGTGTAACATTTTCCTTTTAATATTGTGCAGACTCCTTAAGTTAAATTTGTTCCTGGGTGGTTCTGGGTAACTTCTGAGCAAATTTTGCCTTCCTGGTTTTTTTCCTTTTTTGTTTGAATTCACTTTAATCATTGGTGAGAGCTGCTTGTGCAAATGGGTACTTACTGGCCCTTATTTGCTGACATTGGTGTGTTGGAATGACCCCTGAGTAATGGAAATTGGAATTTGTCTCTTCTGACTTCTAATAAGAGGTAAAAGCTGAATATTTGCAACATAATGTCATTTCATTCACGAAAGAAACGTGCTTATGTTAATATTATATAGTGCAGAATTCTCCTGTTATTATTAGAAATAGCCTAGGTGGAGAATTAGGAACACAAAAAAATAAATGGAAAGGTAGAGAATTGTTCACTGACTTGTTCCTAAATGTACTTGCAAGGAGAAAAAAATTAATGGATATTAGTATTCTTTTATTGTGTTTCCATTCCTCAAAGAAATGATGAACTGTGCAAAGAAAGAAAAAGTTCTCGCCTGTGCTTTATCTGTCATTTATATACAAATAGGCTTCTGATTAAAATACATTTTAGTGGCTCTGACTGGGGAGAATTTATCTGTGAAGAAAAGAAACTTGAAAATGATAACGTTTTATTGTTTGGTATTATCAAAGCTACACGTCAAATTCTTTACAGAGTTCAGTCCTATCCAGACTCTGTAGAATTGCTAATGCATCCTTCCTTATGTGGCTCACACCTTTACCAGGAAGCTCCATCTGAAATTCTGCATGCTCTTTTCATCTGTTTCTTTTTTGTGTTACAATTTCTTCTAACACTTTCTCTTTTCCTCCCTCAGCAAGATTTTCTTTTTTCCAAAGAATTTTCATCTCTTGAGGTCATAGGGCTTTTTGATGACTTCCGTTATGCTTTAGGTAAATTCAGGGGGCAGCTTTTCCTTTTTTTTTTTAAATATATTTTTATAGATTTAAGAGAGAAAGGGAGAGGGAGAGAGAGACAGAAACATCAACGATGAGAAAGAATCATTGATCAGCTGCCTCCTGCATGCCCCACACTCAGGATCGAGCTCGCAACCCGGGCATATGCCTCAATCAGGAATTGAACCATGACCCCTTGGTTATAGGTCTACGCTCAACCACTAAGCCATGCCGACTGGGTAGGGTACAGCTTTTCTAGTGGGGGAGTAGTAGAAAGTTGTTCTTGCCTCTATTGGAGAGTTGGAAACTTGAAGGGACAACTACACCAGCACATACATCCCTCTGGCCAGGAGGTGCTGTAGATGCAAAGTAGTCACCCCCAGGGCTATATTCTGGATGCTTACCTAAACAATGGAAATAATTAGAGTTGCTGCTTATGTTGTAAAGCTTTTATGTTCAGCAGATAGCCATGGTAGGTGTGTAATCTAGAACCCTGCTATTCAGAGTGTGGTCCGTGGTCCTATAGCATTGACCTAACCTGAGAGTGTTTTATACTAGTAAATGTAGAATCCCTAGATCCCCCCAGAACTACTGAATCAGAATATGTATTTCAACAAGACCCCTAGGTGATTTATATAAGCATTCAAGTTTGAGAAGCACTGGTCAAGAGACACTTCTTTAGTCCCTCAACTAGTTTTCTAATAATATTTGTAAAACAGCACGAATGATAGTTATGCACCAAAAGTCATGCTGAATGCTCTATATGGCATTGTTTCCTTTAATCTTCACAATGTTCCTCAAAAGTTCCTTTTCCTGTCATCCTCATTTGGCAGTTATGGCCCATATGCTCAGAGTTGGTCACACAGTGATGCATACTAAATAATAAAAGGGTAATATGCAAATCGACCGAATGGCAGAACGACCAGTTGCTATGATGTGCACTGACCACCCGGGGGCAGACGCTCAATGCAGGTGCTGTCCTCAGCCTGCAGGCCCCAATTGCCTGATTGGGGCTTGCTGGTCAACCTCTTGGTCCCTTCCCCCAGCCAGCAGGCTCCGATCGCCCGGAACGGGGGTGGGGTGAGGTGTGTGTGAGACAGTGAGGGGCAGGGCCGGCGAGCAGGTGGGAATGGCCAACCTCTTGATTCCTCCCCCTGGCCTGTAGGCTCCGAATGCCCAATGGCAAATGGGGAACCTGGGGTGGGTGGCGGCGGGGGGCAGGGCCGGCTGCTGGCAGCTGGGGAAGATGGCCCTGATCACAGGCCAGGCCTAGGGACTGTACCCATGCACGAATTTTGTGCACTGGGCCTCTAGTTTATTTATAAAGTAACAGAGAAACCGTGTTCTACACATTGGTTTTTGACTGTGTGCTTTGAGATGATCAGTTTCTTAAAAGATTTACACAAATTAGACTCTTTAGAAACTGACTTGTAAACAAGAACTAGCGTATCTACTTATTTAAATAAATATGAATTAACATAATTGCCACATGGCGTGAACTGCATCCAGCATGGCCAGGGGTGAACCTGAGGAGGGGCGGTGAAGGATTAAAGAAGACAGACAAGAGAATATAGTTGGGACCAGGTGGATCACTGCCTGGATGAGGAAACGGTGACCCAGCCTGTAAGCCGAAGCTTTATTTCATAGTCAGATCACACAAAGCAAAACAAGGGGAGTGGTCAACATGTTTACAGTGTTCTTGTGAGTTTCAAATCTATTTCGTTACTCAAGCCTTGTTTTGGCAGCACTTGCTGCACCTCCCATAGCCCGTTATCTACCTACGAACAAAGGAGGACTATAACATCAAGCTTAATTGTGCTAGGAGGGCATGCCCTCCAAGCTGGGACTTGTATGTGGCTCTGCCACAGGTCAGTCTGAGCCTTGACCTATAGCCACACCTTACAATGGAGCAGACCACTGATGATGGGCATACTCTATCTCTGTTTGTTGAATATCCTGATGGGAAGGCAGAGTAAAATCAGGAGTTTTGGGGTTAGCCTGGAATTAAAGTGATGAAAGTTGGCTGATGATAGGAGAGTTCATTGATGATTCTAATGTCTAATGTTATAAAATAGTGATAACTTGATGTAGCTATCTCCATTACATGGCCATGTATATGCCAAGAAATTTTAACACAACTGTAAAAAATGCTTTAACAATCAACTGAAAAAGGACATGCATAAAGAGATGGAGCATTTTTCTAGAGATATGGAAACTATACAAAAGAATAAAACAAAAATTGAAAAAATAAAGGTAAAAAACTAAAGAATTTACCAGATGAGCCTAACAGCAGATGGACTAGAGGAGAGGATCAGTGTATTTGAAAGACAGGTCAATAGAACACAGCTAAACAAACACAAATAAAAAAAAAAGAGTGGAAAAAATAGAACAGAATGACTCTGGGACAATATCAAATACTCTAGCATGTAATTGAAGTCCCAGTAAGATAGTAAAGACAGAATGGGGAAGGAAAAATATATCTCAGCCTAAAGAAAGAGGGAGAGAGAAAATTGTCTTTTCTGGAGTATATAATTCTACTCACACTGGAAGACTAAGGCATAGGCTACATATATATCCAATGGGGGTCTCTTTAGGACATTTCCCCCCAGTTAAAATGCCAAATCATGACATATATTGGCTTCAGATTAATAGGTGTTAATAAGGATAAACCTTAATAGGAATATGTATGGTCTAATGAAAGCCCTCCAGTTAGAATTGATGCTCAAAGTTTTATCCTATGATTAATGGATACTTGAACGAAAGCGCTACACCAGCAAGCTGGCTCTTTCATAACTAAAATGTATCGTTTTAGTTTCACTTTTATATGGCTATTTCCTGCTTTGTTTTTCCTCAGAGATTTGAAAAATTTTGCCTGGTTCCTGGTAGGGAGACAGTGTTACGGATTCAAAATTCATAGCTGTGATGGCGTGTCCCAGGAATATACGGAGATGGAGTCAGGCTCCAGAGTGTGTCAGAGAGCTTATTATCATTCCATTTTTCATAACTAATATAATCTTGGCCTTGAGAAACCAAGTATCAGAGTTTTTACAGCTAATAAATTCCATGAATGAAGCACACTACTGTTGTGGTTGTAAGTGTTTGAAGTACTGTGTTTGGACTGTCCCATCATTTTATGCTTCCCCCTATGGGACAATAAAAAATATTTAAATGAGAAATTGTACCTCATAATGATGGTCAGTATTGTTCAAGAGGTCAGACTCATTTCTAAAAATTGAAAAATAGGAAATAAAGATATTTTTATTTTTTTAATTGTAGGTATATACCTTTAGAACAAGGAAAATAATGTAAGAACTACATTTTATATGTGAGATGGAAAGAATGTCCATCTCTTTAGCTGTGTTCCTAAGAATGGGACCCCAATCTTTGAGTAGTGTTTTTCATGGCTATGCTAGCTGGCAAAATTGCATGTGCACTTTTATAAATTTCATTAAATTTCAAAATATTTTTGGTGAAGTCTACTTTTTAATTGATTCCCAATGTATGGTTAGGCTTTCTATTATAACTCTAGTGGACATATTATCTAAATAACTTTAATATCATCTTAACTCATTGGATTCACCAAGTGTTCAGCAATTCAGCATTTATGGAGATTGTCATTGAAGTTAATAACATACTTTAATCCAGTACCCCTTAAATTTTACTTTTATTTAAGGTTGAAATAAATTAGATAATATTGGTCTTAATTATTTTCTAATTTAGCCATGTCATTTTTTAATACCTATTCTGGTGATACTCAAGGAATATATCATCAAAGACCATCATTTTTGTTCAGAGAGGAGTCAAATCAAAGGTGTTTTGGTCTTAAATTCAAGTCTATATGCTATGAAAGAGAGAGCAAGAACTAGAGTAAGTGTGAATATAAAATGCATTAAAAATAGTAACACAGGTGATAATTCCAGGCCTGGGAATGAGTATTGGAGAGGCAAATAAACTTGCTGCTCTTAATTTTATTTTTTTCCTGACTCCTGAGTATGAGAATAATTAAAGTTGAATCAGATGATACTTGCAGGGAAATCTTTGGAAAGTGTGTATGAATGATTTTAAAGAATTCTCTGCCTTTAAAAAAATCTAACAAACAAAGAAGCAAACCTACTCTTTTTAGGTGGCCATGAAAGTGGGTAGATTTTTAAAGAAGAAACTTATAAAATAAGATTCATAGAGAAATGGAAGCCAACAAAGAGAGGATTTAATAATATCTTCAAAATTATATGCATGAAATCGTGTATAGTGCTCTGTATTATAAAACTAAAATCAAAGTCAATAAACAGGAAGATCCAGCAAGTTATATAGAAATATTTAAATTCTATCAAAACCAAAACATTCACAGGAAATAGCCAATTAAAGTAAGTACTCCATGATTTGGTATTTCTGTTCCTCTCTCTGTTGTCCTATTAGATATTATGAGAAACAGAGTAGTAACTGAGCCAGAGTATTAGATAGAAGTAATTGGTGTGAAAAATATGTCATATAAATGTTTATGTGTGTCTGTGTCTACATAAATCCACATAATTATCATGTGGAGACACTTGGATTGCTCCTCATCTTTCCAGTAATACACCTGGTCTGTGCTTGGTGTTAGTTTTTATCTGATTTTATCCAAACTTTAACTTTTTTTACCCAAACTCAAAGTCTTTTCTAGAGACCTAAATTTACAGTACCTTTTATTGATTTAAGTTGGCCTTGGTCTGAGAATCACCAAACATCCAAGGAGCTAGAACATGGTCACATTTGAATCAAAAGCGGGTGTAGCCGAAACCGGTTTGGCTCAGTGGATGGAGCGTCGGTCTGCGGACTGGAGGGTCCCGGGTTCGATTCCGGTCAAGGGCATGTACATTGGTTGCGGGTGCATCCCCCGGTGGGGGGTGTGCAGGAGGCAGCTGGTCGATGTCTCTCTCTCATCGATGTTTCTAGCTCTCTATCCCTCTCCTTTCCTCTCTGTGAAAAATCAATAAAAATATATTATATATATATATATATATATATATATATATATATATATATATATATATATATATATATATAAAGCTGGTGTAGTTTGGGAAAGTTAAGAGACCCTGAGTTCTGTTTCCCCAGTTCTGTATATGCAAAATATTTTGATATATAAAGCACTATGAGTTGATATCTTATAAACGGTTCTTTGAGTTGATATCTTATAAACATTTCTATGAGGTAGGCAGCACAGCCATACCATCCCCACTTGACCAATGAAGAATTTTAGCGCCAATAGACTTGTCCCATTTGATACTGTGACACAGTAGAACTAAACCAGAAATCATTTTCAAGTCTTTCGGCTCTGAATCTAGCATTCTTTCTTCTACACCCTATCCATGCCACAGTTTAGAAGTTTTTATCTATTTTTACTTATTTTATTTCTTTAATCCTCACCTGAGGATATGTTTTTATTGATTTGAGAAAGAGAAAGAGAGCAAGAGAGAGGGGGGGGGGGGGGGAGAGGGAGAGAGGTGAAAGAGAAACATTGAGTGGTTGCCTACCAACTGTGGATCAAAACCACAACCTTTTGGTGTTTGGGACGATGCTCCAACCAACTGAGCCACTCAGTCAGAACTGTATTTTTTTAAAGTCTTCTTGTAATAAAGAAAAAAACAAAAAAAACCACCTCTGTGTACCCAGAGTGAGGGAAGCAAAGAGTTATCACATTGACTTTGTTGATAAAAATTTACCCAAACCTTCCCATTCTGTTGGCTACTATCCTGACCACATAGTGTAAAATTTCTAATAGAAAACAAACTGCAGCAAATTCATTAAAGAGACCCCAGAGAGAAAGTAAGACATAATGAGATCTGTATTTACTTAGAAAAGTGAACTTCCAAAATAACAAATAGCTCTTCAGTGTGTTCTCTCGTCTCCATTCCTTCTGCCACTGCTTCAGGTTAGGTTCTCTTCCACTTTTATGACACATAGTAGGTACCAGAAAACAAAAATGTATTGAAAGAAGAAATATCTAATTGGTTTGCCTCCTTTCTTTTTGAAAAGGGGTTAGAAGTAGTGGCAACTGAGCTTGAACCACAGTGTGAGGAATTCAGAGTATAACTGTTCAACCACCACACCATGCTGTTCCCACATCATTAGTTGCTATTACAGCCAACCTAATAGACTTGAGGGGCTGGCATTGCAGCATCAGCAGGGGACTCTTTAACAGTTCAGATTTATTAATTGTAAAACTCAGCTCTCTACAAATCTCTGCACTCCATTTGGCCACCACACTGAAATTTCCTAGGCAAGAAAATTACCACATGCAATGAAGTTTTTAGTGAGATCCTGCTACTTCCTGAATGTTTATCTGCTGCTTATTACCTTGTTTAGATCATGAATTCACAAAGAGGGATCTTTAAGAACTGAAGATTCAACCCTGTGAGGACTCTGGCACAGCCCTAGATATGGCTTGACTTGTCAACCTGCTTTGTGCCTGGGACTCTTTCAGGAACTCTTCAATCACTCCTTTGGGAGGAAAGAAGGCTGTTTAAAATTCCTTTGTAATCTGCAGCCCTCTCGGTAGGAGAGCAGCCTAATGGAGATGGGGGGAAAGCAGGGCCAGTCAAGCTCCTTGTGTTTCCTTTATTCAGCTAGGTCACTTACTAGTCGTGACTGGGGAGGGATGATGTTGTATAATTATAGCAAATCCCTGTAGCACTTCAGTACTGATAATAATTAAAGACACTAATATTCCACTGGAAACATTGCCAGCCACCATCCATCTCCTTGCTGCAACCTTGGTTTCCAAAAGGGCTCAAAGTCATTTAGATTTGAAAAAAAGTTATAGCAAAATAATATGTATAAATCAATCTAAAAAGAAGACAATATTGTGTGAGGATTTCTAGACTAATCCACTTAAACCAAGAAGGAAGACATGCCCTAGTTGGTTTTGCTCAGTGGTAAGAGTGTCGGCCCATGGACTGAAGGGTCTTGGATTTGGTTCCGGTCAAGGGCATGTACCTTGGTTGCAGGCTCCAGCCCTGTGCTGGACCAATCTATGTGTCTCTCTCACATCAATGTTTCTCTCTCTGTTTCTACCCTTCCCCTCCACTCTCTCTAAATATCAGTGGGAAAAATATCCTCGGGTGAGGATTAACAAGAAAGAAAAAAAAAAAAAAAGAAAAAGAAAGAAGACCTATGTCTGAATCACTTTTTGTCCCATGGCATTCACCCATTTTTTAAAAATTTATTTTTATTCCAAACCTCAATACATCTTAGCAATGCCCATAGAAACCCAGCTAGAGAGCTAGAAACATTTTGTAGCTTGTTTTGGTCATTCAATTAAATTTTGATCAGTGAATTTTGAATATAAGTAATACATGCAACTTGCTCATTGCGTCTCTAAAAAGCAGGTAGCTCTACATTATCTTTTTTCACATTTCCTGTGGACTGACCTCAGTATGGTGCAGATGAGCCAGCTATAGTTGAGAAGAGAAGGGCAACCCCCCCAGTATAGTGGGTGATTAAAGAAACCCGAGTCTCTGGATACCACTTATGGCAGAACTTCCTGCCTTTTGTACCCCCTCCTACTTCTGAACTATTAATTTGAGAGAATAAATTTATATTTGTTAGAGGTTCTGTTGTTTTGGGGCTCTTGGTAGAGAAGCTTACTTTTTTTACCCAAACACAAAGTCTTTTCTAGAGACCTAAATCTACAGTACCTTTTATTGACTTAAGTTGGCCTTGGTCTGAGAATCACAAAACATCCAAGGAGCTAGAACATGGTCACATGTGAATCAAAAGTGGGTGTAGTTTGGGAAAGTTAAAGACAATTTTTGAAAGCTAGGGTGGTCAAGGTGTAAAATATGTCATGGCACCAGATGGACTTACTCCTTATATACAGTCATGCCCACACATAGCAACATTTTTGTCAGTGGCAGACCACATATATGATGGTGTGATCCCCTAAGATTATAACAGAGTTGAAGAAGTCCTATTGCCTAATGACACTGCAGCCACCATCATAACGCAATGTATTTCTGTCGCCAACAGTATTCAGCACAGTAACATGCTGTACAGGTTTGTAGCCTAAGAATAATAGGCTACATCATATAGCTTAGGTGTGTAGTAGGCTATGCCATGTAGGTTTGTGTAAGTGCACTCTATTATGTTCCCACAACAAATTCACCTAGCTGCACATTTCTCCAAATGTATCCCATAGTTAAGCAATGCATGGCTGTACTACTGATCTTGAGCTTTACTGAACCTCAGTTCCTCATCTATAAAATAGTAAAAATAATGCATTGCTTACAATATTGTTGTGGAGATCCCGAGCAATAATACAGATGAAGTATCTGGCAAATTTTTTTTTCTCAATAATGCTACCCCGTTTTTTTCTACTCATTTCAGCCTTGTTTGTTTTGAGGCTATCTAGAGTATGGTCTTGTTGTAGTCAGACCATAAATTGTTTATAATAAAGGAAGGTGTTTTTTTTTTCTTTCTTTCTTTTTTATATGGTGCTAATTATTTGGAAGTTCTCTGTGTTTTTAAGGCTGATGAAGAAAGGGTATGAGCTTGAAGTAGGCACTGGCCACCCACTCATCAGTTCCTTCTCCTCTAATCCTTTATGAAGAGCAAACTTCGGAGCTATGTGGAAATGGAGAGGGCACTGGAAGTATAAGGATCACTCTTCTGAGGGTTGGTATTACAGTCATCAAGCGGTTTTTTTTTAATAGAAGTCATTTCCAAAAGGCTCAAAAGCAAATGAAAACTGACACAGACTGTAGAGCTCTGTCCATGGCGCAGTCTATCCCTTTTCACCTTTATTGACAGGGTCTTGTCCATTGCTGTGTTGACAAAGGTACTATCATTGAGCTAATGGTAGTCTAGTTGACATCGCAACTCCCTGCACTTTCATTTTTAATTGAAGGAAGCCTTTATCATCTAGTCACTTTGCATTTTCTCTTTGATTCAAGATTCCCTGGGGAAGGAAGGTCAACCTTGAATCAGTCTGAAGGAATGTGGTTCATCTGGGATGGGTCAGTGTCCTGATTAAGAAGAGAAAATGGGTAATTATATTGCAGTGCACAACTTCCGATGACATACTGCACTATAATCCTTCTGAGTGAGGAAGAGCCTGGAACATAGTTGGATAACTCTATTCTGGGATCAAACCAAACTTAGTTCAAATCTTGGCTCTCTCATTTATGAGGACTAAAAGTCTTCAAAAATCTCTGAACGTTAGTTTTATCATCTTTAAAATAGGTGATGATAATGTGTCTACATCAAAGATAATATTACTTGGAGGATTATTGTAGTGTGGATTAAATAACTCAATGTAGGCAAAGTATTTAGAATTAGCAGACACTCAAAGGATAGCTGTTTTCAAGCCATTTATAATTGAAGTACTTCTCATTTTCAAAATTTTATTAGAAATGGCTTATAGAAGGTGAACTCTGACTCAGTCCAAGATTCATCCTATGCAAATATAATTCAAGAAACATTCCAAAATAAAATGTAAGTGAAGTGTTTTATTGCTTATAATTTTGAAGTTTTGGTACTTCTGCTCTCATTGATATAAACATATGTGCCTGCATTCTCCTCTAACCTATGGAATCATACTACATTCAAGATTCCTTACCTGCTATTTTCATATAATAGATGGTGCTTTAAATTCTAATTTATTCATTTTAGTATAAATAATGTGCAAGAGATTTTTTTGGCATAAACTATATATTGAGTAATTCAAAACCCATTTCTAGTCCCTCCTCACTTTCTTTGTTTACTAGGAAATTTAAACTGAACTAACAACTTCCCTTGAAGTAAGGGTATCATGTGACATTTTCATGAATAATATATTCTGATAAATAACATTTAAGTGGAAATCTGTGAAAAGTATTTGGGCAAACATTCATTTTTAAGGTTAGAAAAAAGAGGGTAGGATATAAAATGGCTTATGAAGCTTTTGCCCTACCATCGTCTTTCTTTCTTACATGTGATTGATGCTTAGAAATGGGGCAGCATCCCACAACTCAATAGGCTAAAAATAATGGAGCAGAAATGTGGAAAGGACCAGAATTTTGATGTCATCAGTAAACATTTAAATCAATGCTTCAGCCATGCATTCCATTTTCAACAAGTATTTATTGGGCATTTACATGTTACAAGCATACTCTTAGATTTTGGAGAAATAGCAGTGAAACAATGAACAAAAGTTTCTGCTCTTATGAACATTATATTCTAATGTGAGAAGAGAGACAGAAAACAAAATTCGTGTGTGTGTGTGTGTGTGTGTGTGTGTGTGTGTGTACAGTATATAAAAAATGATTTTAAAAAAATCCTGAGAAAAATAAAGCAGGAAAAAGACAGGGCTAGGATGTGCAAGGGTGTGGACCCATATGGGAGTTAGAATCTGGAAAGTGAGAGATGACTTGTGTTCTGGACTTTATGTTATGCGATATAAATTAAGATTGAAATTAAATTTACCTTCGTGGTCACAAGACAGATAGTGTAGGTGAATATTGGAGTGAGAGGGGACTTGCTAGGAGAAAGCAGAATTTTAGGGATGGTGATGTAGAGGCTGGGGAAAGAGTGGTCTTATTCAGAGTCCTACCTGGAAGCTGATAGGTCTTCTCCTGACTCCAGTCAACTGATGTTAAGAAAAACTCACCAAATTTCACTTACTGCTGCACCACTTGCTGTTAAGAAAAACTGGCCAGCATTTGTTCAAGGCACAGTACATTGGGTCTCCTGTTACCTGAAGCTGGAAATATTCCTTATTGAATAGATATAGCAGGAAAAATGAACCAACATTTATTGAGCATGTACCAAGTGTCAAACACAAGGCTATTCCATATACTAGTACATGTCATTGCTTTTGATTTTCACAACAAACCTAGGGAGTACATACCTTTACTACTATTTTTTTCTTGAAGAAAAGTTAAAAACTGACTCCAGTTTGTAAGTCAGTAGAAGGTAGTCTAGATTTAAATTTAGGTATTTGTGTCTAAAAAGCATCCCTACTCATTTTCTTATTTACTTAGTAAAATAATAATGATAAAATAATAATAATAATAATAATAATAATAATAATAATAAATGTTTTCTATGTGTCAAGCATTTTGCTAGAACCTGAGTTGAAGGAGTAACATAATAAATAAAACAGTTTTAGTTCTCAAGGGAATCTCTCAGTATTGATGAGGACAGGCATAAGCACAACTTTAAAAATGAAATTTAGTTAATTCAACTATTTATGGAGCACCTGTTGTGTTCCAGAACCTGTATAAGGCGCCAAACTGGTTCCTAGAAGTCCGAGTCCCTGTCCATGACCGTTTCACCATCGATTGGGAGAGTTAAGCCCTCAAACACGTTTGAGGTATCTTTTAAAGAGGTAGGTACAAAGCATGGAAGGACCCTGGGGGAGGAGCCAGGTGGTGGGGAATGAATAGGCAGAGAAAAGTCATGTGAATAGGTACGGAAGAATGAGAGGCCATGGAAGCTTAGAGCTGGATGTTCTAAGGCAGAAGATGAAAAATGAAGTTGGAAAGATACCTGGGTCCCAATAGCAAAGGTCACATAGATCAACTTAAATGCTTTGGATTTTCTCCTGTAGACAGCAGTTTTGAACCAGGTGGGTGGAACCATCAGGTCTGGTTTTAGAGAGGCAGCTTGGGCAGAGTCAGAAGAGAGGCAAGCACACATTACCTTGTTGACCTCCTTGCACTTTGGAATATCCCCCCCTTTATATGTAATTCAGAACATCACCTTTAGTCACCCAATCATTTTTTATTATTACTAGAGGCCCAGTGCACAAAATTCGTGCACTGGAGAGAGGGGGTCCCTCAGCCTGGCCTGCGCCCTCTCCAAGTCCAGGAGCCCTCAGGGGATGTTGGGCCTAAGCCTGCAGTTGGACAACCTTAGCGCTGCTGTGGAGGCGGGAAAGGTTCCCGCCACTGCTGCTGCACTTGCCAGCCCTGAGCCCAGCTTCTGGCTGAGCAGGGCTCCCCCTGTGGGAGCACACTGACCACCAGGGGGCAGCTCCTGCATTGAGCGTCTTCCCCCTGGTGGTCAGTATGCATCATAGCGATCGGTCATTCTGCCCTTCAATCGATTTGCATATTAGCCTTTTATTATATAGGATACTTAGAGACTGAATTTTCTTTCTCTTGGGATGCAGTAAATTCTGCCCACTATTAAATATTGGTAAAATGGCATTACACATCTCAAATTTCAACCTTATATCACCTCTGTCATTCCCTTTCTTCTGGGAAAAAGATTCAGTTAGTCATTTCCAGGTGAAGGAAGAGCCGATCAGAATGTTTCGGGAGCAAGAGACAAGAATGACTATTCCCTGTGTACAAACGCTTCACGCTCAGCTTGGGCAGCTTCCTATATTACAGTCTAGCTATTTTCCTCCCAAATGTAAGCGTATAATGAATGCATGATGCATTTGGCTACAGCAATAAAACACAGTATGTTTAGGGTATTATTGCCTTCTGTCATAAAAAAAAAAATAAACAAAATAAAAACAAAAGCAAACTCCCGCATCTGAAAATACCAGTCAGTTTCATCCTCACCAGGTAATTTTCCCAGGCCCAGGCTCAGCTGAGATTTGCCACCATCCGTTACCTCCTTTTATGAGTATCAGGATTGCTTTATTGTTGCAGCGCTTGGCAAAATACTTCTCTTTTACAAGTAATCTAGATCCGTCAAGCTGTCTAGTTCTACTGCATCAGTCACCACTTTGTAGTTTATTTGGTGACAGTGACTGCCAATAAAATAATGCTGTAAAATATTCCAGTGTGAGGAGGCTAATTCAGTGTAGGTTAATAAAGCTGCGGTGATTCATCTTGCCACGTAGCATGCTTTCTCTTCCGGGCCTCTTTTAGGTGGATGTGCACAATCGCATTGAGGTTAGCTGGAATTTATGCTGTATGTAAGGGTTTACCTAATTTATATATTCACTTTCATTCAGACCTACATTTGAAATAAAATATCTTGGTTTCTCCCCGGGATGATGGAATATATCCAGGGGTGAATTCTGAACAGGCTTGTGAACTTGGGTAATAAAACAGAGGCAAAGACGCAAAAATGACAGCCCTGGGGCCTGCTTTAGTAAGCCTTCTCTCTGGATCTATGCAAAGCAGAAGTGGTACCCAAACCCTTGTAGAGAGCGTTTAAGCAGACTTTCTGAGAGCCCCGCTCATGAGTGTTTTAATGACCTCGGTTCAAGCCAAGAGCAATAAATGTCTCAGAAAGAGGCTGTTAATTGAAAAGACCAGTGATTTCAGAGGGTTTAATATCACTGTCAGGCCAGGCTTGCTTTCTCTCCCTTTTAATTTAGCCTTCTGTTTTAATTTACAAACAGCTATGCAGATTGGAGCTTTAGAAGGCAGGAGCAGGAATGGCAAATAGAATACAGCTGAGGAACGGGGCACCGGAATTACAGTCCTAGTCTGGGCTCTGCCATTATTTTCCTCATCTGCAAATTCTAGTGTGCCTTTTATCATACTTATAATGTTACTGTAAAGATTTTTTACCTAATTGATGAGGGAGTGCTCTATAAAGCATGTATAAAATTAAAATAAAGTGAATAGGTAAAGAGAGAAGAAATAGATGGAACAACATTTTTAATACAAATTTTATAATATAGTACATTTAGTCTCACCGGTTTGCGGCACAGTTATGTTTGGATCACTTTTGTTATTTTAGTTAATTGCTTGAGCTCCCACTGGTTCCATTAAGAAATAATTCTATGCTTGAGACTCTCCTACCTCTCCAATTCTTAAACGTTACTTAAACCTTAGTTGTTAATTCAGCCTAATGGAGTAGATGCAGGGTCCAGAGCAGGGTTGGGGAATGTCCAGCCAGCTGGCCATATAAGGCCCACAAAACCATTTGGTCTGGCCCTGCCAAGGCAACCACAGGCGGGACTCGAAATTCAATAAAACTAGGAGCTTTTTTTCAGAGCAACATAAATTTATATTAAGTGAATTATATTAACTGAATGATGTTATAAATACCCAAATGGCCCTTGGCAGGAAAAGGTTTCCCACCCCTGATAGAAAACGGGAGAGTTTGAGTGGATCTACTCCTGCTATGGGTTCTGCTGCTATAGCAACATGGGGTCATTGCTGAAAATGCATCCTGCACAGCCCAGCCAACGGCCAGCCAACAATGCCTTACTCATGCAGATCCTTGTATGAGCTGCCATAGTGTCTATACTTGGACTACCACAGTTACAGATCTGAGAGCAGATCTACACCAATAGGCAAAGCCACTGTTTACATGCGCACCATGAAAATAACGCTGACCAAAGGAACTTTCACCTGCTGCTTACACCCTGTTCCCAGGCACTCAAGGCTATACCTGAGGCCACAGCATCTCATCTAATGCTGTTCCATGTTACCACCTTTGCCTGCATGGGTCCCTTTCTTGGCGAGCACCATTGAAGAGACTCCATGCCATTGATTCTGTGAATGGATTTATGACCCTTTCCCCTACCCCTTATGTAAATGTGCCATTAGCTCTCTAGCATTTTCTCTGGCTGCCAAATTTGTGGATTGGAGAATCAGCCTTTGCCAGGTGCAATGGTCCTGTTCTCTTTCCCTTCGTGGAGGTGGGTGATTGCTCGCCTTACATTTGCCTAATCAGATACTGCTAGGCAAGTGTTCTTGGATAAATCACAGGTGTACACTGAGAAGACTTCTCTGGAGATGAAAACAAGTTTGATCTTAATTCAGTGAAAGAAATTTCTAAGTTATGTCTCATGAAACCCTAGCTACAGAAATACGTTTTTTGTTGTTTTTGTTTTCAAGTGACTCATGAGTATTCCATCTATGCTTTAAACTCTGGTTCCAAAATCGCCTTTCTCTTTAGATTTCTTTAGAAAAGTAGATTTCTTTCTTACCATCTACCCTTAAACTCAATGCTGGAGCATGGTATATTAGTATATCTACAAAAATTGGGGGAAACAGGTTGGGTATTAATGAATGTACACATATGGAGTTAAATGTTATTTACTGGTTATGTTTCCTGAGCTGTATATAGTTTATGCAAGAGGGATTCTTCATCCCTTGTTCTCATGGGGTTGGATTTTTAAAAAATATATATTTTATTAATTTTTTTATAGAAAGGAAGGGAGATGAATAGAGAGTTAGAAACATCGATGAGAGAGAAACATCAATCAGCTGCTTCCTGCACACCCCCTACTGGGGATGTGCCCACAACCAAGGTACATGCCCTTGATTGGAATTGAACCTGGGACCCTTCAGTCTGCAGGCCAATGCTCTGTCCACTGAGCCAAACCAGTCAGGGCATGGGGTTGGATTTTAAGCCTGGCCATATCCTGCCCATGTTGCTTTGAGGAAAATATTTTACCTAATCAAACTTATTTTTAGTCATTAAGTACACTTTTCACTGTTTTTGTTTCAAATGTTTCTTAAGTCTCTCCTTTTTTATTTCCACACTCAGTTCCACTCTAAAGGTTTAGGTCTTCATCATCTCTTGTCTGAATGACTACTATGCTCTACTAAGTGTATTTCTTCTCTCCAGTCTTGTTCCTCTAAAGCCTATGCTCCATACTGCAGTGAATGGTCAATTTAAAGTTCTAACCTCTTGTATTCTCTTTCTCTTTTCAGTGATTCCCTATCATCCTCAGACAAAGCCAAGTTTCTTAACATGGCTTATTCTATTTACCAGCCCAGCCCCTTTCTCCTATTTTGCTCTCTTCATTCATTGAAATGTTTCCCTTTGTTTTTAAAAATTTCTCCCAGATACTATGTCCTTTTTTTTTTCTGATCTGAAATTTTTCCTAGATGTCTCCTTTCCCTTTCCTTTGCTTGATTAACTCCTACTTACTGTTTAAGATTCAGCTCAGTTATCTGACCCTTTTGAATTCCCATAGTATTGTTGGCCTATTTTCTATCAATGCATTGATTTATTGTTTTGTCACTATCGATGTGTCTCTGGCAGTATAGAATGAAAGATTCGAAAGATTTCAAACTTTTCTCTTCAGGGGTTAGCACATAGGAGAAGCTCAACAATTACCGGTAGAGGAAATGAATCTGCAATATGGAAGTCATAGCATTTATTTCAAAGATTCATTGTGCAACTTAAATGAAATACACTACGTTGAAGTGACTAGATTCACCTTTATTACATAGTAGGCATTCAGTATATGTTTTATTTCTGTCCACTTAAATTGAGTTACATGAGGTATATGAAGTTCATGAAGGAAAGTTTGCAAGTGAAATCATACTTACTATCTGTATTTCTTCTAAACTGCGCTAGACATTTTGACTACTGGTCCTCAAACTTACCTATGGAAAGATTTTTAAAAAAACATTGCCCATAGTGACATAGCAGGATGGTTATTGTATGAAAATGGCCTTTGGATCCTCTCTTGTAATTGATCTTACCATCATTTCTATGTTCCACACCCCAGACTGCTATGTTCTGACATGGAAGATGAGCATGTCTCAGGCCTGCTGCATGGCTCTAAGAGTTATTCTGTGGAGCCCAAGGTGGGATGAGTCCCGGTAGCTCAAACTAGCCAGTGGGGAAACAGTGGGAACTTGAGCTAGTGGAAGCGCTTGTTTATCTGAGTTAGGTTTATAGTGTTTCCCTCTCTTATTTCAACTGTCCTCCCTTTCAAGACACAGAAATGAATTGTACCCTTCTGTCTCAGAGCCTGAAGTCTACCATTTACTATCTATATAACTTCTGTAAGACCTTTAACTTCCATAAGCTTCAATTTCTCATCTATATACATTGGATAATTATGCCCTTTTTCCTACTGTAGAGTTATTGTATATTAAAGCCCTTTTAAAACTACAAGGCACAATGAACAGGTAAGGGGCTATTATTTATGTATTCCTTTAAAGAAAATTCCTTCCTCTTACAATAATTTAATGATTTTTAGAATATGGGTTAGATCATGGACTGTCATTAATTCTGTAAGTAGCATAGAGAGCATGATAATAAATGTTAAATAATCACAAAAATATTGTCTCAGTAGGTAAATTTGGCCCCAAAAAGTGGCTTTTGTATAGTAAAATGTTGTCTTTTATCTAAATGTCTCATCTGTCCCCATCACACTAACATCGTCACCTTTTTTTATTTATTTAATGAATTTTTTAAAAATATATATTTTAATGATTTCAGAAAGGAAGGGAGAGGGAGAGAGAGATAGAAACATCAATGATGAGAGAGAATAATTGATTGGTTGCTTGCTGCATGCTCCTACTGGAGAATCGAGCCCACAACCTGGACATGTTTCCTTGACCAGAATCGAACCTGGGACCTTTCAGTCTGAGGCCTATACTCTATCCACTGAGCCAAGCCACGTAGGGCTCATCACCTTTTTAAAGAATTTAAAATTAAAACCCCAAGATACCATCAATCAAACAGCAAGCAAAGGGTGTTTTCACTTCCTTGAGAATGACTGCAGCAAGCAGCAAGTAACCAGTCAATTCTTTCTGCAAGAATTATGTTCCGGGCAGCATAAAATATATAGAAGTATGTGACTTAGGTTTCTGAAAAAAGACTAGATATACACTGAGTGGCCAGATTATTATGATCTCTGAACGCATAATGATCTGGCCACTCAGTGTAATATATATATTACATATATATATATATGTAATATATATATGTAATATATATATATATATATATATATATATATATATATATATATATATATATATATATATATATTAGAGGCCTGGTGCATAAATTCGTGCATGGGTGGGGTCTGGCCAGCCTGGTCCCCCCCAACTGCCCTCCCCTGCAGGGGTAGGGGACATGGGTGTTTGGCAAGCCTGCCTGCTGGTCGAACTCCTGGTTGAGGGGACAATTTGCATATAGCCTTTTATTATATAGGATATACACTGAGTGGCCAGATTATTATGCGTTCAGAGATCATAATCATCTGGCCACTCAGTGTAGCTTTAATAGTAAAATGATTGGAGATGGTGTGGGGAGCACAGCCAAGAAGAAGGGCTGAGGAGCAGCTAGGACCTATAGCAGAAGATAGCTTTAATGTGTCTGGAGTTACTAGCCACTGAACGTAATGCCAGTATGTGCCCGAGGTGATAGTGTGTAGGTTAAGTGTCGTAGTGGCACTGATTTTACTAGCATCAATGATGAGAATTGAAAGCCCTCAGATATCTCAGACTTATTTCTTAAATCCTTTCTATTTAAATACTGTTCCAACTTCCTGCTGTTTCTTTAAGATAAAAGTATTCCAAGAGAAACACTTTTATTTTTATTTTTTTCTCCGTAAAAGGAAAAAGCAGCAAGTGAGGGAAAGGGAAAGGTAATATCTCGGAGTAGCAATTTTCCATCTTTCAAGTACTAACACCTTGTGTCTGTAACATCTCCTCAGTAATGGTGTTTGCCCCTGGTTCAGAGGAGGAGACAGTTTAGAGCAGTGAGTCTCAATTTTTGAATGTGTGCCAGGATGACCTGAAGGACTTGCTAAAATACAGATGGCTGGGCCCACCCCCAGAGTTTCTGATATGGAGTGTTAGAATATGTATTTTAAACAAGTTCCCAGGTGATGCAGATGCTCTTGGTCCTAGTACCAACTTTTAGAACCACTGGTTTAGAATCCACTGGGCAAACCACAAGCTTGCTTTGGGGGAAAGATCAATATCAGTATGAGTGGTCTTATCATGGCTTATCTCAGGAATAATTTCAATTATAGAGAGAGAACTTTGGAAGAGTGAATAGTAACCCTTCGGCTAATTGGAGTCCAAATAAAAATCTTATGAAAACAGGAAGCGCTTGATAGGTTGTAGCAGTGAATAGAGCTCTTCAATTCATGCTCCAAGAGGCCGTTTGCTCTGTCCTTATCTATTTTCATCTCAGTGCTGGAATGTTCTTGTTCAAGCCTTCCCTCAAGGACCCCACAGGGATTTTTCGATCTTGAATTTGCTAAAACTCAGACCATTGTCATAATGGATTTTATTGTTTCCTCTGGGCTAAGCAGTGCAATCATAAAGCCTACTTTTAGGAAAAACAAACAAAAAACAAACAAACAGAAACTCACTGCTACTGTGGTCTTTCCCATAATTATAGATGCTGAAAAGTGAAAAGAAACTGAGACATCAATTAGGTCAAAGGTTTCAAAAGTTTTAAAAAGATCCTTTATTCAGATGAAATTTTTCTCAAAACTTCAATATCAAAAACAGGTAAGTATATAACTGCTTTAGTAAAGCACCTAAGTAGAACTCCAAATCATCTCAACATACTTCTATATTCATGCTACTAGGTGACAACTGCAATTTTCAGATGAGACACCTAATCCTCAGAGTGACTAAGAACTTGCCATTATTCTGGAGACAGTGGCAAGCCCATGGTCCAAGCCTAAAGCCTTGGAGCCAAGATCAAGGGCCCTTTGACCAATGCCCAGGTCTTTCCGTGGGTAGACATGAAGATCAGTAGCTCTAATAATTATTTCCAAAGTGAGTGCAACATCCTCCTCCCACAGACTTGCCTATAAAAGAAGCAGGCCCAAGGTAGAAATGCACGAACCAGAAAAGAAAGTCCAGTTGTCAGTGACCACAAGAACATTCTCTTACCAATAATAAGTATAGGAATAATATATTCCTACATAATTTGAAGCTATTAGTTAGTTGGTTTCTCTGTTTTTACCTAGGGGAAAGGATGGAAGTGAATAAACTATTTAATCTTCCAAAAAAGCAAAATATCTAATTTTTAATGAGAAAAAAATTAAAATATACCCCTGAGAATAAAATTGAAAAAAAATAATAGAGGAAGGCAAATATGCATATTCTATTGGTTGAAATTCAGGACATTGGTCTTCTTCATTGGCTAAGACAGTTTTGATAAATCCATGAAAAAACAAAATGTACTACCTTATTAAAGGGGAAGAAATTGTGCTTCAGTCCAATACAACTTTGAAGATATTAGAAATAGAAACAGTAAATAAATGTTAACATAAACATGCATGCAGGGGAAGGAAATTATTTGCTCTATGTGTTAGAATGCCAAGGATATATCCGATTTACTCAGATTATCATTGCCACTAGAGACACGTGGAAATCACCACCATAACTCATATTTACTAAGCAAAACAGGAAGTTGAGAGGTTACAAATACAATGATAAAAATTCACCAAACCCTTAGGGGTTTGTTATCTCGAGTCTGGCTTTTGAATACATGTATACTATTTGAAAGATATTAACCTATTTTCAGGATGAGAGATTTTTCATGTTTGTTTTTATTATCACCATTGACTATTAGTTTAATAGAATTTCTGTTTATGATCTTCAAAAGACTCTTGCATCGTTATAAATGACTTCTCTCTTAACCCATTCCAGATAACACTTCCTTAGCAGCTAGTCATTTTCAAACAGCTTTGGGAGTTATGGGTATTTTGAGGATGTGACTTCATTTAAATTTATTTTGCCAAAATGATCTTTCTATTCTGCAGAGAAACCCCTAACCTCTACGTGTCTAGAGGCTTTGAGAGTGACTCCCAAAACCACTTCTCAACAAATTCATGCCTATCTGCATTTGCATATTTTGTATTATTTATCTGGACTGGTCAGACCCTCCTTGTTTGCTGGCAAAGCTCTGCCCAACTTTCAAAACTCAACTAAAAATATCAATTCCTTTGTGAGACTTATAGGGATGGTGCTCATTTTCAGGGATTGCTCCAATGCCTAATTTAAACCAGCACCTAACCTACAAATGCTAGGACGCAAGTGTTCTGGAAAGTTGACATTGGGACATATTTTCTGTTGGGATCCCAAACTTAGAGATGGCATAAAACCAAGGCAGTGATGACCATGCCTGCTCAAACGCAAATGTATCAGGAAAAGTGACCTACCGAGAAAGAGGAGCAGAAACTCTAGGTGAGACCAAGAGAGAGTGAGGCCAATGAGATTTGCTTCTTTCATTCTTGGTCAGCTTTCAGAACACAATCCAGCATTTTTGGAGTCACTGCACTTTTGTTCTTGGTTTCATACAATGTGCTTCTATACATCCAGTAAAAATATCTGTTTTGTTCAAGCTAGTTTGAGTGATTTTAGTCTTGAAAGCAAAAATCTCTCATCATCTATTATATATATACAGCTTAGTAGAGGAAGTGCTTCCGCAACTCTGCTATCATAATAATCTGTGCTTTTCTCTATTATTATAGCACGCTGTAATTCTGTACTAGTCTTTTCTCCCATTAATCAATGGCACCCTAAAAATCAGATATCACAACTCATTCCTCTTATATTGTCAGCATCTATTATAGCACCTGACCTTTAGTAGGTATTTAATCAATACGTGTTGAATGAATGAATAAATGCAATATTCAGTCTACAACAGATTTTCTTTTTTGAAGAATAACAATAATAGAGGTCTATAATTAATCATAACTCTATTAACTCAGAAAAGTGGTAGAAAGCTTTTGAAAGTACTTACTCTTCTCCCCTAAATTTTCTCAAGTTTTAAATGCTTACATAGTTGCTCAGTGGAATTCCTGTTGTCCTTCTGTTGGTTTTGTTGTTTCTGTGCATGAACCTAAGATTGTCACTGTTGTCTCCTGAGCTCCCTGATCTATGCAACCTGCTTTTTAAAGGCATAATGCAGAAATATGTATGGTAAAGAGCTTGGAATAACTAAGGAGATAATGAGATTAGAATGGAAGTCTCCTTCTGTATTCCTTTTAAAAATATAGTTCATGAAAAGAGATTGGAAGTTTTTCTGAAGGATGCAGTATTTGTGTGAGTTTTTTTCTCTCAAGTGGGTTTGGACTGGGACATTTCCTGGGTCTTACGGAAGTGGACAGACCATAGGTCAACAAAAATCTCTTTTTTATCAGATAAAAACCCTAATATTACCAACCTCCTCCTCTACCTTTCTTATTCCTCTTGTTTCTTCTGTACTTATTATTGTAGTATAATGTGCAAATATAAATTTGTATATATCGCAAGTGCAGAGCTCAGTGACTTTTTACAGTCTGAACACACTTGTATGACCAGCATCCAAGAACCCCTCCTCGCTCCCTTCTTGTCACTATTGCCCCAACCCCCAAAAGTAACCTTCATTCTTCTAGCAACATACCTTACTTTTGCTTAATTTGGTATTTTAGGTAGGTAGATATACTCTTGGGTATCTGGCTTCTTATGCTCAATGTTATGAGGTCCATCCACAGTGTTATGTAATTGTCTGTGCTCACTGCTATATTTTCTCCTTGATTGGATACACCATAATTTGTTTATTCTACTATTGATGAATATCATGGGGCTAGTATTCATAATACTAATATAAATAATTTTAGTATGTATTTTGGATGCCTGATTTTGTACTTATCTGAAGTCCCCCCAAAAGCCCAAACATGTTAAGTCACCATAATAACAGCTGTAAAGAAGACATGTAATGGATAGTTTTCTAGAATCTTCTGAGTGAGATTGTTTGCTTAAGGAAACCTTATATCTAATATCTGTCTCAGTCAGCGAAAAATTGTGTTCTGACCTCAGATTCTAATAGACCACTGGAGGATTCTGCTGCTCGAATTCACCCTTGCAATTGATGTCCAAACTGATAAGAGACAAAGGAAGTGATTCTTGAAAAGCCAAATTATCTGTGGTTGAAAAAGCAGCATATGACAGCTTAGGAGGAATGGGGATTTAGATAAGGGGATGATCTGTGACTGTTCTTTTTGCTACTGGAGATGAGCTTGAGCTCTGCCTCCCCTCTGTCATTATCTCTCCAAGTCCAGCCCCCATGCATCAAGTGCACTTCTGCAAAAACTAAGCAAAAACAAGTAAGAACTTTTTGATGGTATCACACTTTGCTTATGAATGCTTCACTCAGCCCCTAACTGGGTAGGATTTTAAACTCTTAAGAATTAACTTATGGGAAGAGGGTGAATTTTAAAAAAGAAAAAGGAAAGAAGCACAAATATGACATTTGGAGGCAGACTCCTGAAATGTCATTCAAAATGAGGTATTATAGGGCTAAGTCCTTCTACTAGGATCCTCTGGGCAATGTGTTAAAGGTGGAGATTCTGGGCTCAATCCCATGTGATGGGAGTTATATGTCCTTTAGGGCCTCCATGTTTCTAGAACTCTCACCTTACACTGGGTCCTCTACCTCACCCAGTTTGGGCATCTCCAACAACATTATTGGGTAGAAAGACAATGTGAGCCCCAAATGTGAGTCATATATTTAATTAAAAATTTCTAGTAGCCACATTAAATAAAAAGAAACAAGTAAAATTCTTGTATTTATAACAAGTGTTTGAAATTGGGTATATTTTTTACTTAGAGAATATCTCAATTCAGATTAATTATGTTTCAGTGCTAAATAGCCACATATGGCTAGTGGATATTGTATTGGACAACATGTATTATTATAGGTAACTAGAAGCCCGGTGCACGAAATTCGTGCACGGCGGGGGGTTGTCCCTCAGCCCAGCCTGTACCCTCTCCAATCTGGAACTCCTGGAGGGATGTCCGACTGCCCGTTTAGGCCCGATCCTGGTGGGATCGGGCCTAAACGGGCAGTCGGACATCCCTCTCACAATCCAGGACTGCTGGCTCCCAACTGCTTGCCTGCCTGCCTTCCTGATTGCCCCTAACCGCTTCTGCCGGCCAGGCTGATCACCCCCTAACCACTCCGCTGCCAGCCTGGTTGATGCTTAACTGCTCCCCTGCCAGCCTGTTTGCCCCCAACTTCCCTCCTCTGCCAGCCTGGTCACCCCTAACTGCCCTCTCCTGCAGGGTTGATCACCTCCAACTGCCCTCCCTTGCAAGCCTGGTCCCTCACAACTGCCCTCCCTTGCAGGCCGGGTGCCTCCCAACTGCCCTCTCCTGCTGGCCATCTTGTAGTGGCCATCTTGTGTCCACATGGGGGCAGGATCTTTGACCACATGGGGGCAGCTATATTGTGTGTTGCAATGATGATCAATCTGTATATTACTCTTTTATTAGAGAGGATAGAGGCCTGGTGCACGGGTGAGGGCCAGCTGGTTTACCCTGAAGGGTGTCACAGATAAGGGTGGGGGTTCCCTTGGGGTGTGTGGCAGCCTGAGCGAGGGGCCTGTGGTGGTTTGCAGGCCAGCCACGCCCCCTGGCAACCCAAGGGGAGGCCCTGGTATCTGGAATTTATTTTCCTTCTACAATTGAAACTTTGTAGCCTGGAGCAGAGCCAAGCCTGGGGCTCCGGCAGCCATTTCTGTGGCAGTTAATTCACCTTCTACAATTGAAACTTTGTAGCCTTAAGCGGGTGAGCCCGGCCAGGGTGTGCGGAAAGCTTTGCTTCCCCTGTGCCGCCGGCAACCCTGGCCTGCTCTCTCAAGCTCCATTCTGCCGCCATTTGTTTGAATTTGTTTACCTTCTATAATTGAAACTTTGTAGCTTGAGTGGAGGCTTAGGCCTGTAATGGCTATGGAAAGCTTGGCTTCCTCTGTTACCTGGGAAACCTTGCTCTCTGTGGCTGTAGCCATCTTGGATTGGGGTTAATTTGCATACTCGCCCTGATTAGCTGGTGGGCGTGGCTTGGCTGGTGGGCGTGGCTTATGTAGCGGAGTGATGGTTAATTTGCATATTACCATTTTATTAGAGAGGATAATGTAATAAATGGTCTATATAATTAGATCAAAATGATCAAATAAGTTGCTGAATAAATAAGTAAATCACTGAACATAACTTCTTTCAGGTCCTGCTCTCATTATTTACCCTCTCTATATTCTTATTTCAGATGTTTAGGGGTGGGATGTGTGTTACAGGATTGTGGAGGAAAGGAGAATGACAAAGAAAGAAAATGTAACAAAATTTTCATTTTTTAAAACTTCTATATATTGACATTTTTTGTTGTTTCTTGAAATTTTTCTTTTTTTTATAAAGGATTAGAATAGTATATTTTTATTATTTTTATTGATTTCAGAGAGGAAGGGAGAGGGAGAGAGAGATAGAAACATCAATGATGAGAGAGAATCATTGATTGGCTGCCTCCTGCATGCCACCTACTGGGGATTGAGCCTGCAACCCAGGCATGTGCCCTTGACTGGAATTGAACCCAGGACCCTTCAGTCTGCAGGCCGATGCTCTATCCACTGAGCCAAACCAGCTAGGGCTTGAAATTTTTCTTAATAAATGAAAAGAGAAAGCCAGATGGAAAAAAGAAGAAGAGAAAGGAAGGAAATTTCACTACAACTAAAGGAAGACTTCATTTACTTTAATTTAATGAGAAAGTGGCTTTCCTGCTATAGTCCACCCCATAAATACCTGGAGAATATACTTAAATGCAGTATTCTAAGCCCGAGGGGGGGCGGGGGGAAGACTGTAATAGGATTGGGATGGGCATTTTAACAAATACCCTGGGAATTTCTGCTGTAGATTGCACAGATCACAGTTTTAGAAAATTTAGGTTAGAGACAGGGCCTAGGATTGGTCCACAAAACATCCTATCTAATAAAGAGGGAATATGCTAATTGACACTCACACCATTGCAAAGATGGCGGTGCCCACAGCCAATAAGGAGGGGATATGCAAATTGACTGCCCCGCCCTCAAAGATGGTGGCACCCACAGCCAGTAAGGAAGGAATATGCTAACTGACTGCCCTGCCTTCAAATATGGTGGTGCCTACAGCCACAAGATGGTGGCGCCCAGTCCCCTCAGCCCTGCCCCGGGTGGCAGGCATGTGGCAAGGCTGAACCTACCCCCAGGCAGGCCCGGCCGCTCCTCGCTCCTGCCTCCAGAGTCCCCCAGTCCCCTTAGCCCCCCAGCCGCCCAGGGCCAGCCCGAGGCACAGGCAAGCCTCGGATGGTGGCTGCCCAGCCGCCCAGGGCCTCCCGAGGCTCAGGTAACCAGGGCCGGCCGAGGCTTGCGCTGCTGGCAGTGGCAACAGCAGAGGTGTGATGGGGCGTTACCTTCCCCTGATCACCAGGTTGCCTCCTGCCCCTGAGGGCTCCTAGACTGTAAGAGGGGGCAGGCTGGGCTGAGGGACCCCCCCCTCCAGTGCATGAATTTTCATGCACCAGGCCTCTAGTCATAAATATTTATGTTGGGTTCTTTCATGGTGATGACAGGTACCAGTTAGTTTCTAGTGAACCAACGAGCCACAATTAGAGGGAGACCAACTGGACATGGTATTACTGGGGCAACCAGACCTTGAAGAACCAGATTATAAATACATTCAGGAAACAAAGCTTTTTAGTGGGATATGTTTGATGAGGAAATGTTCTTAGAGCAAAAACACTAATTCCATGGTCTGACAGAAGAATCAGGAGCCACCAGCAGGCAGCATCTTTCATCTTTGGAAATGACTGAAGAACATTTTGGTGCATTTTGGCCCTGGCAATCTCAATCCGAGATATCAAAGGCAGAGAGCTCTGCACCTCCAAAGACCAGTGAGAATCATGGACTTTTGGGTGTCCACCAACCAACATAGGCTCCACACAGCCATATGCTTCATAAATGCATGTGCCACTGAACTAACTCTATGTCCTGTGATAGAGGCAGCCAATATTGAGGTTCCGAGGACAGGAGGAGGCCCAGGAAGGCTCCCTGCAGTAGCCCCACTGGGACTGTGCCGTGGAGGATGGGAGAGTGTCTTCAGGGAGAGACAGGAGGACATTCTACGCAGAGGGTTGTCAGTGGGAAAATGTGTGACTGTTCTGGGGCAAGTGGTCAGGGTGGGAGTTCAATGTTAACTCCCCATGGGGAGAGTCATTGTTTTCTGTCCCGAGTCCATATTTAGGTAAAGATATTACATACACAGGGAGACAGTTTGTCCCAGACAGACCTGCTTTGTGTTCCTTGACCTAGTGGAATTATTATTATTATTATTTAAAAAATATTTTTATTGATTTCAGAGAGGAAGGGAAAGGGGAGAGAGAGAAACATCAGTGATGTGAGAGAATCACTGATCGGCTACCTCCTGCACACCCCCTACTGGGGATTGTACCTGAAACCCGGGCATGTGCCCTTGATGGGAATTGAACCCGAGACCCTTCAGTCTGCAGGCCGATGCTCTATCCACTGAGCCAAACCAGCTAGGGCTTGTCCTACTGGAATTATTAATAGTAATCCCTTCACTGTCACAAGAGACCCAGTTTACATGTAAATTATGTGGTCACTCTACTTCAATGTAAGGATTTTCTCTCTGGTGGTGACTCGGGAAGGTAGAAAGAGGGAGAAGCCAGTGAGACCTGAAATACACGTAACGCTCATGTAATTTGTGTATTGACCTTCTTATCACTTAGAAAAAGGAGCTGATCCTTTATAAACACTTTCTAAAGAACAAACTGTTTTACTTCTGTGAATCAATTTCCTCTTCCTTTAAGCGGGGATAGTAATACTATTACAGGCCCACAATCTTTTACCCCAAAACCTTGAGGAAAGGCAGATTTTGAAATTTAGCATTTTCCAATTTTAGCAAGGTTATTTATAGACCCTCCTTCCCCAGGATCTACAACACCCTGTAATCATCACAGTTCTATTTCTGCAGCAAATGTATGAATATTCGCACAAAGTGGGATAAAATAAGAAAGTAAGTCTTTTATAGCTTCAGATCAGTTCTGGTCATGCTTTGCCACAAATAGGTTTGAAAGAGACTTGCGAGGACACAAAGTTATTTTGTTTGTTTTTAGAGTTCACTGGATATCGGAATTGCTGATAAGGGACTGGTTGTGGAATTGTATTTCACTCACAGTGATAAATATATTAAATTAGATTTTCCTTGTTGTGTGCTCAGCAGAGTGACTAAGGCTTGTAAGCTACTAATAATGATTAGTAGTATTATTTCCTAGAGAGATCAGAGAAAAAGTTGTGCAAGTTGATCCGCAGCTGGTCCCCAGTGTTGAAGAGCACTCTCGGTCTCAGCTCATAATCACAGACTTTTCCTTGGATGATCCCAGTCTCATGGCTCTGTCATCCATCAATCGGAACAAACACTGACCCTCAGTTGGCTTGGTGAGCCCAGACTCCCTAATGGGATAAAGTGAAAATAAATAAGGCCCTATGCAAATTCGATTAAAATCCAATCAAGGAAAATAAACTGCAGACATCTGCTCTTCTCTGTCAGTTCTATGTCATTTGAATATTTTCTCTTGGTTTTAAAAACAAGAACAAAAAGAAAAAAATTTTAAGAATAAGACTACCTATTTTTCTTGAGTGCCTGCCACACTGGCATTCCAGCCTGGGATCCAGTGAATAACTATTTGAACACAAGCAGAGGAAAAGTTAGGTGAAGGGCACACAGGCTATACATATGACCTGGCTTTTGTTTCTCAATTCAGAATGCATTGTTTGGGGAGCTCACTTTTCCTTCAGAAAACAGTAAGATAGTATTTGAATCTCTTTGTAAATGGTGGTCCAGCTTTGTATCCAAATTCATCATTCATGATTGGGAAAAAAAAGTCATTGGAATGTCAAAGAGAGAGAGAGCGAGAGCAAGAGCGAGAGAGAGAGAGAGAAAGCCTGACTCAGTCTACCTGAAGTAAATATCTAGTCAGTTAATCTATGGTGGTTTCCCCATCTAGGAGAGTGCCTTTTATTCTTTTTTTTTCCTTTTTTTTTTCCTGAGTTCGGCTTGATATGGTCTTTGTGTGATTTCTTCAGCCACTGAACAAGTAGGTATCCAGTGATGTGTGAAAACCACAACCAGCCGCAGTATTGGGACATGAGAGTGGGAATCAAGCCCAGTAAAACTTTGTAGAAACAACCTGCCTTAGTCAGTTAGGGCTGCTATAGCAGAATACCAGAGACTGGGTACTAAACAACAAACATTTAGTTTTCACAGTTCTGAAGGCTGAAAGTCCAAGGTCAAGGTGCCAGCATGCTTAGGTTGTTGGTGAGGGCCCTCTTTCTGGTTTACAGATGACAGTCTTCTCTTTCTATCCTCACGTCAGAGAGCTGAGGGTTAGGGCTGGCTCTCTTCTTCTTACAAGGACTCCATCATGAGGACCCCACCTTTATTACCTACTTGCCTCCCTTGCAACTATCACCATTAAGGCTTCAACATATGACTTTTGGGGGGACACAAACATGCAATTCATAATACTACATCCCAGTTACCTAGAACACAGCAAGCTTAGACATAATGCTGGTTCTGTCAGACTGGCAACTCCAAGCAGACTGTCCAGTCCAGATTGGTGACTCCTGAGAGGGCAAACACTTTCCCCAGATATGCTGCTGTCCCAGTTACAGTCTCCATTCTGGACTGAATATCCATTCAGGATGAAGTGACCAGTTGGGTCATACCGAATGGACCAGATACATAGACCAGTTTGTACATTGGGATTTAGGAAAGTCACAGCTTTCCTAAATCCCAATGTTTCAAACTAGTGAGTGACAGCCCAGATACAGCCATCTCTGCAAACTGTATTCATATGACGAATGCTCTGACTACTTCAGCCACATGGACAACTGAGACACACACTCTTACGGATACTCCAAGGATGTTGGACTCATCCCATTCTTATCACCCAAGAAAAACTTACATTGGGAACCCATCACTTGGATCCACAGATCACTCTCTCTGTCCTACTCATTGTCTCACCTCAGGACCCCAGGAGACCTTTGCTAGGTGTTCCTCAAAGGGGAAGGAATTGAGTGAAAATAAAATAATGAGGAGTTCCCAGGGGCTATATTATCTCATTTGTTTAAGACTCAGCTGGGATAGCTGAATAAAGTGCAAGCCTTTATTTATAATACATGAGCTGCTCAGTCTGTCACAGGGAGAGATGTGGACCATTTTGTATTTTATTTTAAGGGGCTGATCACTGAGCACATTAAGTATTATGTCTGGGAAGAATGGGATTATGAATTATGTTTATAATGAAGTATAAATTAATGAAAGGGTAATACTTTACTAATAACTGTTAAGAACTTCTTGGATGGCTTATTTGTGCTGAGCAGAGCTAGTAAAATTTTATAACAGAATATGGATAAATCAACCACATAAAACCACCAATATTTATTTAGTAGTTGGCTTCTGCTCTACCCAAATTATTAAATTATTTGCCCCAGTTCACCAACTGGCTTCTTCTGTGTAAACATTCTTTGCACATGGTCTGCCAAAATGGGAATAGTTATAAATCCATTTAGCAGAAATCCTCTGTGAGGGTTTAATAACTAGTTTCCCTCATTGTTCATGCAACTGGGTAGAGTCACCCTCTTTTCTTTCAGTCCTTCTCAAACAAAGGTCTGATTTGATACAAAGAGAGTGGGTTTTGTACTCAGGAGCTATCTGGCAATGTCTGGAGACAATTTTTTTTTTTGGTTGTCATAATCAAGGGTTTGTGGGAGGGTGCTACTGGCATTCTACAATGCCCAGGACACTCCATATAATAATTACTTATCTGGCCACCAATGTTAATAGCGCCAAGGTTGGGAAACTGTTGTACATAATGAAACAAAACATGTAAAATTCCATGCTGGTTCTGTAAACAAACATTCTGACAATGCAATGACCTCCTTATCATATATGGCCCTGGAGTAACTAGTCTTATCAAAGATGGAAAAGAGACACAGCCGAAACCGGTTTGGCTCAGTGGATAGAGCGTCGGCCTGCGGACTCAAGGGTCCCAGGTTCGATTCCGGTCAAGGGCATGTACCTTGGTTGCGGGCACATCCCCAGTAGGGGGTGTGCAAGAGGCAGCTGATCGATGTTTCTCTCTCATCGATGTTTCTAACTCTCTATCCCTCTCTCTTCCTCTCTGTAAATAAAATATATTTAAAAAAAAAAAAAAAGAAAAGAGACACAAAAGAAAATACTGTGTAATAGCAAAAAGTGTGCTGAGGAATTTGCAAACTTCTTAGTATTAGTAGTTCATACCACATCCCTATGAGGCAGAGGATGTTAATTCCTCCAAAATACAAATAAAGGAGCTGAGACTCAGGAGGATTAGGATATTTGCCACAGTTCTCTGTAAGTAATTGGTAAATCCAGCTTTTGAAGATCATACCTTCACCCACTACACAACAGCAGGGAAGACAGAATTATTAGCTTCTGGCAAGAGGCATGATCAGGACACTCCAATTTCCAAAGCAGAAGGACATTTGTCTGATAGCCTATGGGATTATAAGTACTTACTTTTGTTACTTTTATGAGTGAAGAGGAAGCAGCAGTGACATATCACCCTTTGGAAAACTCTGACTGATGGCCAACATCATGGAAAACCATCCCTTTGCTGTTCTTACATTCAGGTAGAGTATGGGGGCAGAGCAATTACAGTACAGGATGCCATAAACCAATTTAATTCTAACTCTACTACTTATTTGACCCTGGAATCATGACACTTAACCTATCCCAGTTATTATTATTATTTTTTAATCTACAAACTCGGGATGATGACGACAGTTTCTGATTCAGTATGTCTGGGGTAGAGGTTGAGAATTTGAATTTCTAAAAAGTACCCAGGTGATAATGGTTCTGCTGGTTGGGGAATCCCACTTTGAAAGCTACATTGACTTAAGACATGGGGGTTTAATTCTACTATAGAACTTCAGTTGAGAACTCTATAGTAGATTCTAGTTATTTTTTTCTTCAATAAATTTTTACCAATCTCACTTTCTTGTCTTCATTTCCTGCCTCCTTGAATAAATTTTTTCAATATGTTACCCTCTAAAGCTTTTGTGGTTTGCATTTAAGGTGGCTTTGAATCTTGGATCTGACACTGTGATTTGTCTGCCTGGTGCTGCATATTTTAGCTTCAGAGTATTTCTCTCTTGTGTTTCTCATTACCAATATGGAGTAGCTATGGTCTGTTTGCCAGGCCACCTGCATCTTTTTCATACTGATTGAGTCTGACAATGGTGTGTCCTTGTATCAGTTGCCCAATCTGCCTTCAACAGACTATGCCCAGGAGCCAAAAAGCAGGCAATACAGAAGGCCTGGTCACATTTCAGTGCCATATATGTCTTTAGCATCACTTACCACCTGTTTTTCAGAGAGGAAACAAATTCATCTTCTGTTTGCACTAATAATCCCTAAGCAGGGAAAGAAAGATCCATGCCAGAATGCCTTCCCCTTAGTAGTCTCTTTGAAAAAGGTCTAACTTGATGTGTGTTTTTTTCTTTTCTTTTCTTTTCTTTTATCATAGGAAGGATTCCCTACTTACATGTGTCATGAATATAGGAAGGGCAAGGCTAAGAGCTGCTTCTAAGACTATTCAACCTCTAATATCTTTTTCTTGTCATCCACCCAGTCCTTCCAGATACAGCAGATATTCCATGATACACATATTAATTAGGGTCTAGCCATAAAACCAGTATGCTAACTCATTCAATGGAAGGAATACTGTGTGGGGAATTGGTAACAAGGTGTTAGAAGAGCTGAAAAAGCACAGTGGGAAAGGGAAAGCAGTGCAGAACATTGCAATTCCTAGAAGCTAGTATCAACTATAGGGCTGGGAGAACAGAAGGAGATGTAACCATGGGTTAGAGTCACTTGGCTGAAGCTGAAACTTTGGTGGACCAGCCTGATGGGAGCTGGACCAGTAGTGAAGTCACAGGTACTAGTAGTGCTCCCAGAACAGAGGTACTGCTCAACAGAGACGGGGGAGAAATATCATTTCTCCTGGCTTCTTTCATTTCCCTTTCCCATCATCCACTGAGTACTTTCCATTGGGCCAATCTAGGCAGAAAAGGAGTCTGGGAAATGTAGTTTGCAGGGTCAGCCCTCTGTGATGGAAAGTAAGGGGAAGATCTTAATGAATCTGACTGTGAACAAGCAAATAAATGTTATAATGCCTCACCCCGTCAGCATTACTTTCCTCCTCCCTACCCCCAATCTAAAAGAAGCACTTATCAGTTATTTCATTCTGCCTGTGATCAACTTAACTGATAACATCTATTTTCTGTTAAGTTTTTGTGAAAGATAGCAGTTCATATTTGGATATGAATTCTGCCTCACCATTTACTGGTTCTGTGTTCAGTGATCAAAGACCTGTTTGAATCTCAATCTCACCATCAGTAAAACGGAAATAAAACCGTTACCTCTATCATAGGATTGTGAGGATTCAATGAGGTACTGTTTATAAGGCAGTTAGCACAATGTCTGGCACATACGAAAATTCATTTTTATAAGTGAATGGACCTTGTCTCATTCATTTTATAGTATTTCTTGCAGCATCTGGCATATCACAAAATCTCAAATGTTTATTGAAGACACAAGTAAACCTGTCTTTCTGCTTTGCTTTCTCTTTCTATTTGTTTTAAACTGATAGTTCTTTATTTAAGAGGGGTTGGAATTCAAGTGCATTGGAATGTTTCCCTCAGTACTTCAGAAATGTTTTACACTCAGCCATCCTAGAACAAGTCTAGTGCTAAACTTAGAACTTTTCGTGGTGAGCTGGTCTTTGATGTGGAGCCTTACAACAGTTTCTGTGAAAGGTGCCACTTGGATACCAATTATGTTGTCATTGCTGTTACTACTTTAGAGGAAGGAGTCAATTTGCCTTTTGTTTGGCCTAAGAAGTGCCAGCCAGGCCAAGCGGGTCACGACTTTGTGTTAGTTGTTTGAAAAATGCACAGTGAGTCTGTTTGTGATGTAAAACTATGAGCACTTCTAATTTCAGCATCTCATTGTCCCAGGGTGTCTGTGCCTGTCTAGAGTCATGTCACTTAGGCATTTAAGACTGGCTTTCAGCTTTAGAAAGGATTGGACACCCTGTTTTATTTATACATTAAAAGCAAGAAGGATCAAGAGGTCACCTATCCCTTTTTTCTTCTTCTTCTTTATTCTGGCAGATTCCACAGTCATCCATTTGGAGCAAGTTGGGGGGAAGCCAACCCACTTTAGTTGTTTTATGGCCGATCATTGGCAGCATGTTTGCAAATGGATGGGAAAATGTCAGTGCAATAAACAAAAGAATAGAAGTTGAATATTAGTTTGTTGAATTATAGTTGTTTTAAGATGAATGCCATAACGAAAACATTTTTCCTCTCTCATTTATTTTATCATATTCGTCTAGGTCAAAGGCTTGCTTTCATTTTCAACATAACGTTTTTTGAAGGGAAATATTTGGCAGATTTAGAGAAAGGTCATTTTCAGTTAAGATAACCTGCAATTTGGAGAACACACTGTGAGAAAAAGACACATAAAGGTCCTGAAGTCAAGTACAAACGCTTGATGCCTCAAGCTCAGAAGCTAGCATTGCATTTTACATGTCACTTTAGAGAGCAAGCTCTTACATTTGACATTTGATTCCACAAAGACATGCAATGCATTATTATGTTGCCTTTTCAAGTCTTTATGTGTTATCTTACCTGAAATGGACTGTCACATTCCACATGGTTTGGGTCCAAGGCCCCACACAACTCAGAGGAGACTGGGTATGCTTTGGTCACTCCAGCTGTAGGCTCCGATGCCAGGAATTCTGTTTCCGCGGCTAAATCATGAGCAGTCACTTTGGAGTAGAGTCTTGGGGTCTTTTATAGAGAATGTTGTTACTCCTTTGCTATGTACAGTTGAATCCATGGAATTAGCTTCACCAATGTTAGATACTCTTATTTTCACTAATGATGATCCTTTAAGGCTTAAATTCTGTTCTGGGAAAATAATTGGCTGATTCACAGGAAAATCCAAGTTAAAAGGCTTTATTCCTTGGAAAAACACAGTTTGCACAGTACTTCTTGATATTTTTAAATAATCTGGCTTAACCATCTCTGGTCACCTAATATTTTATTGGTTATGACTTACCTGGTATAGACCTACCAGAGCTCATGCTTTACTGAGCATCAAGGCTTATACTTTCTCTAAAGTCTTTACTGTCATGCATTCACTAATCCAAGCATTCATCCACTTATTTGTACACTAATTCATTCAACAAGTATTTATTGAACCTCATTACATACCAGGTCCTTTAATAGACTGGTAATAGACTCAGTGCACTTTGCTTTTCAAGTAAAGCTAAACGAAGTACCTGCCCTCATGATGCTTATCGGACAGATGACAATTTTTTTTCTAAATAATCACACATATGAATGTAAAACTATAGATGTGATAAATTCACAAAGGAGACATGTGTAGTTACAAAACCTAGAATGGGGAATGTGATCTACCCAAGGAGTGAGAGATATGCTTTCAAGGAAAAACAAATAGGAGTAAGAAGTAGAATATCTTAAGCATAGCATAAGACCTTGTAGTGAGGGAGTACCATATCTTTGTCAAGGAACTAAAGGAAAGCCAGTGGCTAGAGCACCAACAATAATAGAAAGATGGCAGATGATTCTGAAAAGAAAGGATGGATATGACCAAGAAAATCTTGTAGGTCATCTTGGGAATTTTGGCTGTTGTCCTAAGACCAGTGGGAGGTCATTGTGTGATTTAAGCCAAGGTTCATAGAGGGGTAAGCAGTTAGTGTGGAGTTAAGAACCTGGGAAGGTGACATATTTTGACCTATATTTCAAAAGGACCATTCTGAATGTAGTGAAGACTATTACAGCAATGTGAATGTTGGAGTAGTAGTAGAGGATGATAGCTTGGATAACATGTGTTTTAAGAAATAAAATCATGGAGTAAATATGGTGAAGCAGGGAGATAACAGAGTTAAGGATGCCCCTTGGTGTGTGTGTGTGTGTGTGTGTGTGTGTGTGTGTGTGTGTGTGTGTGTGTGTGTGTATGGCTTGTATAACTAAGTGTGTGATGGTGCCATTAACTAGGGAAGATAGCACAGGAAAAAAATGAGTATTACCTTGCTTGTCTGCCTCCCCTGGTCCACACAGTATCCAACATAGGAACATGTACATGTGAGTTTCTACAGAATGTTAAGAAGGCAAATTCAATAACCATTGATGTACCATACAGTTGAGACTCACTTATTTCACTGCTGTTGGTGCTGCTGCTGAAAAAGAGTGTAATTTTGATAACTACTCAGAATAATGTAGCGGAAAGAGCATGAGCTTTGTAGTTTAGACATACTTGGTTCTACATCCTGATGTACCACCTCTTAGTTTTAGAAGAGTGGACAGTTTATTTTAAGGCCTCTCAACCTGGGCACTATTGACATTTTGGGCTAGGTAATTTTTGGATGAAGTGGCTGTCCTGTGCATTTTAAGATGTTAAGCAGTATCCCTGGCTTCCATTCACCAGATGCACATAGCCCTGCCCCTTTGTTTTGATAAATAGAATGTTTCCAGACATTGCTACATAGCCCAAGGAGTCAAACTTTCCTCTGGTTGAGATATCCTATACCTTCTTTGAGTAATAATTGTATCATTTGTAGAACAGCTATAACATACAGTTTCTTGGCTGATATTTACTTGGTATATACACAATTGGAAATACACAATTCAACATGAAAGCAAATATATATACTAATTAAGTAATCATAATACACACACACACACACACACACACACACACACACACACACACACTAGAGGCCCAGGATGGATTCATGCACCGGTGGGGTCCCTCGACCTGGCCTGCAGAGATCGGGCTGAAACCGGCTCTCTGACATTCCCCAAGGGGTCTCAGATTTGGAGAGGGCACAGGCCAGGCCAAGGGACCCCACCAGTCGTGCACTGGGCCTCTACTATACATATAAGATCTTTGGTTAATCTCTTCCTGCCCTCCCCCCCACTTCCCTCTGAGATTCATCAGTCTGTTCCATGTTTCCATGCCTGTGGTTTCTGCTCCTGCGTTGAGTGTCTGCCCCCTAGTGGTTAGTGCACATCATAGTTACCGGTCTAACAGTCGGCTGGTCACTTAGGCTTTTATATATATATCTGCCAAATATGATAAATATAAAAAATATCAAAATATTTTACTTGGCTAGTGCCCCTCCCAGGACCTTGGAAAGAGGGTCTTGCACAAGTGAAGAGCCCTGAAACTCTGACCTTCACAGAAGGCAGGTCTCTGAACACAGTTGGTCCCATTTGTAAGATGGACATGGGATTCAAACACAAGTCATTGACTCCAAGCCCTACATGGGTTCTCCCTCATAGGCTTTACTCTGGACTCTTAAAGGTAAAAATGCTCTTCTGTTATTTTCCTCAAACTGTGTGTGTGCTTCCAACATCCACAACAAAAGTCTTTTCATTATTACAAGTACTTACTACATGTTAGAAGAGACTAAAATGTTTATTGTCCAAACTGTCTTTGAAAAAGAACTCTTTGTTATTTTAATGCATCACCTAATTATCAAGTGACAGTGTAGTCTCACCTTAAATGCCTGCTGATTGGAAGATAGAGGGTTCAGTGACTGAGGAAGCAAAGGACCAGGCTGCAAACATTATGAGCCTCATTCTAAAATTTACCACTGATCTTATCACCTTAGAAACAACTTCCTCTATAGCCTCTTTATGGGGTCCATTGAAGAAATAATTGCCTCTTCTGAAATCTGTTGGAATTAGCACAGGGATCTAAAGATCTATTAAGAGATTAAGACTTTAAGATCAGGCAGATGGTGGCTACCATGCATGTTTATGGAAGTCTGTCTGGTGAGAGACTTGGCTACCACAGAAATGCCTTCCTTTTTTTTATATCTATAAGAGAAATTGTGCTCTTAGGGTGTTTTTCAAGGAGAATTTTCTCCCTTTGGAACAGTAGATCTATGATAGCCAATTGCATTTAAAATTTGTTTTGGCTTAATAAAATGTAATAATATTAGCTACTGTATTTGTTTGCTAGGGCTGATATACAAAATACTGAAGACTAGGTGGCTTAAACAACAAATTTATTTTCTCACAGTTTTGGAAACTTAGATCTCAAGATCTCAAGGTGCTGGCAGGGTTGGTTTCCTCTCAGACCTCCCTCCTTGGCTTACAGATGGCTGTCCTCTTGCTGCCTCTTCACATGGTGATCTGTGCATGCACACCTCTGCTGATTCTCTTCTTATAAGGCCTCCAGTCAGATTGGATTAGGGCCCACTCTGATGGTCTCAGGGGTGAGGGGCTGTGGGTGGTTTGCTGGCTGGCCCGCCCCCGATTGCGGTGGGGGCGTCCACTAGGGGGTGTGGCTGGCCAGGGAGAGGGGCCGTGGGTGGTTTGCCGGCTGGCCTCGCCTCCAATATGGGGGCCTGTTCGTGGCTGTGGCTGTAGGTGGTTTGCTGGCCAGCTCTACCCCCGATCGGGATGGGGGTGTCTTCTGGGGGGTGTGGCCAGCTGGGGCCAGGGGCCTTGGTTGTTCCAGTCATTCTGGCCATTCTGCCATTCGGTTGCTGGGCTTTTATTATATAGGATCCCTTTAAAGGCTCTGTCTCCAAATGCAGTCACATTCTGAGGTACTAAGGGTTAGAGCTTCAACATATGAATTTGAAGGGACACAGTTCAGCCCAAAAAAGCAACTCTGTATATTTAGATGGAAATTTACTGTTTATGAAATGCTAGAGGCTCGATGCATGAAATTCGTGCAAGAATGGGCCTTCTTTCCCCCGGCTGCTGGCACCGGCTTCCCTCTGGCACCCGGGGCCTGGGCTTCCCTCCATCCACCAGTAGGCACCCAGGACCCAGGCTTCCCTCTGGCCACTGACAGGTACCCAGGACCCAAGCTTCCCTCACAGCCCCGGCTGTGTCTGGAAGGTTGTCCGGAAGGACGTCCAGTCTAATTAGCATATTACGCTTTATTATTATAGTTGTTTAAATATATTACTTTAGTAGCATAAATATTCTTTTTTTTTTTTTTTTAAAGATTCTGGTCTATGAGATGACTCGATGTCCGCTAATTTGAAGTTGTTGATAGTTTATTACAGTTTTTTACTTTAAGTGGTGTTCCCTGACATGGAGTTCTTTTATATATATATATTATTGATTTTTCACAGAGAGGAAGAGAGAGGGATAGAGAGTTAGAAACACCGATGAGAGAGAAACATCGATCAGCTGCCTCCTGCACACCCCCTACTGGGGATGTGCCCGCAACCAAGGTACATGCCCTTGACCGGAATCGAACCTGGGACCCTTGAGTCCGCAGGCCAACGCTCTATCCACTGAGCCAAACCGGTTTCGGCAATATTCTTAATCTTTCTGTGAAGAAATGTATTCAGAGTTACAAACATCTTCCACATAAACTTTTGAACACAAAACTGGGCACTGTTATATTCATATCAGAATTTTCCTGGGTGAGTGTTCTATGATTTCCTTTTTGAAGCCTTACTATGTTTTCTCTTACTACCTGACCTAAGCTTTTTCATTTCACTGTTTTATACTTCACAGGCAGACTTACTTTGATCCTTCATCTGAAACTACCCCTCTGGGACTGTGCCCAATGCATCTAGATGCCAAAAGACCAAATAGGCAGAATCTAAGAGGAGGCTCATATGCAATTACATGTTGCACAAATGGCTTTGGCTGATGACAGCAGGGCTTTTATTCCACTCCACAGACTTAGCTGCTTATGCAATGGCTCCTGGCCTCCCACTCCCGCCCCCAGTGCAGACTCAGTTACCACTCACTATTGTGAGGAAAGCTTATAATAGAGCTTCTCCTTTGCCCCTAGTGTTGACATTCTGGTGGGGTACCACTTCATTTCTAGGTGCTCTCTCCTCTGGAGAATATTTCTGGTGCAACCTCACTAGGAGGGTGTCTGCTCTTTAACGTCATTGCTACATCTGGTAAACTCCTTCCTTCCTTTAAGGTTAAAGGTAGAATTTGTCATTCAGAATTGCAATACAGTGAAGACATTTTTCAAGGCTTTCTCGGAAAGTCTAAAGATTGAATTTCTCATGAAAGTATGTGGGAATATTGACTTATTTCTACTTACTTATTTTTGTTTGCTTTCCAGGAATGGAAAGCCATCAGATAAAGGTGCTTACCGAGGCCATAATAAAATTATGTACTGTAAGTATGGACTATAGTTTTATGTTTTTATCTGCCGTTCTCTCCCCCTTTCTCATGCACTTGGACATATTTTTTTCATTTTAAAGCATGCATGCAAAATTGTGCATTTCTGTCCATTTCATTTCTTTAAAAAAATCTTTAAAGTTTTACATATGTCCCCCCTTTTCCCCCATTCACCCCCAACCCCCACCCTATTGTCCATGTTGATAATTTCTATGGACTAAGGATCTTGAGAAGTAAATAGAAATGTATAGTTTTTATTTAATGTAAGAAAAAGTTACATCAAATTGAACAAATATAACTTCTGACAATGTGATCATATGTTCTGAAACTGTTCATCCAAAACAAACAAAATCCCTATAGAAATTATGAACTCACTGATTAACAACAGTTGCTGGCATCACAAAAAGAAGAACAGCCAGACATTATGTGCCTTCAGGTGGAAGAATACAATAGTACTTCCAAAATATTCTTGCCAAAAAATTAAATCTGAATTTGATCAAACCTACATCTAACATTTTCCAGAAAATATAGGGACAGAGGGACATCTTAACACCACAGGAACACAATCAGCAAAATTTCATACTTGCTTATTTAATAAATAAATTACAAGGAGGAACAAAAAAGAAGTTGGAGGTAAATCTATAGATTTAAAGAGACTTAAGGGACTCATCAACCCACCCTTGACTGGATCCTGAGAGAGAAAGATCTGGAATTATTGCTCAATTATTGATGAGGCAATGAGTAAGGATAGTCTTAGTAAGGATAACCAACTTGTCCAGGGTAATACAGTTGTAATAACTTTGACAGCCAAAGCTCTCATTTTCTGATGCCCTATGTCTTAACAGCATGTAGGATCTTACAATATACATGTAGAACATAATTTTCTATTTAAATAGAGATCAAATAGAAAGTAATGAATAAAATTCTCATTGGTCATATAAGTAGGTAGTAGTATTTATTTTTCCTAATCAATTTAAATTTCATTATTGGCCATCTGTAATAACTGTAATATGCTATCATACTCTGCATTAAAAAAGGAATTCAAATGAAATGGAAACATTCAAACATAATTCATGTCCTCACAGATTAAATTTATCCTCTCCAGGTGCCTGGCATTAGCTAGGGAGGATATCCGTATAATGCTGAATTTGCTTTTGAACCAAATATATAGCAAATTATAAAGTACACAACCCAAACCAAAATAACTTCATTTGATTAGCATTCTTGTTCATGAGCTAGAATTAATATAGACCAGAACTTCCTTAATCCTTTTTCGTAAACATATCTGAAAGTTGATGTCATAGTTTACTGTGTAAGGAGACAAACTTTCTCTGCACTTGACTGCATTAGGACTGAAATAAATCTCTCATGCAAGATCCCATTCCTTACATCTTTTGTGAGCATGAGCAACAGAAGTCGGCCCTGGGAAAGTAAACATGGGCAAGGAAAGATATGATCTATCTTTTTGTTTTTAAAATTTTTAAAATATATTTCTAAATTTGCATTTTCCCACATATATAAGTTGAGGAAGGATTCAAGACATGGATTAATAGAGGAAAGATTCTGAATAGATTGTGAATAGAGGAAAGATTCTGAACACGTTATCATATAGGCAGAAAAGAATACTTTACAAATATGTAAAAGCGGACATATTTTTTAACCACCTTTTCCCCATTATTTTCATTCTTTCCTTAACTTTTGAACTTACTAAAATGTCCATGACTGTATTCCAGTCATATATTGACAATACAATGGTAATATCCTTGGAGTAGTCCAAGCATCCTATCTAATAAAGAGGGAATATGCTAATTGACCATCACACCCTCACAAGTGGCAGCACCCACAGCCAATAAAGAGGGAATATGCTAATTGACTGCCATGCCCTCCCAAGATGATGGTGCCCACAGCCACAAGATGGCAGCGCCCAGTCCTCTCAGCCCGCCTCATCCAGCCAGAGTCCCCCAGTCCCCTCAGCCCTGCAGGGGAAGGCAGTTGGAGGCTATTGGGCTGGCAGGGGAGGGCAGTTGGGGACGATCATGCTGGCGGGGGAGCAGTTTGGTGTCAATCATGCTGCCAGAGGAGCGGTTAGGGGGCTATCAGGCTGGCATTCAGAGTGGTTCGGGGCAGGCAGGCAGGCAGGCAGGCAGGCAGGAGAGTGGTTAGGAGCCAGCAGCCCCGGATTGTGAGAGGGATATCTGACTGCCGGTTTAGGTCTGATCTTACAGGGATCAGGCCTAAACCAGCAGTCGGATATCCCCCAAGGGGTCCCAATTGGACAGGGTGTAGGCTGGGTTGAGCGACACCCTTCCTCTCCCTCCATGCATGAATTTCATGCACCGGGCCTCTAGTAAGGTATATTTGTCGTCAGTTATGTTATAAAAGAAGTGGCTGCTGATAGATAACCCATAGCCTCTTTAATATAAAGGTGCAATTCACTTGTTGAACAATTTGGGTGATTTATCTTAATTTCTGGCTTTTTTGCATTATAATCAGAAAATAATCACTTGATATTAAACTACTAAATAAAAAAATCTGCTATTATTTTGAAGTAAGCAGATGAACACATTTTAGTTGAGTACCTACTGTGTGTAACACACAATATGCACTTCAGAGAAACCAAATGATCAATACTGCATTTCTAATAAATACATCATTAAACCATTTTTAAAGAATCAATTGAACTGTAAGAAAATAGATTCTCTTAATTTCTTATTGAATGCTGAGCACTTATCCAGAAACTGAGAATATTGTGAATTAGAAGTCATATGACTTAGCATATTCTCATTCTGCATTAGAAGTATGGCCACTGTATTTCCAGATTCATAATAAATCACTTGATCTGACAACAGAATACAACATGTGAAATCAGGAATTACAGACCTAATTTCTTTGAAGAAAACTCTAGTTTAAGTCAGTCTACTTATTATAAATTTTCTACCTTTGTCACTTTGGGACAGTTTCAACCAAGAAGCATGTCAAGGACAAGGCAGAGGACCTATGTACTGTTGTGTAGAGGAACCAATCAGGAATATTTTCTGATTGGACTGTCATCTCCATTGAGTCAATCAATTGAGTCAATCAAATTGCGTATCTTAATTTGCCCTCCTCTTGACACATTTCACTATATTTTAAAAGTATAATTGTCTGTTTTCCAGGATAATAAAGGTTTAGGGTGAAATGGATAATCCCAAACAGTAGATGATTATGAACCTTGCTCTAATTCATTTATTCACTGACTCATCAAGTACTTCAATGACTGTTTTATGCAAAGTATTATTATAATTATTCCACTTTTTTTTGTCTCTTCATTCTTCTCCTTTATACTGAACTAGAGGCCCGGTGCACAAAATTTGTGCATTTGGGGGATGGTCCCTCAGCCCAGCCTGCACCCTCTTGCAGTCTAGGAGCCCTAGGAAGATGACTGACTGATGGCTTAGGCCCGCTCCTCCCTGGGCTCTACAGCAGCGATTCTCAACCTGTGGGTCACGACCCACAGGTTGAGAACCGCTAGCAGGGTCGCCTAAGACTATCGGAAAACACAGGTATTTACATTACGATTCATAACAATAGCAAAATTACAGTTATGAAGTAGCAACAAAATTAATTTTATAGTTGGGGGTCACCACCAAATGAGGAACTGTATTAAAGGGTTGCAGCATTAGAAAGGTTGAGAACACTGTTTTAAAGTGAGACAGATATACTAGTAGTTTAGTTATCCTATATAATAAAACCCTAATTAGAAAGGTTGAGAACCACTGCTTTAAAGCAGCCTCAAGTTTGTTTTCCCCTCTGTGTTCTTATCTCCCATTCTTTTTACAAACTTTTAAAAATCTTAATATGTGTTTCAGTATTTTCTTATCTCCAACTACGCCAATCCATAGTAGTCTATATTTTTTTCTTGATCACATCCCTGAAATTTATATTGCTAAGGTAAACAATAATCAAATTATTGTTCAACTGAAGAGAAACTTCAGCACTCTGCAACATTTGGCACCCTAAGCTTCCTCTCTTCTTGACACTATCCTCCAATAACTTATGCATTGGAAAGGAAGAAATTAAAGCAATTGGCCTGTGATCCATCCTTTGCTTCATTACCAGAGAGAAGTGATGGCTGCTCTGAGGAAGGAAATAAGGCAGGTGACTTTGTCCAGTCTTCCTTGTAAACTTGATAAGCAGACTGCTGTGCAAGTAGATTAATGATACTGCTAGAAGGAGAGTCCTTATTTATGAAATTCGTTTAGAAGGATGTTGCAATTGCTATGGATCAAGGATGTAAATTCCAGGATACCTGGCTCACTGAACAGTGTTAAAAGATAAATGTGGTTAGAATGAGTAAAACATAGAGAAGTTTACAGAAAGAAAAAAGTAAACGAATGTACTAAAATCAGGCAAATTCTAACCGGAAGGAAGCTGATTTAACTATGATTATCAGACAAAATGGCCTTTAGGTTAAAATAATTATTGGAGTTTAAGAAGATAATTACATAATGATAAGAGTTTTAATTCACCAGAGAAAATATAATAATTTGCAATTTGTGTACACCTGATATAAAGTCAGAGTGGTAGACTATAATATACCTTGTAATCAATGGATGAAACAGACAGAACACTAGTAAGGATAAGAACATGTGAACAGCACAATGAATAATCTTGACATAATGAATATACACTGATTATTAAAGGCACAAAATGAGGAATACTCATTTCTTTGAAGTATGCTCTTGAAATATTTATGAAAATTGACTACTAGTTATATGAAAGCAAGCTTTAACTTAATTTCAAAGAATCAAATTTTCTCTCAAAATATCTATTCTGTAACAGGTGTGTGTCTTCTGTATCTCAGGACTCTGTATTTGAGTGCTTAAGTGAACTGCCCTCATCATCACTGGAGATCTTTTCTCTTTGAACAAAGTGCCGCAAATGACAGGGAGAGTGTAACTCATCATTGGGGTGCCCTGCCTTGGACTCACTGCCCATGGTTGAAATAGGATAGAGTCATCAGTGCAGGCTCACAGAACCAGGGACTGAAATTTGATTTTCACTCCCAGGAATCAGCGTAGGAGAGTTGAAAATTGCTACTCTAGTTGGTCTCATAATGCAAGTCTTCTTCCACAAAGGGATGATAAAATGGACCAAAGCGAACATGTCTGTTGGCTTTGCATTGGGTGGGTCTCCTACTCTTTTATATTTTATAGCTGGGTTCCTTATGTAGCCAGCCCTGCTGTGTTACTTATATTCTATAGTAGAACCCATTTCATAGCTAAATTACCCAGGTAAGCACTTCTGTTCCAGCTTGCCCTTTGGGCTGACATCTGACCTCTGTTTATATCTTGGGTCCCTCTCAGCAAAGTTACCAGAACATGAGTCTGCAATTCTGTAGGTCAAATCTCAATGAAGCTACAATTTCTCTGAACCAATCAAGCCTAAATATGGCATACAATGGGAAGACAAAGGTAAAAAAAAAATTAAAAGGCAATGAAATATTCAATTACAATACAAGCAAGCTCCAAAATGCCACTGGATTCACTCTTTTTGTTACAAAGGTCATTATAACCTCCATGGCATTTCCACTACCCAAGGGTTTCCAGGCATTTTTTTACCCTACAATGGGAAGCTTGTGCAATAGGAACTACTTGGTTTGTTGCATTGTAATGCACAGCAGGGAGTTTATTGAGGTGGTGCAATGTGTTCATGATTCTGTGCCTTCTGCAAAGGAATTATACATGATATTTGCCTAAAGGTTAAAACCACATACCATGAAGAGTGTATAAGGACAACTAGAATGTAGTGAATCAGTTAAGTGTAAAACTCTTTAAGGAATTTCAACGCCATCTCAGTACAACATATGTTAAGATTCTGTTCTCTGGTTTGTTAGGCATCTGTTAGGATGAAAAAGCTGGAATTTTTATGCGAGAAAAGTCACAGAAACAAATCATGAAAAATGAACTATAATCAGTTATCCATTCTGGGATAGAAGTGTACCTAAGGTACATTGAGAATATATATATATATATATATATATATATATATATATATATATATATATATATATATATAATTTTTCATTTTAGGGGGGATGGGATGTTTATGAAAAGAGGAAGTGATATTTGATTAACCAAGATGAGTAAGATCAAGAGACAATAGGAATGTTAACATGGACTGCCTCATTTGTTTCTGCGTATAGACCCATGCAGTTGGCCATGTGATATCATCATAAATATTTTACAGATGAATAAACTGAGGCATTGGGACTAGAAGAAGTGCTTTTTCCCCCTCATCTTGAAGCTGGGTGCTTTGTTCCATACATCAACCATTTTATACAATTTGTATTCCTCTCTACCCCCAGGAACTGTGAGAGACATTTAATGACAATTGCTACTGAACTCTGTAGTCAAGCAGAAGTATGTATTTGTTCCTATTTAGATTATTAGAAGACAAAATAATTTGATGGCTATAAACAATAAATAAAACAACACATTTTAGGTTGTTCATTTTTCTAGATGTAATACTAGAGCACATCTAATTTTCCTGCTTTTGTGTGTGTGTGTGTGTCTTCATTGAATTTAAACATGTAGAGAGAAATGTGCACAGATATGTGTTCAGCTACATGAATTGTTCACTAAGTGAGTACACACACCTCTGTGATAAGTCACCAGAGCAAACAGCAGAATATGACCGGCACCTTAGAAGTCATACTGTGTATTTCCTTCTAATGACCAAACCAAAATCATTATTCTGACTTCTCACATCATAGAATAGTTTTCCTGTTTTTGAACTTCATTCAAAATGGGATCGTTCCCGATGCCCATTTTGTATCTGGATTCTTTTTCTCAACATTGTTTGTGAGATTTACTCATATTGTTGCAGGTCACTCATTCTCATCCTATATAATAAAAGGCCAGCCACCATAAGCGCAATGACAGGAATGACCAGAGACCAGAACCACCACGGCCTCTCGCAGGGCTGGCCCTGCCCCCAAGCAAGTGGTTAGGGGCGATCAGGCAGGCAGGCAGAGTGGTTAGGGGTGATCAGGTAGGCAGACCAGTGGTTAGGGGTGATCAGGTAGGCAGGCAAGCGGTTAGGGGTGATCAGGCAGGCAGGCCAGTGGTTAGGGGTGATCAGGTAGGTAGACGGCCCCTCGCTGTGCTGGACCCACCCCCCAGCAAAGAAAGAGGGAGGCCCAGGCCACCAGCGGTGACTCTGTGGCAGGTGTGTGGCTGGCCAGCGATCGCCCCGCAGAGGGAGGCCCAGGCCAGCCAAGCCATTGCACCCCATGCCTGTCACCTACAGAGGGAGGCCACTGGTGGCAGGAGAGGGGGACAGTGCTGCATAGATGGCAAGCAGTGGCAGCGGTGGGGGTGGGGTCAGCTGCCTGCAGCCAGGGGAAGGAAAGCCCCAATAGGCCCTGATCTCAGGTCAGGCCTAGGGACCCTACCTGAGGGGTCCCAGATTGAGAGAGGGTGCAGGACGGGCTGAGGGACCCCCCTGAGTGCACGAATTTTCATGCACCAAGCCTCTAGTTGCTATATAATATACCATGTGTGACTATAAGTTATTTCTCTTCCTAATGTGAGGAGCATTGGTTTTTGACTATGAATAATGGCATTATGGACACTATTATGCTATCTTCTGATTTGCCTAATTTTACAATTTTATAGAAAGAGCTTTATGAGGTAAGTTAAAAAAATTGTAAGTCAACTTTGTTACAATTTTTACAAGTAGCTACAAAGTAGGAATAGAAAGGGAAATGATAAAAAAATTAGAAAGATACAAAAAGATATCATCAGCAATAGTCTCCCTGATTTATAATTATGATAATAATCATGATGGTCATTATAGTAACAACTAGTGGCACGGTGCATGAAATTTGTGCTTGGAGGGGCGGGGTTCCCTCAGCCCAGCCTGCACCCTCTCCAATCAGGGACCTCTTGGGGGATGTCTGACTGCTGGTTTAGGCCCCTGTAGGATCGGGCCTAAACCAGCAGTCAGACATCCCTCTCATCTGGGACTGCTGGCTCCTAACCACTCACCTGCCTGCATGCCTGATTGCCCCTAACTGCCTCTGCCTGCCTGCCTGATCGCCCCTAACTGCCTTCCCCTGCTAGCCTGATCTCACCCCCGATGGCCCTCACCCGCCGGCCTGATCACCCCTAGATGCCCTTCCCTGCCAGCCTGATAGCCCTTAACTGCCTCTGCCTGCCTGATCACTCCTTCTTGCCCTCCCCTACAGGCCTGATCTTGCCTCCAACTGCCCTCCTCTGCCAGCCAATTTGGTTCTGATTGATCGGTTTCTATGCTAATCAGTGTCAAAAGCTCCACCACCTAGGCAGCCATTGGCTCCTCAGAGTTCACCCAGATTTGGTTCTGATTGGTCGGTTTCTATGCCAGTCAGCATCAAAAGCTCCGCCTCCTAGGCAGCCATTGGCTCCTCACAGTTCACCCAGATTTGGTTCTGATTGTTCAGTTTCTATGCCAGTTAGTGTCTCTGGGCCTATCAACAGGGCCTGATCAGAAAGGTGGGGCTGATCAGCAGCCCCAGTGGAGGCCTGGAGAGAAATGGAGGCTTGGCTGCTGGCCTGGCCCAGAGAGAAAGAGAGAGGCAAGTGCTGGTCAACTGCTGTCACAGAGGCTACAGATCAGACCCTGCTTCTCTCTTCAGGCCTCTCTCTGGGCCTGATTTGCAGACCCCTCAGCAGTCAGTGCTGGGTCACCATGCCTGCAGCTGCAGCAGTCAGTGCTGGGTCACCACGGCAACCCAGCATGGACTGCAGGACTAACTTCTGGTTGGTCGAGCCTCTGGTTGTGATGGACCCAGGGTTTTTATATATTAGGATTATTGAGCACTTGGTAGGTATCAGGCCCTCTATTAAATATTTTATATGTGTTATCTCATTTAGTCTTCAAAATAGTCCTATGAGAATTTTACAATAATTATTCACTCTCGTATGAAGGCAATTTTATATGAGGTTCACACATATCAAAATAACTTGCTTAAATCACACAGCTAGAAGGGGATGGAACCAGGATTTGAGTTTTTCAGTTTATCTCTAGCTTCTGCATGCTTAACCCCTGTACTATAAAATGTGGAGAACTTAATTCATGGTTTATAGCTGAGGAAACTGGCTCAGGAAGGTGACCTGCTTAAGGCCACATAGATAGGAAGTAGTAGACACAAAATACAAAAAGATTGACCTAGAAGTCCACAGATTAAAAAATACTGAAACAGAAGAGAGGATAAGAAAAGAGGAAAGAGAAAAAAAGTCACTAAGCACATTTATTAGTTAGTGTTCACCCTTGAAAAGGAAAATCACTCTAAGTATTTAAAAATGGCTGACTTTAAATACAGAGTGAATTATGCAGGTGATGAGAGAGCCAAGCCAAACAGTGGATAGTGTGGTAGCATTAGTAGGCATCCAACCACCATTTGTAGACTTGAAGGACAAAAGGAGTCAATAGTATTGGATCTCAAAGGTCAGGGTGACCTAATGTAAGATGGAACAACAGGGACCTGTTTGGTGCAACAGGATGGATATTATCAGACATAAAATTGGACACACTGGGTGGAGAAGACTCCAACATTACTAGAGATGCCTGCAAGGCTGAGGGAGAAATCTGAGTTTATAGGAGGCTCTGCTGTAAGAAGAATGTTTAAACAACTTCCTCTAATAATATTGTATTAGGAAGAAATAATGAATACCAGCACAGAATTCTGGGCTCTACCCCAAAAATTCAGATTCACTAACTCTCAGGTAGGTCCTCAGATTCTGTATTTCTCATGAGCTCCAGGTGTGGCTGATAATAGCCCACAGAAGGTACTTGGAGTGTACTGCTCTAGCCTTTAAATGCAGACATTTACTGATTGAGTATGTCATGTCATTCAGTTGCTCCTTCAGAAGATCTTACCACCTCAAATATGGTGGATGCTATTATATCTAATACCACCCACCTTCACCACAATGTCCACAAACAAAGGTTGGTATAAGGTAGAAGCTCATTTATTAATACAGTTACAGATAAATATCTCTGCCAGCCCAAACCTCATATTGATAACAGCTTCACTTGAAAATGGAAATGAAAGTCAAACAGCCATTATGTCAAAGTCTTTTTATGAGCACCTTAAGTAGTTAGAAATTGCATCTTTATTTTTCAGATTATGGTACTGTAGACACCAAGACATGGCTGACCTAATTTCTTAATTTAGGATTTGACATATGGATAGGCAAGTGTTGATTTTCAGATGTAGTGTAATGCTTTCCTAAAATACACCAATGGCAAATTTACTAACCTTTATGTAGTAGTAAGAATTCGTATGGGAATTTATTTTTTATTTTATTTTGTAATTGAATTTATTGGGGTGACATTGGTTAATAAAAATATATAGGTTTCAGGTATACAATTCTATAATACATCATCTATATATTGTATTGTGTGTTCACCACCCTAAGTCAAGTCTCCTTCCATCACCATTTATCCCCCCCTAATCCTCTCCTATCTTCCCCCAACCCCCCTTCCCTCTGGCAAGCACCTATATGGTAATTTTAAACATGCCTGTTTATAGTTGTTACTCATTCTCTCCCTTATACACAGTCATGGCTTTACTCACAGACATAAACACACACTGCCCAATTCCAACAGCCATGCAGACATAGATATTTTATAAGCTTAGTAAATCTTAATACACACAGACCACTTATCCCCTGAGTTTTCATTTTCTTGGTCTCTCTCAGCAAAGAACACTAATCCCCTATTCCTTTTGGAATGTCTCATTGTTTGTATGCATTGATTGAACTTCTCTTGTCATTTGGTCAAGGTCCATTAAAAGCTATGTATCTATTTTGCATCTGCAACTCAAGATTTAGATTTCCTTTACAAATTAGGATACTATTCAGCTCCTTAATCATATGTTCCTTCCTAGGATTCATAGGATTTGTTTCCTGTTCTCTCTTCTTTGAGCCAAATTTCTAGTTTATTTTATGATTGGGCTTGAGAGCCCTGACATTGAACATGTGTCGTGCTGGAAATATTATGGTTTAATGTGGAATTATTTATTTTCAAGTTCAAGTTGTTATAGACAATGAACATTTTAAAACAGGGTATATCCACAAATATGATCATTCTTTATGGAAATATTAAATGCCAGTTCTCTTTTTGAGCCATGACAAGTTCAGGAAAGTAGAAGAAAGCAAGGATTGCAGCAAATTTCAGTTATCTCTTTCTAAAGCAGCTATTTTCAACCTTTTTCATCTCATGGCATATATAAACTAATTACTAAAAATCTGTGGCACGCCAAAAAATAGATTATATTTTTTGCTGATCTGAGAAAAAAAGGTATAATTTTGAGTCATTCACATTAGATGGCTATTATTGTGTTGGCTATTGTCATTTTTTTTATTTGACAGTCCAAGGGAAAAGAGGTCAGTGCCCCTGACTAAATAGTAAGGTATTGCATGTTTTAAAATTCTTGCAGCACATTGGTTGAAAATTGCTGTTCTAAGGGAATGTGCAAAATAGACGATTCAGCTAAACATACTCATAAAATGTTGTAGGATGATTTTTGAACTCCTCCAGATCACTAAGAATTACAAAGAGCTCTAGTTTCCACACAAAGCCATGTTGAATTCTGGGAAAGATAGAACTCTCAGAAATAACGAAATGTCTTCCTGTCTTTAGGCAAGAAGATACCTAAGCCAAAAATCACATACTTATGTCCATTTCCAAAGTTAAAATTTCCTGGAAGAAAGGATGCTATAGTTTGCTTTGCAACCCTTTGTCCAATACTTAGGAGCCTTCCCTTTTTTGTTGCCCCTGCACTAATTTTCTGTCCATATGCAAGACGTGTGTGTTGACTATACCACCTTATGAACTTAGTATGGTTAGTGCTGAGAATCACATTGCCTCTTACCTCCTATAACATGACCAAAGTTTAAGTGGAAAAAATACTGAGACTCGGATTTCAAAGTTGCATATGCAATAGATAAACAGGGTGGAATATGAAGAAGTTACATGCAGTACCAGGAGGACAATTGTTGCGTAGGTGTCTTTGAAGGCTAGATCTCTTCTTTCAAGAAAGCAGATAGACAATGACTAAGACACTCAGTGTGAGTATTTGCTGCTGTGTTTCTGAATTTTTCAGCTGGGTTAGAGATTCAGATGTTTCCCCATTGAAATCTGCTATATAATGGCAGAGTTTGGAAATACATAGGGTGGCATGCATTTGGCAGCTGTCTTATGGGCAGTCAGCATCCTGGCTGCCTCAACAAGGTCAGTCCCCACTGTTGGCTGGGGAAGCGGTGGACAAAATCCCAGCATTGAAAAAAACGGTTGAGAAGTCTGAGGACCAGACGTGTGTGATAAGCTCAAAACCCTGGCTCAGCTGCTCATGCTGTGAATCACCTCATTTTCCCTTCCTTTCTCTACACTGGCATGGGATTGACTGATTCTTTAGAGTTGGATTATAAATTCCATGAGTGCAGAAACTATGTCTGGTTCTGTGCTTCAATACATCCATCCTATAAGATACTATCTGGCACAATGTAGAAATTTGTTTAAGGAATCAATTAAGCAAAAGATAGAAAACTGAGGAGGCAGAGAAAGGAGTTTACTTTTTGGATCAACTTCCCTTGTATAGTGGTGTTTTCTATTTTAGGACAGTGGTTAACACATTTTGAAAAATCGAGATATAATTCATGTACCATAAAAATCACAGACAATAGTGTGATGAAGGCCTGGGGCAAGGGGAGGGGTGGGTTAGAAGGAGTCAATGGGGGGGAAAAAAGGGTACATCTGTATAACTTTCAACAGAGAAAATAAATTAAAAAAATAATAAAAATCTAAAAAAATATATCACCCTTTTAGCCCTGGCTGGTGTTGCTCAGTGGTTAGAGTGTTGGCCCATGAATTAAAGGGTCAGGGGTTTGATCCCCAGTCAAGGGCAGGGACTGCCCCACAGATTTTATCTGTGTAACAAAGGCTCTTAGTAAGCTTTTCAATTTTTTTTTTATTGATTAAGGTATTACATGTGTCCATATCCTCTCTCCATTGCCCCCCTACCCCACTCCCATACATGCCCTCACCCCCCAGTGTCTTGCGTTCATTGGTTATGCTTATATGCATGCATACAAGTCCTTCGGTTGATCTCTTACCTCCCTCCCCCCTCCCCAGCCTCCCCGCTGTAATTTGACAGTCTGTTCGATGTTTCTCTGCCTCTGTTTCTATCGTTTTGTTCATCAGGTTATAATGTTCTTTGTTATCTTAGTAAGCTTTTACTCTTCCCACCATAGGCTGCTTTCAGAGAACATCTCTGGCTCTCTGTATGTGGGAGATTTCCTTTTGGCTGCAGGATACCATAAGTCACACACAGGACAAGGCAGGAATTCTGGGGTGTTAATCCCCCTGGAGTCACCGTCTGCCAAAGGCAGTTAAAGAATCGGTTGATAATAATTCAGCATCCTCGCCCTCGGTCAGAATAACTCTAAGCAGTGTGTTCTAGGCCATCTCCCATAGTTGTCCAGTGGGATCAAGTTCTTGCTGACCACAGCAGCAACTTGCTTAATATCATTCCCTTAATTCGCCTCCTTCCCTCTCCAGGCCCATTCTCCTCTTCCCCCGCTATGTTTCCTGGGATCATTTCCAAAATGCACTAGTAGCACTTGAATGTTTTTCTCAGGGTCAGTTTATGGGAACACATCCTAGAAAACATGTGTCGTCTCCTTTATTACTTACAGTAACCTTCCCAGTGTCCTCTTCTTACAGGATTAGGAAACTAAGGTATAGAGAAATTTGGTCATTTTCCAGGTCACAAAATGAGAAAACAACACAGAATTCAAATCTAGTCTCTTAACCTCTATTGAAGGCTAGGTCCTCCTCCTCCTTAGTGCTATATTAATTTATTGGCTGCATCTTTAATACTTTGCAGTGACTCCCAAGTCAACAGGCTGAGAAAGAATAGCCAGGATGTGTGTGTGGGGATAACAGTGCAATGAACAGAGCCAACCACAGGAGCACCCAGAAAATCCATGGTTTAGCAGCCCCCCTCAGACCTTCCTGCTGCCCAACAGAACTATGGTGGTGGTGGTGGGGGTGTGTGTGGGTCGGTGGATTGAGGTATATCATAAACAATTTGTGCTACTCCTCACGCAGAGACTAGTGGCTGAACCCAAAGATATTCCTGTCCTTCTGGATGGTGACTGCATTGTATTAGGAATGCCATTCCCACCAGAATACTTGACCTTCTCGATTTTAAATTTTGTACCCACTGCTGATGAGTCTATAGCTCTGCCTTCTGACTTAAGGAAACAATAGGTATGTGGGAGCCTTCATGCCAAGGCGGTGTGAAAGTAGAAGGGGTGGTAGCAGCTGTAGATTCCAGAAAGAACCACGTCTTTGGAGCCCAGGTTTTGGAATGTATCTAGAATCATCATGCTCTTTTGCACTTGGGATCTGTTTCAGGCTTGTGTATTGAGAGCAAACACTATCTCAAAACTCACAAACAGGCTTGTTCCTTATAAGCCAAAGAAGACTCTCATTGTCTTGGTCAAGTTACTTGATAAATGTGTGTTACAGATTCTTCATATGTGGAAAGGAAGATTAAGTGTTAGCTGCTGTTGTTGAAAGACCTGAGCATTAGATGTATTTTTGTACAAGAATTATAAGACATGGAGGAAGGTAGTAGCACTTTTAAAATTAGGAACATGCCGCACAAATCTTATGAGATTTTCACAAGGCACATCAACACAGAAGAGTTGCTGGAGCCGAGACTGGTTTGGCTCAGTGGATAGAGCGTCAGTCTGCGGACTGAAGGGTCCCAGGTTCGATTCCGGTCAAGGGCATGTACATTGGTTGCGGGCACACCCCCGGTGGGGGGTGTGCAGGAGGCGGCTGGTCGATGTTTCTCTCTCATCGATGTTTCTGGCTCTCTATCCCTCTCCCTTCTTCTCTGTACAAAAATCAATAAAATATATTAAAAAAAAAGTTGCTGGAAAGTTCTGCAGTGAAGAAACCACTCAACCTAGTACTTACCAAATTTATTTGACCACAGAATATTTTATTTTAATGTGTAAAAGCCATTCACTGTCAACAGGACTCATTTTCTGTGAATTCAGTTGACCCTTGAACAATGTGGGGTTAAGAATGCTAGCCCTCCCCTGCACAGTCCAAAATCCGCATGTAACCGTTTATTCTCCAAAAACTTAATTACTTATAGCCTGCTGTTGACTACGAGCCTTCCTGATAACTTAAGCAGACAATTAACACATATTTTGTATGTTACATGTATTATATACTCTATTCTCACAACAAAATAGGCTGTAGAAAAAAATGTTATTAAAAATCATAAGGAAGAGAAAATATATTCATATAATTTATTGAAAAAATTTGCATATAAGTGGACACGAGTAGTTCAAACCCATCTTGTTCAAGGGTCAACTGTATATTTTTAGAAAACTGTATTCCAGAGCAAAGAATGGAATAGGAGTTTTATTTAAAAATAAAAAACCAAAACAATGTATTTAAAGTTCTTGAGCTATGAAGCATGTAAGGACAATTCAGTGGCTGCAAATGATTAAGAAAGTGGCTTAATAAAAACAATGGAGTGGAAAAAATGAAAAATAATGACTGATAATTTTCTTGCAGCCTCATCTTGCTTTCCTGCAGTGCATGTTGGGCCTGCTTATGTGACCCAGAGTTCAGCCCTTTCCTCATCCTTGTTCATGAGGTTTTTTGTGCTGGTTCTCTGCTTGCTCCTTAAGGCCGCTGTATGCATAGCAGAACAGTATTAGAGAGGAATGTGCTATTTTTTAAATGGTTGACACTATTATAGATGTCCCCAACCCCCTCTCCACCCCTGCCTTTGCATACCTATACCCAGCTCCAGCCCCCTCCCACCCAGGCCTTCATCACACTCTTGTCTATGTCCATGGGCTATGCATATATGCATATAAGCCCTTTGGTTAATCCCAACCCCTCTCCCATTCTCTCTGAGATTGGACAGTCTGTTCCATGCTTCTATGTCTCTGGATCTATTTTGTTCAGCAGTTTATTTTGTTTCTTTGATTCCACCTATGAGTAAGATCACGTGATACTTGTCTTTCTCTGAATGGCTTATTTCGCTTAGCATAATATTCTCCAGGTCCCTCCATGCTGTTCAAAGGGTAAGAGTTCCTTCTTTTTTACTGCTGCATAGTGTTCCATGGTGTAAATGTACCACAGCTTTTTTTATCTACTCATCTATTGATGAGCACTTGGGCTGTTTCCAGATCTTAGCTATTTTAAACATAGGAGTGCAATGTTCTTTCTTATTGGTGTTTTGGGATTTTTAGGATATATTCCTACAAGTGGGATCACTGGGTCAAATGGCAGTTCAGTTTTTACTGAGATATGACCCCTAACAAAGTTCCTCTAAAGTTATTTTGCGCCAAATCTCTATAACAAACATTTGAACTTGACAGCTCCATTTCTCCCTCCTGGTTGAGAGTGTTTATTGCAAAAAACAAGCAATCCTATCTAATAAAAGAGTAATATGCAAATTGACTGTCACTCCAAGAAACAAGATGGCTGCCACCATGTGGACACAAGATGGCCGCCACAAGATGGCTGGCAGGGGTGGGCAGTTGGGGGTGACCAGGTAGACAGAGGAGGGCAGTTGGGGGAGACCAGGCCAGCGAGGGAGGGCAGTTGGGGGGGGTACCCAGGCCTGCAGGGTAGGGCAGTTGGGGGGGACCAGGCCAGCAGGGGAGGACAGTTAGGGGCAATCGGGCCGGCTGGGGAGCAGTTCGGCGTCGATCAGGCTGGCAGTGGAGTGGTTAGGGGGTGATCAGGCTGGCAGGCAGAAGCAGTTAGGGGCAATCAGGCAGAGGCAGGTTAGCGGTTGGGAGCCAGCAGTCCTGGATTGTGAGAGGGATGTCTAATTGCCCTAAACGGGTGGTTGGACATCCCTCAAGGGGTCCCAGATTGGAGAGGGTGCAGGCTGGGCTGAAGGACACTCCCCGCCCCGTGCACGAATTTCGTGCACCAGGCCTCTAGTTGAGAATATAATCATTTTTAAAATCAGGACCTTCATAAAAATGTCCACTAGAAAAAATGGCTCATCACTTATACATAAATTCCTTCTCCCATTAACATTGCCATTGTTAAAACCATAATAGTATGCTTATGTGAAGTAGAAATAATATCACAACCCCTTAAACCAGTGCTTTTCAACCGGTGTGCCACAATAATTTTTAAAACATGCAATATCTGATTATTTAGTCAGGGGCAGTGGCCCTAGAGAATGAGATTGCTATAATTATAGATTTCTCTGTATAATATCTATTCATTTAAAATATCATCTACGCTATTGGTATTTTTTTTTAAACTAAATAATCTCCCTCAATCATGCTCAACCAATATTTCTGGCATAAAAATAGGGCCATATGGGATTTTTTAAACATGTATTTATCAGAAGTTATAGCAGAGTTTCTTTAATTAATACACATTAGAATAAAAACATAATAAAATATTATTTAATTATTTTTTGTTCTCATGAGTCAATCTAGTTTATCATTTCTTCTCTAAACAATGGGGTCTGCTGTACCATAAACCAATGGACTAACACTATTTCTGAACCCATGGGAACTAAACTGCATTGACAGCAGATTTAGCAAGGCTGCCTTTAAAAATGGAAAGTGACTTTAAAAATCGTATAAAGAAGGCATGACAGAAATGTGAATCGAGACACATCTTCACTAGAGACTCACATAAGTATTTAGATTTCAAATTTCCAGATGTCAGTCTGTTACTATATTCCCTTTAAAATTGTATTGTAATTACCCATGTGTCAATCACTTTTGGCAGCTGGTGGGTAGGTACATTGAATTTGGATCTAACTTCTGATAAATAAGTGGTGTGAATAATTATACATTATGTCGGGACTCAGCTTTTCTGAAACTTGCCCAGTTTTCTTTTTCCAGAAAAAGAAACCTGGGGGTGGACTAGAGAAAGGGTATTCTTTTGGATCATATTGATGAATTGGATAATATTTTAATTGGATAGAAGTCATTTGTAATTACATATATAGTTCATATAGCCCATACGCTAGATGAATATTATATACACCCTCTGCTTAAAGAAATAAAGATATTCTCTCTTGATATTCTCAGTCACTTTTAAGAGAATGTTAATCCCATGATTTTTCCTCCTGAGATTCATTACCTGTTCATTCACACTTTCTCTTGTACAAAAAATAAAAAAAAAATGCATTTCAAAATATTTGGGGAAAAGATATGATGATGTACTTCTCCATGTGCAAATGGAAAAACAAGGATGGTTTTTCACCTTCGGTCCTATTTCATTGAGGATGCTAGAGTCATGGGTACCTGGCCTTGTGTTAGGACTAAAAACGTTCTTCATGGAGCCATAAGAGGTTTTTGTTTTTGTTTTTGTCTCTGCTGCAAACTGGACAGGTATGGGATGGGGTAGCTTTAAGTAAATGATAGCTTCCCATATCTCAGTTTATGAAATAGTTGAATGAATTAGTCCATTTGGTTTTTCTTGCATAGAAGTAATCTTGAATATTTATTTCCTTCATCACACTTTACTTTTTTTCTCTCCTCCCTTACGTCCTCAGATAGGCTGCCTCAGTGGTCGGTAAACCGCGGCTCGCGAGACACATGCAGCTCTTTGGCCCCTTGAGTGTGGCTCTTCCACAAAATACCACGTGCGGGCGCGCACGTACAGTGCGATTAAAACTTCGTGGCCCATGCGCAGAAGTCGGTTTTTGGCTCTCAAAAGAAATTTCAATCGTTGTACTGTTGATATTTGGCTCTTTTGACTAATGAGTTTGCCGACCACTGGGCTGCCTAGTAGCCACACGTCTATCACATAATAAGAGTTCTTCCCAGGCATCCAACAATGTCTGCTCCTGAATGTGATCCCACCATGCATTTTTAAAAATATTTTTATTGATTTCAGAGAGGAAGAAAGAGGGAGAGATAGAAACATCGATGATGAGAGAGAATCATTGATTGGCTGCCTCTTGCACGCACCCCACTGGGGATTGAACCCGCAACCCATGAATGTGCCCTTGCCTGGAATCGAACCTTGGACCCTTCAGTCCTCAGTTCACAGGCCAATGCTCTATCCACTGAGCCAAACCAGGTAGGGCCCACCATTTGTTTTGTTTCCTATTTGTTTCTGGAATCCTTGGATCCCGATTCGTGGGAGTGTTTCCTGACCACAGTTTTTCACTTGTCCTCTTCAAGCTGATAACTGACCTTATTATTTTATGGTTGGACCTCATCTCTGTTGAGTTATGCGTGGAGGCCAATTCTTCATTCTGGAGTCATTTTCTGGAAGAGCAGGCAATAAAAAGTGTGAATCCACTTCCTCACAGGGCTTGTCAGCACGGCTGAACCTCAGTGGGTTGGATTGAGTTATGGGTCCTATGTATGTCACAATGTTGTAATCAAACTCCCTGACTCTTTGATTATTTACTTTCTAGTTACCAGAGCTCACATCGTCTATTTTCTGCTCTCCCTTATTCAAAGTAGGTATTTATGGTTCAATTGTTATGCAAGTGGAATTATATATCTCAGTTATGATTAGTTAGCAATAAGTTGCATAATATTGTGGAAAGAGTTCAGATTGGGGGTTACAAAATATGACATTTGAATGTGGACTATTGTTTGTGGTGGCCTCTGTAAGTTCTTGGGCAAGTCATTTGAACTCTCCTAATCTCATCTATAAAAATAAAATAATATTAACAACAGTTATATTGTGTGGCTCAGTGGTTGAGTGTCAAACTATGAACCAGGAGGTCACTGCTCTATTCCCAGTCGGGACACATGGCCAGATTGCAGATTCAATCCCCAATAGAGGGCGTGCAGGAGTCAGCCAATCAATGATTCTCTCCCATCATTGATGTGTCTATCTCTCTATCTTCCTTCCTCTCTGAAATCAATACAAATATATTTTTAAAATATAATATAACTACATCTAGTTCATAAAATAATTGCAAAGACCAATCAATAAGACCTTGTAAGTATTTAAGAATCAAGAAAGGCCAGGTCTTTAGCATGGAGCAGGAAATGAAAAGAGATTATGAGCCTATGTAATTCTTATTTTGTTTCTATTTCTTCTGCCAAAGAGAATTAGCTTTAAGTTCAAAATGACAGAGCAAGTACAGTTAAGACAGACTTAGGTCTCATATTGGTAAACAGATAGCAGCTTTTCTTTTGGCAAACGTTTATTTAATGTCTACTATTTTTTAGACTCTGTTAATGCACTAGGGATGAAGAGGTGAGGAGAACAAAGTCCTTGATCTTAGTTACACAATCCTGTGGGAATGTCATAGGATAGCATGCTGCTGTTTTCAAAGGAGTTGTATCCTAGTGAAGTTGAAGAGGCTATTTAACATAGTAACTGAACACTGGTTTTATGTTTATTGAATAAAGAATTTAATGCCTGTTGATCTTTTAAGATTTTTTTAAGAATAGCAGATCTTCTAGACCCGTGGTCGGCAAACTGCGGCTCGCGAGCCACATGCGGCTCTTTGGCCCCTTGAGTGTGGCTCTTCCACAAAATACCACGGCCTGGGCGAGTCTATTTTGAAGAAGTGGCATTAGAAGAAGTTTAAGTTTAAAAAATTTGGCTCTCAAAAGAAATTTCAATCGTTGTACTGTTGATATTTGGCTCTGTTGACTAATGAGTTTGCCGACCACTGTTCTAGACAATAGGAAAAGAGCAAGTATTATCTCTTCATTTCATTGAGCTTCAATTCTTTATTTGTAAAATAGGGATGAGTCTTCAAAGAACTCCAGATATTTCGTAAGGCATCTTATTGTATCCTTAAAATAAGATGGGAAAGCTGTGAGATAGATTTGTAATCTGCAATTCATTGAATTATGATGACTCCAAAATGATAAATATTAGATTAAAAAACCCTCAAAGGAGGACTTTTGTGGAAAAACATAGGCTTTGTCCTTGGTTCCATTTAGTACTAAATTTAATCAATGATTCAAATGAGCCTATGGAAGATACAATTATTAGATTTTCAGATGACACATTAAGATCTAAATAATACAGTTTAGGAGTAAAACATTTTTGAAAGTAAATAAAAAATGATAAAATATAAAATAAAATAAATTGTATTATGAATAGTTGCAAATTTCTGGGTTCAAAAAACCAATCCACATGAGAACCCATAGAAAGAGACTCTACCTAATTAACAGGAAAAACCTTACTAGCAGTTAAGAAATACCTACAGTACTGCTACATTTTGTAAATTCAAAAACTAACAGCATGATGTAGCTCCAGGAAACTTAATATTCTTTATATTGCATTAATAGATGTTAAGTTATTCAGAGCAAAGCCATAGTTTAGTTTTTTCTTCTTAGGAGAAAACAGAATTATGTTTACTCAGAGACATCTTATCTTAAGGGGAACAAAATAAGTTGTTTTGCTTCCATATTAGAATGGAGAAAATTGAAGTTAGATAGAGGTTAGCTAAATAAGCCACATTATGTTAATCTTGTGGCATCAAGATAAAATTTAGCCTTCCAGAATCAAGGATCTGTAAAAAGCTGAAATTTTAGGATTCCATGTAAATGAGTCTGGACTTAGGAAAAGCTTCAACCCTTGTATGAGATTAGAACTCTTTATTTTTTAAATTTTTATTTGTTTATTTGAGAGGGAGGGAGGGGGAAAGAGATGGGGGGGGAGAGAAAAAGAGAGAGAGAGAGATATCAATTTGTTGTTGCACTTATTCATGCATTCATTGGTTGCTTCTTTTATGTGCCCTGACCAGAGATCGAACCCACAACCTTGGCATATTGAGCTACCCGGCCAGGGCTGGAACTCTTTTTGAGTAATCAGGGGCAAGACCAGTCATGGTTCTGGAAAAGGACGTGAAATATTAGGGGAATCCTGAACTTCTGAAGTACTCAGCTGCTTTTGGCTGATGCCAAGGACCACCACATACGTAAGCTGATAACAAAGCAACTAATCTCAGACTTCACATACTAATGGGAATGGTGTTCTTAAAATATTGGCTGCCTTGGTTGGGGTTGGATGGAGAAGGACACTAAATTTGTGTATGTTTGTCTTCAAGGATTCCATCTAAATGGGCAAAGGAGAAAAGGAGCTGTTTAAATACCTGATCAAGCATTAAGCAGCAAGATGCTTTTGGGGGACTTATTCAAGCAGGAGTTTGATGACCACAGGATTTGATTTGGAAAAAATAAGTGTTGAATAAATGAGTATTAGGACTAGATGGGTATGAAGACAGCATTCAAATTTATTGTGATTCCACACTCATATAGGTAAACCTAGCTCTTACATTTAGGCAAGCCTCGTTTTATTGGTGTCTTTTATTTGCCTTTATAGTTTCTTTTTATCCTAAGGACTTTGCCCATACTTTGAGACAAGTTATTTCCTAGCACATAAGCAGGAGAAGAATTTCTTTCTTTTTCCTTTAAAGAGTTACAAAATGACCTATAACACTTGGCCAGCACATCATTTCTGGCACAAGGTAAATGCAAAGAGATTGTGTGAGCAGCACAATTCAGTCAGCTGGGAATGAAGAACAATATGCTTTATAGAATACCCAAAAGCCGGGTAGAAAAGGAGTGAAAAATGGAATAGTGTTGACTCCTTGGTACACACAGCTGTGCTCAGGACAGATACCAGGAAGGCAGTGGGTCTGAGAAGATAAGCTTGCTTTTCTTTTATTGAGCAGTTCTATTGTGGAGGCAAGGTCAAAAATGCTAATAAAACAGAAAAACAAAAAAAACAAACCCTAAGTCAAATTGTATAGACTACAAGAGCTTGTTCTTGGATGCTAATTAATGTTATTACAGGAGATGGCTAAAATGAGAATATTACCTACTCGTAAATTAATAAGATTTGCAGAAACATTCCACAAGGAAGGAATCGCCTATGCTAATGTAGTATAAAAGAGATCGCCTCTGGCAAATGGTTCGTGGTAAAGACTTCTCTACATTATGAATAAACTCTAGGAGATTTGACTGAAAGCATGTCAGGAATCCTTAATTGAGAGAAAAATCATTTGCACAGGATAAACTATGATGGCAAACGCATATGTCCGTTTTTATTATCTACTAGAGGCCCGGTGCACGAAATTTGTGCATGGGGGGTGTGTGTCTGTCAGCCTAGCCTGCACCCTCTCTCATCCGGGATCCCTCTCGTAATCTGGAACCACTGGCTCCTAACCACTCACCTGCCTGCCTGCCTGCCTGATGCCCCTAACTGCTCTCCCCTCCTGGCCTAATTGCCCTAACTGCCTAACTGCTACCCCCTGCTGGCCTGATCCCCCTAACTGCCCTCCCCTGCCGACCTGAGCCCCCTAATGCCTATCTGCGCTATCCTCCTGGCCTGATCCTCCTAACTGCCTATTTGCACTCCCCTCGTTGCCTGATCCTCCTAACTGCCTATCTGCACTCTCCTCCTGGCCTGATCCTCCTAACTGCCTATTTGCACTCCTCTCCTTACCTGATCCCCCTAACTGCCTACCTGCTCTCCCTTCTTCTTCGCACGCAGATGTGCTGAGAGCTCTCCGGGCCTCGCCTCCGTCCTGATTGGTCATTACGTGATGCGTCCCGGTCAATTTGCATATTTCTCTGTTATTAGTATAGATACCAAATGTTGACTGTGGGCCATTTGAAAAGAATATGTTGCACTAAATTGTTATACTGTAATCAGTCAGCTCAGCGACATAGGTGCCTGTACTTACTATAGAAGCCAGCAAGTTATCTCTGTCCTCAAGGTTGTCACCTTTGACTGTAGTCTAATTGCCAGTTTCGATCACATAAAACTTAAACTATGTTGATAGATTGATGTAATTTATGGGAAAGCCAAGAAAAATCTATTCCAATGATTTAAAAATTTTTTGAGGCCTACCTTTTGTTTATTATAAATTCAATTTTTCTTAGATTTTCCTGAAAAGTTGAGAGTGGGGGAGAAGATCTTAATAGGATAGAGAAAATAAAAAGAATGCGGGGGGGAAAAAAAGATAGTGCTGAGTGAAAAAGAAATTTGCCAATGCAGCAATTTTCAGATTGTGTCTCAGACCTGAAACTCTAAAATGTGTTCAGGTAAATATGCTAATATTTTTCAATGGTTATAACCAATGGAACCCATCTATTAGTAATTATAACAAAAATAATAAGCATTTGCTTCTCATATTCCAAATCTGAGGAGACCTCATTCCTAGTTTTATTTGGTTTGTTGTTCGTTTGTTTACCCTATCTGTTTAACTGGTCAACTAATTTTATATATTCTTTTGTTGTTTAAATGTTCTGTGGTCATTTTTTTTTCTATCATTATCCTTGACCTCATAGTTTTTATCAAAGTCATCCAGCCTTCTTCTTGTCAGTTTTGGTCAGCAGCTACCTTTTGCTCTTTCCACATCCCATAGCTTCTATAACCATATGCTCTTGAATTTCCTACCAATTGTTTTTCTGTGTTTTTTTTTTTTTTAATTTATTTCCTATATGGAAAAGTGTATTTTTTTGAGTACTTTAAAAATATTGCAGTGATTTTTTTTTTTTAAAAAGAGGAACCCCGTTCTCTCTTTTCTCAAGCTATATAATTTTCCAGAGAAAGCTTCTGAAATCCCATGCCTTTTGTCATTGGAAGGAAACTGATATCTCCTAAATATTATTTATCTCAAGATCATATCTATTATCTAAACATCAGAGCAGCTCAAGATCAGATTAATTTGCCCTATGCTCAGACATCTCAAACTCAAACTTGTCTAAAATCAAACACATTTTCTCCATTTTGCTTATTTTGTCAGTTCTAGAGCTAAGTGACCTACTCAGTTTCCTAAGACCCACATCTCAATGTCATCTATGTGCCCTTCTTCCCTTTACTTTGAAAATCCAATTATTTTATATTCTGTTAATGCTGTACCTTCTAAGTATACTTCAAACCCTTCCATTTATCCCCTTTGCCCTAAAATACCATCTATCGCCCAGGTGTTTTTTTTTTTTTTTTAATAGCCTCCTACACCTTTTGCCTCTAGTATTACTAAAACTTGAAATATTCATATTGCAGATTTTTCTTACATACAAATCTAGAATAGGTCATACTCCTGCTTAAAAGGAACCCTTCATTGTATCCCCATTGAATTAAGTTCATTGATATTTATTGTGATCCTTTATTTTCTGTTTGCTGTTTAATTTTTTGTAGTCTGGTCTTTTGCTTGTTCTTTCCCTGAAAAATCAATCACTAAATTTCTTAAAAATTTCCAAACATCTCATATTATGCATGTTATGCATACTTCTTTCTGTTTCTGGATCACTCTACTTTTATTCTCTCTTCCTTTCTCTCTTTGCCTGATTAATTTCTAGTCTTACTTCAGTTCTCAGCTTATGTGTCATTCCACTGATCTCTATAACTGGTTTAGCAGTTCCTCTATGTGGCCACTGCACTTATTCATCTTATACTATAACTAGTAGCCCATTTGCAGGAAGAATCCTGCAAGCGGCTGCTGTGGCCGCGTGCACTGCGCTGCCACTGCCGCCCACCCAGCTCCACCCCGCCCGGGCTTTCCCTCTGGCAGCCATCTTGCTTTCCGCTTTTCCTCCCTCTTCCTTCTAAGTTGTCTTCAGTCGTCACTCCTCCCTCCCCCAGCGTATCCAAATTAACCGCCATCTTTTTTGGGTAATTTGCATACTCACTCTGATTGGCTGGTGGGCATGGCTTTGGCTGGTGGGCATGGCTTTGGCTGGTGGGCGTGGCTTGGGCGTAGCGAAGGTGCGGTCAATTCGCATATTACTATTTTATTAGGTAGGATTTCCTACTTATTCATTGACCTCTTCTACTAGATTTTTACTGCCTGAGTCTAGGAACTGTGCCTTTTTGCTTTTTCTTTAGTGTCTAGATCAGTGGTTCTCAACCTTTCTAATGCGGTGACCCTTTAATACAGTTCCTCATGTTGTAGTGACCCCCAACCATAAAATTATTTTCGTTGCTACTTCATAATGGTAATTTTGCTACTGTTAATGAATCGTAATGTAAATATCTGTGTTTTCCTATGGTCTTAGGCAACCCTGCTAGTGGTTGTCAACCTGTGGGTCGCGACCCACAGGCTGAGAACCGCTGCTGTAGAGCCTAAGACTATCAGAAAACACAGATATTTACATTATGATTCATTAACAGTAGCAAAATTACCGTTATGAAGTAGCAACGAAAGTAATTTTATGGTTGGGGGTCACCACAACATGAGGAACTGTATTAAAGGGTCACTGCATTAGAAAGGTTGAGAACCACTGGTCTAGATTATTAACCAATAATTTGTAATTTATTTGTTGAATGAGTAAATAGAATTAGAGTCCTAACTCACCTCAGCCTCCAGTTTCCATGGATGCTACTGGAATTTTACCTACCATATCGGTCATCTACATTCTCAACTAATTTAAAAAATATATATTTTTTATTGATTTCAGAGAGGAAAGGAGAGGGAGAAAGAGAGAGAGAAACATCAATGATGAGAGAGAATCATCAATTGGTTGCCTCCCACACCCCACACTGGGGACCTAGCCTGCAATCAGGGCACGTGCCCCAGACCGAAATCGAATCCAGGACCTTTCAGTCTACAGGCTGATGCTTCATCCACTGAGACAAACTGGCCAGGGCTCTCAACTAATTTTTATGTTTAAAATTGTCTTTATTTTCCCTATTCTCAAAAGAAAATTTTGATAGGTATATAGTTCTGGATTGCATTTTGAAGATATATTCCACTGTTTTCTAGCATTTAGTATGAAGTTAGTGGTAAAATTGCCAGATATTTGTAGTTTTACTATTTTATGCCTTTGACTATTTTAAGGCCTTTTCTTTTTCTTTAGTATTCTGTAGTTCTGTTATGGTACAAATAAATGTATGTTTCTTTTTTCTGTATTTATAAAGTTAGATATTCATTGCATTTCCTTAACCTTAACATTTATGTCTTTAAAACTCCATATATCTCTTCAAATATTTCCCTTCCCCCTTTTCTCTCTTCTCTGTAATTTCAGTTAGTCATGCAATAGATAGACTTGCTCCTCTGTCCTCCTTGTTTCCCAACTTTCCTATTTTCTATAATTTTTCCTTCTGTTACATTCTTCGAACATGATTATTTCTATATTCCAGTTTACTAACAAACTCTTGATTTGCATCTAATTTGCTGTTTAGCCAATTGATTGCATTTTTGCACTCTTCTCATTCTGAGAAATTCTGTTTGTTTCTTTATCAAATTGGCCCATTGGTGTTTTATTGCTTTTACGTCTTTAAATTCCTTTTTATAACCTCTCTTTTTATAATTATATAAACACTTTTACTGTTCTGTACAATTATACAGAACAGTAAAAGTGTTTATATAATTGTCTGTGATTCAAACTTCCATGTTTTTATTTAGGACCTCAGATTTTTACTTTTGTCCCAACAAAGCCCTTTAACTTCCAGTGTGTGGGTCATGTTGAATTGGCACATGCTTCCAAGATAAATGCCATATTAACAATTGCTTCTTTCTATATATTTTCTTTCTTGAAGTTCTTAATAAGCCATGAAAATTTGACCAAGCCTTCAAATTCATTCAAAACCTCTAAGTCTCATGCTTTTTCATTACTAAATGAAGAAAAATTACAGTAGGTGATATATATTATGATTCTTTCAAATATTTTTTCAATAACAACCTTCAAACTGTGTATTTTAGGGATGGATTAGCTGGTGACCTTACTGGTAAGGAGAGGAAGTTGGCATGCCAAACCTTGAGAATAGTGCTCTGGGCAGCTCAGTGGAAGCGCTGCCCTCACAGACTACTGACCAATGCTTGAGAACAGTTGCTTCATCCTGAAAGGAGGAAGTTTACAACTCTGTAATTTCATAAGCAAATTCCAAATGCTGGGAGAGCTAATGTATTGCTTCTCTTAGGTAACATCTTACAACATTAAAAATATAACTTCAAGACAATACCTTCACACAAAGTAGTGAGTTAAAACGTGGAAATGCCAGGCACTCCAGCACAATTCTTTAAAAATAAAAAGTTTTTATTGAATTTAGAAAGGAGAGGGAGAGGAAGAGAGAAACATCGGTGGTAGAGGGAAAACATCATTCGTCTCCTTGGTCCCTCCTTCACGCCTCTTACTGGGGATCGAGCCTGCAACCCGAGCATGTGCTCCAACCAGGAATTAAAGCTGCAACTTCTTGGTGCTTGGGGTGATGCACAACTAACTGAGACACAACAGCCAGGGATCCAGCAAAACTCTTAAGCCAAGAACTCTTATTTGATATTATTCACATTATGCCTACAAGGTGCAGCTAGTCCATTGATATCAGTGCTGAGGCAGAGATGCCAAAGTAGCTGCAAGGGAGGCCAACAGATGTAGACCCACTCTTGTAGAAAAAGTGCAGCTTCATTCTTCCCGCTATCTCCAGGAATTGCTGACCATAGTTAATGGGGTGTCATAAAAAATATGTCACAATATTGGTACATAAAAGAAAACTTAAATAAATTGCATGGAACAATTATCATTGTAATAGTTTTATTATTCTCTCTTTATAGCCCTTGAATAAATGAAACTGCTTTCTTTGCTCTGTGGAGATAAGCGATTTCACTCCCCAGTCTGAACGGCGTGGCAGTGATGAACAGCTGTGAATGAATCAAGTACAGGGTAAATATACAAGGCAGCAAATGATTTTTAAGCTCAATAGCCCATGAACAATAACTGTAATTAAACTCAATAAAGAACAAGAAAAGAGAAAAGATGCAGAGTGGGGAAAAAACACACAAAACCACCCCAAAACAAAAAGCCCCATCACAACAGCAAAACCTGGAAAGACTGAAAGAAACCAGCAGAGCACGGGAGAATTGCTGAGGCCACTTTGCTTTGCATTCACCATAATTGATCAGTTTGTATGTCAAATACCCTCCCACCTCTTAAGGGATCTAAAGGCTAAATTCATGGCCAATATATCCTTGACTATATTTACTGGAATTTTGGAGTGATAACAAATGACTGGGAAGAACAAAGCATCCCTTGAAATTCTTTCATCTCCTTTTTTGGGTAGTCATTTCAGCAGGCAATTTTCTGCCTTTAATAGAAACACAGCATCTGAAAGTGTCTTCCCTGGCATAGTTTGTCATTTTCCTTGTTCACTCCTAGCTTCTTATTTAACACGTTTGACTCTGACATTATTTATCTAGTGTTTTTCTCCCTGGTCTTTTTTTTTTTTGTCTTCCTGTCATCTTTGTGGGATGTGCCTGACAGTTCACTGATGTTCTTATAGAACCTGACCATTGTATTTTCCAGATGCAACATTTAGAGCATATTGAGAAATCATAAGAAACATATACACATATCTGTGTGGTTTGTTCCATAGAGTGAATGGAAATAGAAGGTTAACATGCCAATTTCAGTAGCCACTTCTGATCTTACCAATATGAAAAAAAAAAAGGTTTCATGTTTCTGATTTCTCCTTCAGAAAGCATCTTCCCCAATGTACATTTGATCAGTTTCAGGAAGCAGAAATTATCCAGCTGCAACTAACAGAGTATTTGAGAGAGATGTGAACAAAAATCAAATCAATGCAGTGCAAAGGTTGATGACCCTATTTTGTTCATAAGCGATGGGAAATATAAACCTACTTCTCTCTTTTGTGAAGTAAATCGAATAAATTGAATAAAGTCATTTTAAATCAGCCAATGATAATCTCTTTCTGATGTGGCCATCACATTAACCAAAATGAAAGCAAAAAGGATTCAATCCAAATTGAAAAACAGTCTGAACCATCAAGTATTCTATTGTCATTATATTTTCTGTTTTGCAAGAGGTTGGCACACCGCTCTGCAGTGTACTGAGTAACCTCCACAGATTTTGTTGTTGTTGTTCGATAGGGTTTTATCATCATTTTTCAGACATGATACAATAAAAAGGGCCAAGGTTCTCAAGACCCATGATCCTAGATTCAAATTCCCATGGGACCCATATGACTGTAGTCAATTACTTACAATCTCTGAAATGCCTGTTCCAAAAATGAGGCTAATAGTAACCACTTAGGAGAATTGTGCAGTGGCTGCAAAATCATCACGTAGAGGATGCAAGACCATATCTAGTTTATATACCAGAGTTTCACATAGCATATGATACATACAGCATAGCAAATTTCTTGCCACATATTAGGAACTCAATATGTGTTTTAAGCACTGAGCCTACTCTCCCACCCTAGTTGTATCTTAACAATAATAGCTAATGTCAATCAAACACTTATTTATATGCTAAATAGTTTATTCTGGTTATGTCATTTATTTCTCAGCACATTTGAAATATTCAATTGTGATATTAAGCCACTGTGTTTTCCATTCACCACTTTGCATTTACACTGCTAGTAAGGTTCAGAGGGAGAAGAGCTCAAGTTTGTCTGACTTTAGAACCCATGCTCTCTTTTTTTTTTTTTTAATGTTTTTATTGATTATTTTAGAAAAAGAGGAAGGGAAAGGGAGAGAAAGATAGAAACATCTATGAGAGAGGAATATTGATTGGCTGCTTTCTGCACACCCCCAACTGGGGATTGAGCCCACAACCTGGGCATGTCCCCTGATCAGGGCTCAAACCATCACCTCCTGGTTCATAGGTGGGTGCTCAACTGCCAAACCACACCAGCAGGGCTGAACCCACAGTCTCAGCTGCACTTAAACTTCTCTGCTTTCATAACACCCTGAGGAGAGACAGGAGGTTTCCTCTCCCCAACGCTACTCTATTCCTGTGCAATGTAGTTGCCTGATTCCTGGCCTCAGCAGGTGAGTTGCTGGCTCTCAGAACATCGACTGCCCTATATTAGCCATCTATCGCTATCTAACAAATTAGCACAAAACTGAGTGGTTTAAAACAATACAAATTTATCATCTTGTCATTTCTGTTGCTCAAGAGTTTTGTCATGACTGACCCGTATCCTGTTTCACAGTTACTTTTGAGTCCGTAATCAAGGTGGGAGCCCAGGGTCTGCTTTCTCACCTGGGAAAAGATTTGCTTTTGAGGCCACTTGTTGGTTGTTGGCAGCATTTAGATCTTTATTAGCTACTAGAGGCCCGGTGCACGCAATTCATGCATGGGGGTGTGTGTCCCTCAGCCCAGCCTGCACCCTCTCCAATCTGGGACCCCTCGAGGGATGTCCAACTGCCCATTTAGTCCCGATCCCCACAGGATTGGGTTTAAACGGGCAGTCGGACATCCCTCTCATAATTCAGGACTGCTGGCTCCCAACTGCTCACCTGCCTGCCTTCCTGATTGCCCCTAACCACTCCCCTGTCAGCCTGATTGATGCCTAACTTCTCCCCTGCCAGCCTGATTGTCCCTAACTGCCCTCCCCTGCAGGCCTGGTCACCCCTAACTGTCCTCCCTTGAAGGCCTGGTCACCCCTAACTGCCCTCCCCTGCAGTCCTGGTCATTCCTAACTGCCCGCCCCTGCAGGCCTGGTTCCCCCCAACTGCTCTCCTCTGCAGGCCTGGGTCCCCCCAACTGCCCTTCCCTGCAGGCCCTGTTGCCCCCAACTTCCCTCCTCTGCCAGCCTGGTCACCCCTAACTGCCCTCCCCTGCAGGCTTGATCGCCCCCAACTGCCCTCCCTTGCAGGCCTGGTCCCTCCCAACTGCCCTCCCCTGCTGGCCTGATCGCCCACAGTTGCCCTCCTTTGCAGGCCTGGTCCCACCCAACTTCCCTCCCTTGCTGGTCATCTTGTGGCAGCCATCTTTGACCACATGGGGGCAGCCATCTTGTGTGTTGAAGTGATGGTCAATTTGCCGATTACTCTTTTATTAGATAGGATTGGACTGATGACCTCAGATCCTCACTGGCTTGTGCCCAGAGGCTTCTGTTATAGGCTGAATTGTGCCCTTACACCCAATTCATATATTGAAGCACGGATCCCCAGTATGCACTTGGAGATGGGGCTTTTAAGGAGATAATTAAGGTTAAAGGAGGTAGTTGTGGTGGGTCTCCAATCTAATAAGACTGGTTTCCTTATCAGAAAAGAAAGAGACACCAAAGATCTCTCTCTCTCCTCCTCTCCCTCCACATGTGCCCAGAGGAAAGACCATGTGAGAACACAGTGAGATGGCAACTGTCTGCAACACAAGGAGAGCAGTCTCGCCAGAAACCAGCCCTGATGGCACCTGGACCTTAGACCTACGGTCTCCAGAACTGTAAGAAAATAACTTTCTGTTACTTAAGACACTCAATCTCTGGTATTCTGCTGTTGCAGCCTGGGCAGACAGCTACAGCTACCTTTAGCTTCCTCATTACAGCCAAGTTAGCCTTTTCATTAAAGTGTGCAAGCTGAGAAAGCAACACAGAGAGTCCATTAGCAAGACAGAAATCACAGTATTAGACACCTAATCACAGATGTGACATTCCCTTTAGATTACTCCATTCTCTTGGTTAGATGCATGTTACCCAAAAGGAGGAGATTCTACCAGGATGTGAACACCAAGAAGCGGGTATCACGGGGCCCACCTTAGAAGCTGTCTACCACACTCTCCCACTTGTAGGTGACATGCATGACCTTCCGATTATTTCTGTCACTTTGGAGCTAATGGAAGCTCTTGAGCACTAATTTCCTCTTTATCTGACCATGTCCTTGCTCCTTCTTGGTTGACTCTTCTGGAATTATCTTATGAGACTATAGGGATACCTTATTCTTCCTTGAGTCCAAATGAGTAGTGAAATTGAGGCCTGTCTACTCTGAGGATTCCCTTCCTCCAATCACATATACTTCATTTTTTTCTTTATAATTTTGGCTTGGACAGGCAAGGTTTGGGCAAGTTTCTCATTCCCTTAACTCTCCTCTTTCCCTCTTCTCAATCTTTCAGGACTGGGCAGAACTTCCACTATTTTTTTTTTCTTCCTGTTTGGGAAATAATTCTATTTTGTAAAATTCTGTGATCAAATTGTTAAGAATTACCTCTTCATATTTCAAATGAAAGAAGGATGATAAGAAAACGAGCACAAACCCCTTTTTAAAAGACAATTCCAGTCTTCACCATTGTCTTGATGTAGACTTTAAAATTCAACTGAGATAGGAGAAGCCAAATCTTAATTGTTTGCGGTCACATTTTAACTGCTGTCTGACGCATACCTCTGGGTGAGGAGTAAATGAAAAGTCATAAATAAGAAAACACAAGAGAAAAAGGCACATTGATATTTTTTTAAAAACCTTACTTGTTGCAGGGATTTTCTTATACAGGAAGGTAGAAAAGATCTCTCACCTAAGGAATTTGTCTAATTCTTCATTTACAAAGCTTCTCACAACAATATTGGTGTGTGTGAAGGGCACAGCTTGGAGCAAAGCCAAACCACTCTGATTCTGACAATAGGCAGCAGTGCCCCTGTTCCCAGGCTACCATATTTGAAGTTGTACTATCATATTTGAATCCATGGTGGTTCCTTAGGAGAAACAGTGTTAGGATGTTAGCAACACTATTTCAAAAGTGTTGGCGCACAACACTCAGGCCATGTGGACATGAGCTGGAACCACCATGTTGTCTATTACCTGGAACATTCACAATCAGCTTGGAAGCACACACGCCAGGGCATCGAACCAACTCCAACGACGTCGCCTTTGCATCTGCTTCCTTGCAGATACAGAGATGGGCTGATTTTTCTGTCCAGAAACAGGATCAAAATGGAAATCATATCTTAGAAAGATCTTTGAAAGATTTATATTAGAGATGTGATTTTTCATTACCTACTGAGTTTGTAACTTCGTTACTCAAGGCATGCAGAGTTTTGTTGAATCTTTGGAACATAATGGAGAAATGGTTCCTGGGGCCTGTATTATGAGCATGAGATACAGCTCCATTCAAGAGAGATCAGAAATTATAAATCTAGTTGCACTATGCCACATAAATTTCACATAAATTATTATTCTGTATTTGCATTCATTTCCTGGGATTTGTGGAACACACCTTTGTGCTAGTGGTATTATGCACTTGTGTATTCTTTCAAACATTTAAGATTCAAGACACATTTACTGAGTAGTAACTACATTTCAGGTCCTGTTGAAGGCAGTGAAAACTCAGGCAGATATATACTAAATGACAATACTGATGGAATGATAGTAGAAATTCCCTACTTCTTCATTCAGAATCTGATTTCCTACAATGCAATTTCATTAAATAATGAATTATTTATCAAGAAATGTGATGACACTTCTAATAATGACATTTTTCTATTTAATGATCTGATGTTGACTAAGTAGAGGCAGATATTTATATTTCTACAGAATATCACCCAATCTTACAGTACTTTTTAATTCCAAAGGATTTTAAAGACCATTTACTTGAGTTCTTTAGAGAAAAGAATTCAGTAGATTCTATCAGATTCAGTGAGAAGAATTAAGCTCATTTTATTTAATCCAATTATTGATTAGGCCCAAAATTGATATTACTTGACCAATGTCAATCAAGCAATAAAACTACCCTTGATCTATTATTTTCTATCCAAAAAGATACCTTTCAATGCTCACAAGGAGGGATAAAAAGGAGAAAACTCAAAACAATAAAACTGCCAAGTAAAACTTCACCTAATCTAACTATATACAAAGGGAAGATGTTTTGGTCGATATTCTTCAAAGATGTCCACCATCAATCTCTTTCCTTCTCATGTGCACATGTTGGTTGCCCTTCACACTAAAGGTGGGATATAATTGCCCTTCTCATGGATGTAACTTACTTGAACAACAGATGGCGGTGATTCGATGTTCTGGAATGTCCCTGGTCAAATCATATAATACCTTGAAACTTCTTCCCTGTGTCTCTGGAAGGCTTACACATAGGTGCTCCCTCTCTGGGACTCAAGCACCATGCTGTCAGAAGCCCATACTGCATGTCAAAGACATGTGCCCCATTTCTCTAATCAGAAACTCGACTAACCTTCCAGCCAACAGCCCATGGACTGTGAATCAGTTGAACTTTCAGACAACTCCAGCTTCAGCTGCTACTTGACAAAGCATGTGAAAAATCCCAAGCAAGAATCCATATGAGCCTAACGAGTGGTCATGGACAACAGGGGGGTGGGGAAATGTGTGGGGAGGGGTTTGGGATAGGAATGGGGGGATGAGGACAAATATGTGATACCTTAATCAATAAAGAAATTAAAAAAAAATCTCAAGCAAGAACTGCAAAACTGAGCCAGGTCAATTCAGAGAACCACGGAAGGTAAGTTGATGTTTTAAGCCACTAAGTTTTGAGGTTGTTATGCAGTTTCAACTGTGTCCATTCTGGGTCTAATCAATACCTTCAGAAAAAAAAACCTAATGCTCCTCAGTAAATCTCACAGAATCTATTGAACACTGCTCTCCAAAGAGCTAAATTAAATGATCTTTAAAGTTACTTCCAGCTCTAAGATTCTCTAAGAAAAGATGATTTTCTGCAGAAATATCATATCAGAACAGATGGGTACTGGACTTCTTGACTAGATTTGTCACTGCAGTATCAATTGGTTAAAAATGCAATTAATTGCAACGGAAGTTGTTCTTTCAAGAGTTACAAAAATGTTCCATTAAGATCCCAGGACTCTGTGTGGACCCAAAACATACATCACAACTCATAGATCACTCATCTTCAAGCAAGAATATGAAACCATAGTTTCTAGTACAGTGCGAGGCAAATTTGGGAATTGAGAAAAATTATTGTATATGGTCAACACTTCTTATTGTTTCCTTCCCACTATCAAACTCAGTACTCACCGAAAGTTAGGATATCAATCCTTTACTTGGTAACATTTGAGTTACTTTCTTTATTCAGGGCATGTTTGCTTTGTACTCTTAAAGAGGCAGCATGTATCGGGTACTTTCTACTCAGAGTGATGTTAAAATTCCAATATTGTAACATTCCCAGTTGTATGATCATAGGCAAATCCATTTATGTTTTTAATATCATGTTTTTCATCTAATGTAGAAATAGAAAATTCTGTGTCTAACACATTTTGTTAATTCTGATTTTGAGTGTGTTAATAGAGACAATGATCAGATCATCATATAGAAAGGGAGCATTATAGTAAGACTGATGTGAATGGGACTGAGAATCCAGCTGAAAATAGCAATACTTTCTTGTCTCACTCAAAGACTTCATCTCATGATATCATTGTTTACCACTGCTTTTTTTTTTTTTTACTAAATTTTCTTTCTACCTATTGATTATTCTCTACATAGTGTTCTGACTGAACTTCAGAGGAAGCTAGCATTATTGGCTAAATTAATGATATTTTGCACTCTGATCATTGTGCTTTATCCCCACTTCTGAGTTCATCTTACATGATCCCTAGTCCAGAGGAATTGTTAAATAAACACTGTTGAATAAATGAATGAATAAAGGAATAAGATGCTGGAAGTGGCAGAAACTGTGACCAAATCACTTGACATTTGTTACTCTTAACAAATTAAATGAGATAATTTATGAAAGTGTTCCAGTTCTAGTTCTAGCACATAGTTGAGCTCAAAAGGTATTTGTTTTCCTACTTACTTTTTAGTTATTTTTAAAATTAATGCTGTTTTTGTATTTAAGAAATCATAGTAATAAAGAAAAAAAGATGTTTGGGGAAAGGGAGACTTCCTGATGCTTCTGAAATCTATCATGTAGTAAGCCCCCTAGAGAACAAGAAAAAAAGAAAACTTATCCTTACAAGGCAACACTGTTTAGTTTTGGGGATAAACGGGCTCTGCGAATGCTGAATTCTATGATTCTACACCCCTTTTGACATTTTTAGACATTCTTAAGAATATTGAGTATTATTCATATTCTATAATATTTTTTTCCTGGGAAAAAGAAAGCAATAGCAGCATGGCATTCTCAAATGTTTAGAATAAAATCCTTGAAAACTGCATATTCTTGGGTTGTGAATTCTCTGGAAATCTCTATCAGTAGCTTCTTTGGAGGACTTGATGGCGAGGTCACGCTGGTATAATGGATGGTCAGAAGATCTTGGTTCTTAGGGACAGAGGATACATGCTCTTTGTTCTTTTTTTTTGGGGGGTGGGGGGGCATAGTATGTTTCCAAAGACAGCATCTTGGCCTTTAGAGAAGTTGTATTCTCCCATACCAGAGTTCCTTCATTCTCAAGAAAACTGGATTCTATTTTGCTGTGGGAATCTTTGCCAAGAAAGGATTTCCTATAAAAACCAGTGCCATTACATTTGGATGTTCTTATTTGATTCCCCACTGTCCTTCTTGCAGAGCTTTGGAGTTGACCTAAAGTAGCTTGGAAAAAGTGCAAATTTAATTGAGTGATTCAATGTAATTTGTGGCTTTGCCTGTCCCAGCATCATTGGAGGCATAGATACAGAGAATTCACTGGGATTGGTCAGCTTTAAACCCTGCTCTAGCTCATTCTGTGTCTGTGGCATCACGTGGCAATATTTTTAGTTATGGTGAAGAAGATGGTGATGGCAGTCATGTGAACAGGAACTGGGACTGAAGGGTCACACTTTGGGGGTATCCCAGGTCTGCTTTCTGCTAGAATCTTGTGTACTGGAGGGAATTATTGGGAAGATAATGTTGTGGGATGTAAGCAGCGCAGTTATGAAAAAACCAAAAACCTAAAACAGAAGAGTCCTTCAAAACATACCCACAGAAAGAAAACGAAAAGGGAAACATACCAAGCATGATGGAAATGCTAATACTTTAGTAACAGATGAAGAACTTGCCAAAACTTCCAAAGCTAAGTATTGAACATGGAGTACAAAAAATAAAGGGATACCAAAATTTATTGGTAGCTGATCAAACTAGTATATATATATATATATATATATATATATATATATATATCCTTGAAATAAATTTTAAATCCAGTAATAAACAGTTGAAAAATTGGAGGGAGGAGGTAGGACTTTTGTCTCTTTTTCAATACTTGGTTTCTAATCCTGGGAGTTTTTGTTAATCAATATTTAGTCTAGCTGATAGCAGTTTATAGACAGAAATGAGATGGTTTCAGGTGTTCTTGATGTTTTAGCAGGCCTGCTCATGATATGGCCCTAGGAACACCCAATATTTTCTTTTGAGACTTTCTATTACCATAATACTGCAGAATTCAATGAGGAATTTGAGGCAATCATTTTATAAGCTTGTATTATCTAGGATTCTGTCATGTAGGAAGAGAGCATTTGGAGAAATGGGCTTCGCAGTGTTTATTTTGCTTCACAGAAAAACTCTAAAAATATTAGAATTATGTTGTTTCTTTTCAGCCCACGATCTCTTGAGCCAGCTTATTTTCATAAACAGCAACAGAAAAGTAAAGATGAGACCAGGTGCACAATGAATATTAGATAAAGAATTTTAGGGCCCCCCAAGTAAAACAAATATTAATGTAGAACAGGATTGCTATTCAATGAAGATTACTGAAGCAGAAAATAAGCAAGGGCTCAGCACATTTTTTTCAAAGTGGTTGCTATGTTGATTATATACTCTTATGACCACAAAGAAAGAGAACAAGTTGATTTCCATTTTTGCAGAGTATTGGCCCAGACCAGACCTAGAAAATAGAAAGAAATACTTATAAAGATCACCTGGCTGCAGTGGCTCAGTGGATGAGCATCGACCTGTGAACCAGGAGGTCATGGTTCAATTCCTGGTCAGGGCACATTCGGGCTCAATCCTTAGTAGGGGGTGTGCAGGAGGCAGCCCATCAATGATTCTCTCTCATCATGATGTTTCTACCTCTCCCTCTCCCTTCCTCTCTGAAATCATTAAAAATATAAAAAAATGAATAAGTAAGAGAAAAAGTGGAAGTGAATCAGAGCTCCTGAGATATCTTCCAAGTGAGATCCCCTTGCACTATTCCCTGGGAACAACCCTCCCATCCACCAGTCCTCGGTATCTGTAGATTTCCTTGAACAGAGAGTGGCAGACTAGGCATCCTACCTAATAAAAGGGTAATATGTAAATTACCATCACTCCGCTACCCCCAAGATTGGGCCAGCTGGAGGTGCAGGGGGCGGGACTCGGGGTGGCCAGGGTAGCTGATTGGGCCAGCGTCTGCGCCGTGGCTGTGCTGCGGGACAGAAGAGGCCTCTGGGGCAGCGAGCTCATGTCCTGCCTCAGACCAACAAAAGCGGGGGAGCTGGGTGCCTGTCTGCTCTGGCACCAGGCCTTTCGGAAGCCTCCGCCAAGCTGGAGGCTTCCGAAAGGCCTGGTGCACCAGCGGACAGGCACCCAGCTCCCCTGCGAGCGAAAGCGAAAGTGTGTAGGGGACCCTACATGTGCATGATTCAATCATGCACTGGGCCTCTAGTATATATATAAGATTAATAAGAGAACACAGGAAATATGCAAATTAGGCCGGGATGCCATAACGGGTCACAACTGGACAGGAGGAGGTTGCGCGCGCAGGTGAGGCCTGGAGCAAAGATGGAGACAGAGACAGGGGGGCTGGCAAGTCGCTGTGCCCCGGCTTGGGCTGGCCCCCCAGAGCCAGAGTGGACATGAACAGGGACAGGGGGGCCGGCCCACAGCCTCTGCAGCTGAGCGCAGGCCCCGAGAGGAGATGGCGGGCCTGCCTCCCGTGGAAGCAGCGCGGCTCCTGGCAACGCACTGCGGTTCCTGCAGGCTCCCGCGGAAGCAGCGGGCGGCCTACTGCGCGCAATATCCCGCGATGGGCTACTAGTTTTCTTGATAAATGAGGACATGAAGGGAAAAACCTTTTCTCTTGATGAAGGTGGAATTTAGAGTTTCTTTCTGACACATCAAAAACGTTGTACCTGCATCAGTAAATGCATATTAAACTATAATGAATATATGAATATCTTTTCAGAATAGCATGCTTCCCAGCTTGTCCCTTCCCAACTCAGCCAACACTCTGGGTAGCTGTTTACCCCAACCCTTCCCAAGTCAAGTATGACCAGAAGCACAGTGTGCAAATATGCTGCTTGCTCTTCCCTGTTGAGGACATCTGCCAGGCTTGCTCTTCACCACGGCATCCGTGTTCTCACATGGGTGGGCCACAGCGTGGGAGAGCCATTTGGTGCTTCCCCTCTCGATGATCATGGAGCCTGTGAGGGACATTCAATTTCACAGAAGCTATTCCTGCCTCTCAAGGAGATTGCCAGTGTTAACAGATGGGCCATTTGCAACCCAGGTGGCGAGTCCTACACAGAGACAACTTAAAAGGTTTCCTCCTGGAAATGCTTGTGTCCTGCTTTCTCAACAACTCAGTTTCAGGTAGAGACTGGGCTGGGCACTGGTCATATTGATTTCTCTTTTCTCAGAGGAAGCACCTACTATCTGTTTCATGTAACAAATATAAAACCAAGACATAGTAGGTGAAAGGAAGATAAATTATTTGTGTGTATACACATAAATACAAATGCATAACTTTACCATATGTACCAAGAGGATTTATCTCCCCCAAAGTCCTATTATTCTCCAACCTGTTGACTTAGCCTCTGATGTATAGGGTGAATTGTAGAATTGGTGCTCATTTGAAATATTTTATTATTATGAAGTCTAAATTTGAATAGAGAGAGAAAAAGAAGGGGGAGAGAGAGAGAGAGAGAGAGAGGGAGGGAGAGGGAGAGAGAGAGGGAGGGAGAGGGAGAGAAGGTGAAAGAATATGGAGAGGGGAGAGGGAGAACACATGAGCAAAGCTGTAGAGCTTCAGATGGGACATATTTTTTACATGAAAATATTTTAGTACTGAGAATCAGACTTTGGAGTCCTCAGCATGGGCTGGTCTGGATAAAGTACAAAGCTTTTGTTGACATCTATTTGCCAACTCATAAGGACTCTGTAATGACATTCTTTCAAACCCATCTGGTGATTTAGCCAAGGCTGTCGAAAGCTTTAGTGAAAATTCTAAGGAAGAGATATAAAGCTGAGCTGTGTCAGGACTCTGGCAGCTAGTTCATTCTCTGCTGGACGCTTCTGGGCAGAAATTTTTATGATAGGACTTGCTAGAAATTGTTTTGATTTAAGAAGAGGCTTTATCATTACTTAAAACTAGATGATCTCACTTCCTGCTTTTTTTGTTTCTAGCTCTTATCACAGCCCTAAAACTGACTTGTATTTTTGATCAGTCCTTCCAAGGCTGAAATTAAAAAGAGGGTGGGCTAGATTTACACATAAAATTAATGTTACAGGATTCTGTAATTGAGTTTCCTCTGATTTTCTCCTCAAAATAGGAGAGAACATATTATGAAGAATGCTATCTCTTCAAATTTCCAGATTGAAGAACCCACAGCATTAGTTATTATACTGTCTGCCCCACACCAGCTCTGTGGTTATGGAAACGTCAACTCTTTTTCATATTCATTATTGTCAAAATTTGTGTGAAGTTCAGGGTATTAGGAAAGAGTCTAACTTATAGGTTAATTAGAAGAAATAGTTCAAGTTAGCCTGAAATCTGAAAATTTCAAGAATAGCCCTTGAAGATAATGCACATTGGTATAAGTTTAGGAGTATTTAATACCAATATGAAAAAAGGTGTTAAAATTTTCATTTTCACTTAAAAATGTATCTTTTGTCTACTATCTTAACTTTTTGTTCTTAAAAACTTTGCCATGTTTTTAGATGATTTTTGCTTCTATTTCAGGAGTAAATATTGGATATCTATATTTCTCTTTAACTAGGCTTGATAACACTTTGAGGTTAGAAACCAAAGCACATTTATCTTTATATCCTCAGCAACTATCACAGTATCTGGTAGGTAGTAAAAACACAATCAATATTTATTGAATTCAACAATCCACAAATATTTGTGGAACAGTTTGTTCACAAGGTACTATGGAAATATAAGGACCATTCCCTAAAGTATCTTACAGAATAAAGCACATCAAGATTTTATTAAAATACAATGGAACAATGATTTGAACCCCTTTTGGTTTTAGCATTTTTATTAATCTCCTGACTCTCATATTTAGATCATCTTTTAATATATGATAATGGTATAAGTGCTGTTCCCGAGGTAGCATTTTCCTTTTGCCTTTGCCTATTATTTACTTTATTTCTACTTGTTCTTTAACTAATTTCCTCTGCCACTTTCTTTTTTTCCATCTTGAGTTCTCCATGACTGGGCTATCCCTTATTAACACCCTTCTTTATTCTTTTTCATTTTTCTACTTATCTACTCTGCTCTCCTATCTCTTTCCCCAACCCTCCTCACACCAAATACTACAATCTAAAATTTATTTAATAATTATTCCTGAAATGCTCTTCATGAAAATTTGCAATTTAACCACCCAGTAGATGTTAAGAAAAATTCATCAATAATAGTGATTCCTCTATTAGAGTTGTCAATGTAAGAATGCCCAAACCTGTAGAAAAATTTTATGTTTATATTAGTTTATTTGAGTAAAAAAAAAAAAGATGTCTGAAAGCAAGATCTCAACTGAGTGAGAAAAATGCTTTTCAGAGTGATAACTTGAGGTTTTTTTTATACATTTGAATTAAGGAGGGAAAGTAAGAAAGATGACATGAACCTGGGAGAAAACAAGGCTGGGACATCTCTGTGATTGGATTATAGGATGGTTAACAAGATTATGTGCTCTCTTGAGAATGGTTCACTTCTGAGGAGTCTGAAAAAGAGACATTTCCACACTTGATCTTAGTCAAAAGGCCGAGAAGCGATAAAGAGACATTTCCAAGGTGTGTTAACTTAGATGCACAAAAACAATGGACAGAAATTGCTTTTAAGGCAAAGAGAATCTTTTACTATGAAAATTACAGGACTGAGGAATGATGACCCACCATGACCTGCCCAAGTAGGATTTTATGATCTGATCATCCTCTGAGGTTACTTTCAGTCACTAAACTTGTACAAAGCCCCCTTTTTGTTTACAGAGTAAAGACTTTAGGAGTAACTGGTCTATCTGAGTGATTTAGTAAGGTAATTGGAAGTCTCTAGGTTAAAAAACTCAGTACTTCCACTGTATGTTCCATTTCCTGTTACTCTGCTCATCTCTGCTTAGTCTGCCACTCCTCAACACCCACTCCAGTTTCAAAAAGCCTGTCTTTTTCCATTCCCTTCAGGAGCATTCATATCTGATTTCTAAAATAGCATTACTTTTCTTATTTTCATAATCGAAACATTTTCTGAGCTATGTCCTTGCTATGGATGAATTGTGTCCCCCTCAAATTTTATATGTTGAAGCCAGAACTTTCAACATGACTTAATATTTGGGCATAGAACTTTTAGGAGGTAATTAAAGTTAAATGAGATCATAGGGGTGGGACCTTGACTTCACAGGGCTGGTATTCTTATAAGAACAGGAGATATCAGTTCTAGCCAGGAAGAGAGAGCTCACTGGCAATCAGCTCTGATCTTGATATTGGGCTCCCAAGCCTTATAGAGCTAATATATTTTCCTAAATAAATTTATTTTTAGCCTTATACATTTTATCCCATAGGACTAAAGTTGTTGTGGGATTTTCTCCTCATTTTTCAAATATAGGAAATTAATCGGAATATGGAGATTAATTAACCTTGAATAAGTTTATGGCCCCTTCTCTGAGGCAGAAGTGAGAGGCTATATCAATATGCAGAATCTTTAGCCCATTTATAGTGTGTGTCATCACTTGTGCCACTCAATTTAATTTCACCGGAAATGAAATTGGTGAACATCTTTTCATACTTTTGGGAACCAATTTCAGTGCAGATAAATTAAGTTGAGGAGCAAACACATACCAGACATCGAGGTAGGACATGGAAAGGACAAGAGTCTGGCCTTCCCACAGAGACACTAATATAATAATTTTTTAAAGTGGATTCATGTATTTCTCTTTTCTGAGTATTTTATTGGATAATTGGGTAAAAACTAATAATAATTTTATGTTCATTGATAAATAGGATTTGATAAACTGAAAGATGAAACAGAGGGCCAGAGACCAGGAGACCAGGACACAGGCTTTATTGGAGGAGAAGACCCCTGCCGGGCTGCCTTCCAAAGGAGAAAGAGCACAGGTGCTGGGGTGAACACGCCCTTTGAGGGGAGGAAAAGGAAGGGACGGGGCTTAGGGAACTCAGCACACGCTGATTGGTGGTTTCATATAAGGCACATGATTAGGGACCTAAGGACTTAGGAATCGAGGGCTTAGGGTATTTGGCAGGTGCTGATTGGTGGTTCAATGTACAGTCCATATAAGGTGCCTTGTTAGGTGCTCAGGAATGTCTATGCTGCAGGTACAGGTTACGTCATACTCCGTCCATCAGTTGGGGGAAGGGAGGATCTATCATAAACATTTTATAAAATACTTTCTAAGCCATATATTAATCTTTATAAAACGATGTGAGCCATATTGATATGATTATTACTAGTTCCATTTTAAAGATGAGGAAACTGAAGCATAGAAAGGTAAAGTAATGCCCTGCCTGTGTGGTTGAGCATTGACCCTTAAACCAAGAGGTCACCAGTTTGTTTCCTGGTCAAGGCACATTCCTGGGTTGTGGGCTTGATCCCCACTAGGAGATGGGCAGAAGGCAGCAAATCTCATCGATATTTTTTTTTTGTCTCTCCCTCTCTCTTCCTCTCTCTCTCAAATCAATTTTTCAAAATTGAAGGGAAAAAAAAAGTTAAGTAATGTTCCCTAATTCACTATTACTATATGACAGAACTGGGGTTTGATCCCCCTGAGTCTTACTCCAGAGCCTGACACTTTAATCACAATCCTATCTAATAAAGCAGTAATATGCAAATTAACCATCACTCTGCTACACCCACCAGACACGCCCACCAGACACGCCCACCAGCCAATCAAGAGTGATATGCAAATTAACCCAGCCAAGATGGCAGTTAACTTGCATAACCAGGCGAAGAGCGAAGACTGAAGACAGTGGAGAAGGAAGCCAAGCACTGTAGAAGGGAGCAAAGCTGCAGAGAAGTAAGCAAGCGGGGCAGTGGAGAAAAGAGGGAAGCAGGCAGGGCGGGGGAGAAGGGAGTGAGCGAGGCAGCAGAGATGGGAGGGAGCGAGGCAGAGTAGATGGGAGGGAGAGAGGCAGTGGAGATGGGTGGGAGCGAGGCAGCGGAGACGGGAGGGAGAGAGGCAGCGGAGACGGGTGGGAGAGAGGTAGCGTAGATGGGTGGGAGGGAGTGAGGCAGCGGAGATGAGTGGGAGCTTCGCTCAGGCTGCAGGAAACTCTATTCTTGCAGGAGTATTCCTGCAATGGGCGGCTACTATAAAATAACAATAAATCATTTGCTTTGTTAAATGAAAACCTTTGAGGTCAAAAGTTTTTTTCTGAAAGAAAGGGTTTTTTTGAGTCACAGGCTGGCCTGAAGAGAGGCCAGGCCTTGGGGCATGTAGTCTAAACCATCAGCCCCAAGGTTAGATTGAGAAGACGAACATGTCCGCTATCCTGGAGTGATGAAGCTCTTTTATATATTGAGTTTGGGGAAGAAATACATACATCGTTTTAAAAGAATTTACAGTGTCTATAAATAAAGGGGCAGGGAAGGGTAAATTGGGGCTAGTTCTGGGGAAGTTGTATAGTCTGTAAGGAGGAAGTATTTGCTGTTTCTGGATTGGTTGTGGGCAACATTCTGAAAAGTGTGTGCATAAGCAAGCTGCCTTAACATCTAGTGGCTGGCAATTCTATTTAGATAGCAGCCTGGAAGTTGATTCCTTTCAACACACTGAGGAATGCAGGCAGTCTTTTGTTGGTTTCAGCTCTAGGCTATTAACTCATTAATCTCTCTTGTCTCATCCTGTCCTCGGGCCCACTGTAATTTAACTTAGGACATTTCAAATACCATTCAGAAAAAAAAAAAAGTTTAATGGTGGAAATATAACATAAGTAGGGGATGTCTTAGACAGAAATAGACAAACAAACAAAAAAAATCCTCCAATGAATGGCATAAGTAAGGTTAGAAATATGTGGGAAGAAACCAAAGTTACAATTGGCTAAGCTGCCACAGGTTTCATTCAAAGGAACAAGACAATTTGTCCATTGTGCTAGTTTTGTTGGCATGATGACTGACTGTTAAGAGACCAGCATTTAAAAGAGACTGAGAAAAATGACTTGGGCTTTTATTGATGTTGTCATTCTTCTCCCACCAGTGTATAAAGATAGTGGAAAGCTTCTACTCACTTGCAATCTTACTTTCGTGGGGGAGAAAAATAGCGTGCCCCCTACCCTTCTAGGTTCTTGGTTGAGATACCTCGTATGATAAGACAGATACTAGGGATAAAATAATCCAGAAGTTTAATGTGTATACTTCCTGCATACATACAAGAGATCCAGGAAAATGGAATAACTGCCTGAAAAGGTCCAAGCTATCACCTTAGATAACACCTCCAGCTAAAGACAAAAGAAAATGTTGGAGGGGAGGATACCAGTAATGGCACCAGAAAAAGCACAATAAATGAGGGCATGGTTGCTATGCAGATTTAAGTCACCGACTTCTAGAGATTTAGTGTCATACCGCTTGTTACAGAGAGGGAGGACCCTTACAAATAGAGATTTCCCTTACACAGGTAGATGCATCTTACTTGGTTTTCAGAGCTTCTTCTATGTCTGCTGTTTCTTAAAAATAACCAGCTCAAAATCATCTTAATGCCAAAGAGACATATTTTAAGGTGGCAAATTCTGCTCCCTTTTACTTTCAACTTACTTTAATGTCAACTTTTTATGCCTATGTTGTTTGAAGAAATAAACATATAATCTGTGAGGTTTAATAATTTTTCTTGCCAGGTATTTTCTAAAGAAGGCAGAAAGAACCTAATTTTTTTAATACATTTTAAGAGATAAGTCATTTTTCTAATTTTTCTACAAAGATTCATACTTCTTTCCAGATTTATTTATTTTTTTTAATTTTTTCTTTCAGTATTTCTTCATAGGTAAGAAAAAATTTCATTTTGAAAGAAATTTCTAGTTGGCTACTATTTGCTGATTAATGAATATGTGCCAAATGATTTGCTAAGTGGATGGGGCATCAGTTTTGAGTGAAACACACCCAGCTGAACCTTACATCGGACACTTCCTAATTGAGAGCTGTTGAGTGCATTGTTTAATCTCTCTAAAACTCCAATTACTCATTTCTAAAACGTAGACCAAAAGACAGACTTTTAATAAAATGAGAATGTGTGAAGATCTGGGAGCCCAGTAAACGCCATTTGTTTTTCTCCTCTCTTCCAGGCTTTGTGTTATTGGAATATTTTATAGTCGAAACACAAAATGTTCTAATATTAACATACGAAAGATAAATGATGATTCTCATTGAGCCAAGAAGGATGTATTTTCAAAACAAATGAGTTTTTCTATGAGACTGCAGTTGGTAAATATTTATTCTCTGGCAATTTTGACAAAAAGTAGCCATTTAAATGAAATTCATAAAATGTAAAATATACATGTTAGTATAAGAATAGCAACACTGACCATAAAAAAGCTGAGCTGGAGCAATTTTTTTGCTGACTATAGAGAGATATCTTTCAGTCAGAAGAGGTACATAAGGCGAGCACCAATTTTTGGTTGTATCTCCATAGCAATTTATCTTCTTTTTTCTCCCTCACCTTTAAAAAATGTTTTCTGTTTTCCCTGTTACTGTGGCCTTTCTGCAATGTTTTTATAGCCCATTCAGTTCTTACAGGATTTTATCATATTCTAGTTGACACCAATTGTTTCGAGGCATCCCAGAGGTTCACTTTGAGCCCCAATATATAACCTGAGTTTGACAAATCTAGCTTTACCTCGTCCAGATCAATCTAAGAATTAAAAGAAGGCTAAGGGTATTAAATCAACAATAGTTTCCACCTAGGCAGGGAGATGAAGATAAAATGAAAGCTAAAGGGCTGTGTGCTTTTCAAGGAGATGCAGTCAATCCCACAACAGAGCATTTGTGTCACATAGAATCCTAATTGATCAAGTTCTTTACTCTCGGGAGAGAGCATTGCAATTTTCCATGAGGAGGATACATTTGCCATTTGTTAAGTTGCTAGAATTCTAATCTCCTCAGTGTAAATTTTAGCAGTTACATACATGGCGTGGTGGAAAGAGCAGGAAAAAAGTAAGACTCAAAAATTCTAGCTAAATTTATTTTTATTTATCAACTCATTCATAACCTTATTTTGACTCAGTTTCCTCATTCAAATTGGCTAAACTGAGGTCAGTTCCTCCAACCCTACCCCTATGAGGATGAAAAACAATAATGATTGAGAGAACTAATGCAAATGTGTTCTGAGAACTTGAAGGTATTCTATAAATTTGGGCTGAAGTTCTTTTTGTATGCTATACATAAATAATATTTCTTATTGTTTATGTATAGCATGAACAATAACTTAAGGCATGTTGAAAATATAGTAAGTAGAAAAATGCACATCAATGTACCCACAGAAGAGATGAAGTTAACCAGTAATGTCAGAGTTGGGCTATGAGTATCTGAACACTAGGTAAAGTGATTGGATTCCATGCTTTAGGTCAAGTGATGCTCTCAAGTAAAATATAAGATTAAAAACTCAGTAAAGAAACTGTGGAAGTTTAGAAGGTGGATCAAAGTCCAGATAGTAGATAATAGTAATTCCTCAGGCATAAGTAAATGATAATCTGAATTATGATTTTGGTAGTAAGGAGGAGATAAAAGAAATTCTAAAGGAAAAACATCCCATGTTTTTGGTCAACTTTGACCTAGGACCCTATGTGTCTGTTTTACCATTGTATCCTCAGTGCCTAGATCAATATCCAATACATCTATGTGTTTAATAATATATGTGGATGGACGTGAAAACACGAGGAAAGCAAAATGAGGTCCTGAGATATTCATTTTGAGAGATTCAGAAAATACTCACACAACTGATCATCTGTACACATAATCAATAATTCACTAACTTTTGGAAATAAAAGTTTAATGTTAAGCATGTTGAATTTTACATATCAATAAGGTATGGAGACAGCTGTCAAGGAAGTGGCTGGAGGTGCAAAATAAAGGTAGGGAGAGAAGTCTGTGATTTGAGCTATAAAAGGCATTTAGTGAGGCGATAGATGTAGTCCACAAAGTCTTTTAAAAATGCTTGACACACACAGACACACAGACACACACACACACACACACACACACACACACACACACACACACACATTTGGCAGAAGCCTTTAAGTAGCAAATAAAATGAGTAATTGCCTTCCTATACTTCTCACCAGAAGCAGGAAACACAAATGGGTGTTTTGTAGACATGAAGGGATATGAAAACACAAAACACAATATCCTCAAAACTTTGGCCACACAGTCAGTACCCTGTAGAGTATGGGCTGTTTGCCCTCGTGATTGTGAGGCTGACTGGGAGCTATGCTTCACTGTTGCTACCCAGCCTTGGGAGAGAATATTGTACCACATATTGCTAGCTCAGGACAAGATCAAAACTCAAATTTTGAAGTGACGTTTCTACTGAATATGTATCGCTTCTGTACCATCATAATTTGGGGACCATTGACAGATCATCTTGCTCCTGTCGAAGGCGTACCTCAACCCTGTGAAAATGCTTTCAAAAGAAAAGCAACATTGACGACATTTTTTTTGAGGGTATGGTCAAGGGGGATTATCTTTGTGTATACATTACAGAGCTTCCTCAAAACCTTCTTTTTGTTCAACTTTTCCAGGAGCTCCACACAGCCCAGAAGTTGTTCCAGTCTCTTTTCTCTCTCTCTCTCAGAAATGCTCCTCATGCCAGCTATTCCAGATCTGGTATCTTACCTTTTTCCCCTCTTCTTAATAAGACTTAGCAGTGGATCTAGAAACTAATAAAAATTTTGAAGTAGACACAATGAAATATTTTGAGATATCTACAATGATTGTAAAGTGTGAAGTATAGAATATTTGTGACTTCAATTGGTGACAAAGACACATACTATTGGACAGCGATGTTGTTGCTGTTCTTATTTGCCGACATTTATAATTAAAGGGCATGCTTTATATCAGATATGGGTTAGCAAAGACTAAAGTGTGTTTTTTTGTTGTTGTTGTTTTTTTTTTTTCTTATTCAAGTCAATGAATTCTATGCATGGTTTCCATGGACCCCACAGTAAGAGCCCTACTAAGTTTTATTTATTGGCTTCCTTCTAGAAGTAGAGGCTATTGTGTTGATGACAACAGCATTGGCAAGAATGGTGAGTGTTTGTTGAGACATCAAAGGAGGATATAGGAAGCTGGGATCCAGGTTTGCTTGCCATATAAATTATTCCTATGATAACAATTAGGAAAAGTTGACAGGAAAAGTTGACCTGTGTAGTCTGGAAGAGAGGTATTTGAGTTAAGGTAATAAATAGGGTATTTGAGTTAAGACTGGAGCCATTTTTTTAGCATCTTTGGATTGGCATATGTTAATTCCTTCTTACCCAGAACCAGAATTATTTAATTTGATATAAATTCGGAGACACTAGAACTATTAAGTGATTTTGGGAGTAGCATGGCAAAATGAGACGAGCATGTATTTTTGAGTTGCACATGTGTGGATTTGAATCATGGCTTTCTGTATCCTTTGGAAAATTGCTTTATGTCTCTCTGTGTGCCACAGTTTTTGTTTCTGTACCGGAGACAATATATACTTCATAACGTTGAACAGCTAAATGAGATACCCTGTGTAGAGTGTCTAGCATAGTGCTTGGTACTTTAAAGGCACCGATATATTATTATTACCCAAGTTTATACAACTCATTAGCCGACTACTCACTATGTGTCAACTACTATGCCAAGCATCAAACTACTTCATTGATTCAATAATCTTATGAAGTAAAACCTATAATTATCACTAAATTACATATCAAGAATTTGAGATTTCTAGTTATAAAGTAACTTGCTGACATTTAAGTTACACAATTGGAAGTACTAGATTAGGATTTGAACCCAGTTTTTCTGATCCCAAACCTCCAACACTTGAACTATATCCTACCAGCTGAATTTGTGGCAGATCTGGTGGCACAACTGGGGTCTTCTCACTTTTCAGTCAGTATTGTTTTCTAATATTTTGTGGATACTTTAACTCTTCAGAAATTGCAACACTCTTTCCCAACAGTACTTAATTCAATTTAAGAATACTCTAGATCTGAACTTACTATTTTATGCTTATGTTAATGGCAGTTTCTTTTTTCCCTTTTTAATTTAGTTTTGAAGTTCATCCCACATATGAATTCCATTTCCTAAAGTGCGGGAACAGGCTGTTCTTCTGGCTAGTTTGGATTCCACAAAGGGCTCTAAACACAATCATTCTTACAAGCCTTTGATGCAAAGCAAGTGACTGCCTAATGTTATTGAGCAGCTGAAGGGCAGGTAAATTGGCTGTGTTTTCTAAAAATGACTTTCATTTCCATCTAGAACTTTATTGCATATTGTAATATAGCACAATGAAGATTTGAACACTGAAAAGATAAGCTTTAAAACAGAATATAAATTCCTAAACCACAAAGCCACCGTTTTTAAAAAATGGAGATAAAAAAAATGCTTGTCAGAAGGCCCTTTTTACCAGAACACTGAAAAGGACTCTGCATGTCTTTCAAGTGCTTTCAACTTCTTAAAGCTAGTTTAATTGCAGCATTATTTTTATTTAATAATTTCCATTGGGTAGAATTATTATTATTTTTTTTAGCTTGAAAAATGCGACTACTCTGAGAAATGAAAAACTATCACAAAGAAAGCTTGGAGCTAGAGGTCATAAATGTTGTTCAGCAGTATGTTTCATATTTTTCACAACCTATAATTGATGAGTGATAAAAATCAAAAAAAGGTTCTTACAAAGGTAGAAAGTCACTATTTTAAAAAATAGCTAAAACCTATTGCTTTTTAAAAAATATTGGTTCTTTAAACTCTATGAGAAAACTATAATTCCACAGCTTCAAATAGAAAAGTGCATCCATTAATCACAAAGCCAAATGTTTTAAAGGAATGTAGGAAAAATGCAATTATTAACGAAGACATTCTTTTTAATATGATTATTTCCTCCTGCTGTTCTCATTCATTGAACCAAATTGCCAATGCCATTTAACAGGTTCCCAAATTCACTTAAAAAGCTAAAATGGAAATATCAGTGAATTAAATCGTTATAGTACGTGTATGTGATCAAAAATAAAATTTTATTTTACTGATCATTTTATCCATAAAATGGATATAATCACTATATTAATGACCATCCTCAGTAGGAGTCATTGGGCCTGGAAAAAGCTGTTGTTCATTTCTTCTTGTGTTTTTTTTTTTTTAATTTTTATTTCTAAAGTAGAGGTATGTGCTTTGTTTCTTTAAAGAGTCCTAGGGAAACCTAGATTGTATTCAGTCTCCTCAGATTTGGGGAAATGTGTGTGATGTCCTTGCTTATCCTACTGTGGTCTGCCGGCAGCTTTAAAGGTTGTCAAAGACAGTTGGAAACATCTGTGTCTCAGGCTTGGCAGAGCTAGGATGTTTTTTCCCCTCTAGCAGGTAAGCAATTTATTGATTTATTTACTCATTTGTTTAAAAAATATGCATCAAAATACCCTATTTATTATCTTTCTTCCAGATTACACAGGTCAACTTTTCCTTTTTATAAATTTGATCAAAGTAAAAGTATTGATCTTGATCTTACCACATGTCATTTCTTGTCATAGGAATAATTTATATGGCAAACAAACCTGTATCCCAGCTTCCTATATCCTCCTCTAAGGTCTCAACAATACAATTCCTTTATCTATAATAATTAGACCAGATGTCCTTCCAGATGACCTTCTGGATGAAGCTGGGTCTGTGAGGGAAGCCCGGGTCCCTGGTGCCAGAGGGAAGTGGTGCTGGCAGCCGGGAGAAGGAAGGCCTACTCTTGCATGAATTTTGTGCATTGGGCCTCTAGTATATCTATAAAGAAATATATTTAACATTTTTTTAAATTATGGAAGAATTTACAATATCTGTAGCTTTTCCTCATATCTTTTGCTATGCTAAAGACTAAATCATATTCAAAAGACCATTAAAAAGACACTTGAGGATAGATTTATTTTCAATAAATTCTTTAAAAAAATGGAATGACTTTTGTGTATGAAGCACTGAGCGTTTGCCTTTATAAACTTACATTCTAGTGGGTTGGGGAAAGCATACAGATGTCAATCAAAGAGTAAAGCAAACACGTAAAATAAAACTTTCAAGTGCTGTAGGGAAGATGCATGGTACTATGCCAGTATGGAGGGTTAATTTGGAGGATACACTCTAGTCTCTGCCTCTTCCTATATCCACACACCTTGCAGTATCCTATCTAATAAAAGAATAATATGCAAATTGACCATCACACCAACACACAAGATGGCTGCCCCCATGTGGTCAAAGATGACTGCCCCCATGTGGAAACAAGATGGCTGCCACAAGATGGCCAGCAGGGGAGGGCAGTTGGGAGGGACCAGGTCTGCAAGGGAGGGCAGTTTTGGGCGATCAGGCCAGCAAGGGGGGGGGAGGGGGAGTTGGGAGGGACCAGGCCTGCAAGGGAGGGCAGTTGAGGGTGATCAAGCCTGCAGGGGAGGGCAGTTAGGGGTGATTAGGCTGGCAGAGTAGGGCAGTTGGGGGGGACCCAGGCCTGCAGGGGAGAGCAGTTGGGGGGACTAGCCCTGCAGGGGAGGGCAGTTAGGGGTGACCAGGCCTGCAGGGAAGGGCAGTTAGGTGTGACCAGGCCTGCAAGGGAGGATAGTTAGGGGCAAACAGGGTGGCAGGGGGCAGTTAGGCATTAATCAGGCTGGCAAGGGAGTGGTTAGGGGGTGTTCAGGCTGGCAGGCAGAAGCGGTTAGGGGCAATCAGGAAGGCAGGCAGGCAATCAATTGGGAGCCAGCAGTCCTGGATTGTGAGAGGGATGTCCGACTGCCCGCTTAGGCCCTACCGGGATCGGGCCTAAACGGGCAGTCGGACATCCCTCGAGGGGTCCCAGATTGGAGAGGGTGCAGGCTGGGCTGAGTGACACACACCCCCGTGCATGAATTTCGTGCACCGGGCCTCTAGTGTCTTTATAATTCCTCTCATTAAGAGGCAAAATCTGTTTTCCTACTCTTTGAATCCTTGCTGACCTCGTGACTTTATTGGCCAATAGAAAGTGGCAGAAGTGACACAGTGGTGGTTCCAAAACTAGGCCCCAAGAGGCTTTGTGATATTCCCTGTTTTTGCTCCTCTGCCTTTGTCATGAGAACATGCTTGACTCAGTCCTTCTGGATAAGCTACACGGAGCAAAGTGGTGTCAGTTCGATTGTCCCAGCCAGGGCCCTGGACACATGAGAGAAACCAGAGATCAGTCCAACTGCCTAGGTAACTCATAACCGATGACAGACATGTGAATGTACCCAGCCAAGCTGATCTCTGATCAGCAGAATTTCCCTGCTGACCCAGAGGCTCATGAACAAAAACTAAAGGTTCATGTTTGTGTGCCAGTGCAGTTTCATGGTTGGTTGTTATGCGGCATTGCTATGCAAATAGATAACTGAGGCTTTGCTGTATTTGGCGAGTTCAGGCCAGGCTTTCCTGGGAAGTTATTCTTCACATAAAAAATGAACAAAGATGAACAAGGCAAATGAAAGAAGAAAAGGATATTGAAGGTAGATAAAACAGGGGCTAATGCCTGTTGGCAACAGTTGCAAGGGGCCTAGGATGGCTGGATCACAAATATCAATGGGAATGTGGTAGAAAAGCTGGAGGTGAAGGTCACAACCATAGAGTCTTTAGATCATTTTAAGTTGTTTTATGACTAATTTGAAAATAATGAAAACAATTTGAAGCATTTTAAGCAGGGAGAGAACATTACCAAAATGTGTTCGGCTTACATTGGTAAAGACATACCAGGAGGAATTAAGAGGGGAGTGATGATTTTTAGTTAAGGGAAGGCATTAGGTCATCAACCCTATCCTGGATTATCGTAATAACTTTCTGATGGGTCTTGATATCTTATTTCTAAATTACCTTCACTCCATCTTGACAGGCATCATGGTATAGGGTAGGTAAAAGAGCATGGGTGTGGAATCAGACATGCCTGGGTTCTACAGCTGACTCCTCCACCCACAAGCTTCACTTCTTTAAGCTGGCATATCAAAAATTCCTTTATGGATTCAATTCCTCTTTCCCAACATACCTCTACATGGATCCTACAATCTTCTCATTTATTTAGTTGAAATGGCTATTTTCTCTTATTTATACTCATTTTGCCTTCAAGATGATATAATACTTTGTTCTGTTGTAAACTATAAGGTACTACTAAAGCATTAGTTCTGATTACCTTGGTAGAAGCCACATCTCCTCTGTAAAGCCATTTCTGATTATTCCAGGTCACTTTCCTCTAGTATTCTATAACTTGTTTCTGCTAGATAAGTAGCACCTTAATGTGACATGTCAACAAGGATGCTTATGGCTACAAATAACAGATAAACTTTGTGAACAGTGCAGTATTTTGTTGTATCACTTAAATAGAATATGGAAGTAGCTAGATTTACAATGGATCAGGGCCCTTAAGGCTCTGGGTCAATATCTTTTTGACCCTTTCCTCTGGTTGCAAAATGTCTGCAACACTCTGATAATCTATTGGCCAAAATTGGGTCTTATGCAGCATCACAGATCAATATATGGCAATAGCAATGGAATTTCCCAGACTGGCTTAGTTCCACCATTACACAATCCCTCAGTTGGACACAGTATTGGGGATCTGTCAGAGGTAAATAGATGCTGAATACGCAGCCAACAGTGACTGCTGCTCATAGCTTAACAATCAGTCGTGTTCTGATGCTTACCTACCCGTGTGCTTATCTGGATTTTTAACCTTCAGACATGGCAATTTCCTATAGCTCTCTGATCATACACTGGTTTATTTCTCTGTACCTTTGCACACACTGTTTTCTCCCTTTGGAATGTCAACACTTTGCCTCTTTCTATTTACCTAGAAAAAGGTTCAGCTTTTAAAGTTCTGTAGAATCATCACCTCCTCTGTAAAGCTTTCACTGAACGTCACATTCAGGTACACATTTAATCATCCTCTTATTTGTCTTACTTCTGTTTCTTGTACATATCTGCATTGTTATACCTGTTGTATTACATTAAGATTTACTTACATGTTAATTCATGCCTCCCTCTACCCTCCATGACTCACTGTTCTTGCTATGGTTTAAATTAAAATATACTGAATGGTACTGAATCTTAAGTTCCACGTAGTTTAGTTTTATAATGTGCCAGGGGTACTTCATGTCAATCTCCTTTCTACTGATGTCAAAGATCAAATGTTTATACTTATTCATAATTCAGAGCACTTGGTGTGGTGCTAGGCAATGCAGTACATACTTTTCCACTGATTGATGTTTAAATACCAAACAGGGAAAGAAAAATAGAGAAAACAGAATAGCTGGTGTGCTTTCACATCATAAAGGAGGGAGGCAGTGGGTATGTTTTTGTGAAAAAATGGTCTTGATAAATCTTGAAGATCTGTAATAGACACTTCTGTTTTGTAAATATGGGACCCTACATAACTGGATGGTTCAGAAAGAACTTTATTACTTTACAGAAGTAATAGGAATCTGGAGATTTAAATTAGCATCAGAAATGTTGAGGAGCAAGCCCTTTGGGGAATGTAAATGTCCTTAGAGAATGGCACTAAGACGGAGCCCAAATGGAAGACCAGGACCATTCCCCATGGGAGGAATGACCAGTGATATTCTAGGTCATGATAGTCAATGTAGGTTGTTGTCTATATCATATGATGCTACAGTTGTTTATCCTTAACTTAAACTTTAGTAAAAATATACCTCACAGCTAGTATCAATGGAACCAGGGAAAACCGAGAAGATCTTGATGTGGCTATGTAGTGTGTGGTGAAGTGGGAATGAGAGAATCCAGAAATGATAGGGGCCATGATATAGTTCATAGATAGCTGTCTTCAATTCAACCAGTAGCCTGATTATACAATATACACTAGAGGCCCAGTGCACAAAATTCGTGCATGGGTAGGGTCCATAAGCCTGGCCGGCAATCAGGGCCGATCAGGGCCTTCCGACCGCCAGCCGGGGCCTTCCTTCATTCCATGCCACGCCCTGGTGGTCAGGGCACATCATAGCGAGTGATCGAACTCCCGGTCTCCTGGTCAAACTCCCGAGGGGACACTTTGCATATTAGCCTTTTATATATATAGATTGCTACACCCCTCTTCTTCTGTGTTATGGTAGAGAGAAGTTGTTAGAAAAGGGGATGGAGGAGACTTACCAGGAATAAAGAAGTGATAATGGCACCTACCACTTCTTTAATTCAACAGATATTTTCTGTTGGCCAGCCATGTATCGGGTATGCTGCTGCTGCTGAGGTTACACATATAATAAGACAGAGTCCTTGTTTTTTCTCATTTTCTTTCATTGAGTTATTATTATTCTTTTATTTTTCTGTTTGTTTCTCCCTATAGAGCATCTTTCCTTTTTAATGTGGTTTCTGCAATTTGTTTGCCATTTGTTGGACTAGCCAAAGGGGTACTATGGGACTTATGTTTGATTTCACGTTTCATGTTTTCCTAGTGAGTTTAAAATAGAAAAAAGAAGTAGATTGTGACTGAGGAATGAACTGGTTTCATTTTGCCTGAGAAAAATAATGCATTCCTGCTAAAGTAGTGCTTCCCTAGTTGTCTGTGGTGAAGAACTAGTTTATTCTCTCTTTCTAACTCTCAGTCTCTCTCTCTCTCTCTCTCTCTCTCTCTCTCTCTCTCTCTCTCTCTCTCTCCCCCCTCCCTCCTCCCTTCCCTCCCTCCCTCCCCCTTCCCCTCCTCCTCTCTCTTTCCCTCTCTAATCTATCTCATCTATCTATGCAACTTGACACTGAATTTATAAAACATTATATAAAACTGATTTGCTAGAGAATAAAAGAAAGAATAAGCCCATAAAGCTGCAAACCTCTTTTGTATTCTTAGTTCAGCACACCTTGACAAACTGCTCTCTAAGTGCCTGCGTGCTCACTCCCAGCACTGCACTTACCAGGTCACAGACCACTGACAAAGGGTCACCTACTGGCAGGCCAGTTTGAGTGGCTCTGTGCTGTAACACCCCACATGCCTGTGCCTGCAGGGCAGTGAAAGACAGTGGAGTGTGTCTCCTTCCCAGCGCCCCTTCACCAGCTAGTGCAATACACATGTCAAAGAGCTAATTGCTTCATTTTCAAGGAGACTCAGAGTCCATTCATATCTTTTGCTTTGCTTTCCAAATAAGAAAGCTTGACTCCAAGATTAAGTGCCAGCTAATCCTGCCACTCCTTGTTTTCCTGCTCTGCAACATTCTCAGCCACAGAAAGATTTCAAAGGCTGAGAAGCTTCTAATGTAGCCGATCAATTGTGGGTTATACACATCTCATCTCTCTGGCTTCCACAGGCAATTCCCTCTGAGTAGATGAGGAATCAAGGTGCTCGAAATGATTGGTGACAGGTGAATTTTTTTAATAACTGGTACTTTGATGCTTTATAAGTTTGGTATTTCATAATCAGGGCTTCTATGTTTGGATACATATGTAAAGTGTTAAGAATTTTTCAGGAAAAGACAAAAGCATCTTCAGTGTTAAAAGGGAAATGAAATTCAGTTCTTATTTTTGGTGGGATTGGTTTAGAGCCGTGGTCGGCAAACTGCGGCTTGCGAGCCACATGTGGCTCTTTGGCCCCTTGAGTGTGGCTCTTCCACAAAATACCAAGGCCTGGGCGAGTCTATTTTGAAGAAGTGGCATTAGAAAAAGTTTTAGTTTAAAAAATTTGGCTCTCAAAAGAAATTTCAATCATTGTACTGTTGATATTTGGCTCTGTTGACTAATGAGTTTGCCGACCACTGGTTTAGAGTAATCCTGAGACTGAAAACCTAAATTCTATTTTTGACTTACTTGACTATATAATGCCAGCCACATTTGAAATTTAGAATTTCCTACTAGCCACATTACAAAATAAAAAGAAACAAAAGAAATGAATAGTAATGGTACATTTTATTTAAACCAATATGCCAAAAATGTCAATATATCAAAACAATTTTAATAGAAAAATAGTAAAATACTTTGTATTAATTTATTTGTACTAAATATTCAAAATCCGGTGTATGTGTTATACTCACAGCTTATTTTCAAGTGCTTATGAGCTATAGGTGGCTGGGAGCTACCATAGTGGGCACTTCCTAGGACGAGAGACAGGGCAGATTCAGTGCCTTTGGTGGGACAAAGGAACAAAGCAGAGATGCAGGTCTGACAATCAAAGGGTAGACTTCAGGGTGAATAATGGGGAATTTCAGAGCAAATTCAGGTTTTCTGTGTGAGTGTATACCTGCCCTCCCCCAACACACCCATTTTAATGAAGCTTTAGTAAAAATACCTAGTTTCAATAAATTCCTGGTGAATTCAATTTATTTTTGGCAACTTAGAGAAATGCTAAATGCTATTCCAAGCCTTTTTTGGCTGCTGGGACATATTCTAGATGTAAACATATAATAACCTATTGTATATCTTGCTCATAAACTCTGATTTTGCTTTGGTTTTTGTCTTTAAAAATTCTTTCAGTTATTTTTATGAAACTGTTCATGTGAGCTATCATTTATTTAGGCAATTTTTCATGTTTAGCATGTAGCATATTTGTCATTTTTTGTTATTTTGATAACATTAAACAAGAACCCTTATAAGTAAGTCTGCATGCTCATCTCTGGTTATTTCCTTAGGTTAGATTTTGGAAGGTGAGCTTGTAGAATCAAAGGTTATGCATACATGTAAGTCTCTTATCATCACCTTCAAATTATTCCTACAGGATATGCAGTATATGGTAGGACTCTATTTACAGCACTGTATTCTGTAAATAATTACATTTGGATGGGGAAATGGCATATTATCATGTTGTTGTTGCTTTAAGTTTCACATTTTGCATATTTATAAGGATGACTATTTCTCCTTGGTCTTCTTCATCATATTCGGCCCAATTCTTTTTTTTCTGAATTGCTTTTGTATATCTTGTGCCTACAGGGCATGCCATTGCTTTTTCATCAGATTCCTGCAATTCCCTGTTCAGCCTGGCTGAGTGGGTGTGCAGAGAGGTCAGGGGTAGAGGAGGCCCTGCTGCTGGGCTGCAGAGATCTCACCATTGGACTGAGGCCTAACCTATATATATAAAGCCCTAATGTGCAAATAGACCCAACCTCGGAACAACTGAACAACCAAACACCTGGTCGCTATGATGTGCGCTTACCACCAGGGGGCATGCGCGGAACATGGCAGGCGTCAGCAGCAGGTGGTAAAGCGTGGAACATGGTGGGCATAGGCTGCAGCGGGATGGTGGAGCAGGTGAGCAGGGTGCCAGACCAAGGCAGAGCACTGCTCGCTGTCATCGGGGTGAGCCTCTGGTGGCTACTGAAAATTCTTTGCTCCCGCATGCCGCGGTCCCGCCTGGTGCTCGCACCTGCTGCTGGTGCCAGCCCCAATTGCTCGGTGCCGTCAGCTTGTGCGAGTGGAGCCAGTGCCATCAGCATGTGGGAGTGGTGGTGGCAGGGGCGGGGCTGCCAGCAGATAGGGGACCGGAGCCCCTCCAGGCAGGGTCACAGAGGATGGGCTGAGACCCTCCCCTGTGCCCACCACAACTCATAGCCCATAGTTCCTTTCAAGGTGCACGAATTTGTGCACTGGGCCCCTAGTAAAATATACTGCCGTAACAATCAGTCACATCTTTGTAAGCAACTAAACTAACCTTTGGAATAAATCCCTATCCCCCTGAGGCCTGTCTGCTATCATAGCACTACTAAAAAACAGACAAATACTTTGAGTTTTATAACTTAAGCTTTGCCATCCCTTTAGAATAGGATTGGCCTTCTGAAAATATATCTGTCAGCAAAGAGCCTTGGGGCCTGCATGCTCCTTTTACATTTAACCAGCTATTAAAAAAATCCCTGGGAAGCTGTGACCTGCGCAGGTTCAATCTGCTTTGGCTAGTAAATCAGTTAAGACTGGAAGTTCCCTGCAACTTTTAAACACACATTAGAGATCCTAAAAATAATTCTTCCCTCTTCAAAGAGGAGGGCAGAATAATTCAAGAATGATTCAAACGTAGCCAGAGTCTGTCCATTCTGACTCTTTGATGGTTCTTCCCTGCCAGAACACACTTACTCATTTATATAGTAAACATTTGCAGGCCTGCTCTGTTCAAACTAACCACAAAGGAGATATTCTCTGCCCTTGGAGAAGTCAACATTGGTGAAATAAAAATACATATCAATAAATACAATAGTAGATGATAAGTGCTACATTATAGGCATATACAGGGAGCTCTAAGAGCATAAAGTAAAAGAATAGACTATCAAACAACAGTGGGAAAGCTGAGGAGGGTTGTGGGGGAGGGGGGAGGTTAGAGATCAACCGAAGGACTTGTATGCATGCATATAAGCATAACCAGTGGACGCAAGACACTGGGAGGGGGGTCCTGAGGGCATGTGCCGGGGGAAGGAGAAGCTGGGGGAAGGTCAATTGGAAAAAAAGGAGACATACGTACTACTATTTGTAATACTTTAAACAAACAAACAAACAAAAAGAATAACCATACAGATTGGGGATGGACTTCACAAGGAAGTTGATATTTGTGCTGAGTTTCGGGAAATGAGTCAAGGCTCACCAAGCAGAGACTAAAGGGGGAAAGAAAAAGATCTGAAAGAAAAACAAGGGCTGCTCTTATAGTTCAAGACACATTCGAATATTTTACGTAGGAGAGTGATGGTGATCAGAACACATCAGATTCTTCTGTCTCTTCTGGGTTGCTATCACTACCCCAGAATGTTATGCTTCAAGCCAACTCGTGAAACGTTGTATGTCAGGTTAAACAGAAAGCACATTGTCCAATTTAAATACAAATGCAAATGAAGGAGAAGAGATAAACGAAGGTCCCTGAGCTACCAAAGACATTGAGGACTGCTGCTATATCACGGCACATACTCCTCCCAGGAGGACTGTGAATAGGAAGGGCTGATCTGTACAATTGGCATGCTGGACTTATCTCTGAACGCAAATGCTTTCAATTATATTTGAAATTTTCAAACCAAACACGACAGAAACCAGACTAGAAAAAGTGCAATTGACAAAGAACACCCCTAGATGTTTACAACACACCCCATTTTTCTGCATGTGCATTTTCAAATTTGGGTATTTTGAATAGGAATCCAATAGGATTTGGCTAGTAATCTCCATGAAAATGATGCTGGGGTGTTCGTTAGCTGTTGATAGATTCCCAAATCCACAGACAGTATAATTTTAAACAAGAAAAGAGAGCGGTTTTCTACACCAGGAGAAATAAAGCTAACGTAGCACTTTGACAACCTTGAAGGTGACTTTTCCAAGCCATTGATTTGCAGGTCCATGCCCTGAAATTCAAGTCAGGGAGATTCATTACAGTTCTTTCAGTCACTAGAGTATTAAAAGCCAAATGCATCATTAACTTAGAAGTGGGCTACACCATTTGGCAATAAGGGATTGACTTGACTTTGGTGACAAAGCCATCTATGCAGATTCTTTGGACTTCAACACAAAAGGAAGTAATTGCTTTTTGCATGTTAGAGATAAAAGCAATCATTTTCCGACTGTTACACATTTTTGTCTATTTAGTAAAAAAAGTGTAGATTGCTGGAAAGAGCCTTGGCATAAATGAGCTCTAATGAAGAAAAGCAGTTTTTGACTTTTTCCGTGAAAGAGTTGCAGTTGATTTCCATGGTGATAGTCTACCAAGAAGAAGTTGACAGTTACCTCGGGAGTTGAGGATGCTGGAGAGTGGATTGGCCAGCAGGGGGTGTAGAGAGCAATTGCTATTTTCCTCTATTGTCTGAAAAATCCAAAAGCCTTCGTTAAATGCTCTTTTGTCCCTGGTTTTGTCCAGCAGTGAAAATTGCATAGCATTTAAATAGATAGCACTGGTTTTCATGAAGCTGGTTTTGAAAAAGGACATAATACTGGCAACAACAATTCTTCTTTTAAAAGTAATTAAAAACAAGGCTTTCATCAGTGTGATCCCACACTTCTGAAGTGTGGCAGAAAAACCAGTGGGGTGCTCTGTCAACATGGTGAAGCTGGATTCCTGTATCCCTGCTCACTAAGTAAGCCATGTTATCTCAGGGAAGCCTAGAGCCAACTTTCCTGAGCCTCAGTTTCTTCATCTTGAAAAAAAAAAAAAGAATACGTAATAGCACTACTTTTCCTATCTACCCAAAGTGTGGTTTCAAGGATCAAATAAGATAATGAAAGCATGTGTGTGCTAGAACCTCCTTCCTAGATTCAGACTATCCATAGCCATCCTGTGTATGCCTGGCAGGCATCTTTAAGTTCATTACCTTTTTAAATCTTCATACCAGTGTTGTGAGGTCAGTAGTAAAACTCAGAGAAGTTGTAAGTTAATACAGAGGTGGTATACTCCATTTTAGATAGTTATGACATTACAGGTGATTTCAACACAATCCCTGACTTAAAGAAACAAGTGGCTTAGTGTGGTAATATAGCTGTAAATAAGTTGCAGTATAGTGGGCTAAAGAATACAGTAGGATGAGAAGAATGGATATGAGACTGAATTTTCACATAGGAGGAATGTTTACTCTTCTTGATGCCAGGGGTAGAGGCTAATGGAAGGAGAAAGAGTGTGTGTGTGTGTGTGTGTGTGTGTGTGTGTGTGTGTGTGTGAAAGAGAGAGAAAGAGAGAGAGAGAGAGAATCTACACTAATAAAAGAGAAAGATGCAAATTGACCATACCTCTGCTGCGCCCACCAGCCAATCAGGAGTGAGTATGCAAATTAACCCCAAAGATGGCAGGTTAATTTGCATACACAGGCATCCAGTGGCCTGGGTCCTGGGAACATCTCAGGATCCAGGCTGCTCCAAGCCTGTAGGCCCGCCCGTAGGCCCTGAGCTGCCAGGGTCCCAGGACGCCCCGGTCACTCCTAGCCTACCAGCCTTGGTGGAGATTGGCGGGGGGTTGGGGCTGCAGAGGCTTGAGCAGGGCTTGAGCAGAGCCAGGGGGGCCTTGCCCAAGCTGTGGCACAGGCTTGATCGGAGCCAGGGGGCCCTGCCCAAGCCATGGTGGAGGCTTGAGCGGAAGGGACAGAGGCTTGAGCAGGCAGCAGGGGGGGGGGGTAGGGAGGGGTGCCAGCCTCAGCTTGCCAGCAGTCCTGCCCCTGCGCATGAGCTGCAGAGGAAACACCTTTCTGACCGCTCATTGGCTAAGCTCCCTGTATTCCACTGGTAATGTTCTTGGTAACTTGGGTAATAAGAATCCAAAAAGGTGATCTAGGTTTTTTCCACCATACTCCTGGAGGAAAAAATGAAGGTCCACTGCTGGAGGGCTAAGAAATGTCATATCCTGCCCTAGCAGGTTTGGCTCAGTGGATAATGCCTCAGCCTGCCAACAGCAGGGTCCGGGTTCGATTCTGATCAAGGGCATGTACCTAGGTTGCAGGCTCCTCCCTGGCTGGGGCCAGGTCAGGGCTCATGCAGGAGGCAACCAATCAAAGTGTCCCTCTCACATTGATGTTTCTCTCTGTCTTTCCCTCTCCCACACTCTCTAAAAATCAATGGAAACATATCCTCCGGTGAGGATAAACAAAAAAGATAGAGAGAAATGTCATATCCTATAAAAGACACATCTTGAAAATGCCTAAAGAAAGTTGTCATTTTTTCATGGTGAAGGAACTGGAGTCTGTGTTGATGAAAATACCTTGGGGGCTGCGGTGGCTGGCAGTGGCTGCAGCAGCGCTGTGATAGGGCTGGTGCCTTCCCTGATCAGCCCTTCACCTCCCGCAGAGGGAGGCCAGACTGGGGCTTAGGCCCGCTCCCTCTGGGGAGCGGGCCTAAGCTGTCAGTAGGACATCCCCTGAGGGCTACCAGTCTGTGAGAGAGGGCAGGCTGGGCTGAGGGATCCCCCCTACCCCAGTGCATGGATTTCATGCACTGGGCCCCTAGTATCAGTATATCAGAGAATGCTTTCTATTGGAGAACTTTCAAATATATCTTATTGTCTCCTAAAATACTAAGTTCACCTGGAAGACTGGAGGTGGAGAACATTTCAGGTTGAAAAAATGAGGATGCCTAGTAGGAAGATAAATGACTATTTTACAAATGCTAATTCTTATTAAATTGTATGAACCTAAGTGCTTAATAATGAAAAATGAAGTAAGACCAGTTAAAATGTACCCTCTGTTTATTGCCAATAGTTTGAAGACAAAAATAACAACAATGTCCAAAAATATTCAGTCTTTTCCTCTCCTGCCTCCTGCTTGAAAAGCATTTGTTTCAGTGTGATTTAGTATTATTTGGAGACCAGGATACTCCTGTATCTTTCTTTTCTATGACCTCTGATAAGAATTCAACCACTCTTTTCCCTCCTCCAATTCCATGTCAGGCAACTTGGACTCTTTAAAACCAAGATAGACACTTGGTGTCATAAAGTCTGAGATGGTCAATGGCATTTTTTTTCTTTAAAAGTAAATAAAAACAAGGCTTTCATCAATGTGATTCTAAAGTGTTGTCCACTGTGCATCAAAGTATGGAGGTTCGAAAGATGGAATTATAAAAATAGTAGGTTGGGCCATTGCTTTCAGTTACTTATTCACTCCTTTGAAATGTATATATGCATGGCCTCCTACTCTGGGCTGAGAATAGTAGTTTTCTTATTACTGATTTGTAGGAGTTTGTTATGTATCCTGCTCATATATTCTTTTGTCAGATATGTTTGCTAATATTTTCTTTTAGTCTGTGGCTTACTTATTTTTTTTAATAATAGTAGTTTTTGATAGTACAAAAACTTCATTTTGATGAAGGCTAGTGAATATATTTTTCTGTCTTTTAGCTAGTGCTTTTTTTCTACCCCAAGTATGCAGGGATAGGTTCCTAAGTTGTATTCATTATGATTCTACTTTTTATACTTAGAGCTATTGTCCATATCAAATTAACTTTTTGTGTATGACATAGATAGAGATCAATATTCCTTTTTTTAACATATAAATATTCAGTTGTTAGAGCAACATTTTTGGGGGGTGGGGGGGAAGGATACCTCTCCATTGAATTAACTTCACACCTTAGTTGAGTATCATTTAATTGTATATGTATGGGTCTATTTCTAGACTCCTATTTTTGTTTGTTGACTTATTCATCTTTCTTTTTTTTTTTTTTTTTTTTTTTTTTTTTTACCAATAACACACTGTCTTCATTACTGTAGCTTTCTAGCTAGTCTTAAAATTAGGTAGTATAAGTCCTCTAACTTAGTCTTTTTTAAGGTTGTTCAAGCTATTCTAGGGCTTTAGCATTTCCATGTAAAACTAGAATCAGGTTTTCAAAAAAAAATCCTGATGGAATTGTGATAGGATTTATGCTGAATCTACTAATCAATTTAGAAAGAATATTGAGTAAATATTAAGTCTTCTGTATGCATAAATCTATATATATAAAAAGCTAATATACAAAGTGTCCCCTTCGGAATTCGACCGGGAGACTGGGAGGTCGATTGCTCGCTATGACTTGTGCTGATCACCAGAAGGCGGTGTGGAATGAAGGAAGGCCCTGGTCGGCAGTCAGGAGGCCCTGATCACCGGCCAGGTCTAGGGACCTGGGCCTCTAGTGTAACTATAATAAAATACTTAAAGTAAGGAAGTAGAAAAATAAAATTATACTTAAAATATATTTAAACAAGAAAATATACATATTATTCCTTTTTGTCCTTCTAGTGAGAATATTTTTTTTTTCAATAATGTCAAAGTCCTAATAATTACTGGTACTAATGGTCCTTGCTAGGGTATTCTGAACCATAGTCTGCTTATTTTTGTAAGTAGTCAATTAAATAAAACACTTTGAAATCTTTAATAATAATTTGATATTGGGAACTACTAATGTTCATATTTTTCCACATTGAACATTGTGCAAGCAAGGAAGATTAAAAAGAGTCTTTGGGATTTGCTATTCTTTATTCTTTGTCAGTGTAGGTTTAGATCAATAAATTTTATACCTTTTTCTCCTTAAGAAATGACTGCGGTTTTAGTTTTTCCCAGCCTGAACTCTCACACTGACTTCTTAGCAGCAGGCCATATTCTTTCCTGTCTCTGGGCCACTGCATTTCTGTAGCCTGTAATGCTTTTCTGAATCTGCCCATGGCAAACACCTCATTGTCTGATCTCAGCTCAAATCTGACCTCCTCAGGGGTTCTCCCTAACAAGCATATCTCAAATGCTCACCACGATAATCCTCTATCCCAACATTCTTTGATTTTCATTATTTAGTTTTACACTCTCTGAAATTATTTATTGTATGTTTCCCATCTCTTTCCCTCCACTAGAATGTAAGCTAGAAGAGCAGGAACCACACTGTCCTTAACATGCCTAGCACATCACAGCAAGGCAATAAATATCTGCTGAATGAATGAATGGATTTTGAAACTGATGATACTGTTTCAGCTTACCACCAACATTATATGAATCCATTTATTCTACATTTTCAAAGCTGAACTTTGAAAATCGGTTAATGTTTGTAGATGGTTATTTTTGTTTGCATTTCTGAGATTATTGATAACACAGGATATTTTTACATATTATATTAGTACTTTTATATCCTCTTGTGTAATAAAGTGAAATGGGATCTGAAAGTATAGTCAAAACAATGAGTTCAAGTTTTAGTTTTATAATTTACTAATTGTTTAAGCTGGCACAGCCCCTTAATCTTCCTGAGCCTCCATTTCCTCATATGTAGATTGTAGATAACAATGCTTGCTCTGCTCATTCCCTAACATTTTTGTGAAGGTGAAATGAGAGAATATATTTATGAAAGCACTCTGTAAATGGAATATGTAAGGCCTTATTATTAAATTTAATGTATTAATTCATTGCCTAATGGACCGAAAGAGTTAATTGTTCTTCTAAAATCATCTAATTTATTTTCAGAGCTGGGGAGAATTTTATGCAAGGTGCTACTAATAGATAATAATAACTCATTTGTTCCTCTATCACACCTTTCCTTAGAGGACTCAGGGAGCTTTATTCTATCTCATTAATCCTTAACAGTACATCTGAATCATTAGACAGCTTGACGATAAGCACTGTTCTGATTCTTAAAGCTAGAGCTAATGAGGAACTGGGAGGTTATGTGACTTTTTAAAAGTTACTCAGGAATCAGTGAGGCTGCTGGGGAAAGGGGATTGAGACTCCCGGCAGCATCTTGCTTGTAATTGACAGCAGGGGACAATACCTGGTCTGGATCATTACTAAGCCCCAGTGGGAGACACAAAGAAGAACATGACAGCTGTACTGTCCTCAGTGAGCTTCATTCTTAGAGTGAGAATAGGGACATAAACTGGCTTTAATGGGACAGAATTGAAATGCCATGAATTGTTTTTGTAAAGTGCTCTGAAGAGTCACTGTAGGTAGGTCTGATTAGTTAAGTAAGAATAAACTTCATAGAAAAGGTGATACTTCCAATAGATCATAGAATGTTGATAAGTTTAAAAAGTTGTGGGAAGAAAGCATGTTAATGAAACAATGAATAAAACTTAAGAGGAATCATGGGACATATCTGAGGAAAGTGAACTTATGCTGAATAGTTTGATATATGCAAATAACATAGCTAGATATATATTAATCACCTAAAATTATCAACTTTCTTATAAGTAATTATTATAATTATTGATTCAAATTATCATCACAGTTAAAACATTTTTATTATCAGTAGTCATCAAACATGAACGGGAGTAGTAAGTAAATAAGGCTGCTGTGATACACTGAAGAAACGTTTAAATGCCTCCCTTTCTCATGTCAGAGAGATATACTAGTAATTCCCTTCCTCGACCTTGGATGTGGGATTCAGTCATGGGATTTTCTTTGGCGAATAGAACATAATAAGATGAACTCAAGCAGGAGGCTTACATGTGCTTATACAGTTTGACTTGCCTCTTGCCGTACAACTAGCATGAGAGGTAAAGTCCCAAGAGTAGCTTCTTTACCAAAGAGGATGAGAGACATATAGAACATGTCTGGACCCAGTGCACAGGCTGCATCCCAAACCAAATCCCAAACTGGAGCAAAGCTATTCCACCTGACTCACAGATCTAACGGTGAGAAAAAGAAATGCTTATTCCCTAAGTCAGTGGTCGGCAAACTCATTAGTCAACAGAGCCAAATATCAACAGTACAATGATTGAAATTTCTTTTGAGAGCCAAAACTTTTAAACTTAAACTTCTTCTAACGCCACTTCTTCAAAATAGACTCGCCCAGGACGTGGTATTTTGTGGAAGAGCCACACTCAAGGGGCCAAAGAGCTGCACGTGGCTCGCGAGCCGCAGTTTGCCAACCACTGCCCTAAGTCATTGCACAGTGGAGTGATTTTTATGCAGTCATCATTGATTAAGCTAGTGGTAATGTGTAGTCGGTATATACTGTATAAAATCTTCAATTCTGGGATGTGCTGCTTCTCAATTCAGTGAGCATAAAAAGTCCTTTATAGCAACAGTCCTTCCTTACAGATAGTTCACTGACAGCTAAGCCTCTGTATAAGCTCTGGTTCTCGTATATGGAATGCAATGTTAATTTAAATGTAGATATGTACATTTTCTCTGCCATCCCCAAATGATAAGGACAAGAGTGCAGCATAGCTAAAGCTTGAGTTTAGTAAGAATCATTTGGCTGAGTGTGTGGGACAGATGTAGTGTTGGGAGTCCAGGCATGAGAGTATTGCCAACATCTAAATGATAGGCATGATTCATTTGGGTGAAAATAGAAAAAAAAATGACAGGAAGAAAATGCATGCAAGATGTTTTGCTGGAGTTGACTCTATTGGATGTGACAGCTGATGGGATGATGAGGATAAGAAAAGTCAAAAGTGACTTGAGTCTTTGAAGCAATTGTTGCTTGTAAGACTAGTAATGTCATTCTCAGAAATAAAGAAGTCAGAGGGGGAAGAGTAGGTGACTTGAGTGGTGGAGAGATAATGAGTTTTCTTTTTATCATGTTGAGTTTGAAGTACAGACGGGGATTTGAGGAACTGGTATAAAAGATAAGGCCACGGATTCCACTTGACTGATTGTCAAATGATTTTAACTGGAGAGTGTCCTTTATTCCAAAATGGAAAGGATTGCTTGTGTATTATATTTTAAACTCCAGAGAGAAGTTTTACAAAGTAAAATCAATGGACTCCTGCTTAAAGCCAAGAACATTAGGTTGAGGGTTTGGTTTTTATTGAAATTCTATTGCCCGGAATATCAGCAATCTCTTCACACCAAGAAAGGAAGCCTAGTTTGGCCATGTGTGCTGCCTTTCAGGGACATTGTGAGGCAGAAAGAAAAGGCATAGCATTTGTATACTGCGTCTCAGAAAACAAACTTTAAAACTAGCTTTATATTTAAATATGAAAATGCAGTGTTCTACACCTGTTAGTAGTCAGTTGATAAAGAATTTTATAGAGGTATACTTGAGACATTTTAATTAGTGATTATTTATTACCTATTGACTTGGTATAGGAACATATCAATTGAGAACATTGGCTTTGGAAGCAGCCCACTCTGGTTTGAATCTATGCTCTGCCAGTTATAGGCTATTGATTCATTCATTTAACAAATATTTGTTGAATTCCCGTAATGTGCCATGTATGAGAACAAAAAAATACAAGGACCACTGCTTTCGGGAATGTACATCTTAGTGGACAGACATATGCCATAAATAATGAACATGATAAATTAATTGTTAAGAACATGAAAATGTTACAAATGGTATGGAAACAAAAGGAGAAGTGTGTAGGGAGGATTGGGAGTTTGGTGAGTGTGGGGGACAAATTCCATTATTAAATGGGGGTAGTCAAGATAGATCTCATTGAGTTGGTGCTATTTGAGCAAAGTCTTGCAGGAGATGAGAAAGTTAGGAATATATAAGCAGAAAAAAGATTTAGAGCACGGGGCCTAAGGTGGAAGGATATCTGATATGTTTGATGAGCTGAGAGGCTGCAGTGGAATGAGCAATTTGAAGATCCGTAGGAAATGAAGTCAGAGAGAAAAATTGGGGGAGGGAAACCTGGAAGGATTTTAGCTTTAACCCTGAGTGACAAGGAAAGTCATTAGAGGATTGCTTTTCTTTTCTTTGTTTTATAGAAAATGTCAAACACATAAAACAGTAGAGACTAGTACAATTGAGCTCTATAATTCAGCTAAAATAATGATCAATATAAGGTCAGTTTTATTTCATTCCTCATTTCCTGATTATTTTAAAACAGATTACAGTCATTATATTATTGGACTTGTAAATATTTTAATACTCTTTAAAAGACAGGGCCTTCATGTCTTAAACATAACCACAAAACCATTATTATACTGAAAAACAAATCTTGATTGTTACCAAATATCCGATCAGTGTTCACTTTCCACCAATTATTTTAGAGACTTGATTTTTTATTGTTATTATTTGTGTGAATTATACATTATAGAATAATTTGAGCAAAGGGATAACAGGAACACTGTGGCTGATGTAGGAAGAACATCTGGGGGATGGCAAGGATAGAAGCAGGTGGAGCAGTTGGCAGCTGTCGTCATTTAGAAGAGAAGTAATGGTGGCTCAGACTAGATGGTAGCTGTGGAGGTGGTGGTACATTTTGATTTCTGAGTATATTTTAAAATTAGAGCAATAGGTTTTCCAAATATATTAAATATGGAGTGCATGAAAGGGAAATCAAGGGTGACTACAGGTGTTTGGAGTAAGCAGACTAACAAGTTTAACAGTATTGTGGGAGATGAAGAGTTAAGTTTGGATATTTTGGGTTTAGATAGCAATTGGGCAGTTCAAGACTGCACATAAAAATAGATTCACCAGCATATTGTGGATCGATAGAGACAAAAGCCTATATATGTAATGTAGATTTAAGAGAGATGACCAAGGACTCGGCCCTGGGACATTCCAAGGTTTTGAATAAGAGGGAAAACCAACAAAAAGTACTGAAGAGCAACCAAGGAAGCTATTGTTCTGGGACTCAAGTAGAGGAAGTGCTGGGTGGAGTGGGGAGCCATCAATAGGGCTAAAGTTGTTGTCATATAAACTAAACTGAGAACTGTGATACAGGATAATATTACTTACTCATTCATGTGTTGTTGTTGTTTTTTTTAATTTAAAAAAGTTATTGCCTATCTACTATATTCCAGCCACTGATTAGACACTGTAGATACAAATGAGAATAGGGCACCATTTCTACCATTATGAATGTGATATATCAGTGGGGATACAGGCAATTATAAAACACTATTATAACTTGTTTATCTTTCTTATTTATGCTTCATTGATTTCACTTATAAAATAGAGCTAATTGTACCTTCCTCATCTGTTGCTGTGAGAATTAAACAATATCATGCTTATATAAGGATGTGAAAAAATTATTCCCCCTAGACTTATTTGGTTAATTACTCTTATTTAGAAATAAAAAGTCAATACAGGTGTGGTAGAGGATAAAACCCAGAGTTCAGGTTTAATTAACAAAAGATCATCTTTAACTCTTAGGCTTAAGAAGAGGAGAAAACTATGAGTGTCTCTAGAAAGGACTTTGGAAGGAGAGTGAGAAGGCCCAAAATAAACATAAGTGGCTAGAAATGAGATTCCGGGTTGGTGAGAGGCCAGAAGGAGGAAGGCTCAGTGATCTTCGGTGGAAGCAGGACTTAAGATAAACAGAAATATCTAAGGGGGAATTGCAAATGAATTGTTTTTAAACTGTAGAATTGGATTGACACCAGATGTTTGCAGTTTGCAAGGACACAGGGCCAATTTCTCTAACATTCATAAACGTGAAGAAGGGGGTGCAGTATTATCCTAGGCCCTAGAATGGAGGTCAGTTCAATCCACCAAAGACTTTAAGAGCCAGAAAAAGCTGAGCTGACATCTGGGCTAAATACGTAGAAAACTTAGCATAGAGAAAATGTTTAGAAAGTGGCAGCATTTACTGTGATTAGATATACCCACTTCCCCTCTCCAAAGTCTATATACCAAGGTGTTGGTAGCAGCTATCTCTTGATCAATGGAAATATGCATGCTTGCTTGTTACATTCTTTGTGATCGCATTTTTTTATTTTTGTGAAATAAGCCTGTATTACTTTTGTAATAAGAAAAACGATATTGAAAGCTTTATTGGAAGAGAAATAGAAGTTAGTCATATAGAGCTTATCTATTTCTTATGGAGCCAACCTGACAGTGAGACAACCCACTCCTGAAATCATCTTGAGTGAAATTTCCTAACAGTGAAATTCCAAGGCCTTCTAGACCCAATGGTACATACCATTAGCACCAATGGCATCACTAAGTCAGGTGTCCTGATGTTTTCTGTTTACCTAGTCGTAAGAAAATATGTGCATTTGTCCATATGATCACATTTTCCTCCTTTTGTGTATTACAACAACGTTTTTTGATTTCTCAAAGTTTTTGTTTTGTTTCCATCTACATGCAAAGCAGGGTGCTCAAGGAAAGGGTGCAGAGAAGTATACAATTTGGAAAATCCTCTAAGAGGCTTCTAAAATATATTATTTATAAAGGCAATACTTGAAGAGGTTATTTAATTAAATTAAGAAAAATTTGCAACAACCTCTGCTGAGTGCTGGGAATCTAGATGTGAATAAGACACAGGGGCTGTCTCCTCTCAGAGCAAAAAAAAACATGTAAACAAATAAGTGAGCATGTGACAAATGAGGTACTGGAAGCAGAGAGGAGTCACCTGGAAGTGCAAGTGTAAGAGCGGTTAATTTTATCTGTAAGTTCAGGGAAATATTTCTGAAGTGGGAGATCTAGGAGCTGAGCACAAAAAGAAAGATCCTTGTCATCCAAAATGGAAAACTCATTCCGACGAAAAAAATCACACTTGATACTTGGTGAAAAGTGTTAGAGCCAAGTACCAGAGGGCAACCTCAAAGGCCCTCGTGTGTTATACACGTCCTTGATGAGGAACATTTTGGCAGCACAGAGAAAGGGTTAGGAAGAGTGGGGGCTGGGCAGCATGTTGTCTGAACTAAGGAAGATGTATTATGTAACAAGATGACTATCACCCATCAGAATCCTTTAAAGGAAGCGATGAGATATGCTCATATACCACGCAATGGGATGGAGATTGAGTACAGGATTTGGGCCCCTTCCATTAGATGACAAGAGATGACGTAAAAAAAGAGAAGGTACCGGGGAATATGAGTTTTGTGATTGGAACAAGCTGTGAAGCAATGGCGGCTTCCGGATGGGAGAAGAAGTTCAGAGGCCAAAACATGTAGGACTGAGAAGCCTTCAAAGTGTGAAATAAGAATTATGTAAAGAAGTAACAAGGAATCAGCAATGACAGATGTGGTGGGATTTTAAAGTTTAAAGAGTCCTTAAATGGCAATTCATAGCATTCTTCGGTTCTTTATAAATCAGAGAGGCCAAAAAGAGTATCAGAGGGGAAAAACAAAGCAGCATTTATTGGCTTTAAATGGACGAACGTCATAAGAATTTCTTCAAAAGTTCAGCTCTACAGATTTTTTTGAGTGCCTATTATTACATGTCAAAAACTGTCCACTGTGATGCTAGGGGTATACATTGTGTAAGATACAATATTGTACTCATTCTTAATTTTTTTATTATTACAATATTTTTATTTTTTAAGTTTATTTTTTATTGACATTACAGATGTTCCCTATTCCCACCCCACTTAAGAACTTTACATTCTACTATGGTTATCAGATCTATAAATAGTTACACTGAAAAAGTATTCTCAGTGATAAGATACGTAGAAAAAAAAGAACAAAAAAATCAAAACTCTGTGGAATTGATTAACTTAGCTACTGCATTACACTTATCAGGTAGTAGTCATAGATTTCCTCATTGTTGTGTAAATCAGCATAATTGTGTCCCATAATCAGAATATACCCCTCTAGTCCAACTTGGAATCCTTACTTTGCCTATGGGAAATGATGGAATATGTCACATATGTCTGTTTCTATTACAAAACAAAACAATTTAAAACAAATAGCATATGGCTGGGCCCTCTCTTCTGTTCCATTGCTCTATGTGTCTGTTTTTATGCCAGTACCATGCTGTTTTGATTACTATAGCCTTGTAGTATCATTTGGTATCAGGTTAAGAAACATAGGTGAAGATTTAAAAAATGCATAGAAAATGTTATATGACTTTAAAAAAATTATTAGGGTGACCTTGGTTAATAAGATTATATAGGTTTTAAGTGTACATTTCTATGATGCATGATCTGTATATTGTATGTGTGCAAAATAACTCAGTCAGAAAAAGTTAAAAATTATGACTTCACTCATATCCTATCTAATATGCAAATTGACCATCATGCCATCACAAAGAGGGCGGCACCCATAGCCACAAGATGGCGGCACCCAATCCCCTCAGTCCCACTGGAGTCCCCCTAGTCCTTTCAGCCCCACAGTGGGGAGGGGCAGCAGGCGCGTGGTGCGGCCGGACTCGCCCTCAGGCGGGTCTGGCCGCTCCGTGCGCCTGCCGCCAGAGTGCCCCAGTCCTTTCACAGAAAATAGGTTGCTTCAAAAGTTGGTTAAGGTTCTTAGGACCAAAAGCATTCAAAATCTTTGAAAAGGGAATTCCAATATTTATAAAAGTTTGGACTAGACCAGTGGTCGACGAACTCATTAGTCAACAGAGCCAAATATCAACAGTACAACGATTGAAATTTATTTTGAGAGCCAAATTTTTTAAACTTAAACTTCTTCTAACGCCACTTCTTCAAAATAAACTTGCCCAGGCCATGGTATTTTAAGAGCCACACTCAAGGGGCCAAAGAGCTGCATGTGGCTTCCGAGCCGCAGTTTGCTGACCACGGGACTAGACAATTCAAGGTTATTTCCACTACAACCTTCTATGATTTTGTGATATTAACATTCTGAATTCACATAGTACCAGCTGTATTGTATGTAAGCAGATATCATTTAAAGGAATGGCCATTATTATTAAAACAACTCATAAAACCACGCTGTTTGTATGTCAAGGACATTCTGTGTGATTTTCCTAATGGCTGGAGTTAATGCCCCTAAACCAGCAGTCGGACATCCCCCAAGGGGTCCCAGATTGGAGAGGGTGCAGGCCAGGCTGAGGGACAACACCCCTCCCCCCATGCATGAATTTTGTGCACCGGGCCTCTAGTATGGGATATAAAACTGAAAGTAACAAATGAACAAAGAAAAACAGCAAACAAACAAAAACTCATAGTCACAGGCAACAGTATGGTGGTTACCAGAAGGAAGAGGGTAGGGATAGTAAAGGATATGGGGGCCAAATATATGGTGATGAAAGATGTTATGTGGCTTTTTGAATGGGAAAACTATTGTCTTACATGGTGGTATGACTTAATGTGTTTGTTTCACATTGCTAATGTGGTCCTTCCAGCTTGGATGGAGAAGAGTATGTATGAAGCAAATATGCATAAACCATTTTGCTGAGGAATTCCAGCACTTGTCAAATTCTTGTTTTAGTTTTAAGACCATTCTAGGGACATCCTGCGAGAAACAGAAGGGAGACAGTAGGAGCCACATTCACTTAAATATAGCCTTCACCTATGCCACTGGTTCTCAAAGTTCATGTTCATCAGAAGCACATGGAAGGCCTATTAAAATACATTGTTCTGGTCCCCACCCCAGACTTTCTGATAGAGTAGGTCTGAATCAGAATTTGCATTTGCATTTTCAACTAGTTCTTGGTTGATGCTGATGCTGCTGGTTCTGAGACCACACTTGAAGAACAAATGGTCTCTGTTGTTCTCATGTCTTTTTTGTGCTTACAAAGTGTTATTAGTAGCCATCCCGTCTCACCTCACAGCCTGCTTCTGGCAGCAGCGTGGTCTATTCAGTTCAGCAATACTTTGGACCATCTCAGCCCTCACTTCACAACGGAGGCACTAGTGGCAGATTACTTTTCCAGAAGGGCCAAAATCCCAGAGACCTGTATTCACCTGCTTTCTACCCAGTGGAATAAGGAGACTCATGCCAATAGGTTCTGCTTCCCCTCCTCCCACAGTAGCCCAGCCACACCAGGCAGGTGCTTTCTGTCCCTATAGATGACAGCAGCAAGGGTTGATGAGGAGCCCAGGATCCCCAGGAGAGTGAAGTGCACCAAACAGTATTGCAAGGGCTCATCAACCAACCTGTCAGTAAAACCAAACCCCACAAAAAGTAGCCAGAATCCACTTACTAAACCTAAAGGAACAAGTATTAGCTAAAATAGAAGATTTACATAAGATTAAGAGTCTCTTAATATAATAAAATGTCCAGGATAAAATAAAAAACCATATGTCATACCAAAGAAGAGGAAAACCATAATCTGAAGGAGAAATGCAATCAATAGATGCTAATACTGAATTGAACCAGATGTTGGAATGATCTGACAAGATTTAGAGCAGCTGTCATAAAAACAGGAAACAAGAGCAACACATACTAGTAAAAATCAATTGCATCTGTAGAGACTGGTAATGAACAAGTGGAAACCAACATTTAAAATGCAATAATACCACTTAGGATTTCTCCAAAGGAAAAAAATAGATATAAATTTAACAAAGCTTGTACAGAATTTATGTGATAAAAATGATAAAATACTGATGAAAGAAATTAAAAAAGGACTTTAAATCATTGAGAAGCATACCATATTTTTAGATTGGAAGACAATCTAGTAAAGATGTCAATTTTTTCCTAAATTGATACAATTCACATGAAAATCACAGGAAACCCTTTTGTAGACAAGTTTATTCTGAAACTTATATGGCAAGGTGAAGTCCCTAGAATAACTAAAGCAACTTTGAAATAAAAAGAGAAAAAATTAGAATAATCACTATTTCCAATGTTAAGGCTTATAATCTAGCTGCAGAAAGCACAACAGTGTGGCATTGGAGTGGGGCTAGACATTTAGATAGATGGCACAGAATAGAGAATGCAGAAATAGATCCACACAGATATGGCCACTTAATTTTTTCACAAAGGAGCACAAGCCAGTAAATAGTGTTGGGAAAATTGGACCTTCATTGGCAAAAATAAAAATAAAAATCTTCACCTATACTTTATCATTTAAATAAAAATTAATTCACAATGAATCATAGACTTGAATGTAAAATTCAAGTACATTAGACCATAGGAGAAAATTCTTGCAACCTAGAACTAGGAAAAGAGTTCTTAGATTTGATACCCAAAACACTACCCATGAGAGAAAAGAATGTTAAACTGGACTTCATCTAAATTTTAAAAATGTTCTTTATGGTTGTGAGTGGAATTGATGGGTAATCATGAAATCATGAAGTTCATTCTGTCATTTTTGAACATAGCCATTGTATTTTCAGTTCTGGGTCCTAAAGTTATTTTATATCAAAATTACAAGTATTAGCAGCTCAGGCTGAGGATGAAAAAAGAAACTTACATAAAAGACATTCTTTGTAGAATAGCAATGTAATTGGGAACTCTTACTTTCATTTTCATTTTTCATCAAGACTAATTAACTGAAAAGGGGAGGGGAATGAAGATTGGTAGAGCAAGGAAGGAAAAGAAAATTCAGAGGACAAGCAAAAATCAATACTAGGATAATCCTTTTTGAAATAATGGCCAGAATCTTTCAATTTGGAGCAATATTTCCTTTTTGTCTCTGTGAAGCCAAAATTTACATGTCCATATGGCCACTTTATTTTAAAATATATTTTAATTATCTGTTGCTTATACCAAAATCTTGGATTCTATATCAATGTATAACAAAAGTCAAGGTTCTTACGCAATGAGTGAAAAATCGAAGGAAAACTTAAGAATACAGTTAAAATTGATTTTAAAGATGGATGAGGTAGTAATAGTCCTATATTAAACTCTTGTAAGCTTTCCATTATTTCTTATTCAAACATCTGCCTTGTGAATCTTAACATTCATCATCTTCTCCCTTGTAAATGGGAAAGGACTTAGACTAGAGGTGAAAAAGTTGTTGCATATAGCTCTAACTCTTCCGTATTAACTTTGTGATCATCAATTCATTAGTCTCAGTTCCTTTATCAATTTCATTTTGCAGGGAAGGAAAGATGACACAAGAACGAATTTTGTAATGCTGTGAAAATTTTAGGGCACTATAATAATAGTTTCTCAGCTTCTAGTAAATTGGCCAGTTTGAAAGTACAGAGAAGAGAGAACAACTGAAATGTTTAGATTAAGCCAAAGAACACGATGAAGGACTTCAATAAGAGGAGGTCCAAATATAAATCTATTTGTGGAATAAAATTCTACTTGTTTCCCATGTAAGGAGTATGTGGCAAATGAATCTCATAGCCTATAATATAATCTCTGCTTGAAAGTTTTATGAGACTTAATAAAAGGAATAGATGTAGGGAATATATTACAGGAAAGAAACTTTAGATCCAATGAAATTTTTAAAAATAATCTTAAAAACATGGTTAAAATGAAAAGATAATCAAAAATAGGAGAATCTGAAATAAATGCATTGTTATATATTCTGAATCTGTATATAAATTGGTTCTTGTGTATGAATCTGTTGTCAGCTGGACACCAGTAATCAATTTTTATTGCAGCCCTTTGTTTTTCTTAACTTTGAACTCTGTGCTCTGATCATCGTTCTTTGAGGAGTTGCTAACTGCTGTGGGTAAGAAGCTACCATACTTATAAGCACTTTGATTTTACTATATTAGCACAAGATAACAATCAAGTGAATTGTCCTTTCAAACCCAGAAGTAGCAAAATGCTAAACCAGACCTCCATGAAAGGTAAATGAAGAGCTCTAAAATATTCCACAGCAAAGAATGTGTTGCAATGAACAAATTCAGAGCAAGGAAAGGAAGACACTTCTGTGAGTCAGAGATTCACAAAGTAGCTAGCTACTGTATGCTGCAGCTCCATGGAAAGCCAAAAGGACTGCTAGTTTCAAAGATTGGCCAGCACTACAGTGTAGGTGGTTAATTATGGCCCCACAGGGCCAAGACCCACAACTGGGCCAATGGGGCAGAATGGCTGACAGCACTCATCATCTCAGAGAACCCAGATAGTAATTTAATGAAATAGACCACTTAGAGAAATGGAGCCCGAATAGGCCATTTCCCAGAAATGGGTAGCATGGCCTTTCTCTGTGTGGTTTTGCACATGAATAGCCAGGAAAAATTGGAGGATGATGGGGGGAGAGTCTGAAAAGTCATAAGGTCATGGAAAACGAGAAACATGATGGAGAAAAGATTTGAGATTCTTAGGTTTAACAGAGGCAGCACAGGCATTGGAGCAATTTTAAGGCGTGCGGCATGTAGTGTGTGGCATCTCCTGTCTTATTGGCAAAGAATTCTGGGAAAAAGGTTAATACAATGAAATTAGCTACCTGACATCATTTTGCTCTATAGAAAGTTATTTAGATTTGAGATGGTCAAATTACTCAAGTACCAGGATCTCTTTTATAAAGTAGTCCCCATCCTCATATCCTGAGGTGTATTTTTTATTTCTTTTTCTTTTTTAAAATATGTTTTTATTGATTTCAGAGAGAGGAAGGGGGAGGGGGAGAGAGAGAGAGAGATAGAAACATCAATGATGAGAGAGAATTATGGATCGGCTGCCTCCTGCATGCCCCCTACTGGAGATGGAGCCCACAACCCTGGCAAGTGCCCTGACCAGGAATTGGACCGTGGCCTCCTGGTTCCTGATCAATGCTCAGCCACTGAACCAAACCAACCGGACCTGAGATCTATTGTTTTTCTGTTGATTTCCTTCCTTAAGCCAGGCTTCCTCCTATAACCCCGTGGCAAGCCTGGAGACAGAAGAAGATGCAAGTTGTTTCATCTTCATAAATTTTTTTTTCCTTCCCTGGTTGATATGAGAGATTTTCATTGGAAAGCCCTATCTAGAGGTCCAAAGATTCAACATATATTTCTCTGAAGAATGAGAAAATGTATCACTCCTTATCATACCTCCACATGGCCACTACTACTAATCTTGTTCAATCTGTTTTCCAACTGGATGACATTGCCTTCCTCCCCTTGTTCAAATTCTTTTTTTCCCTTCAAGCCTCACTCAATCATCTCTTTTCCCTTCTGAAGCCAATTCCAATACATACATCCTCCTTTCTCTGTTCAAGCAATTAATTGTGCCTTGTGGTATTTCCATAATAATGTGTTAATGCTTGGATACTATTGTCTTTATTATTGTATTTTACTTACACATAGCTCTCTGCTCCACTAGGCTGAAAAATAATCTCTGGCATTGAGATTAGAGTTAGCAATTCTGATTTGTCCACTTCTTAGCTGGGTAATTAAGACAAATAACTTACAAATTTTTTGTGCTTTAGTATCTTCAATTATAATATGATGATGATGATGATGATGATAAATACTACATATGATTTTTAGCAGAATAATGTAAACTATTACAATTAAAATACTCCCAAAATGCATGGCATATATTAAATACTCAATGAATGCCAGTGATTGCTATTATTTTTTTAAAATTTCCAGATTTTTACAGTTTTTGGCACATGATAAGTTGTCAGTAAAATTTGCTTCTTACTGAGCAACCCTGATTTTCTCTTAATACACTTAAGTGTGGTTAATGCCTTTTGAATTTGACATAAGAACAATGGACTTCTCCAATTGGTCAGCACCATGGCCTGAAACATTTGTAATCCAGTATTTGACACACTAATTTAAGATGGGCAGTGCAGTTTTAAGGGTAGTGACAGGTTATGGCAGGAGTTCCTTTATCATGTAAAGGGATGTGTGGCTGACATGAATCTGAAGACAGAGCTAGAATCAGAGTTAGAGCATGTTGTCAAATATTAGGATGTCATCAAAATTTAAAGTGAGCACATGCTCTGGCACATGAATCCTGCAGGTCAAGGTGGATGTGGGCCAAGTGTGGGGCAGAGGCTGACATCCAAACAGAAACAGAAAGGTGTGAGTTGAAGTATTGTTGGAATATTAAGGCATTGAGGTAAAGAATACGGGGATGAAATTTGGGCTGAGAATCTAGGAATAGGGCCATAGCAGGCTGAAATGCTGAATTTTGTGACAGCCTGGATGGCACTGGGGATTATTATGCTAAAAGAAATAAGCCACTCAGAGAAAGACAAATACCATATGATTTCACTTATATGTGAAATCTAATGAGCAAAATAAACTGACAGACAAAATAGAAACAGAGGCATGGATACCTGGAACAGACTAACAGCTCTCAGAGGGAGCTAGGTAAAAAAGGTGAAGGGATTAAGCAAAAATAAAAAATCTACAATAATGAAAGTGTAATATGCTAATTAGACCAGACAGCCGGATGTCCTTCCAGACAAAGCTGTGGTGGCGGGGGCTGAGGCAGAGGCAGTTAGGGGTGATCAGGCAGCCAGGCAGAGGGATTAGGGGCGATCCGGCAGGCAGGTGAGTGGTTAGGGGTGATCAGCAGGCAGGTGAGTGGTTAGGGGTGATCAGGCAGGCAAGTGGTTAGGGGCAATGAGGTAGGCAGGCGAGTGGTTAGGGGTGATGAGGCAGGGAGAGGGGTTGGGGCAATGAGGCAGGCAGGCAGGATGGTTAGGGGTGATGAGGCAGGGAGAGGGGTTGGGGCAATGAGGCAGGCAGGCAGGATGGTTAGGGGTGATCAGGCAGGCAGGCAGGTGAGCAGTTAGGACCCAGCGGTCCCACAGGGATTTGGCCTAAACTGGCAGTCAGATATCCCCCAAGGGGTCCCGGATTTGAGAGGGAGCAGGCCAGGCTGAGGGACACCTCCATGCTCGAATTTCATGCACCAGACCTCTAGTATGTGTGTGTGTGTGTGTGTGTGTGTGTGTGTGTATATATCCATCCTATATAATAAAGAGGTAATATTCAAATTAACCCTCACTCCCTCACAAGATGCCTGCCTACAGCCAGGCTGGCAGGGGGGTTAGTGAGGGACGACCAAATGACTGAACAAGCAGGCTGTGTGAGGCAACCAGGCCGGCAGGGGGGTTAGTGAGAGATGACCAAACGACCAAACAGCAGGCTGCATGGGGTGACCAGGCCAATGGGGGGGGCAGTTGGGGGCTACCATCCTGGTAGGGGGGCAGTTGGGGTGACCAGGCCAGCAGGGGGGGGGGCAGTAAGAGGTAACCAGGCCAGTGGGGGCAAGTTAGGAGTGACAAGGCCAGTGGGGGATTGCATTTGGGGGCAACCAGGCCAACAGGGGGGCAGTTGGGAGTGATTAAGCTGGCAGGGGGGCAGTGAGGGGCAACTAGGTTGGCAGGGGGACAGTTGGGGGCAACCAGGCCAGCAGAGGGGGGCAGTTGGGGGCGACCTGGCTGGCGGGGGGGCAGTAAGGGGTGACCAGGCCAGCAGGGGGGGGGCAGTTAGGGGCGATCAGGCTGGCATGCAGAGGCAGTGAGGGGCAATCAGGCCGGCAGGGGGAGGGGGTGAGGGGGCAGTTAGGGGCAACCAGGCAGGAAGGCAGGTGAGCGATTAGGAGCCAACAGTCCAGGATTGTGAAAGGGATATCGGGCCTAAACTGGCAGTTGGACATACCCCAAGGGGTCCTGGATTGGAGAGGGTGCAGGCTGGGCTGAGGGACCACCCGCCCCCCCCCCACCCCGTGCACAAATTTCGTGCACCGGGCCTCTAGTATATATATAAATGGATATGTAGACACAGACAACAGTGTAGTTATAGGCAGAGGAAAAGGGGGGTGAGAGATAGGTGGAGGTGGGCAAAGGTGGGAAAGTGGGGACAGAATAATACTTTGCTTGGGACAGTAGGCACACGATGCAGTGTGCAGATGATGTTTTGTTGAGTTGTACACTTGAAACCTGTATGATTTTGTGAACCAGTGTCACCCCCAATGAATTCAATTAAAAACACACACATATAGAATGTGGTTTGAATCCTCAAGCTTGGCAATGCTCACTGGCCTTCTCCTCTGGCTTTAAGCAGCCTCCCTGGTGTGTGCAGATAAGGAATGGCAGGTGTAATCTGCTTCCCTGGGTGAGGGAGAATTTTTCAGAAGCCAGTGCCTGCAGGAAAGATTCTTCTCACCAGGGAAGTAACAACTGATATTAAGTGCCTAGAGCTAATGAAGGATCCCTAAGGGCAAAGACACACTGTGCTAAAATGCTTAGTCAAGGATTAAGATCAATCATACTAGCTCAATCCATCTCTAAAGCCAGGGTGCTTACATGAACTTGTTAATGCCTCCATTATCATGATTATTTTCTTAATGCAGCTTCTTCCAAAGGTCAATCTATAGTCAATTTATTTGCTCACTAAAGGCCCGTGCACCCGGGGGTCCCTCAGCCTGGTCTGCACCCTCTCGCAATCTGGGACACCTCGGGGGATATTCGATAGCCGGTTTTGGCCCAATCCCCGCAGGCCCAATCTAGACAGGAGGGAGCCAATCTTGTGCATTGAGTATCTGTCCTCTGGTGGTCATTGAGCGTCATAGCAACCGGTCGACCAGTTGTTTGGTCATTCGGTCACTTAGGCTTTTATATAGAGAGAGTTCTTATTCTACATCTTCCTCATATTTCCTACACTGTTTCTTTTATGCAATTGAGATACCCGGCTATAAAATCCTACTCATCATTTTCTAATGCAAAGAGATGACAATTTTTCCCCGTATCTCCTCAACCCATTAATAGGAACTCCCTACATCTTTTCTCAATATGTTTTTCCACCCATGATGCTTGGGCAGTAGGCCACATGAAATACCTATCTGCCTACTTGCTTGATCCAAGAAATCTAATTCTGTCTCCTAGTGTTTCTAATTGAGGTTCAGAGACTCTAATTGCTTCCTGTGGATCCTTGGATTGGGGTACTGTTTAGGCTGCTATTGATGTTTCCTGCCATGTGCTCAGAGAAGTAATAAAGCTGTATGCAGTTTCTCTCCCAGGCATTTACTCAAGAACACTAACCACATATATCCACAGAAAGACTTGCATAAGAATGTTCATAGCAGCCTTATTCACAAAAATAAAAGAAAACTGGAAATCACTCAAATGTCCATTAATAGTTGAATGTATAAACAAATTGTTGAGAGCTCATACAAATGGGTACAATTTAGCAATAAAAAAATTTACACACTAGGGTATGTATGAATTTCAAATAATTAACCAGAAGAAGCCAGACACATGAAAAAAGCATATGCCATTATTCTGTTTGTAAAAGTTCAACAGGAGGCAAAATTAATTTATGATCATAGAAACCAGAAAGTAGTTGCCTGGAGGGTGGGGCTGACTGGAAAGAGGCACAAGGAAATGTCCTGGGGTGATAAAATGTTCTTTGTCTTAATGTGTGACTATATAGACATGTGTAATTGTCAAAGCACAGATGTATGTTTCATTGTGTGTAAAATATCCTTAAATTGAGAGCAAATAAAAAAGAAGAGGTACAGCTGGTGTGGCTCAATGGTTATGCCTCCACCTATGAACCAGGAGGTCACAGCTCGATTCCCAGTCAGGGCACATGCCCTGGTTGCTGGCTGGATGCCCAGTAGGGGGCATGCAGAAGGCAGCCAATCAATGATTCTCTCTCATCATTGATGTTTCTCTCTCCCTCTCCCTCTCTCTTCCTCTCTGATATCAATAAAAATATATATATTATGTATATAAAAGAAGAGGTATGTTTTATATATATAAAAGAAGAGGTATGTTTTATATATATAAAAGAAGATGAATGTTTTATATATAAAAGAAGAGGTATGTTTTATATATAAAAGAAGAGGAATGTTTTAAAAGTACACTTAGGAAGAGAAAACAGTCAAGAGAGAGCCTCAGTCAAAGACGATTCTCTTTCAGTTTGCAGTTCAAACTTTCTGGCAGCTTGTAATCCCTGGCCTGCAGGTTAGTACACATGAACTTCAGTGTTTCTTCCTCTGCTTTTTGTCTGTGTGAGCCTGGGCCCACATCTTACCCTTTGTTGGCTGTAACCTGTAAAATGAAAAAAAAAAAAATTGGGTTCAACGCTATTGAAGTTTCGTTCAAATATCGTGAAATGCATTTTGGGCATATGTTGAAAGTTCAGTCTCCGTCAGTAATATGGCACTCAGCCAAGTTTCCAAATATCTTACTACTGGCACCTCACTTGTCATCCAGACATGTGTTATTTCAGCTCAGCACTGGGTCTGTCCCAGTTAAGAAACAGAGCTAACCGTGGTCCTCAGGTGCAGAGCTGAGAACTTTCTACCTTGTGCAAAGAGTCTCTCCTGAGGGAGGAGCTGGTCAGAGGAAAAAGAATATGACTGTGTATCTGGTTTTTATTTTTTAAACAGAAGTTGGAGGTAGCTGTTTAGAGTGCCAGTCCTAGTTCTGACTTTGGATGAGCCACTTAAAAATAATCCAATGGGCCTCATTTTTATTATTATCAAAATAAAGAGCTTTTTCTGAAGCATATCCAACATTCTTTACAGCTATTACAAGTCCCATGTCACCTAGAGTCTCTGCTCTTTAGTCTCTTTCACTCTAAAGAATTTGTTCTAAATGTCACACTAATTTGACTACTCCTCAGGTTAAATCTCTGACTGACTTCCCATCATCCTAATGTACCATGCAGAGCTTTGCACCTGCACATGTTACCTGTGTTATCTCCAATTATATATCCACCTGGAGTCTTCTGAACCATTGAGCATTAGATGTTCCTCTAATCCACCAGAAAATCAGATGTCTCCCTGACTTCGCTCATCTGTTCCTTCTGTCTGAGAAGGAACACATTGAATGAGCTGATTTCCATTCAAGCTTCAGCTCAAAATTTCCTGTCTTTGCTTCCCTTCTGCCTTGCCAACCTCTCCCTGACGCCCATGTGGAGTTTTAAGTCACTTCTTATGCTCTGTTTTCCACAGTGGTCACATAACTTTGCATATCTTTATTGAGAAATGAGACACACACACACACACACACACACGCACACAAGCACGCACGCACGTGCGCACACACTTACCTGAAACACAGAGCTGAATTTACTACTGGCTAAGCAAGGGAAAACTGCCTCTTTAGGACACTCAACCTGAGTTAAGGTTAGAAGTGTGCTGCTTGGGGGTTGGCTGGCGTTCAGAAGTAACAGAGTGTAGGGACTTGCTGACTTTCCCGTGCATGGGCTGTGAAAGGATGCTGCCACTGATGGGGTGGGATGAACACTTGTTCCGTGGTGTTTGGGACTAGAACCAAAGAATAGATTTCTAAATTCCACCTTAATCAAAATACTTAACATTTTGTATATTAACCATTGATTATTATTTTTATTTTTTTGCCTCTCTTCTCACTAGACTTAAATTCCTGGATGGTAGGAATGCTTTAAGTTCATCTTTTTATCTAATAGATGCTCAAAATGGATGGATGTTTAAAACTTTACAATAAAAATTAAAATTTTAAAGTATAGACCATATTCATATTTACCAATGGAAACATATAGGTCTAAGTCTGATACAATGGTCCCAACTCAATGTGTGAAAGTATCCATACTACAACCAAAAACATGGAATAAAAAGCCTTTCTAAAATACTAGCACCAGCTCTAGGTGGTTTGGCTCAGTGGATAGAGCGTTGGCCTGTGGACTGAAGGGTCCCGGGTTCAATTCTGGTAAAGTACCTAGGTTGCAGATTTGATCCCTGGTCAGGGCCCGTGTGGGAGGCAACAAATGGATGTGTCTGTCTTACGTTGATGTTTCTGTCTTTCTGTCTCTTCCTCTCCCTCTAAAAATCAATGGAAAAATATCCTTGGGTGAGGATTAACAACAACAACAAAAAGACACCTAGCACCACTTATAAAATTCTGATACTGCAATTTGGAAGATTATTCTTTTTCCTAATGACTCTTTTTAAAAACTTATTTTTAAGTTACACCAATTGATGTGATTTCTCTATTAATATCTGTTAATGTGTGTTTATTATCCCCCCTGAGAACATGGCTGGTGGAGAAACAGGGAGGAGACCTATAATTAGAGGACAGGAAGCCAAATGATCAAGGAAGTGTGAGTTTCTTTCCTTTATGTTTAGGATCTTAAAATCCAGGAAGAGAAATGAACCGAAAGGAGGGGAGTATAAGTTACTTTGTCACCAGACAGTTTTATGTGTAAAGATGTAAGAAAAGGAGATATTCTCTTCAATCAGTGCGAGGGACTGCTCTTTGATGTTTCTTATATGTTCAGTCTCACATTTGCTAAAAACACCTTGGTGGGCATTTTCAGAACTGCCTGTGGAAGGTGATTTACCTGCTGGCTTACACCTGTAGAGCTCTACGAGTTGGGATTTATCTGGGGGGCAGGGGGGGGGATGTTACCTAGAATTACATTACCCATCAGCACAGAATCACTTAGATACAGAATAAGCTCCATGGCATTTATGAAATGGGAGAGACCGCCTTTTATATAGAACAATGAAATAGAAGGGGTTGGGAATTCCACAGCTCATGTTGGCATTCAGCTTTACACCAGACTTCGGGGTTCTGATAATTTTACTAAAAGGGATTGTGCTTCTTTTCTGTCACCTTTTTCAGCTTACCTAAATGGTGAATTTATCCAGGAATTGTGTACTCCTGTGAAAATGCTAATAGGCGATCAGCCGTATTACAGTTGCCAAATGGTTTTCTCAGTCATGTTGCAAGATGTGTTCAACACAGATATAAGATGTCCCTCAGGCTTTATATGAAACAGCTTTTGGAAGTACTCTGTGTTGATGGAGTTGTCCTGTTTTCTCCCCAGATTGGTGAGCCCACAAAATGTTGTCAATGGGCATTAGTGGTATTCAGAGAGACCTCGATTTGGGGCAACCTATTTTTTAAGTTTAAGGTTCAGCAGACACAATCCTCGCTTTAGAATCCAGTATAGATTTGAACATGAGTCTTGCTCTGCTATGGGAAACATTTGTGTGGCTGGTGTTCAAACTCCAAAAATGGCTCTCCATTGCCATAACTGGGGATTTCCTTGGGGACAGTGATGATGGGCTACCAGCTGTCCTATTCGCAATGACAACTCTATTGGAATTGCCCATTTGAAGTTTGAGAAAAGGTTCTGGGTGAGAATAAACATCAGGGCTCAGGAAATACCCTCAAGGACGTAACTAATTCCCGAGCACCTTGTCAGAGTAATATTGCCCCCAACAGGGCCAGCTTCATGGGCATAGCGACTGTGCAGTCACAAGGGCCCCACACTTATTGTAATGCTTTCTTATTTCCTTAATTTTTTTTAAAAAACAAGGAGCTCCACATATTCATCTTTCCTTGGGTTCTACAAATTATGTAGCTGGTTTTGCCTCTCAAGCCAATTCAATGGCAGTCTGTCTTGTTCCGGGACAACAAACGGGTGTGAGAGAGCAGCATTTCCGTGTCATGCTAAGCAGATGTACTAATCTGACACGATGGGAAGCTGTTGAATTCACACAGCATGGGAAACTGTAAAACCTTGCAAGGGAAAGGGAAGCCCCTGGAGCGTGCAGCGATGCCCACAGTGAGAAGCAGCGTCGCCATGGGCTCCACCAAGAGCCTTGCAAGCAGCCCTGGCACTGAGGTCTGAAGCATCCCTGGGCCGGAGACACTCTGGTTGTGGACACTCACACGGAGGCCATTGGAGCCACCCAGGGCGCCTGTGGGAAAGAGAGGCTGTCGCGAGGGTCCTCCCAGATGTGGCTTTCCAATACAAGTGAAGGGCCAGAGGAAGGGGAGATCTACCGAAAGCATAACTTCAACCTCCTGGTAAAACTGGAATCTTGAAGAACGGGACATAGAATCGAGACAGAGACTTTCTTTCGCCAGGTGTGATCTTGGAAACAGGGATCTGTGTTACAGTTTCTATGATTTGGAAACTTCTGTAAAAATAGTGCCGCTGCCCTCACCGGTTTGGCTCAGTGGATAGAGCGTCGGCCTGAGGACTCAAGGGTCCCAGGTTCGATTCCGGTCAAGGGCATGTACCTTGGTTGCAGGCGCATCCCCAGTAGGTGGTGTGCAAGAGGCAGCTGATGGATGTTTCTCTCTCATGGATGTTTCTAACTATCCCTCTCCCTTCCTCTCTGTAAAAAAATCAATAAAATATATATTTAAAAAAATAGTGCAGCTTAGGATTTGAAGGAAGTCAAGAAGAGGCCCTTCGAGAAAGAACAGGAGCTCATCTCTGCATGTCTATCACAGTTTGTGAAAACTGGAAGGAACATCTATTCTGAGCTTTTTCCTCTGTGGAAATCTGAGCATTGTGAGTAACATAGGTTTCCTTAAAAAAAAAAAAGTCTTCAGGAGAAAAAGCTGCAGAATTGGAAATTTGTGAAGCCTCGTAGGCATGTGGTTACTGGATAGGTCTTTCACACGGGGATAAGCAGATTTTAAAAATCTGTCTATAAAGCTGGCTTGAACTCTGGTATGGAAACAGATGGTTTTGTAGGCAGTTTGGATTGGAGGGAAAAGAAATGTTGCTTGCCATGAGATGGCCCAGTGTTCAAATGACAGCTGCACCTCAGTCTGAATGCAGGGTTGAAATTGGACCATGAAAAGGCAGGTGGGGGCCCAATGACTCCTTATTGCCGCACTTCCATTGTAACCTCCGGAGGGCAGGACCAGCATCCATCAGGAGCTGTTGATACTGAAGATGTGTGTGGCACGAGAGGGGAAGAGCTGTGCCCATGAGCAGCAGCATCAAAGAACAAAGAAAAGGAGGAATATTTAAACTGGTCATGGAAGTTATTTTGCCTGTGTGATAGGGCAGGGCTCCAATTGTAAAGTCTAACGAACCATCCGCAATCTTCCCTGAATTATCCGGTGTCATGCTGGGGTTAAGTTACTGCAACACTCTTCTTTGCTTAGGTACCATGAAATCCGATGAAGAGTTGCAACCAGAGAAATTCTGCTTTTCCATCATAATTCGGAGGAGAAATAGGTAACAGCCATATTCGTGTCATCTCCATCTAACTGCCTCAAAGATAAAATGTCATGCAGTACGAATGCTCATTTATGAGAGATGGCTCCAGAATTCTGGGAGAGGCCACAGTGTATCTATTGACTCCAAATAGATCTATGGACTTCATACATTCAGAAAGCTGACTAACTCCTCAGCTTGCAAAAGCAACAAGCAGCTTTGGTAAAATAAACTTGGATTTGAATTATAGTCCCATCTATCATTACCCAATGGTATATAGGCAATACTTAATGTTTTCTCTCATGCTAATAGAATTAATTATTCCCGATGGGCCATGAACAAGAGTAAAAGTAAAACAACAAAAACTTCACATAATTTAAGCCAATGGTCAGCAAGCTACCACTCCTGGGCCAAATTTGGTCTGCTGAGTTGTTTTTTTTTTAATAACAGGTTTTTTTTCTTTATTGGTTAAGGTATTACATATGTGTCCTTATCCCCCAATTGCCCCCCACCCCCCTGCTTGTGTCCTCACCCCCCTGTTGTCTGTGTCCATTGGTTAGGCTTATATGCATGCATACAAGTCCTCCCTCCACTCTCCCCTGAGGTTTGATGGTCTGGTCGATGCTTCTCTGTCTCTGGATCTGTTTTTGTTTATCAGTTTATGTTGTTCATTATGTTCCACAAATGAGTGAGGTCATGTGATATTTATCTTTCTCTGACTGACTTATTTCACTCAGCATAATGCTCTCCAGGTCCATCCATGCTGTTGAAAATGGTAGGATTCCCTTCCTTTTTACAGCAGCGTAGTATTCCATTGTGTAGATGTACCACAGTTTTCTAATCCACTCATCTGCTGATGGGCACTTAGGATGTTTCCAAATCTTAGCTATGGTGAATTGTGCTGCTATGAACATAGGGGTGCATATATCCTTTCTGATTGGTGTTTCTAGTTTCTTGGGATAAATTCCTAGAAGTGGGATCACTGGGTCAAATGGGATTCCATTTTTAGTTTTTTGAAGAAACTCCATACTGTTCTCCACAGTGGCTGCACCAGTCTGCATTCCCACCAGCAGTGCACAAGGGTTCCTTTTTCTCCGCATCCCCGCTAGCACTTGTCATTTGTTGATTTGTTGATGATAGCCATTCTGACAGGTGTGAGATGGTACCTCATTGTCATTTTGATTTGCATCTCTCCGATGATTAGTGACTTTGTGCATGTTTTCATATGCCTCTTGGCCTTTCTTCTGTCTTCTTTCGAAAAGTATTTAGGTCCATTGCCCATTTTTTGATTGGTTGTTTATCTTCCTTTTGTTAAGTTGTAATGGTACCTCTTGGCCTTCTGTATGTCCTCTTTCAAAAAGTATCTATTTAGGTCCGTTGCCTTTTTTTTTTTTTTTTTTTTTTTTGTAGTGAGCATTGCCCATTTTTTTATTGGATTGTTTATCTTCCTTTTGTTAAGATGTATGAGTTCCCTGTAAATGTTGGAGATTAAACCCTTATCGGAGATAACATTTGCAAATATGTTCTCCCATGTAGTGGGCTTTCTTGTTTTTGTTGAAGATTTCTTTTGCTGTGCAGAAGTTGTTTTATTTTGATGTAGTCCCATTTGTTTATTTTCTCTTGATTTTCATTGCTCTAGGAGTTGTATCAGTGAAGATATTGCTTTGGCATATGTCTGAAATTTTGCTGCCTATGGATTCCTCTAAGATTTTTATGGTTTCCTGTCTTATGTTTAAGTCCTTTAATCCATTTTGAGTTTATTTTTGTGTATGATGTAAGGTGGTGGTCTAGTTTTATTTTTTTGCTTGTATCTGTTCAATTTTCCCAACACCATTTATTGAAAAGACTATCTTGAGTCCATTGTATGCTCTTGCCTCTTTTGTCAAATATTAATTGAGCATAATGGCTTGGGCCTATTTCTGGGTTCTCTATTCTATTCCATTGAGAACAGTGGCTTTGTAATATAGCTTGATATCTGGTATTGAGATCCTACTTGCTTTGTTCTTCTTTCTCAGGATTACTGCAGCTATTCTGGGTCTTTTTTTAAAAAATTTATTCCAGATGAATTTTTAGAGAGTTTGTTCTAGGTCTGTGAAATATGCCGTTGGTATTTTGATGGGGAGTACATTGAATCTATAGATAGCTTTGGATAGTATGGACATTTTAATGATGTTGATTCTATCAATCCATGAACAGGGTATGTTCTTCTATCTGTTTATGTTTTCCTCTATATCTTTTTTCAGTGTCCTATAGTTTTCTGAGTACAGGTCTTTTACCTCCTTCGTTAAGTTTATTCTTAGGTATCTTGACTTTTTTGGTGCGATGGTAAATGGGATTTTTTTTTTTTTGTCTGCTGAGCTTTATTGGAACTCAGCCATGGTCATTCCTTTATGCATTATCTATGGCTACTTTTGCTCGATATAATGTCACAGCTGAATAATAGTGAAACAGATTGGGTAGCCCGCAGCTTAAAATATTTACTATATATCCATGCACAGGAAGTTGGTGTACCTCTGATTTAGACAGTCAAGGACTTCATATTTTAGAATTATCAGAGAAAATGAAATGCATCTTTGGAGTGAATAAAGGTATACAAATAGAAAAAATTTAAAAAATAAATGAAGAATAATATTACCAAAAAATTATAAAGGAACTCTTAGACTGCTGCTGGGAGTGCAAATTACTGCAATTTCTTAGTAAAAGAGTTTGACACTACTTTCTCAGCATGAAGATACTATCCTTGATCATACTCTTCTATTCTTTATTTTTAAAATATATTTTTATTGATTTTTTACAGAGAAGAAGGGAGAGGGATAGAGAGTTAGAAACATCGATGAGAGAGAAACATCAATCAGCTGCCTCCTGCACACCCCATACTGGGCATGTGCCCACAACCAAGGTACATGCCCTTGACCGGAATCGAACTTGAGTCCACAGGCTGACACTCTATCCACTGAGCCAAACTGGTTAGGGCCATACTTTTCTATTCTTAGTAAGTCTCTTACACATGTGACATACCCAAGAGTATGGGTAGCACTATTTGCAATAGTAAAAACCCAGGAATGCCCAGATATTCACAGCTAGAATGATTAAATAATGTGAAATATAATCATAAAATTGATTATCATGGAGCAGTGAAAATGAACTATAGCTGTAAACATATATATTAATAAATTCTAACTCATTGAGTGGAAACATAAAATAAAATGCCATCTATAAATTTCAAACACTTGGAAAACATAATATTTAGAAATTTACATATTTATGTGTATGTATGCATATGTATATATTTAATGTAGATTTATTATCTATAATAAAAATATTAAAAACAATTTGAAATAGTGGATACCCTTGATAGAGAGGGAAGAGACTATAAATGTGACAAGAATAAAATTTTGACAAGAGCTTGAAGGTTATGAGTAATATTTCTATGAAAGTTATGAGCAATATCTCTATGAATGTTATGAGTAACATTTCTATTTCTAAGCTGATGATGTTATACACACATATAACCACACTCAGCTTAGAAACAAATAATTGCATATATAAATGTATGTGTATACACACACACACACAGAGACTATTATTATTGCTGTGAAACAACCACTTCAAATTTAGTGGAACGAAATGACAACTATTTTGGTGTGCTCATATATTCTTTGAGCCAAGAATTTTGGTGGTGCACGGGGGGACAGCTGGTCACTGCTTTGTGATGTCTGGAGCCTCAGCTGGAAAGACGAGTGCTGGGGATGATGAAGATGGCCATGGGATTGAATCATCTGTTGGTTTAATCATTCACGTTTAGCGCCTTGGTTAGAAGCCTTCGAAAACTGGGCTCAGCTGAGGTCATCAACTAGAATGTTCGCATATGATCTTTACACTTAGCATTAGGGGGATGGGATTCAAGACAGTGCATTCCCAGAGAACCAAGTAGAAGCTGCATATGGAGCTTTCTTATGTAGCCTTGTGAGTGGCACAACCTCAATTGCATTGAATCCATTGGCTACAAATGTGTCATGAGGTCAGCCCACTTTTGAGGGAAATTAGACTCCACTGCTCAGGAAGAGTGATAAGGTCCCACTCTAGGAAATCATATTGAATGGGGCACATTTTTTGTGGCCATTATTGAAAATGCAATATGCTACCAATTATTTTAATAAAATATTTATTAACTACAAAATTATATTATGTAAAATTTATGTGTAAAACATACACATGTATAGTATTATATACATGTGTAAATTTGTGCAACCAGTTGATGCATATATAAGTATATGCTTATATAAATATAATTACATATATATGGAAATATATAAATGCATATATAAGTAATTTTATTGATGCATATATAAGTATATGCTTATATAAATATAATTACATACATATGGAAATATATAAATGCATGTAAATTTTTATATGGTATACATTGTATGCATTATATTATTATTAAAATATAAATTACAAACATAAACCAAAAATTAAGATGAAAAATGTCAATAGACAGCAGCATTCTTCGATCACTTCTGAAATGTTTGCAGTCAAAAGAACACTGCATGAATCAAAATCATTTGAACATAGTTTATATCTTTTATTTGCTTTTCTTGAACTCCATGAAATTATTAATCTCTAGAACTATTTTGAAAATGTATTCCTTCCCCTTTTATCCTTTCCCTCCCTGCTCTTTCTTCATAGTTTTCTTCCCCTTCCCTGTTCTCACTACTTTGTCCTTTCTATATTTGATGTTTAGACAATAAGACCTGGCAAATGTCTCCCCACTCCCCTCTCAATTGGAACTTTGTGAAATGGTAGGGGGTAGAGAGAAACATTATGGATACTCATCTGTTAATAAGATTTGACTTAACACTTACTCTCCCATGATATGTCATCAACAGGTAAAATGCTCAAATATACTATCATCTTTCAATATCACTTCAGAGATAAATATTCCTTCCTTTAGCATGAGCCACATTCCAAAAACACCTTCCACTGCTCTCTATTGACATATTCTATTCCTTATCATTTGGGAAGTAGTTTTAATTAATTCACACCGGACACTTATTGTTGTGTTGGCTGTTGACATTTTTTTAATTTGATAATCTAAGTAAAAAGAGGTCAATCCCCCTGACTGAAGAGTCAGGTGTTGCATGTTTTAAAAATTCTTGGGGCAGACCACTGTGCCTACCCTGAGATACCAGTAGAAAATCGCGGTTCTGCAGTTATGCGACCTTCAACAAATGTATACTGTTGTGTAACCACCACAATCAAATTATCAAACAGTTCCATCACCCACATAACATTTCCCTCCTGGTCCCCATTTGTCAAACACCCCTGCACACACCCTCAGTCCCTGACAACTGCTGATTACTTTTCTGTCCCTATAGTTTTGCCTTTTCAGAATGAATGGAATCAATAGAGTGAACAGCTTATTGAATCTGGCTTCTTTCATTTAGCATAAGGCATTCGAGAGATTTACCCATGCCATTGTATTTGTACATTTTCCCCATGTGGTTGAGTAGCATTTCATTGTATGGGTGTATCCCATTTGGTTTGTCCATTCTCCAGTTGGTGGATACTCTATGGAGATGTGAACTCTATGCTGGGTGCTTTCTCACCCTAGTAGAGCTCATGGTTGTAACTCAACCCTTGGGTCCTTTTAGTCCATAGTTGATTAATTTATTACAATAAGTTAATGAACTACCTACTTCTGTGGTAGTTGATAACAGATACAAAGATGAGAATAACAGTCTCAGCCTCATATACTTTACAATTAAAATGGGGAAACAGAGCAGGAGACAAATATAATAGAAAGTTTATAATAGAGTTATCCAGGTGGTATAATGATGGCATAATAATGAAAATGCCTAATATATAAAATAATGTATAATATATATTAATTTATATAATATACCATTTTTATAATTCATAAAGGAATTGTATGAGTTTATTTATGTAGATCTGTAATTTTATAAAAAAATAGGTTCTACAAAGAAGAGCTTGGTGATATTGAGATATATATTTAACTTCTTATTCATTGTAGTTTAAAAAATGTGATTATTCTAAGAGTGATTTTTACTTTTTTGGTATATTGAAGTTCAAAATTTGTGTGAAAGTCACATAGACTCTTACATAGAGTATAATTGGGAGTCCAGGTCAGAGTCAATGTTAAGTTCAAGGTCCAAGTTCTAGACTTATTTCTGTGTAAAATGGCAACTCATTGAATCACTGAATGATTTCAAGGACAGATTCTTTTCATATGATTTATTTCCTAGAAACAAAAGCTTCACATCCTACAAGTATGTGTCACATCAAAGATAATTGTTCTCTTTATTTCCCACTGAGCTTAGATTGTAGCTCAGACTAGAGCTTAGATTTGGTGCGCACATACACACACTCATATATATAAAACTGAATGATGTCAGAGACTTCAGAATTGTTTTCTCAAATATGTGTATTACTAACACAGCCCGAAGGTCACTTTCTTACAGTCCAGCCAGTCTTTTCCAGCACTTTCCATCTTTAAACATTGCAAGTGCTTTAAGGCCAGTGCAGCAGAAGTGAAATAAAATACCCTAAAGGACAATGCCTGGTTTGATTTGTTTTCGTGTTTTCTTTCTTTGAGTTGACATATCCCGTTCCAGTATTTGCTTTTGTTCCCTCTTCCATTTTCAATAGCAGCCATATACTGGACTCATAGCTGTAAGGGTTTTTCTACAGCCCCCTTAAATCTCATTTTAGTCATTATCTTCTATGATTCAATACACAGCGCCTTCTCATTTTTGTTCCCTGCTCCTAGACTTACTGCTCTCCTGAAGTTTATGTTCTGCTTGGATATATAGGTGAACTTCTGGGACTGCTGATTTTGAAATTTTATATTTCTTGTTCTTTTAAAAGTACTTTTACAAGAGGAAGAGATTTTAAAAATGTGACCCTTGGAAACATATTCATTCTGCTAGCCAAGACCCTGCTTCATAAACCTTCTCCATCTTCTAATATTATCCCATACTTCTCTCCGGTGCATTGCTTCTTTGTACAGCTCAGTGCTGTGATCCTTTATGGACACTTATCTGATTGTTGCTCTAATGTGACAGCACCTCCAGTACAACAACTCCCCTGCTGGCTCCACAGAGAGAGTTCACTGTCAGTGTGTAAGTTTGCAGTGTGCTAAGTGAGCAGGAAAAAGACTTCCAAGCTCTACTTTTCACAGAGATTCCTGAAATCATCCCTCGCTCTCTCATCTTTACTTTCTGAATTAAGTATGTGTAAAAGCGAATTATGTTATATAATGTAGTACAGGGAAAATTAGTGTTTTTAAGAAACAACCAAGGAAGAAACATGGTGAAACAAAATGGAAACACTGGTTAAGAACAATGCATCTTCATTTGTTGCTTCCTCATGACAGTTAACTGACTCAGTTGACTTCTTTTTTAGTTATCTGTTCAGGCCCCTCTTGAACTTGGAAGTCCATGTGGATTGTATAAAGACAAGAGTCTAGTCATGACTAAGGAGCCAATGAGCTGTTAACATTGAAAAGTGACTGACATCCTGGGCCTTGGTACTCTCATCTCTAAAGTGATGATTTCCACACTGTGATACTGGGCGTCTTGGCTGCTCCAGGAAGGAGCTTGGGGCCCATTCACAGTGAGGTTTACTGGAGTGGCTTGTGTACAGCTAGCTGTGTTTGTCTACTGCCCTTCTCCTAAGGAATTATTTCTGAGGAAAGTTTCTACCACTAAAAATGTGGAAAGCCAAACCACTAGGCATCTCTCTCTTTTTTTCCTTTCTCCAACATCCTATGAAAGCTATTATCTCACCAGTTCTTATCAAAGAAGCTTTTGGTGCCAAGTCACTGCTTTTCAAGTCTCTCTCGATACGAAAATTATCTTTAGAGGGTTTTTTGTTTGTAATAGTCTTGCTTTTCCTTTAAAATTACCAAATCAGAATAGCTGAGGAGGAAAACTACTTTTCCTTCTGTTGAAATAAAATTCTAGGCCAAGATGGAGCTGCTTCTGCCTGGGGTGCCATTTGAGCAAAACGTAGATAACTTTTGTGCTCCTGTAAATGCTTTGCTTGAGCAGAAACACAGTACCTCCAGCCGGCCCATCAGCCTCCAAATGCCACGCCAACTCTGGGCCCTACACTTACTCTTAGTTCCTTCTCTCCCCAAAGAAGTTTGGCTGTGTGACCCAGCCAATCAGATATTGTCTGTGTGTCTTTTCCCTGTTCTTTATCTTTAGAACTTCTTGCCTTCTGCCCTATTTTGCAGTTCTCAGAAAGGAGACTGTCACTTTATTAACTGTTAAGTAAAATTTGTTTGTATCACCTACGTTGTTTTCTTTAATCATTCTTAACACCTCTACTCTTCATTGTTTGTGGCTAAGACTCCTCTCCTCCTTGTAAATTTTAATTACTTACCTATGTCTGGGATCTCCACAAAGATAAGAGGCTCAGAAGGTGACCAGATGATTGAGGATTGAGGCTTATATACCACGTGAGCTAAGAAAAGGGATAGAGGTCTGGGGCTTCAAATGAGTGGAAGGCAATTTATGGGAAGGTGAGAAGAGCAAATGTTTGGTAATCAGAGGTTGCCCTTCCATGCAAACAGGTATTGCAGATGAAAACATTATCTCTGGCATTGCTCTCTTCCTGGGTCAGGCCCCTTTCCAAAGTAAATGTTCCTTACAAAAGGGTAACTTTTCCTTTGTTTTCAGAGCTACTTCTCTGTCCGCCGTTTCTTAAAATAATCAGCTAAAAATAATCCTTATGCCAAATAGACATGTTTTGGGGTGGCATATTATGCTGCCCTTCAGAATCTCTATCATGAGGGTTGCGTAACTGCATTTTTCAAATCACTCTCCAGGTCATCCACTCGTACAGGCAGCATTGAAACAACGACCTAAGCTCCGAAGTATAGGGCTGAACTCAGAAAGTCAGATGTGCCATATGTGTAACTTTATATAACAGCTAACAGTTTCTACTAAGTGTCTGATGTATATTAACTCTTAAACCTGAAGACTCTGGGTTAGCAGGTCTGGCATAGGGCCCAGGAAGTTGAGAAAAGAGGCATTAGCATATAATTTTTTAAACTCTTTTCTCTATAATGGGTTATATGTGTAAATGTTTTGTTTTTTTTGCATTTCACACATATTAAATATTGTTGGTAAGCTAGCTAACTAGTAAAGGTGACTCTTGGGTGATCCAAAATTTAAACTGAGGTAAGACAAATTCAGAGCAGGAGAAAAGCATACCAATTTACATGGTTTACAGGATACAGGAAGCCTCAGATGGAAGCAAGACCCAAAGAAATGATGGAAGCTACATGCTTTTATAGTGGGTTGAACAAACAGAGGCAACTGTGGAAAAGTAACTAAACTACGTGGGGAGGTTAGAGAAGAAGAATTATTTTAATAAGGTCTATTTGTATAGGATTCTCTAGGTCTCACCTTCTCATCCTTGATGATAAGAATGTCACTTTCCTTCTGGTTCAGGGAGGACATCTTTCACAGGGGAATTTCACCTCCTGCTTTTAAGGAAACAAATAGGATCAAGATTATTATTATTTTCTTTGCAGTTTTCAAGTGCTTTAAAACTCAAAATAATGCGAAAGTGGCATATTCCACCACCCTTCAACCACATGCCAGTGTTATAATTGTCTTTAAAGCACTATTTTACCACCACAACAATCCTGAGAATTCAATCATTACCATACCCATTTTACAGGTAAGGAAATGGGAACACAGAGTATACAGTGCATTAATGAAAGGTTGGAAAGCTGGTAAATGTCAGTCAGAGCTGAGATTCAAACCCAAACTCTGAAGCACAATATATAAACTCTAAGGTATTTTGCCTCACTACGAAGTTATTTGGAAAGCACTCAATTCTGATGGTGCTACTACCATCATCTGGTAAGGTTCTCCCCACCTCCAAATGGGACTAGAGGAGGGGAAGTAAGACTAGCAGCTAATTCATAAGGGTCTGTGTTAGATAAGATTTTTATACATCCTTTAGAGAGAAGATGTCTTGGCCAGAGGTGCAATTGGGGTGTGAGTAGTAGGGATAAGAGAATATTTGCTGCAACTCTCTCTCTACTTATTATTTTCATAGAAGCTTGGAAGATTTTTGCAGTAAGAAAGTTGACTTTGGTCTAGGGTTTTGCTTGGGGATATAATTTAGATACATTTTTATATTCTTATTATCCTAATAAATGGGACATTTAGAGACTTTGATTTTATAATTTGCTGGAACCATCTGGACTTGGAATTATACAACAGTGTGAAAATGTGCAAAACCGCATTATACAAACTTTCCTCTTTAAAACCTAAGCAGAAAGTATTATTTATTTATAAAATGGAAATAAAATTACGAGTATGTGAGAACCAATTATCTAGGTTCTTTTGTCCATGTTCCTTTGGCTTCTGAGTTGAAAATGATACAATTAAATGTTCCTTGAGAGCAGTTAGATGGTTTGAAAATGTGCCTGTTCTGAACAGTCTGTTACTTCCTGTCTGTATATTGGATTAAATGTCTTGAAAACATTTTAAGAAAAAGAAAATCAAGGTTGCATCTAAACCTTGGTTTTGAGCGGCTCAATCGTGTCTATCAAGCTTTGAGGTCAGCATAGGAGCTGACCTTCCATATGATCCCTAGGAAAGCCCATCCTTTCACTTTTGGTGACTTTATTGATTTCTGGCTCAGGATTTGAGAAGACTGCTTTGAAACTTTTCCTTTGGATAGCATTGGTTTAAAGAGTCTCTCACTTTAATAGACATGATCAAATAGGTGTCTATAACCTTTGTCCTCTGAAAGATTGTCTGATTGACTTTCTGTAGAAAGTCATTGTTGAGAATATCCCTACAGTGTAAATGTAAGCCATTACCCTCTCCGTTCCCCCCTCCCCTTCAGCCATGCTCTTCCCTTAGCTTATCTCTTGCATGGGTCTCCGAGTCGGTAAGAATGTACAATTTCTCTCAAACAAATGCCACATGTCCAGCAATCCACTGTGGCACTGCAGCCCCCACTCTGTGCAAGGGAATGGGCTTTGGGTTTTTTTTATCTGAGCCATTCTGGCCAAGATTTATGATTCAGTTATTTTGACTCAAATTAGGCTGAAAATTCCTGGCACTCACACAAAATTAAGTCGATTAAAATTTGGCCTAACTGTGTCAGGCTGTTCTCTTGGCACAATATGTTACCAAAGAAGGAAAGCAAAGAAAAGTACCTGGGATTTTTCTTGAGTTCATTGAGCGGTGAGGTATCTGATTTCATGTGTATGTATTTCTTTCTCAGTTAGTCTATACAAATCTGATTGATTTACTCTTAAAGTATCATGAAACTGTTCTTTATGACAATTTTTAATTTTCAATTACTTAATTTAGTGAATGCAAACTGATACATAAAATGATTTACTTGTATGAAAGGCAGTTATGTGACTAAAGATCCTGATTAATTGTATTATTCAGTTCATGTGAACACTGAATCTAAAATGTGGATCCATTCTATTCCATTTAAATGGTGGGAAAAAGTAGCATCGTGTTTTTTGTTGTGTTTTTTTTTTTTTTTTTTTAAAGTGAGAGTTGAACACAGGGCCTTTGTTGCTAGGATTATGTTTGTGATTTTAATTGCTGAGATATTCATGTTTGAAATGTATCTGCTGTCCAAGCAGAGAAGCAGTAAATGTTCATAATGCTTTTTGTACAATGACAATTACATTGACAATCCACTTTGAGAAGAACCATAATGGTTCCATTTAGTGTGTGTTCTTTGAAGGCGTGTTAGGGTCAATATAATGCCTAGGAAAACGTCCGATATAACAGATACTTCTGTCATTTCCATTGATGTTCTAAAGGGAAAATGGAGACATGGACCCTGAAATAAAGGAAAAGAAAAGGAGCCTTTTATTATGTTGCTATTTTCACACCTGGGAGACACTCCCTTGGGAAGCCATACAGCAGAAACTTCCATTCAAACTCTTTAATGCTGTTTTTCTTTCGAAAATTGAAAGGGGAGGGGGTGAGGGGGTGGGGGGTAGGGAGAGAAACATTGACATTTTTAAATACATGCAAGAAGTCTGGGAAATGTTGAGTTGGCAAGGCAGATTAGTGACCTACCTCTCCATTATTTTTTAAATGAAGTCCTGCTTGAAGACTAGAGGAAAGAGAAAATGAACTTTATGACCTATTTGGATTCTCAAATGACGATACAGAGAAGTTTTTTGAAAACCTAGAGCAATTAACATCAGCCTTGAAATAAAAACTAAAACAAAACCTTTAAGAAACTTTAATCAATCCTAATTAGTTTGCTCAATTCCAAAGTAGTTAAAATACTTTTATTTTTGTGTGTTTTTTTTTGTATTTTGTCCTGCTCCTGTTGAGAATGCTGAAAAAGAAAGCTTTTAGATTGGAGATCAAAGGAGGCAAGAACAATTTCTGGATTTCTGCTTCTCCTTTCCAAGGTGGATGAGTTAGCCCTAAGTTAGGGTGGCATATATGTACCTACTGTGGTTTGCTGTAGCTGGCTCACATGGGATCAGGAGAATCATTTGTTAATTTTCAGGACTTTTGAGAGTCAGTTGTTCAAGAAATGCATGCTTTAAAAATAAATTATGTAAACTTACATTAAACTATGTTAAAGCAAAAGTAACAAATATTCAAACTCATTTTAAAAAATTATTTTACTATTATCTGTGCTCTTGGGATAATTTATGTCTGTTCTACCTGTATTATGGAAATACTATATACATAATGTTATATTACTGTGTGTTTCTTCTCAAGACTATGTTGATGAGTTCTTGATAGCTTGAAACCTGCAATGGTTTATTGGCAAATCTGGAGTATTTGCAAATGGTCATGGTGATAGTATTTATACAACAGATATCACATCTTGGCAAATGCTATAATAATTCAGATTAAACTTAACAGGTACATTGTTGATTTAAAAACTGTCCAACGTTTTTAACAAATGTCTCATCAAAGAAGATATAATATGGCAAATGAGCTTAAATTTTTAAATATATTTTGAAAATAATAATAAAATTAAAAAAAAATTTAAAAAACATTGAAAAGATGCTCCATATAATGACATCAGGGACATGCAAATTAAAACAATGATATATACTACTAAACACCAATTCTAATGAAAATCCTAAATATTGACAATATCAAATTCTGACAAGGATGAGGAACTCTCTTACATTGCTGGTGGGACTTCAAAATGATACAGCCATTTTGGAAGATAGTTTGGTCTTACCCTATGATTCAGCAATCATGCTCCTGGGTATTTACTCGAAGTATTTGAAAGCTTATGTCCACACAAAACCTCTCCTTTTAGTGTAAAAGTGAAAGTATTACTTAATATAAATAAAGGGAGAAAGTGATCTGAATTATTAACTGATAGAGCTTCAAAGGTTGATGCCTAAGTCACTCCATTGTTAAGGTGGCATGGAGAGCAGGAGAAATAAGGAGTGGAGACTGCATTTGTTAACTAGGGCCAGGATAATGCTGTATCCCGTATAATCTCGGTGGTGTAACAGTATTTGTTTAGTTTACCAGTCTTAGAATTAGCTGCTGGAGGCTGGGCTCAGCTGGTCTTTACTGGGCTCAAGGGTGTGTCTGCAGGCTGGTTGGGAGCTTTGTTTTCCGCTGGGCTGGGCCAGGGCAGCTTATCTGCAGCAGTTCTGCTCCACACTTCAGGCTTCACTGGGGAAATCCAAGCATGTCCTCAGGGCAATGGTTATTTTCAAGCCTCTACATTCAAAACATTTGCTAATGAACCATTGGCCAAAGCAAGTCATGTGGTTTAGCCTAAACCCAGGCAAAGGGAAAATAAGCTATAGTCACAAGGGGTGGGCATTGCAAAGTCTTTTTTTGTTTGTTTTTGCAAAGATATGTGCCTCGGGGAGGTGAATGATGGATTCTGTTAATGAACTTTACCTCAGAAATGGAGGCTGAGTGACCAACAACATTGGAAGAAACCAGAGTGTTTCACTGGAAGCCAAGTAAAGAACATGTGTCAAGGAGAATGTGATCGCCTATTTTATGACAAATATTGCCGATAAATAAGATGAGGACTGAGAACTAACCTTTGGAGGTCATTAGTGACTCTGAAAAGAACAGCTTCAATACAGTGTTGGGAACAAATTCTGACTAATGAAGATTTAGGAGAGAACAGGAGGAGAGAATAATTAGAAACAATACTTTCATGAATTTTTGCAAAAGAGCATAGAGAGATGGACTGGTACCTGACTGAAAAAATGGGGTCAAAGAGATTTTAAAATTACTTATCTATTTTAATGTGGGATAACTAATAGCAGTTTTAAATACTGACTAGAGGCCTGATGCACAAAATTTGTGCACGTCGGAAGGTAGGGGGTCCTTCAGCCTGGCCTGAGCCCTCTCATAATCCGGGACCCCTTGCTCCTAACCGCCCGCCTGCTCGCTCCTAACTGACTGCCTACTTGCTCCTTACTGCTTGGCTCACCGCTCCTTACCGCTCATCTGCTCACTCCTTACCACCTGCCTGCTCCCTCCTGACCGCTTGGCTTACCGCTCTTAGTGCTGCCACAGAGGCATGAGAGGCTCTGTGAGCTCAGCTTCTGGCTGAGAGGCACTCTTGCTGTGGGAGTGCACTGACCACCAGAGGGCAGCTCTTGCATTGAGCGTCTGCCAATTGGTGGTCAGTGCATGTCATAGTGACCGGTCATTCTGGTCGTTGCCATCATTCGGCCATAATGGTCACTGGGCTTTTGTGTGTGTGTATGTGTGTGTGTGTGTGTGTGTGTGTGTGTATATATATATATATATATATATATACACACATACATATATGTATGTATATGTATATATGTATATATGTATATATGTTATATATGTTACATATATGTATGTATATATATATATATATATATATATATATATATATATATAGAGAGAGAGAGAGAGAGAGAGAGAGAGAGAGAGAGAGAAGGGAGTAACACAGTTGAGGAGAAATTGATGACATAGTAGAAAGGAGAGAAAATTGATAGCATGTTGTCTTTGAATAAGCAGGATGAGATAGGATTCAGTTAATTATGAAAATAATTGTCTTTACATAGGAGCCTGGAGAATTTATCTATAGCAATAGAAGAGAAGGTAGAGTATATGCTGGTTTTGGATAACTGTGGTTATAGGAGTCAGTAAAAGTTCCTTAGAATAACACAGATTCCAAATTCTGGAATTCTGTGGTATGAAAGTGAGAGAGCCACTGGCATAATCATCTACAGCTGAACACTTTCACTTTCTATGACAACTCTCAATTTTCTACTTTATGACTTTCCACTAGCATAAAAACATTTCTCCCTCCACTTCAAGTACAAGAAATCACATTAAAGCACACTTATTTTTCAATGTTTCTTTAGACCTGAGAGTTCAAAAGTCTTTTTATCCCAACTGAACCAACTGTCTAATTAAAATTACTCTTGAAGCATCTCTTATAGGACTAAACATCTAAAACTTTTAGTGATAAAAATCAACAACTTCCTTTTCAGTGACTGGGTACCAGTATAAAGAGTTTTCTTTTTCCTGAAACTAGAGCTTGATTAACTGAGTGAATAAGAAGTCCCAACTTCACTAGTAATATCCCAAAATAAACAAAACAAAAAACAAAGAGAAAATCTAAATTAGGAGAAAAATAAAAGTTAACGATGAGAAAATATTCTATAATATTGTAGAACCCAAGTGAATTTCCCAAATATGCTATTTATTCTCTTTATTATGAATTTTGTTTTGAGATAATAGCAAGAAATGTGTCTCTCTTGAAGCACTTACAGTCTTTAACTAGAACCTCCCCATATTTATTCACAGAATCTCTGCTTTTCTCTCTCTCTTCTGCTATCAATGAAAGCAACCTCTTCCAATATTCTGGGGTGACCTTAGTTTCACACCAGATTGCTTCCTTAGCCCAATGTTGGAATGAAAACAGATGATGCTACAATATAAATCTGTCCTTATAATAAAAAAGGAGATAATGAAGAATGGCAGATGGATTCCAAACAAAATGAATCCATCTTCCATGAATTTTGGCATTGGAAAAACAGATTCTATGTCAGGGACAAGATGAACATTTGTGACACCTTTGGCCAAGGGCTTTGTCCTCATTCCTGTCATTGAGACAATTCTGGTGATAAAGGCTTCCATACCTATGCTTCAGGGCATGACCTCAGCCTGCCTCCTTTGTCATGTTATGGAGGCTCTCAGTCATCATCATTGTTGTCATTGTCGTCGTGGTCATCATCATCATCATCATCTTCACCATCTGGGTGTTTGTTTGGTTGAAAACACTGCAAAGTCTTCAAACTCTGTACTTGAGCCTGGTGTGAGAAAATTATTTTAAATGACTGCTTTAAAGCTGAGCTGTCTTTGATGAAATACTGAGTTTCCTTAAAACAACAACAACAAAAACAAAGACATACCCATTTAAATTTAAAGCCAGTCTTACAAATGAGCTAAAACGATTTTCTTTCTATTTTAACTAAAAATGTCACATTCTAGACACCTTTTGTCAAGTCATGTGTAAAGAAAAGAAAATACACTTTTCTCAGAAAAGAACTGGGACTGCCCATGGCAATGTCGACATTCTTGTTTGTCACCATTAGGGGAGGGGTTGCTCCTGGCCTCTGGTTGGTAAAACCAGGGAGACTGCTAAGCATTCTACAGTTCATAGAACAATCTACTCCATACCACACCCCCAACCCCACCCCTCCCCCAAATTTTCCCACCCCAAATGTCCACAGAACAGGGCTGAGTTTGAGAAACCCTCTATAAGGTTAAAAATCATGTCAGAGCTTTATACCACTTCCTAGTGAGTCCAGAAAGGTAAATTTCCCCCTCTAACACTAAAATAGATTTTCAGTGGATTTCCACTTCCAGTGTAGAATGCGAGAAGACATAGAAGACCTTCACTTGTGGTAACGCCAAGCAAAATATGGATAATAAAAGGTCACACACATTTATTTGACTGTTTCAGAATTCTTTGTGCAAGAAGGCAGTGATGAACTGATTTCCAGAGAATGGAGCCCTGCATAATTGAGCAGTGAGCTATAGCAGGTTCTGGGGCAAAAAATTGGGTCTGGATGTCTATAGATGGAGAAAGCCTGCTAGAGACGTAAAACTTTGAGATTGAGAAGAAGGTAGCTAAGCCACTGGCAGCAGTAGGAACAGGTGGGATGGACTGGGCTCTGGAAAAATCCCCAAACATAATATGTAACAGTTTTCCTGGCATAGCAAAACTCCTCACTTCTCCTTTCCTCTGATTTTTATGAGAAAAAATAAAGCAAAAGTAGGACTGAAAAGACAAACACAGGCAGTCTCACACCTTTTTGTGGAACTTCTCAACCAAATCATTCCACCTCAGCCCACTCTTTTCTTGGCTTCAGGTTCAAACCCTAGATCCTAGGTAACAGTAGGGCAGTCATGGTGGTAAAAGCAGCAACATCAGGAGTGGTGGATGGTTGTGCTGGATTTTATTAACATTGTGGCTCAGTCACAGATTAATGGTGAAATCTCTTTAATTTAGCAAACAAAGGTAAGAAAGTTTACACTCTTAGGGAATATTAGCAGTAGTAATAATAATAAGTTGGTAGTATTCCTCAGCCTCTATTCTTCTTTGATAAATAATGATCTTACACAATAAAAAAATGTTAAGACATATAAGGAAGCAAGTCAATAGAACTTATACTCATAAAATAGCATTCACTTAGACTAACTCCCAGATACCCAGATACTGCAAGTAGCTGGCAAGGAACTTAAAATAATTATTATGGATATTTTGAAGAATTTATAGGAAGAGATGAAAGAACGAGAAAACAGAATTTCATTAAAGAAATGGAAACTGCAAAAATAGTAAAAGAGAAAACTTAGATATAAAAATATGAATGAAATTTAAAAATACATCAAATTAATTTAATAACAGAATAAACACTATAAAAGAAATGATCAATCAGCTTAAAGACAGATTAATAGAAATTATCTGAAATGAGGAAAAGAGAGGGACTTTTGTCAAGATGGCAGCATAGGTAAATGAAGTACTCACATCCACCAACAACCACATCAAAATTACAGCTAAACTACAGAAAAACCATCCTTCAGAACCACCAGAAATCAATATGTCCATTGCTCTACAAGTTTTCTCATGCCCTTTTATAATCTCTTCCTTGCACACTTCCCCCAATGCTCATATTTTCGGTTGTGTCAGAGTAAATTTGATTCCTGATACTCTATCTTGGTTGAAAGTGAAAATTGTGTGGGGTTTGAAATTTGATTGTTAATAACATTGAATAGTTTTTTATTGTCCAAAATATGTCTTAGCTTTCTTGTGGCTATAAAGAAAAGCACAACATGTCAAATCTCCAAGATAACCACACAGATGGAAAGTTTATCATTTGGTTCTAGGAGATCATGGCTCAGCTGCCATCATTCACCCTGCACCAACTTATTTGTATTTTATGCACAGTACTTACAGTATATTGCACATTCAAATATGCCAATGACCTCATAAGCAACCCTCCAGAGATCTCAATAAAGAAAAAGTTTGATTAAACACTAAGGCAGTGAATCATTGTTATAACTTTTGGAGAGTATTTGAGGTGGTTCCTTACTAACTAGAATCCTTCAGTCCTACCCTAGTTATGAGAATATCGAGAAATAAAACAAAGGAGTGAGATACACAGATATAAAATTATAAATTTTATTAAGTGGTATTTGGAGAATACAATTTAAATATGTAAGCAAGTAATATTTGCAATTCCAAACCCAGAGTTCCCCACTTTTCCCCACTCAGCCCAGTCATCTCTGTACTGGAGAAGGCTTTTCTCCACATGTTCCCACACGTGGCATGGAAGAGCAAGGAATGAGTGCTCCTTGGAAGCTTCCCAAAAGCAGGGTGAAGAGAGTCTGGGCCATGCGTGCTTAGATATTTCTTCTAAAACCAAGAACTCTATGTTACTCCTCCTACCTCCTGGAGAGCAGCGAGTGACAGAGTGAGAGACTTGTCATTGCAGTGGAGCTTGAGGAATGGAGGAAACATTGGGGAGTGGAGAATAAGCTTTATTCTTTTAATCCACTGGCTTCACCATTAAGGCTGTGGTCAGCTAAGCATGGGACCATCTGCCGTAGGGCAGGAGACCTCAGACTGTCAGGAGAATTCAGCTCCCATCTTCTCAAGACGAAGTCTCCAGGAAAAGGCACTGCTCTGTTGGATATCCTTTTGGAACAACTGCTAGATGACAGAACTTTGCCTCGGAGCTCTAAGTGGTTCGTAACTATTAATTCATTAAATCAACTTCTAGTTTCCAACTGAAGCTGAAAACCCAAAGCTCTATTTTCCATTCCAAATTACAGCTAACGTTGTCCACCTCGCCCATCGTGGTTTCTGCCACAAGATAAGATGAATTACTTAAACATCTAATAATAAAATGTCAACAACAGAGAAATGCATCAAATCTATATATATATAAGCCTAATATGCAAAGTGTCCCCTCGGGAGTTCGACCGACCAGGAGTTCGATCGCTTGCTACGTTGTGCACTGACCATCACGGAATGGTGCAGAAGGAAGGAAGGCCCTGGCTGGCAGCCAGCAGCTGGGGAAGGGAAGCCCCAGCTGGCAGCTGCAGCCGCTAGGGACCCTACCCGTGAACGACTTTTGTGCACTGGGGCTCCAGTTTTAGTATAAATTTCTACTGTAATAGATTTAATGAGGAGAAATTAAAGTCTTCAAATTAATGTACTTATAAATTGAAGTCAAATAAATTTAACTTCAAAATCAAATTGCCTTACTCTTAGGAATTAAAATTCAAAGAATTTAAATCCAAAATTCGTATTCTGCAATTTTTTTTTATTTGTTGTTGAATCCAGGGCTGTTTCTCTGTGGACTGCAAGTTTCTTTCACAGTTGAAAGTTTTGTTTCATACCAAATCTCTGATTTGTCTCACTTTCAACATTCAGAAGCAAATTTTTAAAAAGATACGCAGTATTATTATGCACTGACCCCATTGCCACAAAATTTAGAAAATGCTAATTTCCAGCTCAAGAGAAGTTATCCCAGGCAAGATTGTGTTTCTAGAATCCAGGACTTAGTGTTGGCAAGAACTGTAGCAAAAATTGCATGGTATCTCAGTGGATGAGTTTAGATGAAGAAAATTTTGGTTTCCGCCTTAAATGCTACCTTATGCTGATTGGCTGGAAGAGTTGTTTGAATGAATATAAACTCAAGGGTATACAAATTGGTAGTTACAGAATAGTCACAGAGATGTAAATTATTGTATAGAGACTATAGCCAATAATATCATAATAACTATGCATGGGGCCAGGTGGGTACTTGAAATATCAGGAGACCACTCTCTATGATTATCTAACCACTATGCTGTACATTTGACACTAATACCAGTAATATTGAATGTAAACTGTAATGGAAGAAAACCCACAAAACCTCAGTTGGGAGAAGTCTCCCAGTATGAGATTAATATTGGCACCCGCTATGTGGGGGGAGGGTGGTATGCATACTACCATCTCTTTCTTTGGGAGTGGAATTTGAGACCCGATCACCTTCCTGGAAAGCTTTGAAATTTGCTCTAGTCACCATGCTTTAAAATAAGTTCTAAAATAAGTTTTATGCCCTAGCCAGTTTGGCTTAGTAGATAAGAATATCTGCCCGTGGACTGAAGGCTCCCGGGTTTGAGTCTGGTCAAGAGCACACACCTGGGTTGCAGGCTGGATCCTCCGCCTTGATCAGGGAGTATGTGGGAGGCAACCAGTTGATATGTCTCTCTCTGTCTCTCTCCCTCCTTTTCACTCTCTCTAAAAATCAATGGAAAAATCCTTGGGTGAGGATTAACAAAAAAAACACTCCAACCAACAAAAATAAGTTTTATAATAAGAAGTTTCTTTCCCATATTATATACAACCCCCTTAATTTTAATCTAATGCTTTTAAAATAGTCACTAATGGCACAACCTCTGCCACAGTGGTTCTCTATTTTGACAGTGTATTTTAATTACCTGTGGAGCTTTAAACTACTGATGAGCGTATCTCCCCCGGAGAGGGTCTGCACCTCCATCTGGGGCAGGGGAGTTACAATAGCCCCCCAGAAGATTCTCACATATGGCCAGGACAGAGAATACCTGCTCTACTCCGGTGAGCAAGGACATTCCGCCAGGCCCCAGGGAGCCTCCAGGACTCTGCTTTGGAATTGCTAAGATTGGAAGCACAGTTTCAGAACTTTGAAGTTGCTTCTTTGCCTTTGGAATTGTAATATCCTCGCTGTGTTGTTTATTTACCTCAACCCAAGAAGGTGGCCTAGTCTTTTTATAGTAAGCTTCCCCATTCCTCATTATGTGTTTGTGAATTCAATCTTTCATCTTCTATGGGTAAAGGCTATGTTTATGATTTAATAAATCCAAAGCTATGGTCCGTATTTATTTATTTATTTATTTATTTATTTATTTTTAAATATATTTTATTGATTTTTTACAGAGAGGAAGGGAGAGGGATAGAGAGTTAGAAACATCGATCAGCTGCCTCCTGCACACTCCCTACTGGGTATGTGCCCGCAACCAAGGTACATGCCCTTGACCGGAATCGAACCTGGGACCCACGAGTCCGCAGGTCGATGCTCTATCCACTGAGCCAAACCGGCTAGGGCAATGGTCCGTATTTATATAATTAACAAATCCAGAGGCAAGTTAAGGCTATTGAATTATAGATGTGTTAACCCAGTGTATCCCACGTTATTCATTCCAGGTTTCTCTTTTGAATCTTAAAACAGTTAAAAAAATATAAAATAAGGACCCAGTCTGGTATAGTCTATGTGCACTGCATGTTTAAACTTGCCATTAATAATTTTTTCCCAAGCCTGACATTCTTTTTCCCTTGCCTCAAATGTGCCTGTTTAGGGAAAGGTGAATAATTCAGACAGGGTATGGCAGCTATATCACCATCAAACAAAAATGGCTTCCATTTAGTTAGCATCTCCTTTGTTATGGCAGAATAAATTGCAGGAGGGATAGACAAGTTGCTTTGAACTGTTAAAGGAAAAGAAAATATGTTATTGCTGGGGGGAAAAGAGGAGGTATTAACAAGATTGAAGAGCTTATCTCAAAATATATTGCATGAAACCAAGGAACAAATTCTTGCAAAATAATTTTAAGGTTTCATAAATCTAGAAGGAGTAGATGGTTTGAACTTGTGAAAGTTATATGCTGGCATTTATATAATTTTTCTCATGTGCTCCTACTCTTCAAAGCATGTTCAATATGTTAAATATTTAATTATCAGAAAAATCCCAAAGATCTTAACTATTATTAGTCTTGTATAATGCAGTGATTCTCTGTCACAGGCAGTTTTTCCCCCAAGGGACATTTGTATATACTGGAAACATTTTTGATGATCAAAACTTGAGAGAGGAGGTGCTAGTGGTGTTTACTGGGTAGAGTGCCCAGGGATGCAGTTAAATATTGTCTATTGCACAGTGTACCTCCCACAATAAAGCTTTCTAAACAAACCTTGGGAATGAATGAAGAGACAAGACAAAAAGAAATTAAGTAACTTGCCCAGGACTACACATCAAGTAAATAGTGGTTTATGCCAGAGTCTGTAACTCATATTGAAGGGCATTGTAAGAAAAAGGTTCAGAAGGAACAAAATACTAAGGTGATAGCGCGGACAGGTTATGCTTACACACATGAGCGTGTGTGGTGGTGATGCCAAATATTAAGTAGTCAGCTAAGAACTACATTTATCTAAAGTGCAATCAGAAATGTTTATGTGTATTAACTAAAAGGATATTTGGGACAATAATTTAAAAATATATCAGAATAAAGTTAGGTTTGGGGTTTAGTTATTATGGACTTAGCCTGGGGGTGCTGAGAGTAAAGGGTTTGATGAATGAATGGCTATTATAAGTAAAGAAAAGAGACATAAAAATGATTTTGCTATTCTAAAATATAGGGGTTAGGAGAATTGTGGTACAATATACAGAAGTGGGAACACTGAAAAGATTAGTTGGTTTGGGAAAAGAAACATTGATATCCGAATGATGCTACCCTGTAGCAATCTGGGGAAATGGTTGTAGGTTTAACATAGTTTGGTTCCATATTATGATTTGCCTCAGAAAGTTCCAGTTTAAGCCTTTGTGCGGATGTTATTTTTAATACTTCCCCTTTTACTTGTAAAAGTGTCCTATTTGGACAATAAATTATGCACTAATCCTAACAGGAAACCAATAAGGTTTGGAATCCCTGTAATCCTCTGGTATGTTCAGATGATGCTAACTTTAAGAAAGAATGCTAGAGAATTTTGATAAATGCCGACAGGACACAATGGCATAGATTGCCTTATCAACAGGCAAACTGTACCTCAGAATGTGGAATATCTCTTCCAAGGTCACAGTGAAACAAAATCTGGAAGCTAAATTCTTAGTTTTTATTTCCCAGAGACATGAAAATACCAGTATACATGTAATTAAGTAGCGGGGGGGGGGCAAGATAATGTAGGATATTTATCCTTTGTGATAGACTGCTGTTGGGGATTTCATTTAACCAGACAGAGACAAGGACTGAAAACAATGGGTCTGAGAACAGCTTTGATTTCTATTATCGTTAACATTGGAACATAACATCTGTACCACACCTGGATGGAAAATTATTCCCTACCTGAGTTTGGAAAACTTTAAACTTTATTTGAACCTAAGTTGTGTAAAGTGTATTTAAAACACAGAAATGGATGTCTCCCACCTGGTTGCTGTTTGACTTTGGAACATTTTGGGACAGGCAGAATATTGGAAACAGAAGGAACCTAATTTTAGCTTGACTGATTATAATACTATATCTTCACATCTTTTTTTTTTCTCTCGCGTACTTCACATATTGCATCTGTTTGGGGACCTTTCTCAATGGAGCAGTATATAAAACAGATGTAGACTTTGGAGGACCCGAGAAGCACAAAGAAGGTCATATGGACTTCATTCAGCTGAGCGCACAATTCAACATCTGGATAAGTTGAATTTTGATCCCAGTTCTGTTAGTGCCTTGCAATATCACTCAAGGAAAAATTTCTCATTCCCTTTGGGCTCCAATATACTCTTCTTAAGAATGGGAAGCATCCGGATATCAATTGTATGCATAGCATCTACAACTAACTACTTCATCCAGTTCATTTCCATATAAGTTGGAAAGCTTACAAAAACATTGTAAACGGCTATTCAGGTTAGGCCAAGACACATAATCTATCTTTAGAAATGCCAGTGACATGGTGTTCTGCTTGATACTATAAATCTTCAAATTCTCTTCTGGGTTTTTAACAAAATCTTTAGAGGATAAGTTGGGAAGAGGCTTTTTCCACGAAGCTCTTTACCTGATTATTCCTGCTGCTGGGCTTAGCCTAATTATTGTCTCTATCGCATAAATTCGTATTCTCCCATGACTCTATAAAGCCCTGCCTCTGTCCTTAAAAATTTGATAGTAAAAGTCATACATTTTCATTTTAGAACAAAAGGCATAAACTTTTTTAAAATTAAATTACCTGTTAGCTCATTACTCAGGGATAAGCTCTTGTAACACTGTACTTTATATACTTTGTTTCATTTTTGTGAGTAGATTTGCATTCGCAAGTGATATATGAATATATATATATATATATATATATATATATATATATAATATATGCAAACGTGATTGTGTGTGCATCCCACATTTTTCTGATTAATGTGTCCTTTCACTTAAAAAATAAAAAAGCTTGGTTCAGATCTTTTCTATGCTGTTTAAAGTTTTAATGCTATATCTGCTTTTTTGTTGTTGCTAAACGGAGGATGTTTCATTTCATTCCTAGTTTATTGAGAGTTTTTAATAGGAATTTTGTAGATCTGTTCAATGATTTTTTTCTGTACCTATTAAGATGATTGTATTTTTTTAATTCTTTAATCTATGAATATGGTGAATCATATAGATTGAGTTTGGTTTGTGAAGTCTGTTTTGCACACTTAACAAACCAAATAAAGTTTGGTGGAAATGTTTAATTTCTCTATATCCTTATTTAATTTCTATCTACTCCCCCTATCCTATATAATAAAAGGGTAATATGCAAATCGACCTAATGGTGGAAGGACTGGTTGCTATGATGCGCAGTGACCACCAGGGGGAAGACGCTCAATGCAGGAGCTGCCCCCTGGTGGTCAGTGTGCTCCCACAGGGGGAGCACCGCTTAGCCACAAGCCTGGCTGAAGGCTGGTGAGCGCAGCTGCGATGGCGGGAGCCTCTCTGGCCTCCACGGCAGTGTTAAGGATGTCTGACTGTGGCTTAGGCCTGATGGAGAGCAGGCCTAAGCCCTCGGTCAGACATCCCCTGAGGGCTCCCAGACTGCTAAAGGGGACAGGCCAGGCTGATGGGATCTCCCCCCCCCCACCCCCACCCCCCGCTCCCGCCTGAGTGCACAGATGTTTTTTTTCTCTCTCTTTTTTTGGGTATAAGTTTTTATGGTTTACTTGGAATTAGCAGGGTCTTTTCAAGCTTTTTCTTTTAAGCTTTAGTAGGACAGATCCTAAGCATCCTTAATCTAAGGCTCAATAAATCCCAGTTACTAAGCTGGTATTTTTCTAAGATGTCTTCACCATGCTCCCATGTATTACAACAAAGTCTTTTTCAACTCTGGCTGGTAAGACTACACATTATTTCAGCTCACTGTGAGCTCTATTCCTTTCTCCTCCTACTCTTCTCTGGGAGTTCTTTTTTTGTAAGTTGGTTAGTTTCCTCCCCACACTGCACAAATCCATATTTAGCTAAGTACCCCAAGGGTCCTTCTTTGAAGTTTCAGCTCTCTTTGTATACATATCCTTATATCTCTTTCTCTCTGTGTGTGCAACTCCTTTTTCTCCAGTACTTTGCACTCCAAGTTCTAGATAACTTGGCCTCTCCAAACTCCAGTCTCTGACTCCTGAATTCAGTGAGATTGTTGGATCGTGTTTGGGTTGCCCCTCACTCTGCTGTACCCTGGAAACTGCCTCCAAGCAGCTATCTAGTACAGTCATAGGCTCACCTTTTTGTTTCTCTTTTTTCAAGGATCACAGCCAGGTAGTGTTTGCTATTTGATGTCTGGCAATAATTATTTCCCATATTTTGTCTGGTTGTCTAGATATTTACATTAGAAGAGTAAATCTGGTCCCAGTTCTTCCATGTCGGTCAGAATCAGAAGTCTCTATTTGCTTTATTAGAAGTCAGTTCTGCCGTCATATTTTACAATTTTCATTGACTTTTTTTTTCCCCTTCTCTCCCCTCTTTCATTAGATAAGTCAAATTTGTTGAGCTCTTTTGAAAGTTTTACTCTATTTCATCTACCTTTTTCTTTTGGCAGTCTTCCTAAGTAATGATGACACATATTTTGTTTGCTTTTTATCCATCAGTTTGTTAAATTCAGCAATATTTATATTTCTACATAAAACTAGATAATTATTCTAGCAAGTTATCTTTTCCTTCTTGTCTTTCTACGTACTAATATTATGTCTACCTCTTGACTAATATTATGTGTTATCACCTGTGATATCAGATCTGTATTACTGTTGGGATACATTTTTGGTCTTGTTTGCTTAAATAATAGGTGATATTTTTCCATCCTTGTTTTCTATATTTCATAGCACTCTCCTCCATTTGTTTCTCTCCTTTCTGGGGTACTCTTTCCAACAATATTTTCAAAGAGCATGATTATATGGTGCAATTTCTGAAGTCTTGGATGACTGAATACAACATTGTTTTGCTTTCACTATTACATGGCCACTTTTCTGGGTCTAAAATTATCTTTTACTTGGTTATACTGCAACACTCTAAATAGATTACTCCATGGTCTTCTTTATCCTGCATTATTTTTATTGTTTTTTTTCTTTTTCTGTCCTGTGTTAGGATTATAATATTCCTTTATTAAATTTTATGGAATTTTTATGTTTGATGTTTTTGAACTTTAGAGTGTGCCCTGAATAGCTTTACAAATCTGTTTTATCTGGCATTCCACTAATCCTTTCATTCTACAATTGTGTATCTTTCTAGAAAAACAGTTATATCAAAAATTATTTCATTTGAATAAACATAAAAATAGAAATACTGAGTCAAAAGATACATTCTGAAACATTGAAGGGAACACAGGCACTAATGTAGTGGATTGTGGGTGACAAGTTAGAATGGTACGGCCTTAATCTGTGTGGAACATCTGTTATGCTCATGTGGTTGGTATGGGTTGGTGGAAATTTTGTGTAGCGTTATCCTGCATATGGTTTTTCTATTCAGCTTAAGGCTCTGATTCTAACTTTGCTTAATGAAAATAAATTCCATCTGTGACCTGAAAGGTTTTTAACTAATATTCTAATGTCTGGTCCTACTTAAACTTTTAATTTATTTGGGGATTTTTTATGAGTAATTTGGTAGGAATATGGGAAAGGGCAAAGCTGGTGGTGCTAGTGTTTTACCACAAAAATCTCAAACTCTTCAATACCTTCCCCTCAGACTTATGATTCAGTCCCTTCTAGATTAGTTTTGAGCACTGTTCTGGACAGCTGCTGGGTTTTACTTCCCCAGCATCTTTCTTTTACCCTTTCCTTTGGGGGTCTATTCTATCTAGCTTCCCTACAGTGATGTTATAAATATATGTGCCTCCCCTGCCTCCGCCCCCTCCCCCCCCCCCCCCCCCCCAGCCACACACACACACCTCAGCTAGGGATTAAGCCCTGTCTCTGACAAAATCTAAAACGATGAGATTCTCTTCTGGGAATTTGAATCTTGAACAAACTGGTGAAATAATGGAAAAAAGTTGAATTATGGCGAGGCCCTTATTTCTTTCCTTCCAAGCCCTGTTTGTATAAATTGTCTTTAATCGGTGAGCTAACCCCATCCTTCCAATAAACTCCTTTATTTCCTTTGCTTACATACACCAAAATGTATTGTGGTTTCCTGGAAAGGAAAGTATTTTTACCGATAATAAGATTGTATAAGAGTCGGATACAGAAAACAGATCCTCAGAGACATGTGCAATTTTTGTTGGATAGAGATGAAATGAAAGACATTAAGAGTTTTGTTCATTTTTAGGGAATTCATAATCAGCTAATTATGTTATGGTCTATAATCATCTGAGATTATGTGTAGCTCTAGGGTATCAGGTACATGTTACCATCAGAGAATTTAATGGGAATGATCTAGGGAAAAATTATGGTGTGGAGTAGTTGTTTCTGATATGATTGGATAATTGAAAGCAATAGAATGACAAGCAACAATGTCAAAATCCTTGCCTGGAGGGGAGGAATGACATCCCAATGTGAAAATATTGCATACATCCTATATTTCAGATCTGTGGGTTTGCAATTACTAAAAACAAGCTTGGTTATTAATATGAACTTGTTGAGTTATCAAAGCAGAATTCACAGCTTTATACGCTTCTTATGTGTCAGTTAAAACATAGAAAGTATTTGTGAGTACCTCAGTAAGTTCTTATCTGAAAAAGTTCAACTGCATTTCCAAGTTGGAATATTAAGTGTTTCCTTTTAGGAGAGACCTAAATTTTTTCCTATTACTAAAACCTGAATTCACCAACTGTTCTGTGATAATATTTAAAATGAGAGTAAAAAATGAGAAAGAATACAAGGATGAAAATGCAGTACTTTCTTATGTAAGTGTCATGGATTTGAGAATTGGACTATGGTTATGTAAGATATTAGAATTAAAAGCTCTTCCCTAACCCTACCTCTTTATTTTATTTTATTTTTTTTTACTGTTCTGCTTGCTACCTTTTTACCTGGAACACTATAAGAGTAATAGATCAAGTAAGAATTATATATAATCCATGGAACATTCAACTCTACTCATAGAATTGTTTAAATAAGCCCTGTCTTTTTCTTTCCTTAGGTATATATAAAAATGAGTGATAGTGTATTAAATTTGACATAGTTTTGGGTACTTATAAAAATCATTTCTAGACGATAATGGAAAAATTCTGAACTATTCCAATATGATTTATATGGTAGAAAACATCAGGGATTTTGCTATGGGTGTTATAGCTCCTGAAAATCGATATCTTCATGATTTAATTGTGTCAACACAGAATACAGTAGGTTGGTAATCACAAATAACTGCTATTATAATAGGGTAGGGTATATTTCTAAGTTCTGAATTGACCATTTTTAAAGTACAGATGATTAGGTTCAGGAAACCATTCTGTTCTGAAAATATCTTTTATTCTTAGGAATGTGGGTGCTAAAAGAATAGATTTTGGCCAAAATACTTTTCGCCCACCTTAGTGAAGCTGAGCTGAAGGTATACAGGAAACCACTGTAGATCTGTTTTCGTTTGCTTGGGCTGCCATAACAAAATACTACAGACTGCAGGCTCTTCCCTAGCCCAGGCCCTGGTTGGGGCGTATGCAGGAGGCAACCAATTGATGTGTTTCTCTCACATTGATGTTTCTCTCTGTCTTTCCCTCTTTCTTCCACCCTCCCTAAAAATCAATGAGAAAAATATCCTCAGGTTAGGATTAACAACAACAACAAAGAGGTCTTAAAGTGCCAGCAGCAGTGATTAGTCCTGAAGTTGTAGATGGTACAGATCCTGAAAGGGACCAGCTGAGTGCCCAGTGGCAGCTTGATTACCCTGGGTCCTTTTGTCAGAGGAAGGTCAGTAACAGATTTTTTAAATTAGAATTACTAGAGGCCCGGTGCACAATTCATGCATGGGTGGGGTCCCTCGGCCTGGTTGGCAATCAGGACCCATTGGGCTGGCCAGCTGCAGGGAGGGATCGTGGGAGGTTGGCTGTGGAGCACACTGACCACCAGGGGGCAGCTCCTGTGTTGAGCATCTGCCACCTGGTGGCCAGTGCGTATCATAGCGCCCGGTTGTAATGGTCACTTAGGCTTTTATATATATAGATAGCTTTTCCATTTAGGATTTTTTTGTCTGCCATTTTTTGGACTTAGTACTTAATGCATCATAATAATGCAATCAATATGCCTTCCAGAAAACCATGATCAAAGTGAAGGATGTAAGGTAGGGAGAAAATCCCCACTAGTTTCGGCACTCAAATGCACCATCACCCCTAAAGAGTTGGCCTTATGAAATGGCTCAATGAAACCTTAATTCCAATGCCAGCTGGGAAGTGTTACTCTGCCAAGTGTATACCATAAAACTGAAAAAATAAAATAAAATGGTGCTATATTTCCACCAGCCAAAATATAGAGCTAGTAATCAAGGATCAGAGATAGTATAGTGCCTTTTATATTTATACAGAATGACCCACATTTTAAATATTTAATCTGTCCCCATGAATCTAGTATCTGCTGGGTCAGAGCTTTTGTGACCACTGGATTAGAAGCCGAGGCTGCTATTTGGCTATTGTTTTTTCCTTACAAAAGGGGGTTAAGGCATGGAGAGTGGTGATTGACCTTTACTGTTGCTTCCAGATATAGGGGGTGAGAGGATTTTGTTGGAGCTCAGTTATTCCTTATGCTCCTCTTTGTTGTTGCTTTTTAAAAATATTTTTATTGATTTCAGAGAGGAAAAGAGAGGGAGATATGGAAACATCAAGGATGAGAAAGAATCATTGATCAGCTGCCTCCTGCACACTCTCTACTGGGGGGATCAAGCCCACAACCAGGGCATGTGCCCTTGACCGGAATCGAACCCGGAACCCTTCAGTCCGCAGGCCAATGCTCTATCCACTGAGCCAAAGTGGCTAGGGCCATATGCTCCTCTTTGTACTTTCAATCCCAGAGGATACAATTATTGGAGGACTAATACAATTTATATAGGCACTATTATAAGCATGTATGCTTCTGAGGTTTGAATATTTGATTTACACCTATTTGCAAAAATACCTGACCAATTTAGGGACTAGCTAAAGGATAGATAAATATGGACTACTAGAGGCCTGGTGCATGAAATTTGTGCACAGCCTGGCCTGCACCCTCTCCAATCTGGGACCCCTCAGGGGATATCTGACTGCCAGGATTGGGCCTAAACCAGCAGTCAGACATCCCTCAAAATCCGGTACCACTGGCTCCTAACTGCTCACCTGCCTGCCTGCCTGATTGCCCCTAACCACTCTGCCTGCCCACCCAATCGCCTCTAACCTCTTTCCCCTGCCAGCCTGATCACCCCAAACTGCTCTTTCCTGCCAGCCCGATTGCCCCTAACTGCTCTCCCCTGTTGGCCTGATTGCCCCTAACTGCCTCTGCCTTGGCCCCCGCCACCATGGCTTTGTTCGGAAGGACGTCCAGAAGGATGTCCGGAAGACATCCAGTCTAATTAGCATATTACCCTTTTATTAGTATAGATGTTACCAAAAAAGTGAAAAATAGTAGCTACAGCCTGTGAGCAGTTGACCATATGAAAGTCATAGTATTTACTATATTTTCTTTCTTGTACTGTCATTCCTTTATCTTCCTTTTGATTACTACCCTATTCCATATTTGTGGGTTGTGGTTACATTTATCATGTCATCTGTAGATTGCAGAATAACAAGATGGAATAATGTTAAAATTAGGAGAGAGGTAGACATCAACCACAGGACCAGATGTTGAAGCCATATGTAAGATCCATGCAGTTTTGTGCAGCTTTATTTGGGAATAATGATGAGTGTTTGTTTTCCTAGCATTATTTTCCTTTCTCTTAGAAATAAAATGCTTCATTTATTTTGGAGGCTACACTTCCTCTATCTCATGAGGTCCTGGTGGGATTGCAATCCTCTAGCATGTGAACCATGTGACGACAACCAGGTAAAACAGACACCTGAAAATATGACTCTTAAGAGGCCTATCACAAGGCGGCAAGGAGTTGGAGTCAGCCCTTGTGGCACCCTAAGGGAACTCCCCTTTATTTATTTTCTTTCAACTAGATTTGTGGGTTCTTTGCTTTCTGTTCTTTTTGAGATTTTATAGTTAAACTTTTCCTGGGAATTTGTGAGCACCCCAAAAGTCTTTCCATAAATTCTCTCTGCATCAGTTGGCTTTTAATACCTGGGAACAGAAAGTCTTAACTAGTACCTTTTCTTAATCTATTTCACAGGCTTTTGTACCATGAAAACAGTATTGCATCCCATCTCCTTATTCATTCTCTCTCTCTCTCTCTCTCTCTCTCTCTCTCTCTCTCTCTCTCTCTCTCATTGTTCTTTTATCAAGACTAGAAATTAAAGGTACAGCTAAGTAATGGGTAAGTCATTAGTCTCTCTAGGGTCTTCATGTATAAAATAAGGTAATTTTTTTACCCTACATAATTTACAGAATGGTTGTGAAAATTAAATTATGAGCAGCGTGAAAACATATTTAGAGGTACATAAGGTATAATATATATAGCACTCATAGGCAGGCATAAGCCTAATTAACACAAGTTTTTATTAGAAGGCTATTTCTCTGCTTATAAACTCTCTTGGCACCAGATAATTGCTGATAATGGTTAGGTATAGTCTGTACAGCCCAAGTATATGTTCACTGCAAGACTTATCTCCCATATGAATATTTCCCAAATGACTGTCTACTTCTTTCTTTCTGACAAGTTTTTTTTCTTTCTTTCTGTTCTTTGAATTATATTTTGGACTATCCCCACCCTAACTCTACCACACTTACATTTAAATAATTATATGTCTTTCTTTCACTTCTTAGTGATTGAGAGTTCCTTAAAGACAGTCACCATATCTTAGATATTAGTCTGCACTCTTCTTGCATACATTGTTTTTAAATTAATTAATAAAAATTAAAAATAGAGGTTAAAGAGAACAAAGGAACGCCAATAATGGCAATATTAACATCCCACTTTCGTGCTTTGATAACTTTGCAGCACCACGCCGAAATGCTACACAACTGAACTGCTTTGCCAGGAGATGGTTGCACAAAACTCTCCAGAAAATGTTACTACGAGTCTTAACAGGGACACTTTCAAACGAAGAGGTAGTTGCTAGTGAATTTCAGTTGTAGGGCAGATATTTTGTTGAAGAGTTTGATAGAAAGAACAACTGTTAATGACATCAGGAACCATTCCCAGTGCTAGTGGGAGTAGCCCACAGGGTCCGTGCCCAACAGTAGGCACCCGACACTCCCAGGATTACCACCAGAACACAGAGGGATTGTTACTGGAGTGAATAATTCCTAACATTGGTAGAAAGCTCTGTCTGAGCAAACCCCCAACCATTTACGAACTGTAACAGCTTATCTTGGGCACTGCTTTCTAAGAGACCAGGGGTAATGTGGCGAAATATCAAGGAACTTTTCTCTCTTCTAATTTGCATAACATATATGAGGGTCTTATTGATTTCATGCATGCAATTTTGGTTCATGGAGACCAGGGTCCTATAAATGGGGAACCAGTGCTATTGAATATAGCAAATCCTATCTAATAATAGAGTAGTATGCAAATTAGGCGTCACTCCGCGACAAAAATGGCGGCCCCCATACCCACAAGATGGCGGCGCCCAGTCCCCTCAGCCCCGCTGCTGGAGTAGGACCAGGGCCCGTCGCCTCGGCAATCGGGAAGCCGCCTGGAGCCGGTGGAGGACGAGGGCCCGTCGCCGCAGCGATCGGGAAGCCGCCTGGAGCCGGGGCGGGGGGGGGGGCGGCGGAGGACGAGAGCCCGTCGCCGCGGCGATCGGGAAGCCGCCTGGAGCCGGCGGAGGACGAGAGCCCGTCGCCCCGGCGATCGGGAAGCCGCCTGGAGCCGGCGGGGGGGCGGAGGACGAGGGCCCGTCCCCAAGGCGATCGGGAAGGGGCCTGGAGCCAGCGGGGCGGCGGAGGACGAGGGCCCGTTGCCGCGGCGATCGGGAAGCCACCTGGAGCCGGCAGAGGACCAGGGCATGGAGTCTTCCTGATGGTCGCTGAGGCCATCGGGAAGACTCCAGTGCCAGCAGAGGAGGGCATGGCGGTTTCCTGATCTCGGCAGCTGGGAAGCGCCAGGCCCTGCAAAGCCGGGCCTGGCGGCTTCCTTAGTGCGGCAGTGGCAGGTTAAGTCCCCAGACATGGCAGACAGAGCCAGACAGCAGGGCTTTGGATCTTCCTTAGTGCTCCAGTGGCGGGGAAGTCCCCAGACATGGCACACAGAGCCCAGACAGCAGGGCTTGGGGGCTTCCTTAGTGGGCAGTGGCGGTGGGAACACCCCCAGGTCCCGCAGACAGAGCCTGGACAACAGGGCATGGGGGCTTCCTTAGTGTGTCCATGTCTGGGAAGCCCCTAGGCCGGGCAGACAGAGCACACTGCAGGGCATTGGGGCTTCCTTCACATGGCACATGGCGGCAGCAGGCAGAGAGCGACAGCAGGGCATGGGGGCTTCATCTCCATGGCTGCAGGGAAACCTTCAGGCCCCGCAGAGAGCAAAGAACCATGGGGAGTGGGCCTAAGCCATCAGTAGGATATCCTCTGAGAGCTCCTGGATTGTAGAGGGTGCAGGTTGGGCTGAGGGACCCCCGTGCACGAATTTCGTGCACCGGGCCTCTAGTAAATAATAATCATGCTAAGAAAAGTGTGCTAGGTTAACTTTTAAAATAATGTTTATATTAGTTTTAAGTTCAAAAGTGGAATCTCAATTTGAACAAGCTTCTCTGTTCCATTAAAGGGCACGGGAAATAGTTTAATTAAGATGTCAGGGAACAGACAACTTTTTACTTAGTTACATTCTAAAACCAATCTGAAACAGTCTTTATCTCTAAATGCTTTTTCTAAAAATTGAAGGAAATGATGTTTAAACAAGAGACTGACAATTTTTATTTGAACTTAAAATTTGTATTTCAGCCATATTTTTGTTCAACGTGATTCAGAGTATGTGTATGTATTGTTGTCATATGTGGGAAGCACTCTTGATAACCAATGGTGATTTTACTCACTGCCTTCGAAGAAAAGAAAATGTTTCCCTCTATAAATTAAAATCAAGGTAATTTGATATAATAAAAAGAGCTTTAGAATCATGACAAGTATAACTTCAAATCTAGGCTCCATCAGTTAATTGTATTATTTCAGTGTGTTACTTTACTTGACTCAATTTTGGCATCAACAAAGTGACATTTTCTTGTAAAGCCTCTTAGAATTTTGGAAGTATTAAATGAAAATAAAAAACAGAAATAAAGATCTGACTCATCATAGCAGCTGATTATATAAATGTTTTTCACTTCATATATATATATATATGACATGGATGAAAGGGAAAAAATCAAAGCCCGGTAGGTTTCACAGAAGCCCCCAGTCACTGGAAAGGAGAATAAAAATTATGTGGAACCACATTTTAGATTTTCCCATCTAATGTGGAGCAGGAGTGAGAATGAGAGCCCCTCAAGTCACACGTGAAGTGGAAATGACTGCTTGTCAGCTGCACCTTGCCTGGCTTCCAGCGACTCCCGCCTTGTGCAGGCGCTCGTGTTCCATTCAATGACTGAGTGTTCCATTCTTGACATTTGTTTTATGAAATGTGATTTCTATTTAAAAGGCAGAAAAATGTGATTAATGTGTTTTCCCTTAGCTTTCATGATCTGAGAAAGAAGCCTCTTTTATAGAACATTAAGAAAAAGGAATTTCGGAATTTGTAGGGGAAGGAGGTTTTTCTGTTCTAACCTTTTAATTAATTGGTTTAGTTAATAGTGTAATTCTTTTTGTAAGATTTCAAATTCACTAAATATCTATTCAGGCAAAGTCCATCTTTTGTTTAATTTATTGTGTTAATCCCCCCCCAGCCAATCCAATCCATATCCTCCCAACTTTGACATGGATGATTGTTTTTTATTGTCACTGTAACTGATTACCACAAACCTGGCAGCTTAAAACAACATAAATGTATTTATCTTTTAGTTCGAGTCTGACATAAGCTCCCTGGGCAAAGGTAACGGTTTTGGAGCTGTATTCCATTCTGGAGGCTTTAGGGGTAAAGAAAGAATGTGTTTTCTTGCCTTTTCCAGGTTCTGAAATCTGCATTCCTGGGCTCATGGCCCCCTTCCTCCATCTTCAAAGCCAGCAATGGTGAGTGACAGCCTTTTCTCAGAGCATCGCTCTGACTTCTGCTTCTCTTTTCTGGTTGCACTGTTAAGGACCTGTAAGATATTACTTGGTCCACCCAAACAACCCAGGACAACCCCCCAATCGCCAGGCCCTCAACTTACTCATGTTTGCGAAGTTCCTTTTGCCGTGTAAGGTAACACGTTTATTGGCTCCAGGGATTGTGATGTGCACATTTTTGAGGGACGATTCTGTGAAATAGCTGTGCTTTGTTTTCTTTCTCTCTTTGTTCTCCCTCTCTGTCTTTTGACATATTTTACATCTTGGTGTATGTTAACTGAATTCATTATATCTAAATGCTGTCGGATGTTCCTTCTTGTACGTCTACAAGATTTTACTTATCCATTACCCCACTGACAGACAAGTAGGTGGCCAACACTTCCTACCACAAACAAGACTATTAGGAACAGCCTCGTGTATATATCCCTTTGTAACCGGCATGGAATTTTTCTGGAATATATACCCAATTGCAGGATTACCGGGTAGAATGATACAAGCATCCTTAATTTTCATTTAACACTGCCAGAGTTCACCCCAGGCAGGTAGCACAAGTTTATACTCCCCGCTCCCACAGTGCAGGAAGGTTCTCACAAACTGCTCTTCTTACAAACACGTAATGGTATCTGATTTTATAATTACTGCCAATCCCATGGATATCATGTGGTTTTTAACTTACGTTTTGTTTAATGCTCTTTATTTCAAGGCAACATGCATACAGGGTACAGATCATAAGTATACAGTTCAATTAATGATCACAAAATTGAATATACTTGTCTAGCTAATACCCCCACCAAATAGCCAAAAGCTTCCACATCTGCCCCCCACCCCCCTGCTTTAGTTACTATCCTCTCCACGTGCAGCAATTACTCAGATTTCTATCTCTATAAAATTGTTTTCTAAGTAATCTAAATGGAATCACATAGTATATTTTTGTAGCTTGTTTTGTTTTGGCTTCTTTCACCCAACATAGACTATGAGATTTATGTGTGAATTTGTGTGAAGCAATAGTTGTTGATTCTCATTGCCTCATAGGAATTAGGTGAGTCAGTGACGGTGTCTGGCATAGGGGAACATCCAGTACGTGGCAGCTGTCGCTTCTAAGCTTTTGTCTTCCCCAGTCCCTGTCTCTCCTAGTCCCTAGATGTGCAGGCCCTGAAATGGGGCTCTCATACAAATTGCTTTCATTGTCAAGTTCAAATTAATTGACCCCTTCAGCCCAGACCTGCCTGACTCTATTTTCATCTTCCATAACTCAGCATCCACTTCATTTACTGTTAATTCCCATGAATTGTTCTTCCATTGCCTGAAATAACTTGCCTGCATCAATGAACTACTACCTATTTATTGCATAATTTATTTATCTGTTCTCTTGTAGATGTACATTTGCATTATTTTAGCATATTATGCATAGTGTTATGGTAAAAATACTGGTTGATGACCTTCGGTGAATATGTGAATGCATCTTGAACGGGTCCATACCTGGTGGTCGCATGCATGGGTCATGTTAAGTATGTTAATTTTTTGTAGATATTACAATAGTCACTCCAGGAGTTGACATTATTCTCTCTCCCAGTTATTATCTCCCAAAGGGTAATCATAATCCTACCTTCTGACAGCATACAAACCTTTTACACGTCTTTTAAATGTTTTATAAATAGAATCATAACATCCATTTATTTGCATTTGACTTCTTCGGTTGAACATTATGCTTTGAGATTAAACTGTGGCTTTGCTAGTTTTTATAGATTATTCATTGTCATCAGTGTATCGTATTCCACTTTGTAAGTATACTGAGATTTACATATATTCATTCTACTGTTGATGGACATTTGGGTTATTTCCAGCAGTACTGCAATAAATATTTTAATACTAGCCCTTGGGTAAACATGTAGATAATTTTGGGCCAATATGTACCTAGAAGTAGAATTGGTGGGTCCTGGATTTTGCATATGTTTTCTTCAATAAAGAGTGTTGCCGAGTGGCTACACCAATTTACACTCCCATTGGCAGAGCATGAGAATTCTGGTTATTCTGCTGTGTCAAAGTAGCGGTTATTTGCTGACTTTTCCAATTTAGCCTTTGTGGCAGGTATACAGTGGTTTCTCATTGAGGCTTTCATTTGCATTTCTAGGAAAGCTTAACACCAGTTCTTATGTAAGGACATTGTCTTTTGTGGTGTTGTCTGGTCATGTCATTAGCCCATTATCTACTGTTTTGTCAGACGTTTTCTTCTTGTCTTGTAAGAGTCCTTTATTCTGCGTGGTTTTTTTGTTAAATGTAAGAATAGCATAGCTAATAAGTATATTCTTCCATTTCACGTGATGCCTTTTCATTCTATTACCGCTGTCTCGATAACTATCATTTCTTTTCTCACAATGTAGCCCTTTGTCTCTTTTTCTATATGGATAGTACTTTTGGTGCCGTATTAAGAAATCTTTGTCCACAATCAGAGAATAAATATTTTCTTCTATTTTTATTCAAATGGTTTATTGTTCTACATGTTACATTTAATATTTGATCCATTCAAAATGTGTGTTTTTTAATTTGGTAATGGTGTGAGATAAAAATCAAGATACACATTTTTACATGAATATCTATTGCATTACAGTGTTGCCTTTGTCGGAGTCCCCCAGTCTCGGTTGGTGGCGGGGGGGGGGGGGGATGGGGGGGCGGCCTCTGAGAGCTGGCAGTGTGGCCATATATGTATGGGTCTATTTGTGCTCTCTTGATTTTGTTTCACTGGTTAATCTGTATTTCCTTGCACTTACAGTAAACTCTCTTAATTATCATCCTATATCTAATAAAAGGGTAATATGCAAATTAATCATCACAAAGATGGCAGCACCCATAGCCACAAGATGGCAGCACCCAGTCCTCTCATCCCTGCCAGAGTTCCCCAGTCCCTGGGATGGGGGGGGGGGGGGGCGCGGGGGTGGAGGGGTTGCTGCTGAGAGCAGGCAGCGTGAGTGGCCAGGCGGAATGCTTGCTTCGTGGCTGTGGCAATAGATGAGTCAAGCATTCCACCCTGGCTGCAGAGGGCCTCTGGGCAGCGGGCACAGAGCAGCGGGGGGGGGGGGGGGGAGGAGGAGGGGGGGCGGGGGGGAGGGGGAGGGGGGAGGGGGAGGGAGAAGAGGATGCTTGCATTGTCACCCAGTGACGACGCAAGCGTTCCACACCTGGCCGTGGATGGGCCTCTGGCCAGGATGGGTGCGGATGGGCCTCTGGGCCGCAGAGAGTCTGGGCAGTGGGCGTGGGGCGGCCAGGCCCTGGAGAGAGCTACTGGCGCACAGATTTGTGCGCAGGGCTACTAGTATCTTTATAATTGATCTTGATATCTTGTAGTATAAGCCATTTTTATTGTATCTTTATAAAATTGCCTTACATACTTTTTATTTGCCAATATGATTGGTGAGAAGTGATATCATATTATTTTAATTTTTCTGATTACTTTGAGGTTTAGCTCTTATACTGACAGAAAATTCACTTAATCTATTCTTTACTTATGCACATTTTCTTTCTTTTCTGTTGTGTATTGACGCAAAGTAGACATTTACAAGTTTTAGATAGTAACGCTTTATCATTTTTAAATATTGTATGTATATTTCCCAGTGTGTGCCTTGTACTACTTCCTCTTTGATCTACAAAAAATTGTACATTTTAATACCGTCAAATGTATTAGTTTTTTCTTTTATAGTCTATACTTTTGTGTTTATTTTATATTAAGAGCAGTATATTTGTTTCTAAATTTTATTAAAGCTTGTTTTACACATATTCACCTGAAATTGATCTTTCTTTATGATATGGGGTAAGGCTCCAATTTTATGTATTTTTTCATATGGTTAGCCAATTGTCACATTTATTGATTAGTTCATTTTTCATTTTGTTCCTCTGCAAATGCATCTCAATTGTACTTCAGTCTTTGTGTATACTTGGGTCTATTTCATTTCAGTAGTCTATTTTTTAAAACCTTTCATCAATATTTCTTATCCTTCATCCTTCTTTAATTCCTAATACTTTATATAATATGATTTTGATCTCTATGAGGAAAAGTACCTCCATGAAGTAATTTTAGTTATAAGGTCTTATGGAGCAAAGAGATTTTTTCATTATTATTTTGTGAGGAATTGAATTATAAGTAGGTGTTGAAATTTGTCAAATGCTCTTACTATAATTCCTTTATTTTGCAAATGAACACCCAGGGGCCAAAAAATATTAAATGTTTTATAAAGCAATGATTCCTGATTCTCAACATACTTCCTTTATTATGTAAACATCCAAAAAAGTAGTTATGTAAAAATTATATTGCAATGATTCTCTTAGAAGAATCAAAATTATTGTATATTTTGTATTCTGTCTTTTTTGATGACAAAATATTCTCTAAGGAACTATTTCATTTCAAAGCTTAATTAAAATCCAGAAAAAGGAACACTGATTTGCCATTAGTAAGAGTGGGTTTTTAACAACAGGTGTACAATTACCAGTATTCAGCTACAAACAAGATTCCTCATTTGTCAATTGGGTAGACTTGTCCAGTGATGTTTAGGTTGCAGCTGATTTTTCTCTATATAATTTTATTATTACACATTGAAAAATAGTAGATATTGCTCATAGTAGTGAGGCTGTTGTAATAACCTGGTTATTAATGAATTCGAAAGGAGTAAAGGAAAAGCCAGATAATATAGGCATGCCATTTGTGCCAGGGAGCTGCAGTTTAACATTCTCCAGGTCTGTTCCCTGCAGATAAATAGGAGAAAGGACTGGACAATAGACACATGCCCAGTAAAGTCTGGGTGATGTGGACAAGTGCTTGTCTGTCCATCACACCTGGGAGCCAGTCATTGGCCAGAATAGGCGTGGCTACTGCAAGGGTATGAAGTCTGAAATACTTAAGCTCCTGAACAAAGGGAGTGTCCTCTCTTGGCCCCCTTGCTCTGCTGGGACTCTTATTGCCGGGGGGGGGGGGAGTGTTCCCATGTTCTTCACTGACCCACAGCCATGTAGACCCCACACAGCGGACAAATGTACTGTGATTAGCTTGATCCTATGCTGGACTCAACTCCACCATGGAATGGAAACTCTGCATAGTGGCTTTGTTTCTAGCTCTGCTGAATTCCCAGCTGCCCATTTCCAGGACAGAATTAAGGGACATGCTATTTTGCAATATTTAAGAACTGAGGATTAACAGCTGCTAATATCACAAAATGAGAGATAACTAGACATTTATGCTCCTGATGAAAGAAGTCAATATTATATATGCAGTAGCAATGCTAAAACTAAAAGCAAAACCAAAGCAATTGTACATTTAGTTAAGATTCTAAATCCAGCCGAAACCGGTTTGGCTCAGTGGATGGAGCGTCAGACTGCGGACTGAAAGGTCCCAGGTTCGATTCCGGTCAAGGGCATGTACCTTGGTTGCGGGCACATCCCCAGTAGGGGGTGTGCAGGAGGCAGCTGATTGATGTTTCTCTCTCATCGATGTTTCTAACTCTATCTCTCTCCCTTCCTCTCTGTAAAAAATCAATAAAATATATTTTAAAAAAAGATTCTAAATCCAGTTCTTAAATTGTAGGACATGCACAGCACAGACGACCAGGTTAAAGACCATGAAGTTAAACACCATGTCAACAAAATCTAAACCATAGCAATTGAACAGGAGAACAAAGAAAAGAAGGAGAAGGAGAAAGGGATGGGGGTGAGAGGTTAAAGAAAATGAGTCTTAAAAACATCAAACGTTTGTACTATGTGGACATTAAACCCTTATTCACATAAAATGTAAGCATAAAATAAAAGATCTTTCACATTTATGATACAACTGAAAATTTAAACTATCTGCACAGTTGATGATACTAAAAAACTATTGTTAAATTTTTAGATGTTATCATGATGATATGAGTAGTTAAAAATAGGAGCTCTCATATTTTAGAGACATATAACAATTTTTGCAGATGAAATTATATGATGTTTGATATTTGAGTATAAAAGAGAAAATGTGGAAAGTGGGTGTGAATTAGAATTAAACAAGTTTGGTCATAAATTGATAATAGGTGGTTTTGGTACAAGAAGGTTCATTTTACCATTCTGTCTAGTATTATACATGCTTGAAGTGATCCATAATTCAAAGTTAATATGGAATAATAGTGAGTATATATGCTGATCTTGGGGACAGCAGAGTACATAAATGACATATCAGGGAAACAACCTATTTCCTCTTTCTCCCTTGGCCTTCACTGGAATTATTTTTATTCATCTTCCTCTGGGAAAATTCTTGATTTTTTATATGCCATATTTGCTCTAAACTGCTCAACCTCTTCCCATGAGGCATAAGTCTTAGCATCTCATTCATTGCTTGTTTTTTTTTTTTGTGTGTGTGTGTGTATGTGTCTGTTATTCATAAAGCTTGTCAGCCTTTCATTGTGCTTATCATACCTGTTTCTGAGACCATCTGGAGTTCTATTCCTTAATAACATTTCTTTTAACACTTACTAGCCCTGAAGTGTTTGTGAGCATGCTCCTAGGCTAAAATAGACATCCAGTTCATGTCCAAGTTCTGTCAATTTTTTTTATTTGAATATTGTGAGATCAATTTATGACGGACTTTTAGTTAGATCATTGTATTTTAATTGGCACTAGACATGCATTGGATTTTAAATATACCCTTGACATCCCTAATTGCAATATCGCTTATTGCCCTATTCTGGTAAACACCTGCTTGAGAGCAGTCATCCCATCCAAACTTCAGATATGTCTGCCAGGTGTTTCCAATACACACCACAAGTCACTGGGCTAGAAATGACAGTCATTTTACATCCTGTGTAATCATGGAGCTGCCAAGAACTTAAAAGGGAAAATTGACTTATTCAGCAATAACTCGAAATCATGAAGTAGTCTATTTTGAATATGAGCTCAGTTCTATAAGGCCAAGTGGACTGGTGAGCTAGAAAATAATTAACTTATAAAAATAGAGAGAACAATGCCACCATTTATTATGTTTTTAAACAAAACTAGTGGTATGTTTTTCCTTGAGTTTTAGAAGTAATTTGATTATTTAACAGCAAGGATTTTATTCAATTTTGCTGTATTAAAAATATTTTTTGCCAAGATGGCTCAACTTCAGGATCCAAAAACATTGGAAAATTAGATTTCCAGTTACATTAAATTATGAACTTAATCATTGTCCTCTAACTTACATGTCCTTGCAATTGATCCTTTTAATAATTTTAACACATGTTCTTCCTTTCTAATGACCTTGGCAATTTTGACCATGGCCACGGAAGGTCATCAGAATATTTGCATAAAGTTACTAAGTCTAAGAGGGCAACCTTATAAAGTACCCCTGGCATATAGAAAATATAATAAGAATAGTGCTCCCTGAATTTGTGCAAAGTGGTGGCACTGATATTGAAAATGTCTAGAAGCAAGTAGCTCCAACACTGGCTTGAATGTTTGTGTTCCCTCAAAATTCATATGTTGAAGCCCTACACCCCAATGTGATAATATTTGGAGATGGGGCCTTAAGTAGATGACGAAGTCATGAAGTAGAGCCCTTGTGAATGGGATTGGTGCCGGTTTAAGATGCTGAAGAGACCAAAGTTCTCCCCTTTCCCATATAAGGACACAGTGAGACTATGTCAGTCTATGAACCAGAGAAATGGCCATCAGCAGACACCCAGTCTGCTGATAACCTTGATCTAAGACTTCAGAACTGTGATAAATGAATTTCTGTTGTTTATGAGCCATGTAGGGGGTGATATTCTGCTAGAGCAGCCCAGTTGAACTCAGACAGCTCCCCGAAAATGGAACAAGTTCTTGTTCCAAGTTCCACAAAATCTCCAGGAAGCTTTGTGAAACACACCGCCTTCTCCAATGGTGAATCAGTTTTGAACTTTACAGCATATTTTCTCTCTGACTGAAAACATGGATTTTTGAAACAAATGTAATTAAATGTACAATGTTTCAGTAACCAAATAAGAGATTGTGGTATTTAAACTATAAAGATTCCCGTTTAACAGTAATTGTTGATTTGTTTCTAAGGCTCTGAGGGGAATAAAGTGGAAATTTAAATGACAGGCTTGAGGAAAGAGGTCAAATTTTGCCACAGGCAAATGGAACATGAAGTTTAAAAGCTTCTGTGCTACACTGAACTTCAAAGCTGTTATTTTTAAGAGGGTGCTAAAGTTGGCAATCAAAATTCTTCCATCCTTCAATAAAAAAACACAATGAATTTAATGTAATGCTCTTAAAAATAAATATACTCAGGTGGATATCTTGGCTGCTTGAGAGCTGGATAATCTGATCACAAACCCCAGGAAGAAAAAAGGAAAATACATTTGAGAAATGGTTTTGAAAATGAGGACTTGGCTCTTCTCATACATATTTCCTTTAGCTCAATCACCAAAAACTACAGCTAACTCAGATATTTCCTTTGTTGGCCAGTGGATTTTCCCATTTCCCACACATGTTCATATGTTTATCTCCTTTTAGGTGAATCTCAATGACATGATTTTCTGTAGTTTGCTAAACCTTGTAAAAAGTGTCTTCAAAACATAATGTCTAATATAATAAATCTGACAGGTCTGCCACGTAAAGCTCTGAAAAAAAGGGGAGAAATACACATTTTTTTAGTGCTTTTATTATCATAATAATAATAATCAGAACTTCTGCTTGCTGGTCAAGTTCAAGAGACAATTCCTAACTAACCACTGTTCTACCAAATGGTGCCTATGTATTAGTTAAGACAAAAAAGTCAACAATGCTCAACGCATCAGTCATGCTATTAAATAGCTGTTCACCCACATTTTCTGTAAAGTTTGGTTCCATGAGTGTTACAAAATATAAGAATCTAAATTGCTGTGAAAGAATGAAAAATGCTAATGATTGTCCCTTCTTGACATGAAAAAGGCCTTTTACAGTTTAGTTTTAATTTTTTTTTTGTTCAGGTGTCTGAAATTATGGAAGGATAGATTTCAGCCTAATAAGCAAGAGAACTTTCCAGAGCTAGAAATTATCCAAAGATAGAAATGGTTCCTCTCAGAGACGGTGGGCTCACTTTCAGTGGATAACCACGTGGCTGTACTGTTTCATATGTGATGGGTATGCAAATGGAAAACTAATACAGTCGTTAATGTGTGGTCAGGCTTTCAAGGTTGAAATCCGAACTTTGCTACTCACTAGCTTTATGCACTTAGGCACATTATTTCTGTGTGTTTATCATTGAGGTACTTCATGAAATTGTGTGAAGATCAAATCAAATGCCTCAGAGAAATGGGGTAATCATATTACTTATCATCTCTATTGAGTTACTTTTGTGATTGAGGAGAAGATTAATAATTATGTCAAGACAACAGGTGTTCTATCTGGGGCATTTTACATATAAAACATTTTTTTTAAAATTGCCTGCCACAAACAAGGTGAAGAATATATGTTAGCTCTTATAATTATTATGATAGTATTATTGTGGTTTTAGTTGTTGAAAAAGGTGACCCTTAAAATTTATTTCCAACCTTGAGACTCTTAGGGCTTGTCAATAAATAGCTGTCCATTGCCAGCTCTGGTGAGTCCATTACTAAAGGATCTGAGGGAGCTGACAGAGGGAGAGGTGGATGGTGTGAGGAAATATGATTATTGATGGAATCAATGTGCTTTGTCATCAGCACACCAGCTAAGCATAAAATGGAGAATACCTCTGTCAAATATGTGGAGGAGACCACTTTATCACTTTGGCAACTTTCTTTCTTCCTATCAACTTTGTGTCATAAAAGATAAGTAAATTGTGTCGATGTCCTCTGTTATGACATGCACTGACATGATTGATATGAAGCAACCTTCATGTTGCATAAGAGAAAGGAAAGTAACGACACCTTGCAACTAATGGACAGTGTCAGGCACAGAAGATATCTGAGTCTCTCTCTAGAGACTCAGAAACATGTGTGTGCTTATTTCTCCCCAACCTAAGAAGAAAAATAAATGACATAAAATTTTACAAGATTGGATACTGTACAGAGAATATGCTAATGCTTTTTTTTTCTATACTGTTGTTAAAGGATAACTTTTCCAAAAGATATTACAATGACTCTCAGATAGGTATACATTGAACATGTGCATATCTTTTTGTTAAGTTCAAATGCAACTGACTACCATAAGTGTTCTACAGGATGACAGAAATTAAAGGTAAATCTATACACACAGAGGAACCAAAGATGTCTCTACGTGCATTTGTGAGTATAACAATGGGCAACAGTGGGTGAGGAGAAGCAAAGCATGAAAGATTTTATTTAATTCATTAATAAGGAGACCAGCAGATGCCAAATCAGCTCAAAGGAGAATCCAAAGATAAGTGTCAATCAAGACGATTGCAATGAATGTGCACTTGGAGGATAAAACTGGCTTCAGTGGGAGATGAAAATCAGTGGAAGCCTGACAAACAGAATGTACCTGTCCCTGGACATTAATTAATTTTTCATCGCTATGAGTTATCTGAAACCAGATGACTCAGAGGTGAGCTCTAGTCTGGGAGATAGAACTGTAGCTGAGGGCAAGTCACCTGTTTTTAGAAATCAGGATTTATTGGAACACAACCATGTCCATTTGTTTATTCATTGCTTATTATGTTAAATGATAGAGTGAATAGATGTAACCTTATGCAAACCTAACATATTTACTATTGGGCCCTTTAAGCAAAAGTTTTCTGGCTCTAGGTATAGAAAATGCATAGGTTTCTACTGAAGCACAAATTTTCCCCTATATTGTGTAGTGGTATATAAAGAATTTAGGAGCTAGATAAATCTAGATTCAAATCTTACTTGCATTACTTGATAAATGTATCATTGTAGTCACGTTACATAAGATTCCAGATATTCATCTATTAAATAAGTATAAAATGTTTTCATTTATTAAATACATATGATAGTACCTCTCTCTTGTATAGTTATCATTAGGGTGAACTAAAATAGTCGGTATAATGAGCCTAGTAGAATTTTTAGATTAAAAAAATGGTAAAGGATTTAAAAATGTTAATTTCTAGTTCATCATTGTCTATGAGAAATCATCCTAGGGCCAAAACTACCTGTAAACTAATAGCCTGAAATTTCTGAGCTTCTCAGCAAAAAGAATTGGCCATTCATGCTGCCTGTAATGGAATCTAGCCACCATGCTCTTCTTTCAGACAATAAAGAGCAGGCTGGTGTATCAGCCAGCACACTGAACTGGGGATTAGGAGATCAGAGATCCAGCCTGGTGTACTTGGAAAACTCTCAAACCTCTTTGGTTGTCAATTACCTTATCTCTAAAGTGAAATGTTGAGCTAGAGGCAGAGAACTGCTGGGGTCTTTCAAAGATCTGAAATTCTGTGAGATGATGCCATAATAGCCTCTTTCTCCTATCATTTTATAGCTGAAAGAGTAAACTTTGGGGTAAATAGAAAAGATGATAGGAAACTGTAATCATATAGAAGGCAATTATTATTTTTCTTTCGCATGATGCTATTGCTTGCTTCTTATATTTTATAATAGGTATTCCATTAGGCAGAATATAATGTCTGATATATTCTTTGTTATCCATCCATTCTGATCCCTGCAGAATTAATAGAATTATGAACACAGTAGCACTTAATTAATACCTAATGAAGGTGGAAATAATTCTTTAATGATTATTATCATTAACTGTTCCTTATAACTTCCCTGGGAAGCCATGTCAGTATAATTGCTTTGGTTTTTCAGGTGAGAAATCCGAAGCCCAGAGAGGGTGGAGCCACATGGCCAATGTCACACAGTTAGTAATTAACAGAACTGGGAATAGAATTCAGCATCCCCAAGTCCTGGGATTTTATTCAAACAAAATTATTACCGTAGCCTGCCAAGGGACTAGGGGCCTTGGGAAAATATACTTTCTTGATAAGACAAAAGGCTTTATATTGTCTCTCAAAAGCACTGAACAGAGTGGGCTCCTGGGAAAGCATTTATTTCTCATACATTAATATATTAGCTCAATACTTATGATGATCTCCATGTAAAATATCCAACCTTAAAAGCATACCCTAGCAATGAGTTGAAAGTACTGATAAGAAAGTACTGATAAGAAAGTGACATAGGATGCATGATTTATTTTATTCACTTATCCAAAAAATATTTATTGATTGCCTACTACCTGCCAGGCAGTGATATAGGCATTAGGAATATAGCCAAGAACCCAAATTCTTCTCCTGATGGACTGTGTAGTCTGGTAGGATACAGAAAATTAGTAAATATAGGCAAAGTTTAAGGCATTTGCTATTTTTATATACAGTAATCACAGAAGGCCTTTCTAAGGAGGTGACATTTGAGAAGAAGCCTAAATATAGTTAGGAAGTGATGCTGGAAGGAAAATAGCTGGTGGATTCAGTGTGCCCAAGTCTTCAAGATATCACCTGCTCAGTGTGTTTGTGGTATAGCAAAGTAGGCCAGTAGGAATGGAACATGGTGAGTGAAGAGGAGAGTGTCAGAAAGAAACATGTTGGAGAGAAAGCAGCAGGTTCAAAAGCCATGGTAATGACTTTGAATTTTATCCCCGGTGAGAAGAGAAAGCTCTAATTTATAATTTACATTGCCACTCCAATGTAAATTATAAAGAATGGACCACAATAGGTAGAGAGTGAGAGAAGAGAGAAGTTAGAGGGCATTGCAGTAGTTGAGATGATAAATTATAGAGTGGTTGTTGTGGAAGTGATGAATAAAGTTTGGAGGTGGGATATGTTTTGAAGATAAGACCAATGGGTTGGATGTAGAGTGTGAAATAAAGAGAAGAGTCACAGAATTCCAAGTTATTTGGCCCAAGAACCTAAGTGACTAGTGATATAATTTATTGAGCTAGAGAAAACACACGCAAAATTTCAGTTTTAGACAAGTTAAATTTGAGATGTTTATTTGAAATCTGAGTGAAGTTATTTCACAGGTAGTATATTTTGTGAGTGTGTAGTTCAGAGGGAAAGTGGGACTAAACACTTCTTCAGGTAATTAGTATGAACATGAAATTTAAAGCCACACAACTGGTCAAGACCACACCTAGGAAGGAAGTAAAGATTGAGCCTGGGGCACTGTAATTTTTAGGTGCTGGGTAATAGAGGAAGATCCATATAGTAAACAGATGGAGGAAAAACAGGCTAGTATGGAATCTCAAGGGTGGGTGAAGAGTATTTCAAAAGAGGGCAAGATTGCCCATGTCAAATGCTGTTGAGGAATTGAATTAGAAGCGGACTATAATGGACTGTTGGATTTGGTAACATGGGCATTGATAACAAGATACTTGATGACTTGACAAAAATTGCTTAGTGAGGAGATAGGAATGAAAACTTTCTCAGAGAGCATTCAAGAAAGAATTGGAGGAGAAATATTGACAAAAGACAACTTTTAAAATTTTTTGAGATTTCCCAAAGGAGGATCAGAGAAATGGAGCAGTAACTAGACGGTGATGTCAGGTAAAAAATAATTTATTTTTTAATGTAGGATATAATTCATCATGTTTGAATGCTGATGGGAATAATGTAATAAATTAGATTGTCAGGGACAAGGGATTGATGGGGGTAATAAGCAGTAAAAATTTTGTCTCCTTGTATGTTACACTTGTTAATTGATTGATCCTAAGAAGACAGTGTTAGCTCTTCTGTTTTCACCATGAACACTGAAAATATAAGTATCTAGAATAAAATAGAAATATAACTAAGTTTTTTCTTATTTAGAGGTTATAATTTCTATGTTCATTGCATACTGCAATGGAAATGAACAAAGGGAAGTTATAATTGCTGGAGTAAAAGCTGTGTAGGATCCAGAGCACAGTTTGATGAACTGACTTTAGATTCCAGACACAATTCATCCATTCTCTTGTGTGATGGACACTACATCCATTCAGGAGTATCTGAAGACAAATAGAGGCAAGTTGATAAACCTAGAAGAAGCATGAGGATATGGAAGCTATGCCCTGATTGCAGATTTCTGTGAAATGAGAAGCAAAAGCTGGAAAGAAGGGAAAGTGATTTGAGTGGGAAAATGAAGAATTGGTAGGAACCCCTGAAGGCCCACTTGTGGTTGGTGGTCATAAATTTAAAGTGAGATCAGCCAGCACATTTTTGTGTAGTACAATATTAGGGGTTTCTGTTGAAATCTTTAAAAATGAATTCCCACTTTATCTTTTCTTGTTTACTGCCATCCAACATAATATCTTTAGGCAATGAGGACAGGATTTTATTTACATGAGAATTGGATGATAAAATTAGGCAGCCCACATTCACTCTTCTTTCTGGAAGTAAATAGATGGTACTTAAACCAATTGGTCGGCTTCAATTGAAGAGTTTTTAGATATATTGTTTCTTCTAGAGATATGCATGTTAACAGACTTTCATTTTGTGTTAAAATGTCAGTTAAAATATAAGGACATAAAAATAATGTGTTCCTGTCAACTAGTGATAATCTCTAGTAATTTTCTGGTACATTTCTTTCTAGGAGTATCTAGATTAATAGATTTATTTCTCTCCCAATGGGGCCATACTTTTAAAAGTTGTACTATCTTCTTTTTTCATGTAATAACATATATCCTAAATGTCTTTCAATGTCATTCTTCTAGCATGTCTTTTTAATGAATTCATTTCTATGATATTCCCAATCAATTGTTCACAGTTCCTTCATGGACCTGACAAATTGATTCTAAAGTTGAAATGGAAGAGACAAAGTATAAAAATATCTAAGAACATTTTGAAAAAAAAAGTAATAACAACAAAAAAGTACATATCTTTTACCTTACCAATATGCCCTTTCTAAGATATGTTTTATAGTAATATTAATACTTTTGCAAAATGACATTTGTATAGGGAAACTTACTGAAGCATTCCATCTAATAATTCAAACTTAGAAATCACTCAAATATTTTTCAATAGGTGGACAGGTAAGTAAATGATGATGTATTCAGTTTAAAGGACAGGGTTTCCAAGACATACTATTCAGTGAAAAAAAAAAGTCATCCAATAATAGAAATTTTTTACATGAAAATTAAATAAGGAAAAACATTGTACATTAAAATACATATAAAATAAAGCCTACATGACTATATACCATACCAGTAACAGTGATTTTATCTCAGGGGTAACAAATGGGATTTGGAAAAAGACAAATAGAGAAATTATGTGGAAAACCTTTGTATATATTCACGAGTAGTTTACTTTTTATATTAAAATTTATTTATGCATTATTTATCAATTATTTGTGCATATATTTTTACAAGTGTTATTCATAAAAAATGGCTTAAAATAGTTGAGAATGTTTGTATACTTGACTGAGGAGTTCACTGAGGATGGGGGTCCACGCTTCTCTCTACTCTTGCCTTCCTTTCTTTATAACAGCTGTATTGAGATATAGGTTACATACAATACAAGTCACCCATTTAAACCATACATCTCCATGGCTTATCACAAATATGTGCAACTGTTATGGCAAAATTTCCAGGTGGCAGGAAGACATACAACCAGGCACTGGGAAGATTCAGAAAATACACTTTATTGCAGGAACACTGGTGCTGTGGCTCAGGGGAATTGGTTCCCAAAGCTGAGCACTGATTTCAGTCAGCAGGGCTTCCTCTTATAAAGGGCACTGAGTTCTTTGTTCCCAGTTCCCGGGCTTTTCATGAGCTTTTGCAGCCCCCCGCCCCCCCCCCCCCCATGATGGTGGTAAGGGGGAGGTGAGACTACGATTAAAAGCCCTGGCTGGTGTCAGCAGTGAGCACCCTTGTGGGGATTGTGCATGGTTTATGGCCCTTGCAGGATAAGTATTCAGAAAAACGGGTTTTTCAAGGCTAGGGCACAAGCAGGAAGGGGGTTGGGGCTTAATTATAGACTTGTAAGCTTTTGTGTCAGAATGCAGGTTTGAGGCTTCTAAGTAGCCTTCACACAACCATTTACCATAGTCAATTTGAGAACATTTTTATCACCTCCAAAAGAAGCCCTGTGCCTTGTAGCTATGACATAGAACATCCCACCTGCCTCCCTGGCTCCAGGGAACTGATAATCTACTTTGTGTCTCTCTAGATTTTCCTCTTGTGGAAATTTCATATGAATGGAATACCTCAATCTGTGGTCTTTTGTGACTGGCTTCTTTCACTCAGTATAATGTTTTCATTCACTGTAACATGTAGCTATACTTCAGTCCTTTTTTTATGGCAGAAAATAATTCCACTGAATATTCCTGGTGAGCAATTGATCCCAACTCCCTTTAAAGAAAAGCTGAGTTAGTATGTAATCACCTTCAGTAGTATTTTCATGTTAAAGATGACTGAACAATCAAGTCTCCCTCCTTAACAAAATATAATTTTTGATGAACCAAATCTCTGAAAAGTGACCAAGGGGTAGTATTAAAGTGAATGAATCTGTGTTCTTTTTAGAGTCCATCAACTTGGATGAATCCTGATTCTATTATATTGTACTATTGGGACCTCAGGCAAAATATTTATTCTAAGATCCAATTTTTTCATCTGGGAAATCTATATATATATATATATATATAAAAGCCTAAATGATCATGTGCACTGACCACCAGGGGGCAGACACTCAATGCAGTTCCTGCGTTGAGTGTCTGCCCCCTGGTGGTCAGTGTGCTCCCACAGCCAACCTCCCCCAGCCAGCCAACTTCCTGTGGTCCCTCCCTCTGACCCCCGGGCTGGGCTGGGACAGGGAACTGGGGGTGGGTGGTGGCCGATGTGGCCCCTTTCCCAGGGGGGCCAAGGGACGGCTCCCTCCTTGGGGCAGTGGCTAACCTCCTGTACCCCGTCCCTCTACCCAGCCTGCAGGCCCTGATTGGCCCTCTGCCCGTCTGCCACAGTGGCAGCGCGACAGCGAGAGAAGGAGGCGGGGAACTTCGCGGTGGCGGGGCATCAATGATGGCGGTGTCAGAATCTGTTCCTTCTGTGTCCGGCCCGGTGACCATAGCCTCCTCTCTGGCCCAGCCCTGATTGGCCTGGCCCCGATGGGCCCTGATCACCGGCCAGGCCTAGGGACCCCACCCGTGCACGACTTTCGTGCACTGGGCCTCTAGTGAGAAAACAAAAACATCTATCTCCATCATAGGGCTTTTTGTAAAGAGACAACTTAATGAGAAAATGTACATAAATTTCAGGCATAGTTTCTGGCAGACTGAATACTGGTAGCATTTAATATATATGCGTTATAAAGATTATTATTATTATTGTCTTTACTATTATTGTTTATACTTGATTCCCAACATGTAGCACAGTGCTTATTATGTATTAATTGCCTCCCAGATATTTGTTTAATGAAGGAATAGATGAATTAAGAAGCCTTGCAAGACAGAGGACTCTATAACATATTTTTCACTTTATTAATCCTGAACCTTGCAACAGAGTTACCCATTTTGTGTGAATCATTTGGGGAAGCCACTGAGGGACGTTCTTCTCAATAACAAAAGGTACTACTGACAGGGCAATGTGTCAACTTCTGTCTAGAACCTCTTTTGTCATCTCAGGGAAAAGAGCAGATATTATCACGTTTCATTTCTATGTCGATAAACAGTGATCATCTCACACCCCCTTCACACCCTCCCATGAGGAGATGACAACCTCAGAATCCTTGGAAGCATTTCAGGCATTGATTTTTTTTTCTTTTTTTCCTTTTAATGCTGGCCTTCCTGAGAACTCAGTGACTTCACTAAGTGAAACAAAGCAGTAACTCTCTGGCCACAAAGCTGCTGAAGTAAAGCCACAGGTTCCTTTCATACCCACTGGTAGAGCGCAGAGCCAGCCCGACCAAAGGCTGACCCCCTGCTGCCTGAAAGGGTTCATTTCTGAGTAGTGGAGAGTCTCGGGTTCTAGCTCTGTATTTTTGTTGTTCTTACGTTCCCGTGTGTGTTCCATTTGGTTTTCAAAGTTGCAGGGTTCTTTGGTTTGACGCAGGGTGAGCCCAGAGTTGTCCTTTAGGAATAAATTACAATTTACTGAAGGATTGCTTTTTCTCAGCCAATTATTTAGGTACTCGATCGAACTTAAAAATGGGACTTTTTCAAAACCTAGTAGGGGAAAGACGACCCAGTTCTGCCCTGTCCTCTCGACTCCTGAGTCTTAGCAATTTGGGAGGTTAAGCGGAGAGTTTTTTGAGCGAGCATATTAGGGAAACTTTGGAAATTTGGAAGGAGAATGAATGGGAAGGGACTGAGTTTAGGAGGGAGGTCTCAGCTGACCACAGCTGCGTCTCATCCCGTCTCTTCAGTGCCTGTGCTCCTGTGGCCCCCGCATCTCCTGGGACTGATGCTGTCTCCACTCTGCCTCTTTGGCTCATTACAGCCCCTGGGTAGAGTGAGGACACATGCTTTTTATGCTCAGCCAACATAAGCTGTAGTTTTTCCAAAGGAATGTTTAGAGAAAAGAAAAAAAAAAAGAGGAGCTAAAAGAAAACGAATCTCTCCCCTGAAAAAATAAAATATATAAAAATCATGGAGGAAATTGTTCTCAGTGCAACCATAGATTGGCTTGGTGGCCATGCCTTAGCAGGGACACAAACCTTACTTTCTTCTCTCTCTTTACCCGAAACATCTGCCCTTATCTCAACTCTGTGTTTGCTCTGCGCTTTATAAGGACCCCTGTGAGCTATTTGCCCAGTTCAGTTCCTTTTGAAGCCACGTGGTCTGAATGGTAAGTGTTATCACCCTTAGAGCCTCGATGCTGTATGTGATGCTTCTTAGTTGGCTTTGATGAAATCCAGGATTCACTGTATTCTACTTGTGTGGTCTTCCCAGGCTATACTTCCGCTAAGTAAAATAGACTGCAATTCTAAAACCTACCTCAGAGGGCTGCCGTAAGTATTGTTTATACCATCTGTGGTTATTAGTAGAGAGACCATGGCACAATATAGAATCTCAGGAAAATGGGAGATGTATGTCATTACCGTGGCTAATTGGGAACATCCATCTCTTTCAATGGCTGAGCTTTCACACCCACTGGAATGTTTCAGTTTCCAGCTTCTACTTTTCAAAGTGTCTGTCAAATTATTATGAATCACTTCTACATCATTTCTGTTCGTTGTATGTCATTTCCAATTATATATAGTTCTTCCTGCCACTTTAGGTACTCCATGAGGCAACATCTAGAAAGTTCCTTCCACAGAGGTGCACAGTAGGCATTGAATTTGTTCCTTTCAGCGGTGCTTCCTGTTTCCCATCTTCTCAGCAATGCTTAGTGTTTCCCAGCTTTCACATTGGTGAGGAGTCAGCTGCTTCTCAGAGCTGGAAAGAAACACAAGCATGTCGAGTCAAAGTCTAGATAAGTCCTGCTGTCCTTCTTCAGGCTTCATTGTCCAACAGTGTCCAATAGTCTAATCCACATTCAAATGTCACGCTTCTCTATTCCATTGGCATTAACTGAAATACCAAGTAATGTAATAAGCCGTGTTCCACACTCTATTATTTTTAGTTGGGCACCGGCTGTGATAGGCTTGAGCAGTCGTGAACAAGGCTAGAAGACGAAACCCAAAAGTTTTGCAATTTCAAGAACAGAACGAGGTGAAGGCCAGCACTAAGTTTAGAACCATGTGACAGATCGAGCCACTGATGGGCAGAGCAGGATGTCATAGTGGGGCCGGGGTCAAGAGAGCGGAAGCAGTCACCAGGGTAAAGGAGACATTCGTAGAGAAACAGAGTGTATATAATAACATAGGAGGGAGGTTGCTGAAAAAGACCATGAGTCTAGGGCTCAGATCAGCATTTACTCTTTCCCATTCCCTGGGTATATGATTATAAGAAAGTCATTTCATCCCATAGATGGCGTTTTCCTCCCCTATAAAATGGCAATAGTATTTTTCTTACCTACCTTCCAAGACTCTGGTGTTATATATAATAGTAAAGCACTTGATAAACAATTGAGAGTACTGTGTACATTATAAACTAAAATTAGCCTTTGGTTTGAATTCCACATGCAGATATATTTTGTTTGCTCAACATGTGGCATCCAACAACCCATGGGCTATAGACAGTGTCCATTTCCTTGAAACACAAGAATCTGGAGCCTCGGGGCCAGTGTCAGTGTATAGTAACAGGCTGGGCATTTGGATTTGTAACCTGTTATAAGACAGTCAGGTCTCCCCCAGCTCAGGATCCAGACTTGACTGCCCAGAATATGATTAATCAGGACGCAGGGCTCAGGAAGCAGCTCTCCACATCTGGAAGATCTGACAAAATCTTTGCAACCAGAGTAACAGAGCAGTGATACGGGGGGTGTCCTGTCAGTGGGGGCATGGACACGTTATGTCATTATGTAGAACAATGCATTATCACAGCTGACCTGTCACTGGACTGTTGACTGTATATCAATGTGGCACACTCACTTAAGAGCCTGGACAAATGCTGTGGCTACGGCGTTCTGGGAGCAATGGGTAGCAGCTAGAAAGTGAGCTCTCTCCACCCCAAGCTCAGCTTGAAGACAAATGCTGTTCAGGGAACAGCATCCATTTGGCTATCTCTGAGTCTTTTTACCTGCGCTTCAGTAAGGTACAGTGGCTTCTTTTCTTTTTACCTGTGTGCTTTTTTTCTGCTTCTCCTTCAATTCTTCTACTCTGGTGGTTAGCAGATCCCTGGGATGGGATAGTAATTGTTTTGGCAGTTTTTAAAACAATGTGTTATTTTAAAAATATTTTTACTGATTTCAGAGAGGAAGGGAGAGGGAGAGAGAGGTAGATACATCAATGATGAGAGAGAATTATTGATAGGCTGCCTCCTGCACACCACACACTGAGGAATTACCCCACACTTGGGATCAAGCCCACAACCCAGGAATATGCCCTGACAGGGAATCAAATGGTGACTTCTTGGTTTATAGGTCGACGCTCAACCGCTGAGTCATGCACCTATTTTTTTTTAAGATATCAATTTTTCTCTTCTCCGTTCTCAGTAGTTTAGAATATACCTGCCTTCTCCAGAGCCTCCCTTCTCTCAGAACCAGTTCTCCCTCAACGGGTCTCTGATGTCATTCACTGATCGTACCAAAAGGGATCACTTTCTTGCACCTACATTAGGTCACTTCCCCCAGGCACCAGTGTCTTTTCATGACTGTGACTGAAATAACCCAGCAAGAATGTTAGAATCATATATAGCCTCAATCATACTCCACCTCTGCTGTGTAATAAAAGGGGAGGCCCTGGTTTCATTTAGTTAACTCTTCTAAGCTAACTTTTTCCTTCTTTAAAATGTCAATTATAGGGAGAGGGAACAGTAAACCCTGTTACACTTGGTTACCTTGGCAGCATTAAAATGCCTTGGATTTCTGGGTACCTACTGAGACTGTGACCAATAAGATGTTCAGGTTTCAGGGTGCTTTACAGACCTGGTGACCTTAGACTTGGGAAGGAGAGCACAGGAGGTACCCTAGATAAAGACACATAATTCAAACCACATTGATCAGAGGGTTTTCGCATGCATAGCTCCTTTATAGGAAGCAAGTGCAATGGTAGGGGAGTAATAACTAGTTTTATTCATACACCAACTACTCTTCAACCAATGCAATATTTGTAAAATGCTCATTTTCTTCTAAGAAAAAAAGATCTTTGAGTCACAAATCAGCTTCTCCAGGGCGTGTGCTATGAGATAGAAGTTTGTATGATGAGTTTATTAGGAAATGCTCTTGAGAGCAATACAGCTGGAATAGAAAGGAAGGAAGCAGGATTGGATGGAAGGAACGTTTGGCTACGATGCAATCTCAATGCAATTTTTTTTCCAGTTGCATTGATAGAAATGGCTGAGACAGCGGTTCAGAGTTTTCTTCCATGCCAAGGGTGAGGGTCAGGCCTTTATACCTCACGTTGAACAGTCATTGGTTGGGGTTTGCCTCTGAAAGGCGGTTTAATCTTCAAAGAGGCAACTTTATCTGGGCCAGAGCAATTTGGGGCAGAAAAGCTGGATGAATGATATATTTTATGCTTTTTCTTAGTACAGACCTTCCCCCTTTCAAACCACTCAGATCTCTACATGGAATATCCTCTTACTTTTGCATAACGCTTTACATTTCACAGACATGATCCCAGACATTCCCTCCCCATGATATTTTTTGAAGCTGGTGAAGTAGATATTAATTCCCATCTCAAGGAAAGAGAAAAAGACATTTTCAGTCTTTCCAATCACTCCTTCCTTGGGTAGCTTTCGACAAATTATAATCCATGTGGGATTTAGCTTCCTTTTCAGCACAATGGGGCGAAAATAATTTACCTGCCTAATGTTTCATCCCAGCTTTCGGATCTATGATTGTGTAGCCCACACAGATTTATGTTTGCTAAGTGGAGGAGCCAACCACGGCAGCCCTGCCCTGTGGACTCCGGCGCCAGGGTTCTTCCTGCTGTCCCGCACTGCCCTGGTGGGCTGAGGTCAATGGTGGAACTATGCGCTGAGCTTGCAGAGACAACAGCATGGGAAAGAACTAGGATGCAATCTGAGAAAACGTCCCCAGTGTACAGGTGCCCTTGAAGTGTTTGGAATTGCATGAATAACAATGAGCGATGTTTCTCTGTTATGTGTGTCCTGGGATTTTTTTGTTTCCTTCCAGATAGAATGACTTGTGGTCCTAAAGTGAAATGGCATGGAGCAGACTTGGCAGAATTCCATGCAACACTGACGCCTGGCTTTTTTAAGCCAATTGTTGGCACAAGCCTTTTCTGGGGTATACACGCTCTTCTCTAACTTTAGCTTAATCTATTAGTAAAGACAAAAGCATGGCATCTAACTCAAGTGTCTGTCATTCTTGGATTACATTCCTATCCCCTGGATACTCCAGTTACATTCCTTATAGACTGGTGTGCAGAACCACTCTGTACCTGTGGGTAGCAGCTTTTCTCCCTATCCACGGGGGTGAACGCTTAGCTTACCAATTTTCTTGCAATTTCAGCCAACATTTATTGCCCAAGCAGATTACTGGAAAATGATGGGCTAGAGCTGACCCAAGTCAGACCTCATCAGCATCCAGCAATACGGTTCTAAGGTGCGTGAGAAAAAAAGGCAAGACACGTAGAAAAGGGTTCTGATCAAAGAGAAGCAGGGAAGCAGAAAATAAGAACATCTCCAGGTGTTTTTTTTTTTTGGCCCCGATTTCATGTTTCTTACAAGCCGTGTATTACAACAATGCGAGGCTTCTTGATCTACCTAAGCGTGCCTTTTCTGATACTGTCGTTCTGACATTTTGGGAAACCTGGCTGTGTCGCATATAAACTTCAGTTTTAGAGGAAGGAAGAAAAACTATGCATTAGGAGGATCCATTTAAAGGAGAGAATGTTCTGGCTCCCTGATGTGAAGGAAATGGCAGAAGGCAGGAAGGAAGAGGAAGCAGTTTGGCTCTGCCGGGGTCCTTGACCAACTGTGCTGGGAAGCTTAGGTTATGCACCGCCTCCCAGGTTTGATAGAACTATTTTGGATGTAGCCTGTTCATTGTTCATTCCTTGTCTCAGGGACTTCTTTCTTAAAATCTTCACTTTTGACTTTTAACTGTCCTTGAGGATATTTATTAACGTATGATATTGCTTTAAATTAAATTCTTTTGTTTTGTTTTGTTAATCCTCCCCCAAGGATATTTTTCCATTGATTTTTAGAGAGAGTGGAAGGGAGGGGGAGAGACAGAGAGTGATGTGAGAGAGACACATCAATCGGTTGTCTACTGCACGTCCCCCAACCAGGGATTGAGACTGCAATCAAGGTATGTGCCCTTGGCCAAAATTGAACCTGAGTCCCTTCAGTCCCTGGGCTGATGCTCTATCGACTTAGCCAAACCAGCTAGGGCTAAATTGCATTCTTTAATACATCAATGTACTTATTTGTAATCACAAACATTACTGAATGATGCATTTCCCATCATTGGAAGGAGCCAACGTGTTCTAGTCACAATAAATTCCGAGTTTTACTTTTGTCCCTCCTAATGTGCTATTAGTCAAGAGAGCTGAAGTGAAGTCATCAGAGAAAGATAGAAAGCACCTCAGCCTCAAGTTCTGTCACCTTTTGTTGGGCACAGGAGCTGGTCAGTCAAATTAATTAGAATGAAAATCTAAAAGCATTTAGAAATGGAAATCAGATTTGAAATGAAATTATGAGGACACCCTAGTTTCTAGAGGTGTGTTATCATTGCCTTAGTTAACATGAGCTGGTAATAATAGCTTCTGCTCTAAGGTCGGTGTCCATTTTTTGGAATGGGAAAGACACATTAGAGTTTCCCTGAATATAATTGACAGTGTGGTGAAAGGAAGCAATGATCATTCAAACAGCAAAAATCCTTTAGCCTCAGTTTCCCCTCAAGTGCTTGAATCATAGCTACCCACTGTCTGTTCTGTTTACAGCGAGATATCTAACAACAAACAGTATTCTCTGACATAAGATTTTAACAACAGGAGAAGCTGGATGTGGAGTACATGGGAAGTCTGCACTATCGCTGCAATTCTGCTATCATCTAAAAGCATTCTAAAATTTAAAAAAAAGTGTATTTAACCAAACAAAAACAACATCCTCTCTTCCGTATCTCCATTTTCATCAACTCCCACTCACCACTCCAACTACTATGGTGTGAGTCACGCAGAACTGAATGGAAATGACACTGCAACATGGCCAATAAACCCATGTGGAGAAATCCAGTGATGACTGTTAGTCCCCTCTCCTTTAACCACTCAGTCATATGGACCACTTCTGATCACTCCTTGTGGAAACATTTACAAAGGAAGAGACGACTGTTCTCTTTATCTGAAACAGAAAGCTGACTGTGTTGTGTGCTACATAAGGGAGAACTCTGTTTGAAAAGCACAGTATTTTTTTAATACTCAGTAGAGGCTGGGGAGGATTGGAGTGCAAAGACAGATTTTCAAAAGGGAATATTTAGGGAATAGGTTAGCTTTGGAAGACTGTTTTATTAGAATGAGGCTGGTTACCACCCGACTGGTGTTGCTTAGTGGTTCCACCCAGCTGATGTTGCTCAGTGGTTGAGCCTGGACCTAAGAACCAGGAAGTCACAGTTGATTCCCGGTCAGGGCACATGCTCGGATTGCAGGCATGGTCCCCAGTGGGGGGCATGCAGAAAGCAGCTGATCAGTGATTCTCTCTCATCATTGATGTTTCCATCTTTCTCTCCCTCTTCCTTTCTCTCTGAAATCAATAGAAACATATATTTAATAATATATAAATGAATAAATGTGTGGTTACCAAAGCCAGTTGTCACCATGTAAGTCATGTCACATGATTATCATTTTTTTGTGTGTGGTAGAAACACCTAAGATCTAGTCTCTTAGGAACTTTGAAGTTATAATACAGTATTATTGTCTATAATCACTATGCAGTACATGAGATCTTCAGGACTTATTTATCTATTAGTTCCAAGCTTGTCCCCTTAAACAACATCTCTCCAATTTACCTACCCCCTAGCTTCTGGTAACCACCAGACTACTCTATTTTTAATGAGTTCATATTTTTTTTACATTCACATATAACTGATATCATAGAACATTTCTCTTACTCTGTCTGCCTAAGTTCCAAATGGCATGATTTCTTTCTTTCTCTTGGCAGAATAATATTATATATTGTTTCCTAATTTTGGCTATTATGAATAATGCTGTGACATATATGGATATCTCTTTAATTTCTTATTTTTTATTTCCTTTGAATATACCCAGAAGTGGGATTGCTGGATTATAGGTTAATTCTATTTTTAATTTTTTGAAGACCCTCCATACTGTTTTCTGTAGTGGCTGTACTAATTTACATTCCCACCAACAATGTACAAAGGTTCCCTTATCTTTACATCCTCCCCAATATTTATTGATTGTTTTCTGAATGATAGCCATTCTACCAGTATGAAGTTATATTTCATTATGAATTTGATATGCATTTCTCTGGTTATTAGTTATACTGAGCATCTTTTCATGTGCTTGTTGACTATTTGGATGTCTTGTTTGGAAAAATGTCTATTTAGTTGCTCTGACCATTTATTGATTTTAATTGTTGTCCTTGTTTCTGAGTTGTTTATGTATTTTGTTCTTGTTATTGAGTGGTTCCTTATATGTTTTAAACATTCAACGAGGAAAAGATAGTCTCTTCAACAAAAGGTGTTGGGAAACTGAATAAACACATGCAGAAAAATGTAATTGGTCCCTTATCTTACATTACTATAAAAAATTAACACAAAACTAATTAAAAATGTAAGCGTAAGGCTTGATACCATAGTGACCCTAGAAGAAAATATAGGGAAGAAGCTCCTTGACATTGGTGTGGGCAATGACATTTTTGATATGACATTAAAAGCACAAGGAACAAAAGCAAAAATCAACAAGTGAAACTACATCAAACTAAAAAGCTTCTGCACAGAAAATAAAACAATAAAAAAAAAAGAAAAGTCAACCTATGGAATAAGAGAAAAGATTTGTCAATTATCTATTATATAAAGAGTTAATATCCAAAATATATTTAAAAACTCATACAACTCAATAACAAAACAATCTGATTAAAGAATGGTAGAAAGACTAAATAAACAGTTTTTTGAAAGAAGATATCAAAATGGCCAACAGTTACATAAAAATATGCTTAGCTATGGAATAATTTAGCCTGATGCTTTGGAGGGGAAGGGGGTTCTCAATACATATTGGTGAAATGAGCAAATGAATGGCTTAATTTACCTTCTACACATGGAGTATTCTCTCTCTCTCTTTCTCTCTCTCTCTCCCTCTGTTAATATTTCTTTCTTTCCTCCTACCTAGACAGTTCAGACTTGCGTATATTGCTGCCTTTTAAACTATACCACCAGAGTGTCCTAATGGAATTTCAAACTCAATTTATTCAAAATTTAATTCATTACTTTCCTACTAAACCCACACCTCCTCCAGTGTGCTCTATCCTAATAAATGACCATATTTTATACTTGATTATGCAAGCTAGAAACCTGAGAGTTATCTATGACATTCCTTTCTCCATGATCTATCACATCTAAACTCCTGCCACTCTGAATGAGTGGAATCTCTTCATTTTACTCCACCTACATTATCAACAGCCATGCCCAGGCTTCTATCATTTTCCAGCTGGCAGATGTCTTTAGCTTATCTTTTTATTTGACCTTTTCTCCTCTCTTGTATTGATTCTCCCCTCTGCAGTAAAGCTGAGACACAAAAATATAATTATGTTACCTTATGAATACACACATACCACTAAAACATTTAAATAGTTTTCATTGTCCTTAGAATAAATACTAAATCATCGCTTTGGCCTTTAGGGCCAGGCATGGTCTGGCCCTTGTCTACTTTATCAACTTCGTCGAGTGCTAACTTGGCCCTCGCTCTCTTAATTCTAGACATGGAAGTCAACTCGTGTTTCGTAAAAGCTTTATGCCCTTTCTGGCTTGAAGTTTCCACACATGCTTTCCTTCAGTCTGAAATGCTCTCCCTTTCCACCATTTCCTAATTGCTACCTGCTTCAGAGCTTGGCTCGGGTATTGATCCCTTGAGAAAATCTTTTAGGATTCTCCAAACCTGGTCAGTGTCACTAGATAGGCTCTCATAAATAAAATCTCTGCATTTCTCTGCATAGTCCTTTAAAAAAAAGTAATTAAATAATTGGCCGATTGCTTTTGAAATGTTTGTCTTCCTACTAAAATATCAGTTATATGAGGGAAGAGGTTTCCAAACTTCATGGTAGTTATAACTTGAGCACCACATCTAGGGCAGCTTTTTTTTAATTGTGATAAAGAATTACTTCCCTTCCTTTAGCACGCCTCGCGGTAAATTGATCAGTAGTTAATTTTCAAATGTTCAGAGGTAGAATATGTATAAAATAATAAACCGCTGCATGCTATCATCACTTCGTGTAGTGTGCTGAGATAAGCCCGGGTATCAGGAAACTAAAAGCCGGGGAGAGCCTCTTATCTGAGAGGCTTTGGATGAGGGCGGTGTCATAGGGTGAAATTAGAGTGATTACACAGCGTTCTAATGGAAGACGCCAAGTGCTGATTGGGGTAGTTATCAGAATTACAAGTACAGATAAAAACAAATATTAGTAAGGTGAATTACACAGCAGAAAATGTCTGCTAAGGGAATAAACTGGGCAAATTGATAAAATTCTCTTGGACAGAGCCTTCCAGAATGTCTTGTAAAAGCTTCAGTCACACTTATCTTGCCAGCCATATTGAGATAAACGCCTTATTTATGGTTATCTCCACACCCTCACCCAATTGTACTCTTAGTAGAAATACACAAATTTGATTTTATGAAATTCCCAGAAAGATTGTGGAGATATGTATTGGGAAACAAAATATTGCACTTGTCTCTGAAATGTAAGAATACTAGTAGCATGATAGGATTAAGTTTTGCCCTTCTAACAGAGAATCAAAATAATAATGTCTTAAACAATACAACAAATTTTAAAAAGTGCAATATATTTGCACAAGTGGCTCAGAGCTGAATTAGATTTTTCATGGTGTTGGAATCCATAGCTAGCACTTGCTCTTCCATCTCCAGGTTTCCTCTAATCCAGGACCCCTTACAATCCATATGACAGTCTGTGAGAGGGGCGCATGGGATGGGGAGACCATGGCGTAGAACGTGCATACATCACTTTTGCTCACTTCCCATTGGTCAGAACTTAGTGGTATCCAAAGCTGGCTCCAAGAGTGGTTAAGACATTCTCTCCTTATCATGAATGGTCATGTGCCTGCTTAAAACTAGGGATACCATTACTATGAAAGACAAAGAAGAACATTTTATGTGAAAAAGAACAATGTCTATTATAGTAAGCAAATCTAATCTCATCCAATTTTCGCAAACTTCTCACTCAATTTTTTTTTATGGAGTTATTTTTCAGGGAAAATATGTTTTGGGATACTTTAAAGAAACCAACAGTAAGTAAAAATATTGATAACTAAGCTCAGCATGAGAATGAATAGTAATTCTTAAATAAGAATAGTAATGATTAGCTACAAATGAGTAACACAAGTCAATTGAGTTTTTGTGCTTTTCTGGATACAAACAAACATTTCTGAACACAGACTATGCATGCTGGGGGCTCCTTTTTGTTTTCTCCATGCATCCTGAGTGGCTTGTGTTTTTACTAGTTAATTCTGGCTCTATCCATGGCATGCACTGAATTAGGGAGAGAACTGTCTTTGATCTCACTTATGGCACCTCATTTACACATCGCTGAAGCTCAGATGTAGAACACATTCAACCTTTTTTGATTCCTCTCAAAGACATGACTCACACAAAGCATTAATGTATATAGCAGAATTTACTGACTTTTTTTTTTGGTAATGCTGTGTGTGGTCATGTTATACATCCATGTTGAAGACAACGAAGTATTTATTATCAGCTTAATTGTTTCTTAAAGTGACTCTTTAAAATTTCTGCCAACTTAGTCTCAAGACTCCCCTCTCCCTTTTTCCTATCCCTCCTCTAAATTTCTATTTATTTCTTATCTATACTAATTTAGGTCCTTCTATTCTTTTTTTTTCTCTTATCTCTGCTTATATGAAAGTATCATTTTAAATATAGATGGTCTTAACTAATTTTGGGAATGAGATATGAAGTATTGGTGTGTTACATCTAGTAGAAATATAATGTGAGCTATGTATTTAGCATTTCCTAATATTCGCATTAGCAAAGTAAAAATAAACATATGTAATTAATATTAAGGGTATATTTTATTTAACCAAATAAATCTAAACTATTATAATTCCAAGATGTAATTACTATAAAATGATTGAGAAATCTAATCTTATTTTGTACTAAATCTTTAAAATCTAGTGTGTATTTTAAACTGCTAGCACATCTAAATTCAGGTGTTACATTTGCATTGGATATGCTTGATCTCTATTTAGAATTCATAACGTTTATAATTGAAAGGTTAAATTTCTATACTCAAGTCATTCCCAACATAAAATCTAATCATTAAATTGATTACCAAAAATAATTTATCTTTAATATCACATCTACATTGATAAAACTTGTTCATCTTTTATAGGAGTGTTGATTTGACTTTGAAACAAAAGCATATCAGCTTTAATACTACATCTGTTCAAATTAAGTAAAATTTATAACTCTTGTGTCAACTTGGGATTACTAACATTAAATTCAAAGAGGGACTCGATAAATTGAAGGACAATTCTAAATCTGAAAATATGGATCAAGTCTTTTGCAGCTAATTTATATAGCACAGTCCATTATGTATATTGATTCATGTTAGAATAATTTTTAAAATTAATATTATTGATTTATATTTTAAAGTCTTAATTTAAAAATAAACTGGTAGCTCTCTAGTCAACTCACAAATAAAATCTTTCTTTGAGGCTTTAAATTTAGTTTGTTTATATGCAGTGCAAAGAAATTCTAATTCAAATTGCCATTTTTGTCTTTGCTTATTGAATATTTGGCAAGCAATTCTGTTTTGAGAAAATTTTAAATTTGAATTAACTGTACAATAAATCTTTTAAAAACTCTTCCATGGCTCAACCAATGAGTATTGGCAAAGGACTTAGCATCATTAAATATACTGTCTTCTACTTCTTTCAAAAGTTCCAAAAATTGGCTCTGATTCATATATTTATAACACTTTTTACATTCTACTTCCAAAATCTAAGCATAAATTTTTCAACATGTATCTTACAGTGATATTAAACAATAAGGGAACTATCAATCTCTTATTTAAAATCTCAAAAGGTCTGGGTTTTTAACCTAATGCACAGCATGTTTCATAATAATTTGAAAAGGCTTTTTTTATATCTAGCTGAAACTGTCTTAGAATGATGTAAAATATTCAAAATTATGTATGCCCCGAGGTTGATATTTTATACTGCAAATTGACATTGTCTCATAAATTTGAAAGCCCATTGAGACCAAACATGCTCAAATAAATTATTTATTTTACCATCTCTTGATCTAAAAATGGCATTTTGTTTATGGGCAAGAATCCAAGGTGTTTCATAGCTGGACAATGTAATAACCTGAGGTAATGTTAAAAAAATTAATTCATACAGTTTTGGGGCATTTTATTTTTATTTTAGATTATTAAATTCTTTAATTTTTTGGCTTTAGATAATATTTCTTATCAAATTTATTATGTCCATTTAACATTCTTCTCTTTATTATCCCTGAGATTGGTTTTGTAAATCATGCAACTTTTATTTTTTGTTCTGCTTCAGCTAATTTTAATTGCTATATTTATTTTTGAATTAAATACAATTTATATATATCATCTATCTACCTAATAAAAGAGTAACATGCTAATTGACTATACCTTCGCAATGCCCACCAGCCAATCAGGAGTGAGTATGCAAATTAACCCAACAAAGATGGCGGGTGAATTTGCATATGCAGGCGCCAAGCGGCCGGGGATGGGGCAGGATGCTTGTGTCGTCGCCATGGTAACGACACAGGGGTTCTGCACCACCCCAGCTGCTCCGGGCCTCTGGGCAGCGTGGGAAGGCAGAAAGGCGGCTCTGGGCCGGAGCGGAAAGGTGGCTCCGACCAGAGCAAAGGTGGTGCCAGCAGCCAGGGCCTCTAGTAATTAAAATAATAATAAATAATTCAATTTAATTGCCAATTTCAATTTACACAGGTGCTACTGAAACTCTTTTTTTTTATAATGTATTTTTTTATTGATTTTTTACAGAGAGGAAGGGAGAGGGATAGAGAGTCAGAAACATCAATGAGAGAGAAACATCGATCAGCTGCCTCCTGCACACCTCCTACTGGGGATGTGCCCACAACCAAGGTACATGCCCTTGACCAGAATCGAACCTGGGACCCTTCAGTCCGCAGGCCAACGCTCTATCCACTGAGCCAAACCGGCTTCAGCTGCAACTCTTACTATCTACATAAAATATTCAAATAAACCTATTACAATGCTACATTAGTGTATTAAAAAAGTCATTCTAACTGAATCGGTTCATAGATACCAAGTAGATTAATAATAGGTTTAGTATAAAACTAGAAATGGCCCTAGCTGGTTTGGCTTAGTGGATAGAGAGTCAGCCTGTGGACTGAAGGGTCCTGGGTTCAATTCCAGTCCAGGGCACATGTCTGGATTGCAGGCTCGATCCCCAGCCAGGGCATGCAGGGGGCAGCTGATCCATGATTCTCTCTCATCATAGATGTTTCTAACTCTTCCTCCCCCTTTCTTTCTGAAATCAATCCATCCTACCTAATAATACACAAATATGCAAATTGGCCATACCTCCGACATACCACAAGCCACGCCCACAAGCCATGCCCCCATCCAATCAGAGCGAGTATGCAAATTAACCCAACCAAGATGGCTACAGCCACAGAGAGCAAGGTTTCCTAGGTAACAGAGGAAGCCAAGCTTTCCACCTGCCCTTGCCAGGCGTAAGCCTCCACTCAAGCTACAAAGTTTCAATTATAGAAGGTAAACAAATTCAAACAAATGGCGGCAGAATGGAGCTTGAGAGAGCAGGCCAGGGTTGTTGCCGGCAACAGGGGAAGCAAAGCTTTCTGCACACCCTGGCCGGGCCCACCCGCTTACGGCAACAAAGTTTCAATTATAACCCCAACAGAAATGGCTGCCGGCCTCAGAGGGAGCCCCAGGCTTGGCTCCGCTCCAGGCTACAAAGTTTCAATTGTAGAAGGAAAATAAATTCCAGATACCAGGGCCTCTGCTTGGGTTGCCAGGGGGCATGGCCGGCCTGCAAACCACCACAGGCCCCTCGCTCAGGCCGCCCCACGCCCCAAGGGAACCCCCACCTGATCTGGGACACCCTTCAGGGCAAACCAGCTGGCCCCCACCCCTGTACCAGGCCTCTATCCTATCTAATAAAAGTAATATGCAGATTGATCATCACTGCAACACACAATATAGCTGCCCCCACGCGGTCAAAGACCTGCCCCCATGTGGACACAAGATGGCCACCACAAGATGGCCAGCAGGAGAGGGCAGTTGGGAGGCACCCAGCCTGCAAGGGAAGGCAGTTGAGAAGGACCAGGCCTGCAAGGGAGGGCAGTTGGAGGTGATCAACGCTGCAGGAGAGGGCAGTTAGGGGTGACCAGGCCGGCAGAGGAGGGAAGTTGGGGGCAAACAGGCTGGCAGCAGAGTGGTTAGGGGGTGATCAGGCTGGCAGGCAGAAGCGGTTAGGGGCAATCAGGAAGGCAGGCAGGCAAGCGGTTGGGAGCCAGCAGTCCTGGATTGTGAGAGGGATGTCCGACTGCCCGTTTAGGCCCTTTCCCGGTGGGATCGGGCCTAAACGGGCAGTTGGACATCCCTTGAGGGGTCCCATATTGGAGAGGGTACAGGCTGGGCTGAGGGACAACCCCCCCTCTGTGCACGAATTTCGTGCACCGGGCCTCTAGTAAAAATATATTTAAAAAAAACTAGAAATAATGAATGTTTCCTGCATGTGCACTAATTATATATATAAAAGCCCAGCAACTGAACAGCGGAATGACCAGGACGACCGGTCAACCAGTCACTCTGATGCACACTGACCACCAGGGGGCATATGCTCAATGCAGGATCTGCCCTCTGGTGGTCAGTGTGCTCCCACAGTGGGAGCACTGCTCAGCTGACTGGGATGAGTGGAGCTCCCCAGCAGGTCAATCCCTGCAGGCCACATACCCCCACCAGTGCACAAATCCGTGCACCGGGCCTCTTGTAATATAATAACATCTCATATGATTTATGTAGCTCTACCAAAGTAATAAAATTTTGTAACACAAAACTATCTTATACTACTTAAATTTTAAAATATAAATAAATTTAAATTAAGTTAAATGTTAAGTTCCTCTGTCGCACGAGCCATATTCAGATGTTCAACAGCCATATGTAGCTGGTGGCTATTGTATTGGTAGGACATCTCTAGGTGATAAAATGACATCTCATCTCAATGTTTAACACTCTGATTTCTTGCATTTCTTAATTGCAATAACTTTTAAGAAACGTATTTCTCTGAATTGTATGCTGTGTCATAAATTGCGTCTTCTCTATATTCTTCCTGCCTAGCACATTACCTAGGCCTCGGTAAATATTATGTGATTGAATTACTATATGAACCTATACTTTGCCACTGTTTTATATTCTTTCCAATTGCAAATTTTCCATTATATTTAGAGCAACTTTTTTGAAGAAAGAGAAATAATCCAGTTAGTTATTTATAATCTCTCACTTGTATGTTTTGGATAGTTTCACTTGTTTCTTTTTTAAAACCTTTTATGATGACATTTAAATCACAAAAGTAGAGAAAAAAATGTTTTCTTACTTCTCTAATTAGATATCTTAAGTTTCCTTCTTCAGATTTTCTTTCTCTGTCACCAGTTAAATGTCCTTTTATTCATCTCACTCCAAACTCCATTCTAGTCCTTCTATTCATCTCACTCCAAACTCCATTCTAGTCCTTCTATTCATCTCACTCCAAACTCCATTTTTATGTTTTCTCTTAGACAGCCATGACTGTGACTACTGTACTTAGAATGGTGACTCCATCTGTATGGATCTCTAGTTCCAAATTTTACACAAAGCTCTAGACTTACATTTTCAATTTCCTACTGTGTACAATCAGAGTTCACTCTGCCCCCTAACACTTAACACTTTACATGTCCAACAATCTGTTCTCCACCATCTCTCACAATCTACTCCTTATCTTTTACTCACTACCCCAGATTATGGAATCACTATGCACAACTTGTCCAAGACAGACTCTTGATTTATCTTCCTTTATTAATTCAATCAGTTGCCACATCCTATGTGGTCCCATTCATAGAACTTCAAATCCTGTTGCCTTGTTATGTTAAATGCTAGTGTCTGATCAAGATCCCTGTTTTCTCTTTCCTCATGGCAACACTCCCCTAACTGATCTTCCTGCCACTGTTCCTTGCCATTTTAGTCCATCTCCCATATTCCCATATTGTCTAGAGGTTTATCTTTCTAAAAATCAGATGTGACTGTATATATCATGTGAATAAAACCTGTTTTTGGCTCCAGTTATCTACACACAGAAGGGTCTCACAGCCTATCTTTCTGTACTTAGCTCACCTTTCCTCCCCTCCACCAGTACTCTTTCCTTCTCCTTCTATAGTGAACAATGGTGGGCTTTCTATTAATAAACCCAGTGGAATTATTTTATCAATCCTCCTACTACCTTCTGTAATGCCTTTCTGTATATGTCTTAGAGAAATATATATATTTTCCTCTGCCGGGAATGGCTCTGTGCTTCATCTTCACCTGAGGAATCATTCAATACCCCTTCAAGTGGATATTCAGAGCATATCTGTGGGTGCCAATGTAGAAACGCAGGTGTAAGTCTATCATTGTTTGGAAACTTTCTTTATTTGAGAAAGTTATTCTCTTCTGCAAAGCCTCTAGCTTCCAGAAGGCAAATGTGTGGGAGGAAGGGGACAGCGCTGAACCACACAGGATCAAACCTACCAATCCTGTTAATTAGTCTGGCCAGGCTCACACCTAGAATGGAAGCAGCGCAAATCCTATTTCTGCTCTGATGCTTTCGTGCCAGCAGCCTGCCACTTTCTGTGTTCCCTTAACGCTCTGTTCATAGTTCCATGAAAGTACACATTAGTATATAGTTTGCTAGTCATTTGCTGACATGCCTACTGAAATGTGATTTCCTTATGGACAAGTTCAATTCATCTTTATATCCCTGGATATATCGTTTACTCTAAACTCATTTATGGTGAGTGAATATATTTAGTAGAAATAGAGAGTGACAGGCCTGTTGGAAACCTATGAATGAAAAACATATTCTTGATAGTGCTCAGGTTACTTGAATTATGTATTTACAGAGGGTGTACTGTATCTGCCAAGGCAAACATTTTTACTGTTTAATTTTAAAGGGTTCCTTTTAAAATAAGGGTTTAAAATATTAGTTTCTTATGTCTTCATATTGATATTTCATCTTATCTGAAACAGAACTTGTTTGGGAACCTTTTAAACAACCTCCTGTATGGAGATTAACTCTTTTTAAATATATATATATATAATAAAAGCGTAATATGTTAATTAGACCGGACATCCTTCCGGACGTCCTTCTGGATGACCTTCCAGATGAAACTGGGGCCTGGAGGGCTAAGGCAGCCACTGTGGTTGGATCAGCGTGGGGCCGAGCACCTTACAAATTTCGTGCATCGGGCCACTAGTGTGTGTGTGTGTATTGATTTCAGAGAGGAAGGGAGAGGGAGAGAGAGATAGAAACATCATTGATGAGAGAGGATCACTGATCGGTTGCCTCCTGCACACCCCCCACTGGGGACTGAGCCCATAACACAGGCATGTGCCCTGACCAACCCGTGACCTCCTAGTTCATAGGTCGATGCTTAACCACTGAGCCATGGTGGTCGGGCCACACATTGTTATTTCAAATCTGCCACTGACCTGGGGAATGGGAGATGAACTAGAGCTAAACACCACAATGCTTGCTCTTCTTACTGATAGCCATTTTTTTGGGTTAATTGCTCCTGAGGTTGCTTCAAACCTTTGGTTAATTTCCAGAGTTTTAAAAGTGTTTATTCTGACAATTTTTTCCAGTTGATTTTATGGAAGAACTGACTTTCAAAGATCCTTAATCCATTATTTTCACTGAAATCTACCATAAGTAATAGTGATAAGATATAGTGATACTGAGCTCAGGTAGATTATAAAAGGAGATTTAATAACTCAGTCTCCAACTTAAAATACTTATATCTTTATTGAACGCATGGGATTGGCAGCATGCTAGGGAATTCAATGTGTTATCAGATAATCTTTTTAATAACTTAAACTGGTTGGCACTATTATTTCCATTTGACAGGTAAAAAAATTGAGAGGAGGGGAGAGAGAAAGAGAGAGAGAGAGAGAGAGAGAGAGAGAGGGAGAGAGAGAGAGAGAGAGAGAGACCTAGGAACCAAACCTAGCAGGCTAACTGAAGGTATACTGCTTCTCAACATAACTCCTAGTTACGATTGATGTGAGCATTTTTGCATTGTATAAACGGTAAGTTCAGATGATCATGGGAATTTACTATAAAAAATACTTTACCTATAATGTCATATTAGACCTCAAAAGAACTTTTTAAGATACTTCCACTATTCTTATCAGATTATTCTCTAACATAGTAACCTATCACTTTCCAGAAAACAGTTGAGAAAATTTAACATATAAAACTTTTAATCTTACGTTAATAGTAATATAAACTTCCATTTAGCATCTACTGCCTTCTATATTCTTGCTGTGCATTATCTCTAATCCTCAGATCAATCCAGTAAGGTGGGCATCTTGATTCCTTTTTTATATAAAAACTAAATGTCAGAAAGTCTAAGTATTGCCTAAAGTTACCCAGTAAGATAGCTGAGCTGAAAATCTATTGCAGACTTATCTTATCCCAGAGCTCAAGCTTTTCCCATTGTGCACAGCTGCTTAGTACTTTGTAGACAAAGTACTTGGGAGATATTGTAGGTGATAAATGAACATCAATAAGCACACAAGGGCAAGGCACCACATGCATGCTAAGACTTAATTGAACGGTCATTCCATTTCTTTTTAGAATAGTTGCTTTTTATTTTGGAAGCTCAAATAGGAGAATTCCAAACTTGAAACAAATGGAAACTTACATTCCACTCATAATACTCCTCAGACACCAGAAAGCGCTCAGATATAATCCAAAATGTACTAATCAATTCTTGTCTTTTAAAGCCTAAAGAAAAGCAGAATGTAAAAAACAAACAACAGCTGTCAGTCTTTTCTCTGTATCTGAGTCTGTTTCTATTGTCTTTGTTAGTTTATTTTGTTCAGAGGGGAGGGATGCTGGGTGAAAAAGGTGAAGGGATTAAGCAAAACAAACAAAAAACACTCCAGAGGGAAGGTAGGGGAAGGTGGGGGTAAGGAGGAGAGATCAACCAAAGGACTGGTATGCATGCATATAAGCCTAACCAATGGACACAGACAACATGGGGGTGAGGGCATGAGTGGGGGTGCGGGGAGCAATGGGGCGATAAGGACACATATGTAATACCTTAATCAATAAAAAAAAAACCCACTCCAAAATAAACAAACAAAAAACTTCTGAGATATAGACGACGGTATGGTAATTATCAGAATACCAGAGGGAAATGAGGTAGAGGAGGTAGAAAAGGGGATAGGAGGATAGATGGTAATGGAAAGAGACTTGTCTTGGGGTGGTGAACATACAATATAATATATAGATGATGTATTATAGAATTGTACACATGAAACCTATGTCACCCCAATCAATTCAATAAAAATAATTAAAGTAAATAAAGTAAAATAAGGAAACAAACAAACAAACAAACAAAAAACCCATCTTCACAGATTCACTGATGCAATAACAATCCTCAAAACTGCAGCTGGTTCTCAATAATTTATATTATTATAATGCCTTTACCCTAATATTCTGCTAGGTTTCTTGGGATACAGAGGGGAAAACCAAATCCCTGAACTCAAGGAGTACCCATTATTAATCTAATGCATACAATATTGCAACATTTCTATAAAATAGAATCACATATTCTGCATATAGAGAAAAGGACAGGATGGTAGTCTTCCTTTGTTTCTCTCCAATGAGTCACAGCCCATGACTTTAAATCTCAGTTTAGCCATGCAAGAGAATGCAGAGATAAAAAACGGATCCAGGGGTTCATGAGAATTTAATGCCTTATGATAATGATAATGGTAGCTATCATGTAATGAGTAATTATTGTATGTAAGATAGTATCCTAGTTTTACTTATATGACTACTTCCTGGTATCAACATTACCTTGCTTTTAAGATTAGAAAGTTAAAGCCAGAATTAGTTAAGCAACATACATAAGATCATACAGCACATGGACATTAGAAATGGAATTTAAACTAAAAAATTTTAGCACTTGCACCCTCTTTGCACCACTCATTATAAAGTCTAATATATATAAAGCCCATAGGCAGAAATATGTACTATTCAATTAAGTGACAGTATGTTAAGCATTAGCATAGTATAACTCCAATATGATTAAGGACATAATTAAAATAAGTTACAAAATGGGACATATTTGGAAAAAATATTTGAAACTATATGATAGAAAATTATGCATTTTAAGTAAAAGTTATTTCAAGTAAATAAAATGACATGTTACATATTAAAATAGACTAAAGATAAGAAATTAAAGAAGAGTTATAAGTGATCAGTTAGCTCAAGACAATAGGTTATATCCTCTGGAAGCTAAAATATTGCAACTCAAAATTTTCATAAAATGCTAGTTTAACCTATGCAATTAACAAAGGTTAAAAATTTTAAGAAGTGATTTGCAGTTTTGGAGAGTATATGGGGGAAATGACACATTCATACATACACAATAACCAGATTAGATTTGTAAGAGGAAAGTAGCCAAATCTAATTACATGCTTACACATGGGAACCTCACACACATGAGAGAGCCAGAGACTCCAGCTATATGAGAGTTTCAGGAACAGAAAGTTAAAAGGAAGCGTATATGACATTCTGAGCTTAGGCTAAGATAAGACACCTTGGAGCTTCAGAGGGGAGGAAGGTCATTTGTAGGATTAAGGCGGGATAGGAAGAAGCTAGGAAAACCCCTTGGCAAGTGGAATGAAGGAAACTGAGACAAAATAATTAAACAAGGTCAAGCAATTATCAGCCTGCTAATAAATCGCAAGATCTTATCTGTATAACCAAGGACATTTAGGAGCAGGTGGCTTATACCTTTCCTCCCCTTCCAGAGAGTGAGTAGCTGAAATCACCCTAGTCAAGGAGAGAGGTGACAGAGAGCCAGCTCGTGCCATTAGTGCCAGCCAAACCCCAGAATGGATCAAGTCAGGGAATAAGTAACAAAAACCCTTGTAAGATTATGAAGGCCCAAAATTTTGAGGGGAGGGGGATGTTAGAGTAGGCAGTTAGTTAGATATTAACAAAAGAGGAGGGAGCAGAGGGAACAGGACATCTGATTAAACTTGATTAGGTGGGAAAAACAGCTTTTTAGTCTTTCCAGGGAGCCTGGGACCAGTGGAGGGGGGGAGAAAACAGCCAGGGAACTCCTGTTACTAAGTGCATGTGCAGGTGCAGCCAAACTGGTCACCATAAAAGGGGGAAAGCACCTGTGTGGACAAATTTGGGCAAAAGAGATTAGATAAGGGGAGGGAACAAACAGTTGCCCCCAGGGAAATGCCAGGAAAGAGATGGGATAATTTGAAAGAAGGCCGGATCTTTCCCTACCCAAGGAAATGTATGGAAACTTAGCAAGGACTTCAGAGCAGCTGCTGCTCTCTAGCCTGCCCACTCTTTGCCTCTCCGAGAGTGCACTATCGCTTTCGCTCTAATAAATCTTGCCACTATCGCTTAAAACTTCTATGTGAGTGTCCCTGAAATCCTTTTCCCATAACCCTGCTGAACCTATTTCCTCTGGAAGAAGAATGATAAGAAGAGCAGATTTTTAGTAATTATATGTTTGTCCTGCCCAATAGGTAGGTCATTAAAAAGTTATCTCTGGTAACAACTCTTATTATGGGCAAGACCCCAAATTTAAATTCTTTGAGGGAGAGGTAAAGGTATTTTGTGATCCTCTAGGGCCTCAATTGCCTTGGGCTAAAAATAATTCTCATGCCAGAGTGGCACATGTTGGGGAGGACTTTTCTGAACCCCTTCAGGAATATGGCATCTGTATTTTATAGGCTTTTAAATATCAGGCTCACATAAAATGTGAGTGATCGGGCTCCACATTACACTTCGTTAGTTATAGAGAGGAAGTTTAAGGGACATGGAACAAATCCTATCTAATAAAAGTAATATACAAATTGACCATCACTCCAACACACAAGATGGCCGCCCCATTTGGTCAAAGATGGCCGCCACAAGATGGCCGGCAGGGGAGGGCAGTTGTGGGCAATCAGGTCAGCAGGGGAGGGCAGTTAGGGTTGACCAGTCGTGCAGGGGAGGGCAGTTGGGGGGTACCAGGCCTGCAGGGGAGGGCAGTTGGTGATGACCAGGCTGGCAAGGGAGGGTAGTTAGGAGTGACTGGGCCAGCTGGGGAGGGCAGTTAGGGGTGACCAGGTTGGCAGGGGAGGGCAGTTGGGGGGGACCAGGCCTGCATGGGAGGGCAATTAGGGTTGACTGGGCCAGCAGGGCAGGGCAGTTGGGGGTGACCAGGCCTGCAGGGGAGGGAAGTTGGGGGGGACCAGGCCAGTAGGGGAGAGAAGTTGGGGGGGACCAGGCCTAAGGGGAGGCAGTTGGGGGTTACCAGGCCTGCAGGGGAGGGCAGTTGGTGATGACCAGGCTGGCAAGGGAGGGTAGTTAGGAGTGACTGGGCCAGCTGGGGAGGGCAGTTAGGGGTGACCAGGCTGGCAGAGGAGGGCAGTTAGGGGCAATCGGGCTGGCAGGGGAGCAGTTAGGCATTGATCAGGCTGGCAGGAGAGTGGTTAGGGGGTGATCAGGCTGCAGGCAGAAGCGATTAAAGGCAATCAGGAAGGCAGGCAGGCGAGTGGTTGGGAGCCAGCAGTCCTGGGTTGTGAGAGGGATGTCCGACTGACCATTTAGGCAGTCGAACATTCCTCAAGGAGTCCCAGATTGGAGATGGTGCAGGCTGGGCTGAGGGACACCCTCCCCCCCCTCCGTGCACGAATTTCATGCACCGGGCCTCTAGTTTTAGTATAAAAAGTGTATGTTGTCACATATTTTAAAATGTTGTTTAATGATAGATGCAGTAATTACATTACTAGTATAAGATGAAAGTTTAATTGAATCCTTAATATGCGTTATAGAATGAAAATAAACTTCTTAAATGTTCATCAAATCATTCAAATGTACTACCTGTAGGCTCAAACATTATTTAGAAAGAGCTATAATATTTTCTCTGTTCAGATATTAAAGCAGGTCTTTTCTTTCTTTCAATAGCAGGGCACTTACATACTTTCCTAAAGTGCTTTAATGCATGTTTTCACATTTTATTAGCATATTTATATGTAAAGAAAGCCAATATAATTACCTCTATTTAAAATACTAGGCGTGGCTCAGTGGTTGAGCATTGACCTATGAACCAGGAGGTCACGTTGGATTCCCAGTCAGGACACATGCCCAGGTTGCAGGCTCAGTCCCCTGTAGGGGGCATGCAGGAGGCAGCGAATCAATAATTCTCTCTCATCACTGATGTTTCTATCTTTCTCTCCCTCTCCCTTCCTCTCTGAAATCAATAACAATAAAAAAACAAAACACATAAAATACTAGGACACTGAGACACAGTGACTTCAAATTCTGTAAGTAAGGCTCACAGATTATGGGTGACAGAATCTCACAAAATGTTGCTTTGGTTTATTTTATTTTTGTCTGATTGTTGTGCTTTTCTTCAAGGGTGATTGCGGCATAGGTTGGGGGAAGGTCCTATTCTTTGTTCATTTGTGCATTCATTTAATGAATAACTTTCATTATGCTTAATGAATGCTTAAAGTTCTATTGAACCAAATTAACCTCTCTTTTTCTTTCATACTTTCTTGACAAACTTGCTTCTCTGAATAAGTCTTTGTTTATCAAATATCTTCCCCCCAACCCTGAATTCAGAAGAACAAAGAAAACATGCTGTGTATCTCTTAGCACAGCATTTTACAACAGGGATATAATGTAACTACTCTTATAATTTAAATTTTCTAGTAGCCACATTAAAAAAAGTTTTAAAAAGAGATAAAGTCAACTTTTTATTATATTTTATTTAATCCACTATGCCCAAAATGTAATTTGAACTTATGCTCATTGTAGAAATTATTAAGGAGCTATTTTACATTCTTTTCCTGTATTGTATTTAATATTCCATGTGTATTTTAGATGTATTGCACATCTCAATTTGAACTATCCTCATTTCAAGTTTATAATAAGTAAATGATTGGACAGTACAGTCTGAGAGCAACTGGGACCTCTGATAGTCTATTTGAACTCGTAGTTAAATAAAATTTTAAGTATTTCCAGACTTTAAATGGACTCTGGGGAATATGTCTGCTTGCAGAGTTACCATTGAAACTCTGTGGGTTAACCTTTGTTCTCATAATCTGTGCATAATTAATTGAAATGTGAATTTTTTAAAACTAATTCTTTGTGCATTTTTAGCCTCTCAATGTATTCTGACATTCTTCCTTCTCTCTTTAGTAAGATTCTCCCCATCTTTACAAGGACAGGAGCAGTAACTCTCAAACCTTCATGGTATAGAGCAGTGATGGCAAACCTATGACATGCGTGTCAGCACTGACACGCGTAGCCATTTCTGATGACACGCGGCCGCTGAGGCGGCCGCATGCCGAGGATGAAACATTTGCTGCTCCTGAGGATGAAACATTTGCGAAATAATGTTTTTTCCTCAAAGTGACACACTACCCGAGTTATGCTCAGTTTTTTGGCGAAGTTTGACACACCAAGCTCAAAAGGTTGCCCATCACTGCTATAGATGCCTGATTTCCACAGAAGTTATTTAGTTCCTTTTAGTTATTACTTTATTCATCTACTAGATTAACTAATGTGGGTAATAGACAAACTAAAATTACAGTCGCTAAATCCAAAATTTACTTCTCTCTCAGAGAACAGGCCTAATACAGGCTCCATTGCATAGACATTCAGATGCCAAGCAGACTAAGGCCTTGCCTTCTTGAATAGATAGTTTCCAGGAGAGTTCTTTCACGCATTGACATTCAGTAGATAAACAACAAGGATAGAGGAGGCAATGCATTCCCTAAATACATAAATCCATAAGCAACACAAGCTTTTTACTACATTCCACTGGCAAGAGCTAGTCACGTACTCAGACTAAATGCCCAGGAGGATGGGGCATGCTCTGTCTTTCCTAGTATCAGCTCTTGTAAGTGGCAAAAGGGCATACACCTTTGGTGGACATCAAGCCTTCTCTGCCACCAATGCTGATCTCTCTCTCTTTTTAAAAAACATATTTTTACTAGAGGCCCAGTGCACGAAAATTCTTGCACTCAAGGTGGGTGTGTGTGTGTCCCACAGCCCGGCCTGTGCCCTCTCACAGTTTGGGAGGCCTCAGGGGATGTCCAACTTATGGCTTAGGTCCGACAGACAGGTATATCTGAGAGTGGGAGGCGATTCATGGGCCATTCAGGGGGCGGCACTGGCAGGCAAGTGGCCGTCCCTGTCCCCCAATTGCCCCTCCACAGCCACTGGCTGCCACTGCCCCCTTGATCTCTGTCCCTTCCCTCTGCCCACTGGCACCCACCTTGGCTGGCCTGGTGCTACCCACTCGCCAGCCCCACCTCCCGCTGACCGGTTGTTCCACTGTTCGGTCATATTAGGCTTTTGTTATATAGGATTCATTTCCAAGAAGAAAGGAGAGGGAGAGAGAGATAGAAGCATCAATGATGAGAGACAATAATTGACTGGCTGCCTCCTGCACACCTCCTATGGGGGATTGAGTGTGAAACCCGGGCATGTGCCCTTGACCAGAATTGAACCTGGTACCCTTCAGTCCACAGGCTGATGTTCTACCCTTTGAGCAAAACCAGCTAGGCCAAATGCTGATCTTTTTTAACCATAAATCTCTTTGTGGAAGATCTACCTAAACTAAGAAATCAGTGGTGATAAACTAGAGATGTACTGACTCAGATTCAGGTTCTGATTCCAGTGCTTAAAGAAATTAATCAGTGTCCTTGAATCAGTTTTTTCCAGTTTCTGTCCATATGGTTGGGAATTTTGGCAAGATGGAAATTATTTTCCCACTATCATTGTCCTTTTTATATTTATAAAATGAATCCCAGTTTTGATGGGGTAGGAAATTGGTCCAGCTAAAACCTATGTTTCCCAGTTAGAGTTGAACATGTAATTCATTTTGGGCCAGTGACAAAATTGGTCATTATTAATGTTGACTGATGCTTCCACATGACAGTATAAAAATTTTCAGAGTTTTGGGTTATTTCTTAGCAGCAATATATCATGGAGAGTAGGTAAATGTATATAGTATTTCTGAGGGATCCAAACATTTGTGCACACGATGGGTTAGGTCATGATGTACTCTAGTAACAAAAAATCCCAAATTTCAGTGGCTCAACTCAACAAACTTTTTTTATGACTCACACAAATTCTGTTGCAAATCTAGGTGATTATCTATGACTAGAGGTCTGGTGCATGAATTCGTGCATGAGTGGGGTCCAGCCAGCCCACCCTGATGGGGGCTGATTGTGGCCAGGCCGGCGAAGGGGAAGGGGATGTGGGAGGTTGGCTGGATAGCTATTCTCCATGAAATAGATCAGTGGTAGCAGCTGAAGATGTATATTTCTTCCCCTCAAATCCAGAAATCCCAGGAGAGCAGCACAGAGACCTGCAATAAAGTGACCTGTGTCTAAAGTATGCAGATATTAAAATCTTACTAAGACAATGAAAAAATGTTTACATGTGCGAATATAATAGCGTCCTCCAGTTTTCCGTACTTTCTTCCAATTTCCTAATATGTGTGAGATCTAAAAAAAAAAATCTCCCTTTAGAAGCTTTAAGTAACTGTTAATAAGTAGCTTTCATTTCAAGATATGATGTATGCGATTATGCATCCATGTTGTCACCAACGTTTTTTTAGTTAGCTAAATATGATTCTCACGTACAGGCCTCTCTTCAAAAGCTGTCTCCAAATCACTGTTTTCTGCAAGCCACCAGTTACAGAGCAACATCTTGCCAAGGTAGAGTAATGGAAGTCAAATCCCATTGTAAAAGCAGAACTGAAATTATGCTTCATGCACATCTGGCAACACATTCGTTTGTACATGAGAAAGGCGTGAATAAGATTATGTCCCAAATAAATTATCCCATGATTATGACAATTAAATAGCTGTCATCGGTATTCAGTTATCTAATTACCTGCCAAAATTGTGTGCCAGGTGTTCCCTATGTCCAAATTTTCATTATGTTACATGAACAAACCTCCTTCATTTTGAGGAACATTCTTCCTTAAAATACCTGGTCTTGATCGAACTATTTTCTTTTGTGTTTTTTTTCCTGTTCATATTTAAAGACCTCAGTTTACAAAGGAAGTCATCTGAATAATGCATGAAGAATGTGTATAGGTTCAAACTCATTTGTCCACATCACAGCAACTGTTTGTACTGGCCCAACTGCCTACTGTGCATGCAGATGTTAAATTGTGCATCCTCCATCACCTGTTTATAATGCAAAATTACAGGTTGACCTCATTTTATTTAGCAGAAATAACTCAGTCACACACATTAGCAAATTTGACCCAGAAGGTCTTATGAAATATTTTGCAGTGGAGCCTATAAATGAATTAAAATGCATTTTCTCATTTCTGTGCATGAGTATGTATATATGCATTCACTGCACAGGGTTAAAAAAAAAACACAACACACTACAACCTAGTGATTTTCCTTCTTAAACTCCAAAGAGAAGCAATTTTCTCCATGAATCAAAAGAGTGTAAATAACACTGTTTTTCCCTTTGGTTTTACCTCCCACTATCAAATAGCTGTGAGCAATATGCTCAGGACTACAGGTACCTTGCTTTAGCAAATGTAAAGAAATAAGTTCTTTGAGACGGCATTTTTATTGATACAGAAATTCATGTAGAATTTTACAAAGACTCGGTCTCTACCCTTTTTGTGGTAGTGAATATAACTCCCACAGAAACCAGGAATAAACCTTTTTCTACCAAACAAGTGACTTTAAGGCCTTCGATTGCATTGTCCAATGCTGTATCAAAAGCACCCATCCACTGACACCCACTGATGAACATAAAAACAGAAATATCTAAATATAAATGCAAAGCACACAGGGGGAAAAAAAGCATAGGAAAGAAACTGTTTTCTAAATACATGGTTCTGATTTTTGATAGAGCCAGTTTACCACAATTTTTTTTCCATTGTCCCTTTCTACTTCAAAATCTAATTGCCTAGACTTTTTCAAAACCTAGCTGGTCTTTCTGCCACCTGTGCAATGGTCCTGGCCCTCAGCCATTTATTCTTTCTTCTAAAATTTAAATAGAGCTTCAAGAAAACATGTTTAAGAGCCTGATTATCATCTTACGTTATTTCCCCCATGGGGAGTGTGTGGGTTTGGGCTTAAGAATAGTGTTTGTAAGGCTCCTATGGAGAATCAAGTCTAAATCATTCACTTAGCTGTTGTGAAGTCTCTACTATGGAGCTACTAACTGGTTTTCTACCTTACTTCTTGCCATATTCCATTATCTATTTTTTTTCTTTCCATCTCCAACACCTCAATAAAACTTATTTGAGCATTGTTCTCCCAAATAGCATATATTGCTCCACTTAAGAGACCTTGTTAATATATATTATATAATAAATATTATATATCTATTATATAATAAATGTAATATTTATTATATACTACATGTAAAATATAAAATATTCATATAACCACTCTAGAATATTCATTTGTCAAAACATTTGACATATTTTTATAGATCTGCCAATTTCTCTGAGCAACCAACTTTGTCCACCCAAGCTGGATTTTTTTTTTCCACAGCCACATTCAGAGCACTTTATTAATTTTAATTGTCTTATTTATATATCTGTGTCTCATCTGACTATCAGAGGAATTTATATCTAACCACACTATTAAATTATAAGCCATTACATTTCACAGTGTTAATTTGGATTCTGTTACTTGCAGCTAAATCTCCTTCATTGATACAATCTTGTAAGCATTGAGAGGCCATAGAGTGGAGCAAAGCAGAAAAGTAACAGAATCAGATTTGTATTTTGCAAACATCAGTCACAGTGTAGTGCAAAACACACATAGGGAAGAAGAATGGACGTAATATTAGTTAGAAGGCTTTATATTAAGATGGTATTTGTCTTTCTCTGACTGATTCATTTCACTTAGCACAATATACCCTTTAGGTCCATCCATGCTGTCACAAATGTTAAGATTTCATTCTTTATTATGGCCAAGTAATATTCCATCATATATATGTACCACAGCTCGTTTCATCCATTTGCCTGTTTATGGGAAGTGGGGTCGCTTCTGTAGTTTGGCTATGATTTCACTTATATGTGAAATCTAAAGAACAATATCAATAAACAAACAAAATAGAAACAGACTCATAGATACAGAGAAGAGACTGAAGGTTGCCAGGGAGGAGGCACATTGAGAGACTGGATGAAAAACGCAAAATAATTTGAAAGGACAGATTGGTATTTACAACGTAGTCTTGGGGATGTAAAGTACAGCATAGGAAATATAATCAATCATGTTATAATAACTAATATGGTGCCAGTTGGGTAGTGGAAATATCAGGAGGGACACTTTGTAAAGCATATGATTGTCTAACCACTATTCTATACACATGAAACTAATATAAAGTAATATTGAATAGAAACTGTACTTGAAAAAAAATTTTTAATGTAAAAAACAAACAAACAACAAGACATTAAAAAAAGATGGGTAAAAGATGATGGGAAAATAAAATAAGCAGCCAGAGATATGGTAGAGCACCATTTAGTTAGGTATGCTTTGTGGAATGTTAGCTTTGAAGGATTTTTGTAGGAGGTAAATAGAAAAGTTTGGGAATCAAATAACTTGGAAAAACACTAGGTTAAGTCAAGTTAAATAAGCTCTGATTTGCTAACATTCAGTGTAAATGCTTAACTAGGGGATTGAGTAACAGAATTTACTTTTCACTGTAAATGAATTTTCTCTTTACTGAAGCATTTTGTGGAACTAGAATTTCACAGAACACACTGTAGGAAATTCTAGACTTGGATATATTTATTTGATAGGATCCCCAAAATCTGGCAATTAACCTTATATAATAACAGCGTAATATTCTAAGTGTCTGACCAGTCACTATGATGCTCACTGACCACCAGGGGGCAGATGCTCCAACTGGTAGGTTAGCTTGCTACTGGGGTCCAGCCGATCAGGACTGGGCAAGAGGGCCAGCCAGACATGCCCTGGAGCCCTCTCATGGTCCCTCCCTGGCTGGCCTGCCCCCATTGGCCCTGATCAGGACTGGGAGAGATGGCCCCAATCACCACTGATCACTGGCCAGGCTGAGGGACCCCACCCATGCACGAATTCATGCACCAGGACTCAGTTTCTGTCTTAAGTGGTGGGTTGGAAAATGGTACCATTAATTTGACAGAAACTTTTGTGGGAAGATAATCAGTTCATTCTTGGACATGCTGAATTTTGAGTTGCCTGGGAGAGAGCCAAGCAGGAAAATTTCTAATAGTTATTTGAATATGCATGTGAAGTTCAACAATATTTTTCCTAGATATGTGAGTAGTGATTAAAGTCTTATGAATAAAATAAATTGTTTTGTATTAATTTTTTTTAGGCTGGATTGTGATTGAGATTCCTGTTTGGCTAATTGAGGGCATTGTTCAGAGAATAGCCTTTGCAAATAGAATTAGACAGTGGTTGCTAGTGAAATGTCCAAGAAAGCAATATGTAGGGTTGGTGTAGCTGCAAATTTTTAACATAGCTATTCATCTTATCTCTTCTTTCTCCACTGAAAAGGCATCTTTGAAAAACACAGATTCACTTGTTACAGTTTAGAAGTGGATAATGAGTCTTAGCCACTGGCAATCACTTGATGTGTGAACTTTGGGCAATGCCACGGAATCTCTCCGATCTCTCTCAGTCTTGAGTGCATAGGTTTCTATTATTAACTTCAGCTGAACTTGAGGCAGGAACCTGGAGATGGAAAAACTTCAGTGGCCAGTATGATGAGCTCTCTGAGCTACAAAGCCCTATAAGCCCAATTAAGTTTATATTTTTTAAAGAGGCCAAAAACTTAAACAATTGGTATTTTTAGATGGAGCAGCATGAGCACCATTTGTGGACTCTGGAACAGAGTGACTAAAGAAATAAACAAAAAAAAAATAACCAACCAAGAAAAATACACAAACAGCTCATTAAACACTCTCTCCCTCCTGGGCAGTTTGAGTGTTCCTTCCTTTAGGATTCCACGTCAAAATGTACATCTGATCTCTCTTTTTTCCTACCAGTTTCTAGGCTCTAGATGTGACATGAGAGGGAGAAACTTCAGGGAAATTGGCAAGTCTGCCATCATCTCAGTCTGGCTTGTTGAACTCAGCTATAGGTACTGGGATGGCTGATGCTCTTGCTATGTTTTCAGGGTGACAATTGGAGATGTTTAAATCTTTGACATGAAAGCAAACACAAGCAGGTAGCGCTGAAATGGAAAAGGGAAAACAGGAAAGCATATATCGACCATATATAGGAGATTATATAGAGCACATGTTTCAAGAGGAAACACATTATTTTCTTCCCCAAGATTTAATTAAGGTTATTTTTTTTTTTTGGCGGGGGGGTGGAGTTGTTATACTCAACGTCTGACATGTTTCACTTGGCAGGAAAAAACCTCAGTAAGAAGAGATTTTACAATACCCCTCAGAATTTTGAGGTCAAGCGAAATGAAAAGAATTTAACACCCCAAAATAACTGGCGACTAGGCATGTGCTGCATTAAAGATAACTATTGTTTGTCACAGCCCTTTGAGAAAGGATGGTAATTTGCCCTTCCATTGGCTTTATTTTTGCTATGTGACTACTTAAACAACAGATTGTGGCAGCAATCACAATGTGCCAGATGCAAGTTTAGCCTTTAAAATATCTAGCAGCTTCTGTTTGCTCACTTTTGGATTTTGCTCCCTCTCAAAATCCATCTGCTGCTCAGAAGCCACAATCACGTGGAGAGGACATGGATGTCAGTTCTGGTCAACAGTCTCAGTTGAGTGCCCAGCCAAAAGGCGGCATCATCTACTAGCCATGTGAAGAAGCCGTTTTAGATGTTCCAGCCCAAAGAAGTCCCCAGAGGATGTAGTCCTTGCTTATATCACACGAGAAACAATAACACTGTTCTTTTTAGTCACTAAATGTTGATGTGGTTTGCTATACAGAAGGAGATAATTGAAACAGATAATATGGTTTCTTCTTGGGGACAAATACATTCTTTTTTTTAAAATATATTTTATTGATTTTTACAGAGAGGAAGGGAGAGGGATAGAGAATGAGAAACATCGATGAGAGAGAAACATTGATTCAGCTGTCTCTTGCACACTCCCCACTGGGGATGTGCCTGCAACCAAGGTACATGCCCTTGACCGGAATCTAACCTGGGACCCTTCAGTCCGCAGGCCGATGCTCTATCCACTGAGCCAAACTGGTTAGGGCTGACAAGTACATTCTTAACTCTCAGAAGCCATTTAGTAACACTTCTGAAGGAAATTCCTGTAGGGTGACACCAGTGGGAAAATAAGGCATGGTCCAGCATGCCACTTATGAAATACTAGAGGCCCTTTGCACGAAGAATCGTGCAATAGACCTTCCTTCACCTGGCTACTGGCACCAGTTTTCCTTCCGCCTTCTTTCAGGGTGGGGGCTTGGACCCCAGCGGCGGCAGCAGCGTGGGGCTGGAGCTGCCGGGCCCCACGCCACCATCCGTGATTGGGGTGCCGCCACCACCACCGCCCAGGTCCCTCAGTGATAGGAGGGACCCCAGCGCCGCTGCTGCTCTGACCTCAATCGCTGAGGGGCGGGACCTGGGCGCCGCCGCTGCTCCCACCACAACTCTCACCGGCCCCATCGGTCCCCCCTTGGCCCCATCGATCCTCGGTCCCCCCTCAGCGGCCACCAATCTGGCCGTTAAGAGGCGCGGGGGGCGGGACTCATGAGTCCCGCCCCCCGCGCCTCTCAACGGCCGGATAGGCCACCCCGAGTCCCGGCCCCCAGCCTCCCGCCAGCCCAATCATGGGCGTAGTGTAGTGATGGTTATTTACATATTACCCTTTTATTAGGTAGGACTAGAAGCTGATGAGATTCATGATTAGATGCATTAAGGGGTCCCAAGTACATGTTGCTGTGATATTTATCAAAGAAAAAAACAGGAAACAACTGTGCTTAGTCAAAAAGGTATGGAGAGGCCACTCAGTAGAATGTTATGTCGCCATTTAGAATTATGTAATGAAAACCTTACAGCCTAAAGGCTTATTGAAAAAGATCACTGGACTATTCCATTGTATATGGATTAAAATTATAACCACATAAAATAAATAAGACAAAAATACATCTAGAGAGAAAAGGCTGAGAGCAATGCTTTAGAGTAAGCATTAGCTTCTCTGGATGTACCACTTGCATGCCTAACTCCTGGGGTGAAAAAAGTAGCAAGCAAAATCTATAGAGGAACAAAGGAGGGAATAGTTAGGTCTCTCTTGGTCAATCAGAGATGGTTTCATTGAGGAGTTGTACTTAAGATGTTTTACAGGATGAGTAGGAATTCGTCAGGTTGTCAATGTGAGAGAAAATTCTAAGCAGAGGAAGTAACCAAAAGAAAAGTCACAGAAAAAATAGCAAAGAGCAGTAACTGTGGGAAACTGCAATTTTTCTGGTACAGAATTTGTGCAAAGAGGCAAGAGACAGGTGGGCAGACAAGAGTAGATTATGGACCAATCTACTAAACTCAGTAGTTCCATTTGGATTGATTTCCCCTTTTTCTTTGAATGCCCATGATAATTTATTTAGTTATGCTTTCTATGATAGATATTTGACCACATTTTTTATACTTTATCCTAAATCATAAATTCCTTATACCTGAGACATTCATTCAATAAATATTCATGAGCTCACCTAACTGTCCCAGGCTCCCTTTGGTTGTCTAAATTTTTAAAAAGACCTGGGAACTCTCACCTTCAAAGAGCAGAAAGTGAGCTGAGAAGGTTATACGATTCCAAGATGTTCATACACCACAAAGCCCAATGCAGCTTATGGCTGAGGAAGAAAATGAATGAGGAAGAGAGCAGAGTCGAGGGAAAATGGACAAATACCTTTTCTGAGGAAAGAATCAGGAAATAATCAAGGATCTACCTCCCTAGTCGTCAGAGTAGAGGTTCATGTCTCCCATTCTTCCCCTTCCAAAAAACAAGCATGTGTGTTGTAGTTATCTGGTTTGAGCACGTGGTGTTGGACGATAATATTACTGGCCTTGTTATCTCAAGAAGATGATGAGTGACACCCCTGCCGATGGAGACACTACTGCTTCACACCCATGGACTCTATACTTTGAGGATGTAGCCTGTGTGGGACTTTGTGTTGTCTCCTGTGGGAGAGTTGAATGTGTTCGTTGAATTTGAAGAGAGAAATAAAAGGGATGTATCGGTTCTAGACATATAAATGATGCTCACCAAATATATGTGTGCTTCCAGACATGTTTGCAATTAGATTGGGGCCACGTGATTAGATTCAGCCAATAAACTGTGAGTAGAGCTAATGTGTATCACTTCTATGATAGCACAGTTAAGACCTAGGATGATGCATCTGATCTTCTCTTCCACTGCAATGGTGGCTTGAAGTGCATGTGGTTTATTCAGTATAGCCAAACGACGGAGGAAGATATCCTAGCCTATGTGAAATTACCGAAATCTGAAAGTTTGTTAATTGTAATAACTGTTGTGAATCACCTTAGCAAATGAATTCCTGAGAAGAAGTACTTAGCAAGAGCCTCCACATAGCAAGAATACAAAACCTACACTCCTCATTCCTTCTCCAATATTGCACACACCCTAGTGAGAGATATTTACAATCCTTCAATCTTTTATTCCATCTTGGCTCCTTTTCCACAATTTGCATACCAAAAAGTTTGCTAATTTGGCCTTACCCTTTGTGGGCTTTCTGAAGTGAAGAAACATATCTCTGGCTATGGCCTATTTTCCAAACATGAGTGAATTTATTACCCTATCGTCCAGCCAGAAATGACTTTTCCTTTCCTGTTTTGCAATCCAGTCCACTGGGTTGTCAGCTGCAGTCCCATAACTTGAAATGTCCTCTCAACTTGGTGGAGCTACAATATCTCCAACTCAAATTTCCAGGGCTGTTGTTTTTCCATTGTTCAACTCAGCTTCGGCTAATTTGATATCAGAACACTTCCCTTCCTCTTGTACATTTCTTCAAAGAGAATGCAGAGTTCCATTTTTAAGACAGAGCTTAACAGTTAAAGGGCTAATTGACATATGGTAATATATTTGATTCTCAAAATACCTCTATGGAATCAGGCATGGATGGTATTATTTATATTGTATTCCCATATTCCAGATGAGGGAAATGAGACTCAGGAAACTTCTCTAAATTCTCTGTGTGTGACTGTGTACCCATATATTTTTTTCCAAGTCTCATTTATCCATGATACCTTTATTATCTCTTACCAGTTCTTTCATTCTTCCTGATCCTATAGCTTGTATATCCATTAATCACCCATATAAAACCTGACATATTTTGAAATCTGTATTATTGTGCCTAAAATCATATTAAGACAACATGGTAATAATGCCATGAGTTTTAAAGAAGTAAAAATTGAAAATCCAAATCAGTATGAACAAAGCTAAAAGTAAAGGGAAGGGGAAAACAGACATTTGAGTGGCTTCCAGTTTTTTTCATTTGTCTTTTTGTTTTGTGTTTGTGTGTATTCATGAGGGCTTTGCTTTGGCTTTTTTCTATTAAAGGCAATTCTATCATGGATGCTTTTGTTTAACTCTTGATGTTCACAAACAGGATTTTCTCCCAGTCTAAGTTATAGAGCTAGGATAATGCTGGAAAAGTTTGAGTAAAAAAGAATCAATTCAAGAAAGATAAAAGATATATGGCTGGATAAATAAATCTTTGTATGTGTCTGTGTTTGTGTACACACATGCAATATTATATCATACCATACATGAAATACAAATTGTTTCATACTCCATATACTACATATAAACATCGAGTATATATTATATTATACATATAGTATGATACAAGTTTTGTAAAGCTCAAAGATAAGTAAATACAAACAATAAATGATTTAGAAATACGCATGTGGTAAAAGTATTTAAATAAGTTGTAGAATGACAACTATAAAATGTAAGGTAGAGATTACCTCTGGGGAAATGTAGGTAATAGCAGCACAGTAGACTTTTACTGGCATTTGGTAATATTTTTTGTCATGTTGGATGGTGGGTTCAGAATGTTCAGTTAATCACTATAATTTATGATGTACATGTTAACTACATAAAGTTTTAAAAATATTAATACTTATAAAATTCAAAGGTGAAGAACTACCAATAAAGTTTAAATAGCTAACAAGCCATAATGGGCTACAACTCTATCCACTAACTAAATAAATTTTTATATTGCCCATGTGTGTTAATTTCATTTACAGTCCAGTGCCCCTCCAATCAAAAAGGAAACTTCCTGTGGCATAGACCTTGCGATGATCCCCAGGGATCCCCTCTCCAGGTGCTCATGCCTTGGTGTCTTCCCCTCACCAGGAGTGTGGGTGAAACCTGTGACTTCCTCTGAATAAGGGATGTCACTTATGTAATTAATTTAGGTAATACAGCTCCGGTGATAGGGTGTCGCTCCTGTGATGACATTATGTTACAAAAGACTGTGTCTTGCTAGCAAATTGGAGCTAGAGATTCTCCTTGGAGTCTTCATGAAATAAAGAGCCATGTTAGAGAAGACCATGTGGCAAAGAACTGTGGGCAGCCAGTAGGAAGAGCGTTTGATGTGCGCTAGGACCTCAAGGAAACCTCCAACTGACAGGCAGCAGAAAACTGGGACCCTCCAAGTCATAGAACTTAGGGGAAATCAATTCTGCCAGCAACCTGCATGGGCTTGGAAGTAATTTCTTCCCTACTAGGTCAAGAATGCAGCCTGTCCTACTTCAGTTGTGAGACCCTGAGCAGAGTATTCGGCTAAACTGTGCCAATATTCTTGATTCATGGAAATTGTCAACTAATAAATAATATATGTGTATAGTTACAAGTTTCTGAGTTTGTGGTAATTTGTTATGCAACAGAATACAACTAATGCACTTTCTTATATATACTAATAAAGGGGTAATATGCTAATTAGACTGGACATCTTCTGGACGTCCTTCCGGACGTCCTTCCAGACGTCCTTCCAGACAAATCCACAGTGGCTGCAAGGGCCAAGGTCCGGCGCGGAAGAGGCGGTGGCTATGAGGGCCAGCGCGGAAGAGGCGGTGGCTGTGAGGGCTAAGGCGGAGGAAGGCAATCTTGGCAGCAGCGGGAGGAGGAAGGCTCTCATGGCAGTCGTGGGAGGAGAGACACCTTTCCCTTCCAGTGCACGAATTTTCGTGCACTGGGCTTCTAGTTTTAAAAATAAAACTATGTGGTTCATTTTAATAAGTAGCCCAAACTGTGCTTTCAGAGATGACTGTAACATTATTTCTGACATCATAGGTATAATCTTTATAAAATTATCAAACCTACAAAGACATTTTCTTTTTGGCTACAGCTATTGAGAGCTCACTTCTTAACATATAAAAATTGATAATCCTTATTATTTCTAAATTAAATGGCATAATAGTAGCTGCCTTTTCAAATAGATATATAATTATTAGCTTCATACCACTGAATACCAATTGACATGTGATTATGGAATAGCATTTCTAAGTTTAGTTCATACTTTCAAGTTTTTTCTTTTGTGCTTTGATTTTGAATTAAGAGGACATGTAAAAAATTGAATTTTTCTTAGTCTGACTTGCTTGATTTTAAACTGAAGGTAACCATAAGAAAAAATTGGAGAAGATGTAACAACTTGATTTTATAGTATGACTAGAGGCCCGGTGCACACAAATTCATGCACGAGGGGCGAGGGGGTGGTCTCTCAGCCTGGCCTGAGTCCTCTCACAGTCCAGGACCCCTCAGGGGATGTCCGACTGATGGCTTAGGCCCGCTCCCCAGGGGATGCTGGCAGTCAGACATCCTTCTGGCAGCCTGGGAGCCCTCAGGTGATGTCCAACTAAGGCAGCTCCTGCATTGAGCATCTGCCCCCTTGTGGTTAGTGCGTGTCATAGCGACTGGTCATTCTGCCCTTAGAGTCAATTTGCATATTACCCTTTTATTATATAGGTTAGTATCAAATAGATAAAGAAAATCATAAAGAGAATATGGTGAGTATATAAAACTTGTCGAATACCATCTAAATACTGTCCTGTGACTCAGTGTAGAGAACATTTTATATTTTGGGGCTGTCTGTTCCGCATCCAATCCTCTCTCTCATCTCAGGCCTTAGGGTTTGAATGGTGTCCAACGTAGTGAAGTAACTCAAATGAACACGGAGAGTAAAAGATCCAAGAAGAAGATGGGGGAAAGTAAACAATGTCACCGCGTCCTGGTGATATTGCTCGGGACTCTAGTTCCGCTTTAGGTCCTCAGTTACGTGGTTGGATCTCAGCTCAATATTTTTCATTTAAGATTTTTTATTCCCAAGTGTATTCCTGAAATAAAATGGCAGCCTCAGCTGGTGAGTGACAGATAGGTCTGTGAGAGAAGGTTGCCCTAAAAAGCAGGGATGCCAGTTCACTAAGGCAGCATGTGGAGAATTGCATTAAATGAAATACACTGAATTGAATGAATTTATGTGGACATAGTGCTGTAGGAGGAACCTGCCAAGTACCTGAAGAAAAAGGTTAAAAAGCATTCCCAGTTCACTAGTACAGGGTGGCGAGCTGCTCATATCGCCTTTTGAAACACAGTGTGCTGCAAGGGGTGCAGTTAGCTGGAGCCCCGACACTTCAAGGTCCTGTCAGCTTTCAAGTCAAGGCCACACACTATCTGGGCAGTCTCTAGCCAAAGACTGAGCATGGGTGGGATTCCAGGGCTCACCATATCTGGTCATTTGGCTCTTCTCTATGGGCAATCTTTGGGGACTGGCTTAGACTCTCGGAGCTGCACAGCCATCTGAGGGTCTTCCTGTTCCATCCAGCTCCCTTCCCCTTTCTTTCACCTCTGTGAGACCAGCATCACGGTGAGAAGTGTTTCCCTGCCTACTTTTGCGCTCTCTCTCTCTCTCTCTCTCTCTCTCTCTCTCTCTCTCTCTCTCTCTCTCTCTTCCTCATATGGATTACCTCTAATACTCTATTGCACTTTCATTTCTTAATTTTTATTTTTGGTAGCTGTTTTCCACAGACGCAGAACTGTCACGTGGGAGTCGTCATTGACCTTTATGAAACAGAGGACTGGTGGCTGCTTCCTTTTGTGATGGGGAGGGCAGCGAGGGCGCATGCACCTGTGCAAGCTTCTTCATAACTAGGACAAGGAAGATCCCCCCAAAGCCCAGTAACCTTGAAATAGCATAAACACAATTAGTGCAACAGAATAGTTCCCTTGATTACAAAAAGCTACTTGCTGAAACTTACCTGGCAATCAAAAACTGTTTCTTTTTTTATTTTATTGATTTCAGAGAGGAATAAAGAAGCAGAGAGAGAAAGAGAGAAAGAGAGAAACACCAATGATGAGAGCAAATCTGATCAGCTGCCTCCTGCATGCCTCCTGCAACTGGAGCATGTGCCCTGACCAGGAATCAAACTGTGACCTTCTGGTTCATAGGTCAATGCTCAGCCACTGAGCCACTCTGGCCAGGACAAAAACTGTTTCCTTTGATTGGGCAGAGAGATAAGATTCTGTGTACATTTAGCCAAAGAAAATGAGATTTTAAATATTTGCAAAATTTTAATACTGTTCATTGTGTGATATAAAAAACGTACACTGCCTTGTTATTATTATTGTTATTAATTTAGATTTTGTCCCACTGGCTCAGGTCAGAAACTTCTCCACTTTCTGCTTTGGAAGTTTACCAACTTCCTATGGGTTGTTTACTTATTTAATAGTACCTCACAACAAAGAACTGTTTAGAGACGAATTACCAATGAGAGCATAGGTTTCTTCAAATGCTAAGGTCTATGATATTTTTAATCCATGACAAATCAGTGGATGTGGGAGTGAAGAAAAGAGATTGCAGTATGCCTTTAGACTATGAGATATCTGAGGGCAGGGACTATACCGTATTTTTCTTTGCACTCAATTTTTCAGAGCTCTCAGGACTGGTAGGAATTTGTGAAATGTTTCCTGAGTTGAACTAAAATCTAATTGTTAGTTATTTTGTGCCAGTAAATCCACATCACAATAACATTATTTCACTAAGTTTCACTGACATTGGTGGCCAATATTTGCTGTGAGATAAGGATAGGAGTAGTTAGAGTTGAATTTCAATACATATTATTTGAAGTATCTTCCGTTTTTTTCACTTCATCAGGACCTTAAACGTGAATTCAGAGTCATGTGTAACTAAAATAGGAGAGAACATATTTTGGGCTGCAGATGTTTGGGATTAAAACTAATTGCTTTGCTGCTGCTATTTTTATCAGCCTGCTAAAGGGATTTTGGTAAATGCTGGAAGAAAGCCTAACTTTAAAGGGGTTAAGCTTCTAAACTGCCATGATCTACAGTTAGTTAGAAGTGACAAATTGTAAGCAAAAGATAATCTCTTCCACTTACAGAAATGCCAGCCCAAATATCATCTGTAAAAAAAAAAAAACAACTTTAGCAACTTTAATAGATTCACGTTAGAGAAGCAGAATTTAAAAATAGGCTTCTGTGGATCTTTTGGGTCCCTGCTGCTTTCTGGATTTTAGCTATGCTGCTTAGCAAGCCTTTCTGCTGTGGTCTGATGGTCTCTTCAATGGAGACGTATGAAAAGCCTGCACCATAGAGGCAAGCTACTGCCCAGCCTCCCAGCTCATGTACTTCACACAATGGAAACCACATCTTATGAGTCAAGGACCTTTGAATCTCCTAGGAAAGTTTTAAGCTTTAGGTAAACAGAACACTGCACAAAAAGTGGTTTAAAAAAATGTGAAGTTATGTACAAATGATGGAAGTATACCTCTCTCTCTTTCTCATAAGAACATTCAGTTCTATCAGTGATGTGAGTATTTATCTATAGTCCTTACCTCATTGTCACAAACCAGTAGCTCCAGCTCCCAGCAAGCAGGGCCTAACAAATCACATTGCAAACAGGAAGGCAGGCAGGCAGGTGGAAATGGAGCTTTCCCTTTGCTAGGAAGTACATCATTTTTAGATTTCCCAAGTAGTCGTCCCGTATGTCCAATTAGCTAACGTCAGATAACATGGCCATCTCTGGGTAGAAGGGCAGCTGGGAAAGTGAGGAGATGGAAAGGAAGAATGAGGCAGTCATAACTTGCTTAGATAAAGCATGTTTAATTCCATGGAATTGGATGCAGTTTTGTTTTGTTGTTTTGTTTTGTTTTGTTTCGTTTCATTTTTTGAAGAAATTTGAAGATTTGTTAGCAGGGAAAATAGAAAGAAAGCTATAGGATAGCCTTGCAATAATGTATGTAAACTCCTAGTCCAGCGATTTTCAACACTTTCAGCTCATGGCACACATAAACTAATTACTAAAATTCTGCAGCACAAATAAAAAAAAATTGATTTTTGCTGATCTGACAAAAAATAGGTATAATTTTGATTCATTCATATATGATGGCTACTCTTGTGTTGGCTGTTGTAATTTATTTTTTTTTGACAATATAAGAGAAAAGAAGTCAGTGCCCCTGACTAAACAGTCAGGTATTGCAGGTTTTAAGTGTGCCTTGGCACACCAGTTGAAAATCACTGTCCTAGTCAATTGCATAATTGTCCTAATTTGAAGGACAGTCAAATAAATTTCTCCACATATCCCAATTGTTCAGTATAAAAATACCAACAAAAACAAAATTAAACCCAGTAAAAGTGTTAACAACAGTAAAGACACCGAGTTAATCATAATTTATTTGCTCACTAAAAAAAAGAACCTGTATGCAAATTGGAAGATCACTTTTAATCTTATTTTCAACCCATTGCTCATTGTTATGCGGGCTGTCTATAGACTACTCCTATTGGAGACAGGGCAGCTTTCTTCAGTTAAGCAGTCCCCATAGCGGCTGTCCACCGGCGTTTTTTACTAACAGCTCTCTCCACAGCTGGGAGAACACGTCCTTCATTTCTAAAGAGGAATGTCCATGGTGCAATATCACACCTTCCACAATGCCCAATAACAGATCCCCTTCTGAGAAATTAAGTTTTGGGCTCATAACACACAAGAAGACAGTATGGTCAGAATTCATTCATCCTGGGGACAAAATGGCTAAATCTCACAAACCTACTGTTTATCAAAAGAAGCCAGATACAAAAGAGCAAATGTCCATAATGTCATTTTCCTAAGATTTAAGAATCAACTGGCTAAATCAATGTGTGGGTTTTAGAAGTAAAAATAATACATCTATTTTTAATTGGTAGAATTTTTATCATTAATTTGTTAATTTTTGTTATTTATAATTATAAAGAGCTTTAAGCACAAAGAATCTATACCTAATTTTACATATGTATATATTAAGAAACATCATTATCTGTTAAGTTTTATATATTAAACATTTATATATTTACAATATGTATTTATAAAGTTAGTCAAAATTAAAGCTCCATAAGAATTTTTATTTAATGAGAGGTCCATCAGTTTTTTCAAAATGCTACTTTGTACAAATTCAGTTGGTAGAAGCCAATGTTTGTGATAAACAGGTAAGAAAATGGAAGGTAGATTACCTGGGATGAAAGGCAAAATGTGGAATCAGAAGCAAGCCTGGGGCCTGAGACCAACACCGGCAAAAACAATGCTAAATACTAGAAGCTAAGACACTAGAGCTGTCATAGGAGGTTTGAGGTGATTTTTCACATAAAACAAAAACAACAACTGCCATGTATTGAGCATTTTCATGATCAGACACATCTGGCCCATGCATTTGAAAAACATTATCTAAAATTTTCAGAACAAAGAAGGTGATATTTTCATCCAGAGTTTTACTGAACCAGGCCTTCAGGCTCAAAGTGGTTAAGAGATATGCAAGTCACAAAACAATGTGTTTCATCCAAGAGTCAATCCAACTCTGTTCCAAAGAAAGTTTCTACTCCTTATATTATCAAAGAATACACTGAAAGTGATTTAAAATGCACACACACGTTATATGTATATGTGGCAATATAAATGTATTTAGCTACAACAGCTGTGACACGGACTATAAGAACTAGACACCCTCAAATCAGAGAGGATCTGACTAAGAGAAGCCATTCCATTGTGGGGCCATTCTGCTCAGGCATTGCACATACTTTGGTTTCCTTTTTCCTCATTTTACTCCGCAGAGGAATTTACTTGGAAGGGAAAAACCTTGATTTCTTAACTATTATTACCCACCTGAAGTCTTCGTTTCTGTTTATTACATCATAATCATCTCTACTTGCCACCAATTGTACATCCCCAAAGAGGAAATTACGGTTTCAAGTGAAGACAATGAAGTCGGAACAGATGTGCTACTAAAAGAGAGACATCCTATTCTGAAACTGTGCTTCATAATGAAGAACCAGGGAAAAGAGATCAGAGGGTACTGTCATATTTCAAAAGAGAGTCTGTTCTAGCAACAGGATTAAATAGAAAGATCTGCTGAAGTTTCCATGTACCATTCACAGCACTTTATGCTTGACACTTCATATACTAGAGAAACTACAAAAAATTAGGGGGAAGAGGTGAAATCCTGCTGCAGCATGTTTGCCAAATCTTTTACTGTAGCCTTTGCAACATTTTTTCTGTTTTAATTTTCTTTAGTCACAGCAACTTGACCTTACTTTCAATTATGACACTTCCCTGTGGTACTGAGTTCATTATTCTCAAAATGTCTACTGGATTGCACCACCTGCTTCCTTAGAGGTCTTCATAAAATATCTGTGTGTTTTTAACTCTAGGGAAGGAGACACTGACAGAATGGGAAACTGTGTTTTTACAAATGGATGTTTGGTCACGCCAATTCATTCATAAAAGCAGATCTTGTTCAAAGGATATGTGTCAGGTGTTTGATAGGCTAAAGGTACAGAGATTAAAGACCTGCTTTATAAACTCAAAGTGGCATAGTAGAGTGAGGGAGACAACTAAAGTAATAAATAATTACAAAATAGAGTGATGAGTGCTATGACAGAGATAGTCACTATGTGCTATGGAAGCTCCTTATAAATACAGGCTCAGAGGCTGATCAGCCCAACCGGGGAAGACTAACAGTGAGCTAAAACAGTGTTTGTAAGGGTACACAGGTGAAACCAACCATGTTACCTTAGAGACAGGGCCAAGTACGGTAGTACCCCCATAGACACAGTTTCACTTTCTGAGATTTTGGTTCCTGCGGTCAACCGTGATCTGAAAATATTTAATGGGAAGTTCCAGAAATAAACAGTTCATAAGTGTTAAATTGCATGCTATTCTGAGTAGCATAATGAATCTCAAGCTCTCCTGCTCTCTGCCGGCCAAGTATGAATCATCCCTTTGTCCAGCGTGTCCATGCTGAGTACACTCCTGACTATTACTCACTTAGTGGCTGTCTGGGTTATCAGACCAACTGTCACACTATCGCAGTGATTGTGTTTGCATAACCCTTATTTTACTTAATAATGGTAGTGATGCTGGCAATTGAGATATGCCAAAGAGAAACCTCAAAGTGCTTCTATTTTATTATTGATTATTGTTGTTACTCTCCTACTGTGCCTAATTTAGAAATTAAACTTTATGATAGGTATGTATGTATAGAAAAACCATAATTAATACATATGGGGTTCAGTACTGTCTGTGATGTCAGGCAAGCCACTGGGGGTCTTGGAACACATCCCCCTCTGATAAGGGGGGGCCGTTCTACCACTGTATATATATCGAGGCTGTTGGCTCAGGAGGAGTCAGGTGAAGATAGCAAGGTGGGCAAAATTGGGCTAAATGAGCTTTTTAATCAGTATTAAAGTACACAGGCATTTGTTTTATCTCCAGAACCACTCTCAGAACCTTTAAAACTAAACCTGCTACTGATGTTTCCAAAGCCCCTTGGGAACCCCATGAATTTGAACTTGTTTTCTTCTCCATGAACTATCTTTTATCTCCCTTTCCTAGGTTTGGCACACCTTGTGCTATTTCTATGACAATAAAACATTCCTCTATCATCTCCATTCCATTGGCCTAGTGAGTTAACTTTGGTTAACTCAAAGTCAACTGATTGGTAATATCATTACACCTGCAAAAATCCCTGAACTGATATACCATCATGTCTACATATTGTGCCCATATCCAGGGAAAAGGACTCCATAAAACATGTGTACAAGGAAGCAGGACTCTTGATGGCTAGGTTAGAATTCTGCCCACCCATGGACAATCCCACACACCTATCACAGAATCTTTTACATTGTAGATTTTCAATATATACTTGTCCATTAATTGAGTATATGTATTGCCTTTATAACAGAATTATATACATAATTATATACATAATGCTTAAAACTTTTTTATGTTGTCTTTTCTCTCTGGGCAAAAGCTCATTTGTGGGTCTCCCTCACTTCAGTCTTTATAAATTAAAAGCTAGTACTGCCCAGCTGGTGTTGCTCAGTGGTTGGGTGTCAACCTATGAACCAAGAGGTCACAGTTGGATTCCCAGCCAGGGCACATGCTCAAGTTGTGGGCTGGATCCCCATTAGGCAGCATGCAAGAGACAGCCAATCAGTGATTCTCTCTCACCATTGATGTTTTTCTATCTCTATCCGACCTCAGTGATGACTTGCCAATGAAAGAAACTACATGCTACTTCAATAGTTTCACCTCTGGTGCATTTTTAAGCCAGAGAAGATAATAAACAGCAAAGTCTATTAATAAAAACAACAATAAGCTGGCAGATAAAGTGAGAAACCTCCTAGGTCATTTTCATTATTATTCATCAGTTTTGAAAAATGCATTTGATATCTTAAAAGGTCTTAGAGTTTATAAACACATTTTTTTCTGCAGCATTCTAAGCCAAAATATATATTTAAAAGAACACTGTGCTCTAAAGCAATTTCAACCATTTCTCAGCAAGTTGAATATTTAGAAATGTCTTATGGTGCAAAGTAATAGAGTATCCTAATATTTATGTGACAGTGAGCATTCCCAGTTCCAGCAACAGAGGGCTTAGATTTAGCACTTAAGGCCCTTAAATACCCGATTTCCAAAATACATTCTGAGAACATTTTAATCCTCCACAGCTTCACGTAACCTATGTTGTTGGCAAATAACAACAACAACCCTTTTTTCACCTTCCTTGCTGATATACCATATTATTTCAGGGCTCCAGGGCTTTGCTTGTGTAATTTTCAACATGCTTTCAGCTATCTAGCCACAACTCCACTCCCATCCCAAAGCATTCTCCAACACCCTATTGGTTACTCCCCTAAGTCAGTTCTCACAGACCTTTGTTCAAATCTCTTTTCCAGTATGTTCAACTTTGGGTTTTAATAATTTACTTCCACCATAACAGTGGCTCCCACAAACTAAACCTTCAGTCCTTGGGGAGGAATGAAATTATTGAAGGGGGGGGGGGGCACAAATCTGTACGTGCATGTATATTTTCCTCAACCAATAGGATAGCAAAATTATAGTCGTTATTATATGAAGAAATGTAAAATATCTATTCTAACAGGAGAGAGCATATTACAGCTTGTGGGCCAAATTCAGCCTACTGCCTGAATTTGTCAATCAAATTTTATCAGAACACAGCCACACCCATTCACTTATGAATTATTTATGACAAGAGGCCCGGTGCACGAATTTGTGCACTAGTGGGGTACCTCTGCCTGGCCTGTGGGATTGGGCTGAAACCAGCTCTCTGACATCTCCTGAGGGGTCCCAGATTGTGAGAGGGCACAGGCCAGGCTGAGGGACCCCACAGGTGCACGATTGCGGTTGGGGAGGGACACAGGATGTTGGCCAGCCCAGGAGCGAACATGGGAGGGCTCCAGGGCATGTCCAGCCCATCTTGCTCAGTCCCAATTGACTGAATCCCAGCAGCAAGTTAACCTACTAGTCAGAGCATCTGCCCCCTAGTGGTCAGTGCACGTCATAGTGACTGGTCAACCAGTTGACTGTCTGTCCCCTGGTGATCAGTGCAGGTCATAGCGAGCGGATGAGAGGCCTTAGCATTCATTAGCATATTACGCTTTGCTTGGTTTAATGGGCGACCTGATGACTGGACACTTAGCATATTAGGCTTTTATTATATAGGATTGTTTTCCTATAGTAACAGCAGAATTGAGTGGTTGCAACAGAGACCACATGGCCTATAATGGCTAAGGTATTTGCTGTCTGACCATTTACAGAATAATTTGCCTACTCCTGCTCTAGAATATAATCATCTTGAGGACAAAGGGAATATAATAGATATATTTGCATCACCCCTGCGCACAACTTACAGAAAGTACTCCAACTCTGGAGACTGAAATTATAAATTAGTATACAGTATTTCCCCCAAACATGCTCTTCTTTCTTCTTTATTACCACTATTGCTTACAGTTATCAACAAATATTCACTTATTTGAATTTAAAAATATGTCTTGCTGACTCTTCTCTCCTCGCTGTTCATGTCTATTAATCATGTCTTATAATTTTGTGTTTATTCCATTGAATTGTCTTGATATTCTCTCCTCAATCTCAGGCCCTTCTTTCCTCCAGATGTGACACTTAATTGGATATGTATCCTTTTCATACATGATTTCACATTATGAGCATACATTTTTACATACATGTATATCCTTAATATAAAGTACGTTTTTAATGTTTTAAGAATTGATTTATGTGGTATCATATTGTACCTACAAATTACAGAGAAAAATTCTTTTCCTGTTCACATAGCATTGCATTTTTGTGATTTATCCCTTTGAATATATTTTTTTGATTCACTCATTTGGTGTTCCATGAGAGGATTCGGTTATTTATCTCTTTCCCCACTGATAGACAGCCAATTGTTCCTATTACAAATGGTGCCAGAATATCTTGGCCACATGAATGAAAGTTTCTTGAAAGCCTCTACCTAGACGTAGAAATACTTGTCATAGGATATTATATTAGTTTCTTCTTGCTGCTACAACAAATCACCACAAACTTAGCAGCTTTAAACAATGTAAAATTTATTGTCTCAGGGTTTTGGAGATCAGGGTTTGAAATGGGACTCACTGCACCAAAATCAGTGCGTCGCCAGGGCCATACTTCATCAGAGGCTCTGGGGGAGGATCCATTGGCTTGCCTTTTCCAGCTCTGGAGGCTGCCGGCATTCCTTGGCTCCTGGCTTTTCCCTCCATCATCAATGCCAGCAGAGTAGTTTCTTCACATCTCTCTCCGACTCTGTCCCTCTACTTCTGCAAGAACATTTCCTCTCTGAACAACTCCGCTGCCTCCCTCTTCAAAGGGCCTATGTGATTATTTGGGCTCACCCAGATAATCCAGAATTATCTCCCCTCTTCAGATCTCTAACTTAATCACAGTGCAATGTCCCTTTTACCACGGGAAGTAGCATGCTCTCTATATTAGGATGTGGATATCTTTTCAGAGACATTCATTATTCAGCCTACCACAAGTATAAACATCGTCCAAGTTATTAGATGCTATCAATTTCCTCTCCTCTGCCGCCGGAGCAATTTAAATACTGCCTCTAGGCATTTTCATGTCTTCATCAACGCCTAGCATTGTCAGCCACCCTGGATGTTATAAAATCTAAACTTATTGGTTTTGCTTATAACTTTTAAATTTGTTATAATTTCAAGCATACATAATAGTAAAGGGATCTGTATATGACTTATTACATTCACCTGATGTATATATTTTGTCCCATTTGAGACTAACTTGAAAATATATGTCCCTTTATCTCTTGAACATTTCAGTGTGTATTTCCTAAGAACAAGGATATTCTATTGTTTAGTCACAATATAATTATGTAAATCAAGACATTTGATATTGGTGCAATACTTTCACATAATTCCCAGTCACTATTTAAACCTCTCAATTGCCCCCAAAATAGCCTTTGTAACTAGAGCAGGTTCTTGAATGATGATGTTTCATTCAATGTTATTTTGTTATAAGGATGGTGAGAAGAAAGAAAAAAAGATTCCTGACTAGGGCCACTGTCTGTGTGGAGATTGCACATTCTCCCCATGTCTGCATGGGTTTTCTCCCAGTACTCAGGTTGCCTCCCACATCCCAAAGATGTGAAGGTGAGCTGAAATGGCCCATGTTACTCACATGTCTCCATAATGCCCGAAGCATAACTAAACCTCAATAATTATATGTTCTTGACGATGGTATTCCTCTTAGCCTTTCTCATCTCCTATATATTTTTTTTTATTGCTGCACTGAGTCAAGAGAATAAGAGAATTATTCTTCAGATAACTCTTCAGAAGTTTCATTTGAAAAAAAAAATTTATGAGAAACAAACTATAGAAATAACCATAACCTATAATATACCTCACATTTATTCACAGATTTTTCAAATGCTCTCTGCAGGTGGGCCAGAATCATGGATATAACATCAGCAAGTAAATTATGTGCCCACTAAGAAAACAAGGAAAAGTTACTAAAAAATTGTGACTAAATAGCCTCTTTAATCATAAGAGCTCATCTTAAATAACATGGCATTTATTTGAACCATGTTGCTTAATTGTCTAAAGGGGAGATCATTTTCTTCACTTCCTTTATACTACTGTTTGAGTCATCCCATTGCTTTAAAGTAAAATCTAGTGATTCTTTGTTACCTAAAATAATCCAAGAGCCTTATCATGTTCAAAGCCCTTCGGAATCTGGACCCAATCATTTATTCCAGCTTCGTTTTCTACCACCCTATCTTCTATCATAGACTGTATTATATTGTATCATCAATGTTTCCAACCTCCAAGGAAGCTCCTTGCAGCCCACACTTTCCTAAGAGTATGACTTCTATACAAGCAGGGACAGTGACCTGTAGTTTTGTGGTGTTGGTGTTTAGCACAGAGTCAGGCACATTACAGGGATTCAACAGATGAACTATACCTGATAAGTTGAGTAAATAAATGAATGAGTTAATGTCCTTATCAGGACATTTTAATTGTGGAATAATTCTGTACTTATTTCTTAGATCTGTACTTGCATTGTCCCCATTAAACATATGGGATGCTTCCTTTATTTTCAGTGCTGAATTAACTCAAGTATGTCTTTTTTTAAAAATATATTTTTTTATTGATTTCAGAAAGGAAGGGAGATATAGAAATATCAATGATGAGAGAAAATCATTGATTGGCTGCCTCCTGTACCTGTACAGTCCATACTGGGGATTGACCCTGCAACCTGGGCCTGGGCCCTGACCCCGGAATCACATGATGACCTCCACACCGGCTGGGTGGCTTCTCCTCCTCCTCCTCCTCCTCCTCCTCCTCCTCCTCCTCCTCCTCCTCCTCATTCTTCTTCTAATTCAACATATTAGCTTGACTATATCTCATGGCAGATGACTATAAGGAAACTTTGGGCTATATGTGCTCATCTCCTGATCAGCCATTTACCTTTGCTTTGGTACATTAGGACTTTAATAGAAGCTGCCTCGTGTGCAGGTACCATCAATAAGAAATGAAATATAGGTCATACTCAGTGGTATCAACTGAGCAGAGCAGCAACATATAAATTACTGAGAAATGGAGATAGTTCACGCCATTTTGCACTTTGAAGTAAGTCTGAGGACTCCATGTGGTTGAGAGGTCCCAGGGTTCAGCTTAGAAAGCTGAGGAGCAAATCTCCTCTGTGTAAGGGTCAACCAGATACCAGCAACTCTGAGCTCTAGAAGGGGGAAGTGAAGACTTCATATTTTCCCCTATGCTCTGCAATTGTCTAGCCCTATTCTTCCTGTGCATATATTATAGTATGTCACCTTACTTACTATAGTATGTAACCTTAGCCTGTCCCTTGGGTTCTCCAAACTTCAGCTACTTAATTTATGAAAGGAAAATAACATTTAATCTACCTATTTGGCATGATTCCTTTTTACCATTAAATGACATGTGCTATAGGATTTGGGTAGCAGATCTTATCAGTGCCCTACCCATAACTCTAGTATCTTTTACCCAAATTCCAGTATCTGGAGCTCTGCAGAAATTGGCTGCCTCCCCCTCTCCCCACCCCGCCCCCCGCCCTAGAACTGTGAAAACCCCACTGCCTGTGAGCTCTTGTGAACAGGCAGAGTTCTAAGGAATTAACTCCTCCAGGAACAACTCCCAAACATTGGCTAGCCAGAACCCTATATAATCCTATATAATAAAAGGCTAATATGAAAATCGATCAAACGGCAGAATGACCAGTCACTATGATGTGCACCGATCACCAGAGGGCAGACACTCAACATGGGAGCTGTCCCCTGGTGGTCAGTGCACTCCCACAGGGCCACTCAGCCAGAAGCCTTGAGCCAGGCTCACGACTGGCAAGCGCAGTGGCGGTGGCAGGAACCTCTCCCGCCTCTGCGGCAGTCAGACATCCCCCAAGGGCTCCCAGACTGCGAGAGGGCTCAGGCTGGGCTGAGGGACCCCCCTGAGTGCACGGATTTCGTGCACTGGGCCTCTAGTTAGTATGTAAATACCCATGTTGCCTAATACTGCAGATTGGTTAATTATGATGTGTGTGTTTTATATCAATTTCCAGAGTCTCCGTAGGATTTAGCTTAAGTTGCACACTGTGACAGATGGCTTAATAGTACACCTTCCATTGGCTGCTTTCCATTCCCTGTATCGTGTCTCTATTCGTGTTATCTGCATTGCCCATGTATACCCCTTACACATGAATCCTGGCCTCAGGATCAGTATCTAGGATAATGTAAAAAATAGCCTGTGCATCATGAAAGGACACCCGAGTGGGGACTGGTGATGTTATTATTTTGATAAATTAGAAACCTAGATATCAAAGAAATGTTTGTGTTTGGGGATTCTCAGGGCATATAAGGAATGGATGTGTGAAGGCATCGTGACAGCCTGCGGCAGGTTAAGTGTGGATCGAGGTCAGTGCTGGCTGAGCCCCAAGATTTAGCCTAAAGGCAGATCATCAGACCTCAGCTCAGAAAAACCATTTCTCAAACCCAGTAACGGTCTCTGGGCTGATGAATGAAACTCAGGCAAAGAAAGGATGGAAGCAAATTGCATCTCAGACACATTCCAATGCCTGGAATCATCCACAGCAGAGAACTTTGATCCTATAAGGGACCTTCCCAGATCACACCAATTTACCTTCATAGCCTGAGTTAGTGTTTGCTGTATTGTTGTTGTTTTTTGTGTGTGGGTTGTTTTTTTTTTGGGGGGGGGGGGGGTTGGGGGGGTTGCCACTTGAAACAGATTGATTCTCAGAAGTGTCCCAGAGAACAAATATGAGAAATAAATCAAATAATGATAAAGTTACCCATAGAGTAAAATAAGAAGTCATGAGTTCATAAGAATTTTAAACAAAATGAAAGAATGAGTAAATGATGGGTAAGGATGGTTCTTCCTTAAGGCGGAATTCCAACTAATACAAGTAGAAGGAATGAAAGAAATATAATCAATGTTTCAGTCAAGAATCATCTGTGGATGCTAGGCGAAAGTCTGATGAGGGGAAAAGAAAGATATTTACATAGTTTCACAGTACCTGCCCAAATGATTCTTATTAATTACAAAGGGGACAATAGTAACTTCACAATAGAGAAATCTGGCAGATACCACCTTACCTTCACCAGTAATGAGACACAAAGGCATCCTGAGCCAGAGGTAAGCGTGACGCACTGAGATGGCACAGCATCACTTCTGTGGTATTCTTACCTCAAATGCAGAGTCACGAGAAAACATCAGACTAAGTCAAACTAGGAAACATTGTGTAAATTAACTTACCAAGCACTATTAAAAAGTATCAAGGTCAAGGAAGACAAAGGTCAATGGAAGGACCTCCCCAGATTATAGGACATTAAGAAGCCATGGCAACAAAATGCACCCTCATCCTTCATTGGATCCTGGGTCAGCACAAGGACATTTGTGGATTAATTGGCAACATTGGTTTCGTCTGTAAATTTTAGTATTAACAGTGTGTTGAGGTTAATTTCTTGATTTTGATCAGTGAAGTCTAGTTATGTAAAAGGTGAACATTTAGAGAATCTGGATAAAAGTATAATAATTCCTTTTGTATTATTTTTATAATTCTTTTGAAGCCTAAAATTATTTTAAAATTACAATAATAACAAAAAGCTTCCAAAATATTACAGACATACTCAAAGTGACCCATACATTAAACAGAAACATGTCAAACTCAAATCTCAAAACTAAGGATCATGGTGAGAAATCATACACTGTTTAAATTAAGCTTTGGTATTATTAAATCAGAATCTGTTTCATGAAAATATTTTAATACTGTCATTTACTTCTTTAAATGCACATTTTATAGGACTTTATGTTTGACAAGGACTCAAAAATCCAGTATTTCTATCTTCACTACTTCGGTATACACTATATCATTGGATGTCTCTGTATCCATTTCTTTTTCTAAAAAAAAAAAAAAAATGGAGATAACAATCACATGTCCTCTAAGATCTTACAAGTAATTGTAACTAAGACAATCAAAACAATTGTAATGAAATTCTCCAAAGCCGCCCTTTCTCTCCTCTGTGTACTCAGGTTCAATATTGCAGTCTGAATTAAATGCATAAAAACAACCACTAGTATTTTTCTCTAAAAGTGAATTATTTTGAAGTATGATTACACATTACACTTTTCAGCAGGTTTCTTTTTATTGAAACCAGGTTATTATTCTTTTTTTAACCCAAAACCTCAGTTCTCAAGAAGTAGCCTTTTAATTATACCACTCCTTGACCTGGGGTCTTTCTTATTGTTTGCTTAAATGTTATTGTTTGGACTTGAATTGATCGTTGCTGTTGTTCCATTTCGGGGTGAGCATTTGCTGCGACACTGAGGGAATTTTTCCTGTTGTTGCCTCGAGGACTTTCATCGGAAACGTCATGTTACTCCTGATGGAGATTCTCCTGATGGAAAGGTTCCCAACAAAGAACAAATTAATTTTTGGTAAAAATCGATGGTACATCCAATGCATTTTCCCGTGCCCTTTACTTTTCCATTCTGTTTCTTATTGTCCCCCATTTTCTAATTTTCTTTTGCAGAAAATAGTAATTTATTTTTAAAGCGCTCCTATAGCTGCCTCCCAACCTTAATTAAAACAGGGACCATAGTTTATCTGGATTCCTAATCTGACTGTGAATGCTCAGCAAAGAGTCTCAGCAACACAGCTGAAACCAGAAAAATAGAAATAATGAAGGATCAAGAGGAATCTGTCTGTCCTGCTGCTAAAGAGAAATTGGCCCTTCTACTATATACACACACACACACACACACACACACACACACACACACACACACACACATTATATAATATATACACTATTGGAGATTTGTTTTGTTGTAGTGTATGACTTCCACACTAAAGGGTATATTATGAATCCGCTTGGGATGGCTAAAAATTATTTGTGAGTTTATTGTACACCAACTTTGTCACTGCTATTAATCTTGTTTAGCACCTAGGGGGCTTCCTTTATAGGGCATGGGGACCGTAGAAATAAAAACAGTGTTGTTCTGACATTGTTCTGCATTTGATACAACATCCGGGGCTGCAAGCTGACCTGAGGTAGCCAATTTACCCAGCTCAGTTTGTCACGGTGGTTTTGCATGTTGACAATTATCTATCTATTCAATTCAGAAAGAGTATTTTCTCTCAAATACATATTTGGTACCCCTGTGTGCCGTTAACTATATGCCAAGTGTTATTCGCCCTAATTGCTATAAGAGAATCAAATGACCAATGTTGCTGAGGAGTTTTGGATTAAACAAAAGCAACTGTAAATTAACAACATACAGTCTAGCTTGTTAATACAACAAAGGAAACAAGTTGCCATCACCAGTGCACTCAAGCAGTTCTTATAATTTTAACTAAAAGCCCGGTGCACGAAATTCATGCAAGGGGCTAGGCCCTCGCAGCTCCGGCTTTGTCCGGAAGGTCATCCGGAAGGATGTCCGGTCTAATAGCATATTACGCTTTTATTATTATAGATACTCAAAAGGAATGATCCGTATTCTACATATACTAACCAGCACTGCATAACATAATGCATGTGGCCCAGTGACACATTATGGTTTGCACTTGTTACCTGGAAATTCAGCTTATGATTAAAGAGTTTCTTGTGTGTTTGTTTTCTTTCTCCCGCCCCCTTCCCCCAAGCTAATAGCATCTTCAAAATACAGTAAAGACCACTTCAAAAATGCATATCTCTGAGATGCTTATGTGTCTGAATGGACCCTGTCATGGGAATGCCCCAGATGAGATAAGAGAAGTGGGAAAAAGGAATCAGAAGAAAAAAGGGAGGAGAATAAAAAAGGAAATTCTAAAAATATTCCCAGTTGAACCATCAGTCATTTCTCAAGATTACCTCGGGCTAGAGTTGTTTGGCTTTCTTTTATTTCTTAAATGGGGACATAGAATAATTTTTCTTTTACTTTTAAATATTCTGAGAGTATAGGTCACCTGTGTAATGATTGCCATTACGATTTTTTCAATATTTCTCTCTGCTTGGTATTCACAAGAGTGGCTAACATTACCATAGAAAGCTCTGCTAAATTAAAAATATTGTTGTAGCTAAATGTTACAGGTGTTGCATTATAATCCATCATAAAAGGTTATTCATTAGTTGAAGGTTCTGTTAGCACAATCTTTCTGCCTTAGTGACTAAGAATTAAAGTGCTTTTTGGTTCTATAATAGTGAGCTAATTGTTCATTGTCCTAATGTTAGCCCTTAAGGAAATGCAAAGAGCACGGTGACATACTGTTTCTTGCCTAGTTAAAGAGAAGGGTCGAACAGCCTACTTGAAAGAGCTGCAATCACAAAGTTAGAAGAACTGGGTTTGAGATCCAATCTCTGTGCCTGTCTCTGTCATTAAGAAAGTAATTTTTTTCTTTCTGAACTTGTTTTTTCCTTGTAAGGGGGGGATAATAATGTTTGAACTTATCCCCTAAGGATGTTGTCCTGGTTCCCTCAATCTGTGTGCACAGAACGCATGCCTAGCTTGTCTGCCATGACTAGGGGTGGGGGATAGATAGCTGCTATTGTTATAAGAAATGAAATTGAACAAAATGAACCGCAGTTTACCAATCAAGTCTTCCCCTGGAGGTTTCAAGCTTTCAATAGACTCCAAAATGGTGATAACAGGTTCCCCAAATGGTGATAACAGATAAGATTCTCCAGTGCAACTATTTCTAGGTGGGGAGATAGATTCCTGGTCCTTCCTACTCTGTGATCTTTCCAGAATCCTCTCCCTAAACCTTCTTGCATGTTTTATAACCCAGGAAGCTCTTCTTCTCAAGAACCTGGAAGCGAGCTCTTTGAGCGGTAAACATCAAGGGAGATAGCGCCTATTTCTCAGGTTCTGTGGGAAAGTAGGAGACAACTTCCAAGTTGACATGTGAAACTACCCCATGTCTTGACTATATGGAAAAGTTTACTTATCCTTTGGGCAAAGCTAATTAGCAAACACAGCCTGTGTTCTCCCTCTCACCCCAGCACTTCAAACCTCCCTGCCCTGTGATTCAGCAGAGCTGAGTTCACACTAAGCTGTGGCCTCTCTACCCTATTGCAATAGACTTGAACAAACTCTTCCTTGTGTGTTTAATGTTGTCTGGTGCAATTGTTTGCTTTGACACCAGAAAATATAAAGGGCTAACACAGATCAGTAAAAAAAAAAAAAAACAGACAGCCAAATTAAGTGGTGAAATAAACCGTATCCTATCTAATGATAGAGTAATATGCAAATTAACCATCACTCCGCGACAAAATGGCGGCCCCCATAGCCACAAGATGGCTGCGCCCAGTCACCTCAGAGCGGGGAAAGCAGGGCATGGTGGCTTCCGGATCCCAGGCCCTGCAGACAGAGCGGGGAAAGCAGGGCATGGCGGCTTCCGGATCGCGGCAGCCGGGAAGCCCCAGGCCCTGCAGACAGACAGAGCGGGGAAAGCAGGGCATGGCGGCTTCCGGATCCCAGGCCCTGCAGACAGAGCGGGGAAAGCAGGGCATGGCGGCTTCCGGATCGCGGGCAGCCGGGAAGCCCCAGGCCCTGCAGACAGAGCGGGGAAAGCAGGGCATGGCGGCTTCCGGATCGCGGGCAGCCGGGAAGCCCCAGGCCCTGCAGACAGAGCGGGGAAAGCAGGGCATGGCGGCTTCCCGATCGCGGCAGCCGGGAAGCCCCAGGCCCTGCAGACAGACAGAGCGGGGAAAGCAGGGCATGGCGGCTTCCCGATCGCGGCAGCCGGGAAGCCCCAGGCCCTGCAGACGGACAGAGCGGGGAAAGCAGGGCATGGCGGCTTCCCGATCGCGGGCAGCCGGGAAGCCCCAGGCCCTGCAGGCAGACAGAGCGGGGAAAGCAGGGCATGGCGGCTTCCTGATCGCGGCCTCAGGCTCTGCAGACAGAGCCCCGAGAGGAGGGCATGGCGGCTTCCAGATCACGGCAGCCGGGAAGCCCCAGGCCCTGCAGACAGACAGAGCGGGGAAAGCAGGGCATGGCGGCTTCCCGATCGCGGGCAGCCGGGAAGCCCCAGGCCCTGCAGGCAGACAGAGCGGGGAAAGCAGGGCATGGCGGCTTCCTGATCGCGGCCTCAGGCTCTGCAGACAGAGCCCCGAGAGGAGGGCATGGCGGCTTCCAGATCACGGCAGCCGGGAAGCCCCAGGCCCTGCAGACAGACAGAGCGGGGAAAGCAGGGCATGGCGGCTTCCCGATCGCGGGCAGCCGGGAAGCCCCAGGCCCTGCAGGCAGACAGAGCGGGGAAAGCAGGGCATGGCGGCTTCCTGATCGCGGCCTCAGGCTCTGCAGACAGAGCCCCGAGAGGAGGGCATGGCGGCTTCCAGATCACGGCAGCCGGGAAGCCCCAGGCCCTGCAGACAGAGCGGGGGAATAGCAGGGCATGGCGGCTTCTAGATCTCAGCAGCCGGGAAGCCCCAGGCCCTGCAGACAGAGCAGGGAGAACAGGGCATGACAGCTTCCTGATCGCTGTCTCAGGCCCTGCAGACAGAGCCCCGAGAGGAGGGCATGGCGGCTTCCTTAGCACTGCGGCAGAGGGGAAGCCCTAGGCCTGCAGACAGAGCCCATAGAGCAGGGCATGGTGGCTTTCTTAGAGCAGAGGTGGCGGGAACACCCCAGGTCCAGCAGACAGAGCCCAGAAAGCAGGGCTTGGGGGCTTCCTTAGCAAGATGACAGTGGGAACACCCCCAGGCCCTGCAGACAGAGCCCGGACAACAGGGCATTGGGGCTTCCTTAGTGTGTCCGTGTTGGTGAAGCCCCCAGGCCTGGCAGACAGAGCACACTGCAGGGCATTGGGGCTTCCTTTGCATGGCGCATGGCAGCAGCAGGCAGAGAGTAGACAGCAGGGCATGGGGACTTCATCTCCATGGCTGCAGGGAAACCTCCAGGCCCTGCAGAGAGCAGAGAACCATGGGGAGTGGGCCTAAGCCATCAGTAGGACAACCCTGAGAGCTCCTGGATTGTAGAGGGTGCAGGTTGGGCTGAGGGACCTCCGTGCACGAATTTCGTGCACCGGGCCTCTAGTATTCACATAATAAAAATCTAAAATGGTCAATAAACATAAAAAAGCATTTATTCTTTTATATGTTTACCAGGGGCCCAGTGCATGAATTTGTGCACCTTGAAAGGAACTGTGGGCTTTGAGGCTACAGTGGGCACAGGGGCGGGTCTCAGCCCATCCTCCGTGCCCCCACCCAACCCCTCTCACCCTGGCCCCTGGCCCCCTGTCTGCTGACAGCCCTGCGCCTGCCACCGCCACTCCCACGCACTGAAGCTGCCAGCCCCACTCGCACCCGCTGACAGCGTGGAGCAATTGGGGCCGGTGCCATCAGCGGGTGCGAGTGGCAGCTGGTGCCCCAATCACCCCTCAGGAGCAGGGGGAGGTGAAGAAGCCCTCAGGGGCAATCGGGGCTGGCAGCTACTGCTTGTACCCGCTGATGGCACCGAGTGATCGGGGCCAGTGTGGGGCGCCGGCAGTGGGTGTGATCAGTGGTGCTGGCAACAGGTGCAAACAGGGCTGGCACTGGCAGTGGGTGTGAGCAGCTGCTCCGTGCTGGCAGTGGGTGCAAGTGGGGATGTTGCTGGCAGTGGGTGCAAGGGGCGCCTGCTGGCCCTGATCACCCCTCAGGAGCAGGGGAGGTGGAGAAGCCCTGAGGGGCGATCGGGGTCAGCACGGGGTGCAGGCAACGGGTGCAAGTGGGGCCGGTGCTGGCAGCAGATGCGAGCACCAGGTGGGACCACAGTGGATGGGAGCAAAGAATTTTCAGTAACCACCAGAGGCTCGCCCTGGTGACAGTGACTGGCGACCAACCTTGATCTGGCACCTCCATGCATCTGCTCCACCATCCCGCCATGGCTGACGCCTGCCATGTTTTGTGTGCACCTCCTCATGGTCAGCGCACATCATAGTGACTGGTTGTTCGGTAGTTTGGTTGTTCTGCCGTTCGGTCTATTTGCACATTAGGGTTTTATATATATAGATTGACCATTTTAGATTGTTCCTAATTCTAAGAAAAAAACTGGTTTTTATCAGAAACTTGCAAATCATAACAATAATAAAACATAAACAAACTTATACTGGTATTCAGGCTTGACAAGAACATGACAAAATGGGAGTTATCATGTATTACTAATGGGAGTGGATTTTGTGTGTGTGTGTGTGTGTTTGTCTTTTAAGAGTTGGTTGGTATCCATCAAAATTTAAAATAGGCATGCTATTTTGTCCCAGGAATATAGTTTCTAGTTATCAATCATACAGAATTCCTTATAAATTAGCCATTAAAATAATAGAAATTATTTATTAGAATATTCACTAGGAAAGTACTTTTATTTTAATGATGAAAAGAAAATTTAAAGTTTCAAAAGGAAAGTCTTTCCTAAATGGAAAAATGATTGAATGGGAAGGTACTACCCAAAATGTTAAACATAGTGAATTTAAGGAATTAGCTATTATTATATTCTTTATACCTTTTATACTTTCCATAATTTCTCCTATTAGTTTTACAATTAAAAACATTAATAAATTGTTAGACAAAAAACATTCAATCAAATTAAAACTACTATTAACTTACATCAAAATATAAATCTTTGCTTCAGTACAGACTGTTTGCCGTGACTCTACAGTAATTTCCCAGAAATGAATAAGTTCCCAGATTGTTTTAACATCTTAAATGAGACACTTGAAAAATAAGACATCCCATCCACTTTCAATTGATCCATTTTCTTTATTTTGTGCATGGTTGCAAATATAATGCAAACCCTCAAATATCTTATACCTTATCTCTGGAAAGAAAGAAAAAAAGAAAGAGAGAGAGAGAGAAGGAGGGAGAGAGAAGGAGAGAGAATGAGAGAGAGAGAGAGAAGGCAAGAGAGAGTGAGAGAGAGAGAGAGAGAGAGAGAGAGAGAGAGAGACAGAGACAGAGAGAGAAAGAGAGAGAGAGAGAGAAATGCCCTCAGAGTAACATTCACCCTTATTTTGATATTTTGATATCATTGCTTAAAAATTTTTTTCAAATCTCACATTTTCTTCTTCCCCTTTCAAAGACCTGTTATGCAGGCAGGCAAGTTTCCTACCAGCATGCACAATGTCAAGACTCAGAAGTAACTAGCATCTTTCTAAATCTTGCTTGGCCATTGGGTGCTGGTGGGTGTTTGTTTCACCTCTGGCATGGGATGACTGTCATCTGCTTGTCTTGTCCGAGGCACAGTGCTGCCTGCAGGCTATAAAGCACAGGCACCTGTGGACACCCTGATAAATAGTAAATGATGATGATGGTGACAGAGCAGAGCCCTGTCTCTGCGGCTGGATAACTCCTCTTTTACACTGTGTGCCTTCTCAGACGGCTGTCACATCCTGGCTTTCAGAGGCAGAGACTCCTTGCCAAGTTAAAGCTTGAGAGGAGGACATTACATCCTTGTGTCTTCATGGGAGCGTGAGATGTGAATGCCTATAGCTATACACGTCACCTGGAGACACATCTGTGTGATAAATACTGTCTCAAGAGCCAATTCAGATTGACTACCTGGCCAATTCAATCAATCCTACTGATAGCTGATCCAGAGAGGGAGTTTATATGAGGCCCAAAATACTGGCCAATTCCTGGGGTGGGGGCAGGGGGATCAACGGCATCTGAGAGACCTTTTAGTCAGCATACTTTAGCTGAATTATATTAATTAAATAATCGTGTGTTTTTAGATAAATATTTTTAAACATGCAACTTAATGAACTTATTTATTGAGGCAATGAGTAGATATTATGATCAATATCAACATCGACTTTTAAGGAGTTGATAATACTATCGAGACCTATAATTTGTTAGGTACTATATTAAGTATTTTTTGTGTAGTTTCTTGTTTAGTATTCAAACAAAACCCCTTAAAAGGTAGATGCTAGTACTGTACTTGTGCGCACTTGGAAAAACCAAGGCCAAGAAAATGCAAGCAGTTTTTCATGGATCACCAGGAAGTAAGAGAAGGAATCCAATTCAGTTCCCCGTGACTCCACATTTTTCATAAGCTTTTTGAGGATAGTTTTAGAAAAAAGACCTTAATGGTAATATTACTCATTTACTTATGAATTTAAAAATGTGTACTAAGTATATCATTTTCAAGGTCTAACAAGAAATAAACATAACCTAAAAGAAATATTGCAAGATATATGCTTCAGCTAGTATTATAACCATTTTTAAAGTGGAAATTTTATTCAAATTACAATAAAACCTACAGATAAGAAAATACCAATGTCCAGTAATAAAGAAATGGTTTAAAGCTACATAATTGTAGATACTTCAGCCATTAAAATTGAGTATTACAAAGACTAATAAACTCAAAATACTGACTATAACAAAAAATATAAGAAAAATATCTGTGTATAAACTGGCTGACAGCATGACATTTAAAAAAAGCTGAATAGGAAAAAGGACTGAAAAAATACAACAAAATGTATGTGAGGTTTTAAAATTATGTGTGTTTTTCTTTTATGTTCCGGTAATTGCTAAAAATGTGTTATGTTAATTTCATAATAGAAAACATTTTAAAAACAGACCCACTATCAATCGAATCACATCAGCTTTTAAAATTCTAAATGGTGGTCATATTAAACTACTAGAGGCCGGGTGCACGGATTTGTGCACCAGTGGCGTCCCTCGGCCTGGCCTGCGGGGATCCGGCTGAAACCAGCAGTCTGACATCCCCAGAGGGGTCCCGGATTGCGAGAGGGCACAGGCCAGGCCAAGGGACCCCACCTCTAGTATGCATAAAGATCTTTGGTTAATCTCTTCCTGCCCTCCCCGCTCCCCCCTTCCCTCTGAGTTTCATCAGTCTGTTCCATGTTTCCATGCCTGTGGCTTCCACTCTGGTGTTGAGCATCTGGCCCCTGGTGGTCAGTGCATGTCATAGCTACCAGCCACTCAGCTGGTCACTTAGGCTTTTATATATATAGATGATAACTAAAGTTTCAATTCATTATATATATACACTAGAGGCCCGGTGCACAAAATTCGTACATGGGGGGTTTGTCCCTCAGCCCAGCCTGCACCCTCTCCAATCTGGGACCCCTCTCACAATCCAGGACTGCTGGCTCCCAACCGCTTGCCTGCCTGCCTGCCTGCCTGATTTCCCCTAACCACTTCTGCCTGCCAGCCTGATCAACCCCTAACCACTCCCCTGCCAGCCTGATTGACACCTAACTGCTCCCCTGCTGGCCCAATTGCCCCTAACTGCCCTCCTCTGCCAGCCCAGTCACCCCTAACTGCCCTCCCTTGCAGGCCTGATCACCCCCAACTGCCCTCTCCTGCTGGCCTGATCGCCCCCAACTACCCTCCCCTGCCTGCCATCTTGTGGCGGCCATCTTGTGTCCACATGGGGGCAGCCATCTTTGACCACATGGGGGCAGCCATCTTGTGTGTTGGAGTGATGGTCAATTTGCATATTACTCTTTTATTAGATAGGATATTTCTTTCTCAAATAGCTAATAATTCAGTAAAAATAAATCATGAGTTATCAAGAGTTTTTGTTTGTTTATTTGTTTGTTTTTTAAGATACCTTGTTAATCACTAGCTGGATTCATTTGCATGCTAGATTTTCTTTGATCACACATTCCCAACTGTATGTGTCCTGAAAAGTTACTGTTTTTAAAAAGAGAATTTTAGGAAATTTTATTATGATTTGTGCAATTTCTGATTTACATAGTTTACAATTACATTACGTTTTAATTAACCCATCACTAGCACATTGGAGTTGTATTTTTAGTGCACTAATTGGAAAAAAAAAGTTGTCATTTTCCCCACTTGGTCACACAGCTATAAATTCATTGTCTCCTTCATGAGATTAAGGAGTGTCCAATTAAGACGATGATTTTAATCTGTGAATTCATGAGGCATTTCCTAAGCTTTTCTTGGTTTCTACTAAACTGTATAATAAACTAGATGTGAAGGCAAGCCACATCATGAGGAAAAATAATTATCGCCTTGTCTTGGAAATGGAAGCAGATTCCTATAGAAGCTCCCTAGGGATGTGGGGAGGGCCTGATGGGAGAACTTGGCATCCAGAGTCTGGCCTCCAGAGAAGTGCCCTGGAGGTTAATAGGGCGGCAACAGCGATAGGAAGGTCTTGGTGAGAAAAGGGGACTGTCAAAATTTCATCTTTGTAGTAAATCCTTTTCTTGACAAGTATTTCATTCTGTCTTTGAATGCTGGCAACTTCTGATGTTAATTCCTCTCTAAACCAAATCTACAATAAAGCTTTTAAACTAGAAATGCTTGTGTAAATTAAGCATTTACACTATGCAGGAAGGTATTTTATTATTCAAACTGGAAAAATAAATGCTGCTTTTAACTTTCCAGGATTAGGTTTAACTCCATCTATTTATCTTCTCGTCCACTTATCTATCTATCTATCTATCTATCTATCTATCTATCTATCATCTATCTATATCTGTGTATATATAATCTATCTGTATAATCTGTCTGTGTGTATATATATATATGGATATATAGTTGCAATTTTCCCCTGAGTGTTCTGTTACTCTCCCCATTTATATGTAAGTTGAAAATAAACGTATTTCTTCTTTAAATACGCAGGAGTCATTATAGTTTCTGATAGGAATTATTTATCTGTTCTTCAAACTTCAAGTTTCTAATTTCCTTTTCAAAAAATATATATTTTAAATGGGCATCTTAACCCACTTGTTCAGCTGCATGTACTCAAAGGTTCAAATCTATTTCCAGTGTTTCCTTTCATGATCCTTAAAATACTCCTACAGAGAGATACTGCCTTTTAAGAATAGTTTTGTGGGAAAAAATAATTTTGCTTGGTCATTCTAAGGTTTGACTATTATCATAAATATTGTTATGAAGAAATTCATAGAGGCTGATGCTTTATAAACATAGTGGACAGATTTATCACTCCATTCAGAGATGATAGTTTCTGCTATCCTATTGTTGATTTGAAATGAAATGGTTGGAGATGTAGACAGACAAAATTTAGTTACATAAAGGTGCTATGTGTCACTGTGCTGGCCAGGGTAGCTAATGTAATTTGTCTTACACAGAGCTTATGAAACATCCCATCTGCCACCATAGGCCTCTAAGACAGAAGGTGTTGGCATATTAAAGATGCCAGGATCTCACACATGACTATTTACCCATTTATTATTTCAGCAGGAAGGAAGACAACCTTTAGAAAACAGTGAAGAGATTAGCAAGCTCGGACATTTGATTTAGATATTCATTTGAGGACTACTACCTCACAGTACATCAAGATATTTTAATAGGAAGTAGAATTTGGTCTTGAAGCTAAAAGCAAATAAATCCCAGAGATGATTTTTTCTTTCCTTCTGCTCATGGAAATTATACCTTTACTTTGCTTGGCTGATTTTCATCTTGAGAGAAAGGGATTGTTAAAACAAAAATTGTAATGTCACAACAAAATATGTTAACAGAGCAAATTTTCATGCAGAGTCTGAGAAAGAAAAATACTCTTCTATATATCCAGCTCTCATTAGAAATAAAAAAAATACTAAATGATTGTTGATTAAATTTCATGGATCTTTAAACAAATGGCAGTGAATGCTATCTCACAATACATTTCCATAATTCACCTTGCCACATTTTTTAAAACGGTAAGTTCCCGGGAAATAAAATATAGAATTGAAAGGAGGAAATGCCATCATTCCATTGAAGAGAGAAGAGTTAAATGTGCTATTTTACATCCTGGGAATCATGACCTTGTTGAAATTAAAAGGACATTTACCTTCTCAATGGGATTAATTCTGCAATTATCATCACTTGAGAAGACACTCTGCAGAAAATACTTGGCCTGGCACCTCACATACATTATTTTATTTAATCCTTAAAACGAATCTTATGAGTATTCAATTAATACTTGAATACTTGAGTATTCAAGTATTCAATTATTCAATTCATTTTGTCTGTTAAGAAACTGAGGTTAAAAAACAATCACTCAAGCTTGGGTTTTACCCCCAGAAAGGTCTGACTCCAAGTCCTATGTTCCTTCTATTGAGATTCTCTGAGGCGGAATATTCTAGGAAGAAGTCACATTGGGGAAGTGTTTTAATAACATAATTAAAAATAACTTTTAACTCCCCCAAAACTTACTATTGTTGATCAACACATGTTTTGTATGTTATATGTACTATAGACTATATTATTAAAGTAAGCTAGAGAAAATAAAATGTTATTAATAAGGTCATAAGAGAAAATACTTATAGAGTACTGTACATATTTACTGAAAAAAATCTCCATATAAGTGGACCTGTACAGTTCAACTTGCTGATACAAAGAAGTCATAAGCAAAAAAAAGGTAGCATTATAACTACACTCATATCTTTAGGATATGAATACCATTCAGAACTTGAATCTGAATCAATGCATACAGATCCATGCACAATAATTACATTACTTCCTAGTATGGCTATGAAATTTATATGACCACCTGCCTTTGTAGAAAATCAAGTTATCTTGTAATCTGGGGCTTTCTTCATACATCTATTGTTGAAACAATTTGCTTCAATTAAGGCAGGGACTGTAACTTATTTATGTGTTTATCTTCAGCAAGTAACATCCTGCCTGGTACAGAAAAAGCACTCAAACATTAATTTTGGTACTGAACTAAAAACAGGAAATAAGCTAGTCAGAAAAAGATAAATATCACATGATCTCACTCATTTGTGGAATATAATGAGAATGAACAACATAAAACGATGAACAAAAACAGATCCAGAGACTAGAAGCATCGATCAGACCACCAAACCTCAGAGGGAAGGTAGGGGAGGGTGGGGGTAAGGGTGAGAGATCAACCAAAGGACTTGTATGCATGCATATAAGCCTAGCTAATGGACACAGACACCAGGGGGGTGAGGGCACGAGTGGGGGTGGGAGTGGGGGAGCAATGGGGGGATAAGGACACATATGTAATACCTTAATCAATAAAGAAAAAATATATATAAGTAAGCTGGAGATTAAACAACAGAAGGAGTAAAGATTCTTCAGTGACTTTAAAAAAACAAACGAACAAACAAACAGGAAAACAGGCTGTAGAAACTGAGATTCTCTGACCCAAAGTAGAAAAATGTGATATTAAAATATATGATTTCTTTCTATAACATGTGTATTCTGCTTAAAATGCACAATATTTCAAACAATAGTTTTTTTTAAGTCTCAGTAAATTTTTATAAATTTTACCTGGAAGTCTTATGTATCTTTAATCTTACTAGTAATATCTGACAACATTAACTTGTATAGAAGATCTTCAATGACAAAAATTGTTTAAGTTTAGTTGAATAAGAGATAATACTAAACACATGGGAAAATAAGCCACCTGTGGGAGAGTTAGCCAAAACAATAAACTAATGAATCAGAAAAATAAGTGCTGCAGATATTGGAATTATCAGATGCAGAATATAAAATATTTATTTTTGTATGTTAAAACAATTAAAACACAAAACCAAAAGTAATAAAGAAACAAGGGCTCCTGTACCAGAAAATAAATAGAAAGAAACCAAAAAAAAAAAAAGAAGAAGAAAGAAAGGATTAAGAAAATGAATATATGCAATGTTAAAAATTTTAAATCTTTCCTTTAAAAAAAATGGGCCAAAGATGCTAATGCTGAGCATAACTATTTATAATCAACATTTTACTGGAGGCATTAGCCTGATCAATAAGAAAAGTAAAATAAATAGCCCTAGCATGTTTGGCTCAGTGGATAGAGCATTTGCCTGCAGACCAAAGGGTCCCAGGTTCAATTCTGGTCAAGGGCACATGCCCAGGTTGCAGGCTTAATCCCCAGTAGGGAGTGTGCAGGAGGCAACCAATCAATGATTCTCTCTCATCATTGATGTTTCTATCTTTCTCTCCCTCTCCCTTCCTCTCTGATATCAATGAAAATATATTTAATAAATAAATAAATAAATAAATGCAGAAAGGAAGCAAAACTGTCATTATTTTTGGATGATGTGTTGTCAATATAGAAAGCGCAAACAAATATTCAGGTAAAATATTTAAATCAATACTAGAATTTAGCAAGTTTGCTAAATACAAAATCAATATAAAAATCAATTGTGTATCTGCCTATTACAAGAAAAACAGGAAATAAAACTCAAAAATGCTTTCTGCAAGAGCATAACAAAAATCAAAGATTGTAGAACTGAACACAACAAAAGATATTCAAAACCTAGGGGTAAATTTATGTGATGTTATGAGACATTTAAAAAGTACTGATTGAAGTAGTAAAATTGTCAATTTTCCTCAAATAGTTCTATAGATTTGATGAAGTTGCAAAGCAAGCTCTCACTGGTGTATTTCAAAGAACCTAACAAGCTGATTCTAAATGATTTATGGAATAGCAAAGAGCTCAGAAAAGCCAAGATACTGCTGAAGAAGTATGCCAGGTAAGATTTTTAATACTAATAACAGTAGTGTGATTTGGCACAGAATACATCAAGTTATAGAACAGAACAAACATAAAAACCTGTTTTATGACGTGGCTAATAATGCAGATCAATAGGAAAATGTTAAAATGTTCAAAAAATAGTGTTGGAACAATTTGTTATTTATATGGAAGAAAACAATTGAAATATATTCCAGTATATACAAAAATTAATTTAAGCTTAATAAAAACACATTTAAAAATAAATTTTTAACTTTTAGAAAAAAATATAGAATAATTTTTTAAAATATATTTTTATTGATTTTTTTACAGAGAGGAAGGGAGAGGGATAGAGAGTTAGAAACATGGATGAGAGAGAAACATTAATCAGCTGCCTCCTGCACGCCCCTTATTGGGGATTGAGCCTGCAACCAAGGTACATGCCCTCGACCAGAATCGAACCTGGGACCTTTCAGTCCACAGCCTGACGCTCTATCCACCGGTCAGGGCTAGAATAATTTTTGTTCAACTCAACTCTCAAAATTATAACACACACACACACACAAAGAACACAGGAGGGAAACTTGAAAAACTTGACTATAATAAAATTTAGAATGCTCATTTAAAATATGGTATTTAAAGACTACTAAGAAAAGCTTTTTAATGGGAAAATATATTTGCAATACATGTAACTTAAAAAAAATCCAGAATTTAGAAATGATTACTAAAAATCAGTAAGGAGATACAGTAATTCACTTTTTAAAATAAGCATAAGACCTCAACAAGTTCTTCACACAAGAAGAAATATAAATTACCATTAAATATATGAAAAGTTGTGAAATCTCATTAATAATGCAGAAAAATCCACAATAAATTATCATGTCACAGAGAGGAAAAAACACACACACACAAAATAACTAGAAATCCCCTAAATCTCCTTCATCAGTAAACTGTGTATACTAGTATAAAGCATGTAATAGTCACAAAAGAGAATACCATATGGCCATGGAAATCAATCTTAGCTACTTTATCTACCAAAGTTTAAGTTTTAAAAAAGCAATCATTATAGAGCATGATTCCATGATTCTCTTTATATAGAGTTTTAAAGATGCAACTAAGCAATTAATTGTTCGTGTGTGAGTGTGTGTGTTGAGATATATATGTAGAAAAGTATTCAAAGTTATTAACACAACAGTCAGAAAATTGGTCACTTTTGATGAAGGTGGCTGGAGAAGCAAGGTTGGGAGGGTCACTCAGATTTTCAATGGTATTGATAATGGTCTAATATATAAAGGATACATTGATGTTTATGTTTAGTATTCTTTATAGTAGATACATATGTTACATGCACTCGTTTGTAAGGCATACTTCACAATTTTAAAATGTCTTTTCTAAAAATAATGTATAATAGTAGGATGATATTTGGATTTGAAAAATCACTTGGGAAGTATTAAAGTTTTCTAGGAAAGAAGTGATGGTGTCTTGTCCCAGTGGAGACAGAAGAGAATGCATGAGTAGAGAGATATGTAAAGTGTATTTTTTAAAATGACAGTATGTGTTCGTTGCTTTAATATTGTGATTGAATGAGACTAGTTTTCTAGAATGATTCCCAGTTTATGACCCTGTTCAACTTAATGGATGTTGGAGCCATTAAAAAAAAAAAAAGAAATACTGAAGTTGATTTAGGAAAGTATTTTTTAAACTACTGTACTTCAGATAGTTTGGACTAATTATACATTTAGCTCTGTGCATATTTGCTAAAGAAACAAGACTACAGTTTTTAAGCAGATATAATGTTACTCATCTACAGTTAGAATTGCCAGTCCTAAAAAATTTGATAGTTTGACCTTTTGAATGAAGTCCATAGTGTATAGTTATTTGCATGTATGTTCAAGTTTTATACTTGAAGATTGTGTCAGTTACCAATTTATTTCTTCTGAACTTCAAATCCATCTCTTTTTGCTCTGCTTTGTGAGACTGTAGCTGGACCCTGGAAACACTTTTTCTTTGCATCGGGGCCATGTTAAGACACTGGAGAGACACAACCAAGGAAGTGACTGATTTTCCACGTTCTAGGTGCTTTGCGCTTCCTGCTCCTGCAGCATCTGGCTGATGTGCAGGACAATCTTGGGCACTCACCTGCTGGGGAATTGCAGTGGTTCACCAGAGGGTGGTTTCCCAGAACATTATAGTGGCGCCCTGAAATGCTGCTTTTCAATGGCTTTCACCAGCACCCTCCCTGGCAGTTTCCTGCCTTCCGGCCCCATCCTGCAGCACCTTGGCAAATTTCTCGACCATTTGTCACCTTTTTTTTTTTCCAATGAAGTCTGAGTTTCAACCTTGGTTGGGGTTGGGGAACAGCTCCCAAATGTGTTGCTTCTTTGAGTCCTTGGTCTTATCCCCAGAGGTGGTGGCTAGTCTTCTATTCTTGAATTCATTAGCGTTCTCTTTATTTCTTCATAGCTAATCTCCTGTTTTTATTGAATAATTCTTTGCATTTGAACTTCCCTGATTTAATTTACTGTGTGATTTCTATCTCTTTACTGGACCCTGACTGATGCGAAGATCAATCTCTTTTTGTGATAAGTGCCCTATAATTTTTCAAGGACTACCTGACTCATCTCCAAGTCTGTATGCATTTGTATTCTAATGCCCTCTAATCAAAAGCTAACCTAGAATTTTGTCTGAATAATACTTGTTTTCCTTTACCTTTATCAGGTTTTGTACCTTTCACACAATGACTGGTGGTTTTCTCTGTCTTTTGGTGGCAGGCAAATTACCTTGGAAGTATTCTTTAGAGAGGCAGACTACTTACAATTTCCATTAAATATGCTTGTAGATCAGAAAGAGAAAGCTTCATGTTTGCTTTGAACAGTGAAAATAAATAGTAAAACATAAATTTTAAAAGCCAATATATTTCGACAAATGACATATGTGTGCCACAGAAAATAAATGATTTCAATAATCATAAATGGATGGCTCTAGAATCACAAATTTTTTTCCAAATCAGACTTTATTCTAGGAGATAAGTAATAAGTAACCCTGTCATCCACTGATTCTGCCTTCATTTACCACTGTGTTGCTATTCATTGAAAATGAAAGGCTCCTAAATGATTAATGGCACATGCTAATCAAGTCTCTCTCTCTGCATAGTTCATTGCAAATGTGAGAAATGTTGTCAGAACTAAATGAACTTTTTGGAGTTGACTGATTTCTCCAAATTTTTGTGATTTTACCCAGCATCTATATGACAGCATATTTTTTTAATGAAGTAAAATAAGAAAAATGGCATAAGGTTTTGATTCTGATCTACATTCCTAAGGCAGAAAAATATCCATAATGAAAATAAGTTTTTTCCACCCTGGTTAGCATGGCTCAGTTAGTTGGGCATCGTCCCATGCACCCCAGGGGTTGCTGGTTTGATCCCCAGGTTCCATCTCTAGTCAATGTTTCTCTCTCTCTCTCTCTCCCCCCGCCTTTCCCTTCCTCAGTAAAAAAATATTTTTAAAAAATAATAAGTCATTTCCAGTATTTATCTGATAAAGCCTCTTGCCTTTGTAAGTCCTTAGCAAAATACATTTACAAAGCAAATTTAAATTTTTCTTTTATTATTGTTGCTCCACTATCTGACTAGACAAAATGTGAATAAACTGTATTTTACCCAATGTACTCCTCTTCTAAACTTAATGTAGCATTCAAACTTCAGAAGACATTTGCTGACAAATATAAATGCTCTTTGTAAACAAAGAGAGAATGAGATATTGAGGGTGTTACTCAATATTGTGAATATGTATAATTTGGAAGGTTAAACATAGTTTTAAATGCCCTAGTCGATTTTGCTCAGTGCGTTTGATTCCTGTTAAGGGCACACACCTTGATTGCAGGCTCCTTCCTGGCCTGGGCCCTGATCAGGGTGTGTGCAGGAGGCAACCAGCCAATGTGTTTCTCTCACATCGATGTTTCTCTCTGTTTTTCCCTCTCTCTTCCACTCTCTCTAAAAGATCAATGATAAAATATCCTCGGGTGAGGATTAACAACCAAAAATTTCATAGAACACATGCTTGTTGACTGATAATTATGAATATTTCATTTATTTCTTACACTCATATATTATTTGCATTTATGTAAATATAGAAACATACAAGGTATATGTATTTTTTTATTGAGGATCATTATAAAGCAGTAAAAAAAATTAAATAAATCCATGGAATTCACAACTGTCAACACTGGTATTGAAAGTAAATTGAAATCTCAGGACCATAGTGTTTTTGGAGTCCAATTTGTGATGAACTGTGATGTTTTTTCTTTTTTGATGGTTTTCCTTTGTGTTTTAATCCAAGACAGAGATGCCTCTTGTAAGAAGAGAATTGTGCATGGCAGCACAGTATTTAGGAAAGTCGGGGTCTTCTAGATTGGAGTGCCTGAGCTGAAATCTCATGCTTGCCCTGCAACTTTGAACCAATTAATTAGCCCTTTGGGTATTAGTATCTCCATCTATAAAAGAGAGAATAATAGCCAACTCAAAACTATTCCAAATATAACCAACATTTCTAATCACAAAACATGATTATTTAACATGTTCGTGTTATTTCTAATTACCTAAGGACATGGGATTATAATAAGTATCACTTTCTGAACATATTAAATCACAGAACAACTTTTCTTCATGAATCGTTTTACTAAATATTTGCTAAGAAAAAAAATAATGTAGCATAATGGTTAGGAAAGGGTTTTGGTGTCTGATAGTTCTATGTTCCAATATCTCACATAGCATAAGGAACTGAGCTATTATCCCACCTGCAAAATGAAATTAGTTATATATGTGTATATATATATATATGTATATATATACATATATATATATACATATATATATGTGTGTATATATATATATGACATAGATTAGTTATCAAAATTAAATAAGATACTGCATATGTTATGTTTTATATATTTCTTGTCACAGAGGAAACACATTTAATGTGTGTGTGTAGAAATGAGTAGATAGACAACAGATAGTTATGCAGGTAGAAGAATCTCCATTGTAGGCAAAGAAACCTTGTGTAACCCAGAAAGCAACAAATCTGCTTGCATGCCGTAACTTGAGATGCACAAAACTAAATTGTAGGTTCCCCTCTCCTATCTTGTTTAGTTTTTATTCAAATCTCTCCACTCCCTTGGTGCTCTTATCCCCACCCCAAGACATAGGACCTGTGACCCAAACAGCTACCAAAGATACTCTGATTTTCTATTCATAACTGGGAGTGAAGGTGCTCACTAGCAATAAAATATTTACTGATAACTTTTTAAATAATGGCCCTAACTCAAAAATATGTTTAATTTAAAAGAAAACTCACAAAGATAAAAAGAATCTTAAAGATCCAACAGAATGAAGCTCTTGTGAGGAAATAATAGGATGTCATTTTGAAGATCGAGAGATCTTTTTAATCTTCCTGATAGACCTACTGGCTAGGATTATAAACACAGGTTTCTGCATATACATAATACGTAATTCTTGTTTACTTTTTTTAACTTAAGCCCTTGGCATAGTGCAAGGAGCCAAGTCAAAGTAAAATCCCACTCTGTCCCCCACCCACTTTTTTGCTGGCAAACAAATGAGATTCTTCTGTCATCCTTGTTCTTACCCCCTGCCCCCCCCCCCCCCCCCACCATGCAAATCCCAGGATTCTCAATAGAGTGAATACACCCAGTTTCCGGAAGGCATCTCTGACAGGTGGGTACCACCCAATCTAAACATTAACTTCCTTTCCTCATTTGAACAGGTTATTTATTTTAAATGTCACACCCTCATAAATAAAATATCTAGTTTTTCTGAGAAAGAATGTGTACTCCAAAATGACAGAGTATCTTTAAATAGGCTCAAATTATACCAATCTTGTAGGCTTTCTGAATTTTAAATTACATGATGTGACAGAATACAGTGTATAGAAATTTCCATGTGTTTGGTTTTCTTTTTAAATTTTTTTCTAGTTTAATATTCCTCTATTACAATTGCATGATAGCATCAAATGTTAAAATGTTACTTACTGGAACTGCAGATAATCACAAGGAAAACTGTGGGAGTGGGCAAAATTTCCGATAATGAATAATAATGCTTGGTATTTGTAAAGCACCTTTCTTCTTAAACACTTGCATTGTTTTAATGGTGTTATTCTACTATATATCTCTCTCTCTCCTTGTAGTAAGTAGGGCGCAATGCTACCAATTCATTTGTTGAATTAGACTACTGAAAGGAAACCATTTTAGTGCCCTGAAATTCAAAGGTGAATTGCACAGATGATATTAGAATTCAGGCATCTAAACTGACCCTCACCCTTTTGCTAGGTTGAATGGGCCCTATTTCATGCACTGACAGTTAAACTTTAACTCTATTACAGCATCTAGAGATGGCATGTTAACCCGGCAGGGGGTTATTATTTCAGTGCTATGCATAATTCTATAATAGCAAAACACAATTTTGCTTCCCAATGTAATTTTTTTTCTTGAGCTTTCAGACTAGGGACACAATAAAACACTGATATAAAAATATCATGTCTTTGTTTGTTGTTGTTTTTTTAATATATTTTATTGATTTTTTAACAGAGAGGAAGAGAGAGGGATAGAGAGTTAGAAACATCGATGGGAGAGAAACATCGATCAGCTGCCTCTTGCACACCCCCTACTGGGGATGTGCCCGCAACCAAGGTACATGCCCTTGACCGGAATCGAACCTGGGACCCTTGAGTCCGCAGGCCGACGCTCTATCCACTGAGCCGAACCGGTTTCGGCATGTCTTTGTTTTTTGAAAAACCAAATATGACAAGGAAGGGAAGCCTTTTTTGATGGTAAAAAATAAATGAGTGGTATTTTCTGTTTTGGGGAAAGCCATATGGAATTATTCTCTTGAAGTGGAATCTCAGTACAGTTGAAAATGAAAGAATATTCAGAGTTTTTAATTCTACTACATTGTGACACGTTTAGTGTAGATATTATCATTGGGATGCTGGTATGTGTGGTCAGCGGTGAGCAGTCCAGAACAAGGATCCTAGTGGAGTTAAACGCATACAAATGCAAGAATAAATGCCACTCCTTTGATGAAATCCACTTTCAACAATAACTTCTCAATTTCCTCCTGTTCTGCCCTTTCATACTCTTGAAAAAATTCCAGGGCTTGTAGCCTATCAAATCCAATAAAAAAACAGGTGACTCAACATGGCACCATGTGCCTCGCGTGGTCTATTGATGTAAAGGGATCAAGAGACAAAAAGAGTTTCATTCTCCTCTCTCAAGACTAAAAGCTTCTGATGCTTTAAGAACAAAGGCAAGTTGAGGGAATTTTGGTTCTTAAATAAAATGTTGCTAACTTACAAAGAAACCCATGTGGACTCAATTTGGGTATTACTTAAAACGCATCAGACTTTACCTTGCTTTCAAATTGTATTTGCTTGTATCTGTTTTGTCTCTCTCCTTTCTAATGGTTGCCTTACCATTGGTAAATTTTAACCCTTCTATCGTTACTTCAAATCCTTGATGCTACAGACTTTTCTCCTCACATTTCCTGCATCTAATATTCCCTATTCCTTTTCCTTAACTCTTCCTCATCCTTTATGAAACTTAGCTTGAATGTGATCATCTCAGTGAAATTTTCCTTCCCTGAACATCTAGGTAGAATTAAGACTGCTAGGTGTTCAAAGACACTTGCATATGCCTCTTTGATAATACTTGTATTTATAATAATTATTTGTGTCATGGCCTATTCTTCTACACAGGAATCCGATTGAGGACCAGGCCTCGTATACCCTTCTATTCTGGTCTAGCATGGAACCTGGCATATGGTAAGTGGTTAACACATATTTCATGAATGGATGCAAGTTCCCATCTTAACCCCCATTCCTCTTCCCGTTTGTATTGTCCCTTTCCTCTGCTGTTCCCATGCCCCCAAGGCTTATCATTAAAAAGAAAAAAAAAAAAGGCCTGGTATCACATGGCCTACTCCATTGATCCTAAAATTCTTTCTCTCTCCACTTCCCTCTTAATGCCATGAATGGAATATAAGGGAGAGGAAGATGGGAAAGCAAAAAGGACTCTGAGGAAGAAGCAATGACAAAGGCAGATTTTACAATTCTGAGGGCTTTGTACTCACTTATTGGAGGAGTAGACAGTGTACCCCACAAAAACCCTAAAAGATAAGGAGGGTAACATTTACCATCCCAATTCAGAGAATGCTAAGAAATGAGGACATTGAGGTGTTGCTTGCCTGCATGACCTCATAAGACCCATTCATTCCTTCCCCATGCTTATATACCCCTACTGGCAATTCCTTCTGATTCAAAGGGTAGGGGACCATTTCTTCCTCAACTCTCTCTCTCAGTGACAGACTCTATGTCCCCTTCATGTGTACCTCTTTGCTGTTCTCTCTATTAGCTGGCATCAGTGAAAATCAAGTCCAGTGACAACTCAGCCAGAATAAGCGAATAACTTGCTAAGTAATTACAGAGCTGCTTCTCTAAAGAAATCCGAGACTGCCTTGACATCCATTTATCAGGCCTGGTTAGCGCTAATAAAACCGAGCCTCCCACAGTACAGGTAGATGGGCTGGCTGACCCTGCATCTCAAATGATTCATGGCAATTTGTGGTTCCTCGTGGTAATTAGAAGTCCTGCAGAAGGAAAAAAGCTAAAAAAACCTCCCTCTAGGTGATGGGGGCTGTCAGGAAACAGACTTGTTTACTTGCATTTCTCAGTGGCCCGCTAACCAAGTATGTGGAGCAGCTCATTTTGGAAGATAGTGTGTTGTTTCAAAATGGCAAAGTGGGTCAGATAGAGGGAAGCTGGGAGAAAATAGGGATGCCTTCAACTCCATATCTGCCCTTGACTCTGCATGTGGAAGCATCTACATCATTTCCATACAAAGAGCTTAAGGTGAGACATATAAACTTCAAGGCGCCTCTCTTCTCCTTGCTGGGCTGGGTGAGGAAGAGTAACAAAGTCTGTAAGTAAGGATTTCTGATTCTCAGACAGTGAAATAGACATTCTTTTCCCTATTCCTCCCATTAAAAATCTTGGAATATATAGATATGTGTGTGTGTGTTTGTGTGTATGCATGTATATAATTGACAAGCTTGTAAAAGCAATGCAATTAAAGGATAATAGAAGAATGGAGGTCTTTGTTTAAAAAAAAAAAAAAGGAACACCCAGAGGACACAAGAAAATAAAAAATATAGCTAATCTAAGTCTCACACTTTATACAAAAAAGTAACCAAAATGAATCATGTACATAGTCGTAAAACAGAAAACTACCTGTAGAATAATGGAGGGTGTAATAAATATTTTAATTGTATTTTTAGTCTGAGATTATGTAGAGGTTTGCTTATCCAAAAATAATCCTATGTAATAAAAGAGTAATATGCAAATTAACCATCACTCTGCTACACCCACAAGTCACGTCCACCAGCCAATCAGGAGTGAGTATGCAAATTAACCCAACCAAGGTAGCTGCAGCCAAGTAGCAAGCAGGAGGCTTGGGTTTCCTGGGTAATGGAGGAAGCCAAGCTTTCCGCCTGCCCTGGCCAGCCCAGGCCTCCACTCAAGGCTACAAAGTTTCAATTATAGAAGATAAATAAATCCCAAGAAAAATGGCTGCAGCCACGGAGCAAGCTTGGCTTCGCTCAAGGCTACAACGTTTCAATTATAGAAAATAAATAAGTCCCAGATACCAGGGCCTCCGCTTGGGTCACCAGGGGGCGTGGCCGGCCTGCAAACCACCACAGGCCCCTTGCCCAGGCCACCCCATGCCCCAAGGGAACCCCCACCCTGATCCGGGACACCCTTCAGGGCAAACCACCTGGCCCACACCTGTGCACCAGGCCTCTATCCTATCTAATAAAAGAGTAATATGCAAATTGACTATCACTCCAACACACAAGATGGCTGCCCCCATGTCAAAGATGGCTGCCCCCATGTGGACACAAGATGGCCAGCAGGGGAGGGAAGTTGGGAGGGACCAGGCCTGCAAGGGAGGGCAGTTGGGGGCAATCAAGCCTGCAGGAGAGGGCAGTTAGGGGTGACCAGGCCGGCAGAGGAGGGAAGTTGGGGGCGACCGGGCCTGCAGGGAAGGGCAGTTGGGGGGGACCAGGTCTGCAGGAGAGGGCAGTTAGGGGTGACCAGGCCTGCAGGGGAGGGAAGTTAGGGGTGACCAGGCCTACAGGGGAGGCAGTTAGGGGCAGACAGGCTGACAGGGGAGCAGTTAGGCATCAATCAGGCTGTCAGGGTAGTGGTTAGGGGGTGATCAGGCTGGCAGGAAGAAGTGATTAGGGGCAATCAGGAAGGCAGGCAGGTGAGCAGATGGGGGCCAGCAGTCCTGGATTGTGAGAGGGATCCCAGATTGGAGAGGGTACAGGCTGGGCTGAGGGACAGCCCCCCTGCATGAATTTCATGCACCGGGCCTCTAGTCCTATATAATAAAAGCCCAGCGACCAAACAGCATAATGATCAGAACGACTGGTTGACCAGTCACTATGACGCACACTGACCACCAGAGGGCAGATGCTCAACACAGGAGCTTCCCCCTGGTGGTCAGTGTGCTACCAAGAGTGGGAGCACCACTTGGCTGACTGGGATGAGCGGCTGCTCCTGCTGCAAACCCTTGGCTGATGGGCAGGAACCCGGTCTGCGATCGTCTCCTCCTCCATCCAGGCTCCTCCTCCTCACTCCTTGTTGCCTCCTCCAGACACCTGCAGGCTGCACAGCACCACCGCTGGGCTCGCAGAGCTTGCTCAGAGGCTGGGAAGCGGGTTCATGGCTACAGTGGGACTGAGGCCTACTCAGTGCTATTGTCCCTGGGCCTGGCCCTGATTAAGTCCCCTGGAGAGGCGAGTGCTCCGGCTCCACAGAATATGCCAGACCAGGGAGCAGCCACTCAGAGGGCAGGTCCACACTGACTGTGGGATGAGCAGCATTCCCACAGCAGGCTGATGCCCGCAGGCCATGCCCCCCACCAGTGCACGAATCCAGTGCACCAGGCCTCTAGTAGCTATATAAAGAATATTTAGCCAAAACCGGTTTGGCTCAGTGGATAGAGCGTCAGCCTGCGGACTCAAGGGTCCCAGGTTCGATTCCGGTCAAGGGCATGTATCTTGGTTGTGGGCACATCCCCAGTAGGGAGTGTGCAAGAGGCAGCTGATCGATGTTTCTCTCTCATCGATGTTTCTAACTCTCTATCCCTCTCTAATCCTCTCTGTAAAAAATCAATAAAATATATTTAAAAAAAAAGAATATTTAACTTAAATAACAAACATATAAGACAGGATAATCAGGTTAAGTTACACAATGTTTTACAACATTGATTTAAAATTTACCATTTACTTAGAATTTTGAAATTAGTGATTGGACAATTTAGAATTCTCTTTTGGATTCACCATACAACAGCTGAACTGATGGTGTGGTCTCTGCTCAAGCACAGAAACAGAGTGGACAGTATTTTTTACTAAATATCAGCGATGAGCAAATTAACAATAAAACAAAACCACATTTTTCTAAGTCTTTGGCAGGAGGCTCTAGTTAGAACTTGTGATCACATGAATGTATTATCTCTGAGTTGTGAACATTTGTTTCATTATTGTTAGGAATCATGTGCTTTTAAAAAGGGAGTGATGGAGATACATCCTTAAAAATACATTCTGCATTTTCCCCTGGTATTCTGTCTCCTCTTCTTCCCCTTACCAGAAACAGTTTCTTTTCTTTACTTTAAAATCATGCAGATTTTTGAAAAGGGGACATTTGAGAAAAGATAAAATATATGAAAACTTATCCTTCTTACTTTATACCTTAGAAATGAGATGTCCAGTAGAAATATAATGTGAGCCACAAAAATACACCACATATGCAATTTTAAATGTTCTAGTAGCCATAAAAATAAATGGATTAATTAGTGTTAATCTTATATTTTACTCAATCTAATATAGTTAAACTATTATTACTTCAACATGTACTCAACATTAGTGAGATATTTTGTATTCTTTTCTTGTACTAGGTCTTTGAAATCTGATGTATGTTTTATACTTGCAATTCATTCTTTTAAGACTAACCACATTTCAAATGCTCACTAGCCACTGCCTTGTGGCTCTTATATTTGGCAATGCAGCTTAGAAAGTAAATAGCAAATGTTATCTTTATTCAGAAAGATTTCATATACTAATTACAGCTATAATATATTTCTTCATAACTACAATCTTCATATATTTATGCTGCTATGTTAATCTGTAGATGAGAATGGACATTTAATAGTAGCATATAATTACATATTCAAGGTTGGTTTATTTCTTCATCAGGTCTTTATTTCTTTTTGTGAACTAAAAATTGCCTGTAATTGTGTGGAAAATCACGAACAAACTGTAACTGTTTGCAATAGTTCTATAGTACAGTAGTCCCCCTTATCCAAGGGGTATGGGTTCCAAGACCCCTAATGGATGTCTGACAGGATATTACCAAGCCCTATATATACTATATTTTTTTCCTATACATATATACCGATGATAAAGTTTAATTTATAAATTAAGTAATTTCACAGATAGGTTTGTTCTTACTGTAGTAACCTCAGCATACAATTTTTTTTCTTTCCTTATTAAATTGAGAACTTTCACTTTTTCACTTAAAGGAAGCACTTGCCCTTTGGGACCATTATTAAATAAAATGAGGGTGACTTGAATACAAGCACTGCGATAAGGCCACAGTGATCTGATAATTGAGATGCCTACTAAGTCACTAACAGGTGGAAGTATATAAAGTGTGGAGACAGTGGACGATGGGATGATTAATGTCCCAGTTGGAATGTATAGGGATAGGGTGAGATTATTTCTGGAATTTTCCATTAAATATTTTTGTATTCTGGTTAACCTCAGATACAGAAATCATGGAAAGTAAAACCATAGCCTGGCTGATATGGCTCAGTGGTTGAACGTCAACCTATGAACCAGGAGATCATGGTTTGATTCTCAGTCAGCGCATATGCCTGGGTTGCGGGCTCGATCCCCAGTGGGGGGCATGCAGGAGGCAGCCAGTTAATGATTCTCTCTCATTATTGATGTTTCCATCTCTTTCTCACTCTCCCTTTTCCTCTGAAATCAATAAAAATATATATTTTTAAAAAGAAAGTTAAACCACTGATGAGGGAGTAATATAATAGATAACATTCATCAAAAAGGAAATGAGATGCTCTTGACTATTTATTTATTTATTTATTTATTTATTTTAGTTCTCCTTAGGCAACGTCTGTAACTGAAATGAGAAATCATGAGTTATCATACAATTGAGAAATAAACTGTTGAACCACTTTTCAGTAGGAACTCAGGATCAATGGAATCATGTGTTGGAGGTCCCCAAAGTTCCAGAAAATACAATCATTTTGCCTGTGCAAATGACAAAGAGAACAAAGGACTAAATAGAACACCATATTGAACTTGCTCTTCTTTCTTTGGGCGTTTTTTTCTTTTTAACCTTTACCTTTATTTGAGTCACCTCTTGATATGCTGCATTGATAGACACAGAATCCAACCACTCCCTCCCACCTCCAGGGCTGTCTTCCTCTTCTAAGCCACTGTCATTTCTTGTCTGGATAACTATTATAGCCCCTGGAGCCCTCTTCCTCCTTCTACCTGTGCTCCTTTACAGTCCATTTCAAACATAGCAAACAGAGGACATATGTCAAATTATAAAATTTATCTCTCTAAAAAAATAAACAAGCAATGCTTTCAATTCCCCTTAAACAATAATGTTCCACCAAGTCAAACAGATCCTGGCCCCCAATATCTGTCAGAATTCAGCTTCTACTGTTCTTGATTTTCACTCCTTCCCAGACACCCTGGCCTCATTGATGTTCTTTGGACAAACTGGCAAACTCCATTCGTGGGTTCTTCACACTGGTTCTTATTCACGTTTCCTAGAATGATTTTCCCAAATGTCTACCTGGTTTTTTTCTCATAGCCCTCAACTCTGCTTACTTGCCCTTTTTCAATGAAGTCTACCCTAATCACCACATTTTAATTTGCAGTCTAACTCTCCTTCTCCCCTCAGCACTCCTAATACCACTTTCTCCCCTCTCTCTCCCTCAACACTTATCATCTTCTAACATACTACCTACTTTATAATGTACTTATTTCATTTTCTGATGTCAGACATTAGAATGTAAACTCCACTTGTGTAAGGATCTTTGTTTTCTTTCAGTATTGCCTTCTAGTTAATAAATGAGTTTTTATATGTATGCTTCTACATGGTAGAAATATTAAATTTTAACCTTTATTCCTCATATTTCCTTTACCCTGCTTTATACGTGGCATTTATCATTTATAACTCTCTTTAACGGGCTGTATATTTGTTAGCCATTTTGTTTAATGTTCCTCATTCTCAGTTGAATATATATTATCTGAGAGCAGGGAATTTGTCTGTTTTGTTCATTGTTGCATCCCCATACCTAACATCATGCATAAGTGCCATGCTGCATATTTAATATACACTCATTGCATATATGAATGAATTAGAGGCCATCGTTTTCACAGTTCATCGAGCTATATCTGATGCATTTGGACTGTGGATTAATATCATGAGAATTTTTACTTCTGTGAGAAATCCTGAAGATTTGCACCTCATCATGGTATATTCTATTTCATTCATTACATTCTTGCCAGTGAGTAGCATTTGACCTTTCATTATGACTCCGCATATACAAACTTGGCAATGAATAGTAAGAAAAAATATCCCAGTTTGGCATCTTTGATTAACGACCTGAAGATGTTTTCATTCAGGCACAATTCACCAGGCAACATGAAACCAAAGTTACTTCATTAAATTGTTAAGAAAGTCTGTGCACTAGAAGAAATATAAATAGGATAAGGTAAGGATTAGCAAAGGAGGAAGTAGTTATTCATATAAAGAATCCTTTTCTTAAAACCTCCTCGGATTATTTCTTATCAGCACTAACTGCATTATTCAGTTAGTTAGCTCACTAACTGGCAGTAATTTATGTGTATTTAAAGCCAAAGCTTGCAGCAAGGTGTGAGGTTTCAGCAGGTCTGGCTAGTGGCTTGAAACAGATTACTCCAGAACATACATGTTTATAGGACACCATTAACTCTTACAATTCTTTGAGCCATTTTGGAGAAACAGAGGCATATCTGAGTAAGTAAACCTGAAACCAATGTGTGGAGTCTCCTTTGGGATTTCCGCTTCTGGCTTTTTCTGTTTCTATTTCAATCTGGAAAACTCCTTCCTACACATTACAAATTTGTAATATTTGCTGGGAGCATATGACTCTATGTGTTGGACTGTTTTATTTTAGATGTCAGCAACCACTACTTTATGTTGAATAATTAACCAGAAAATTAAGAGGATGTAGCTTACCGAAAACTTCAGGATGCTTTCAAAATTAAATATGTACAATGTTTAATTTGTTACTAAACATGTCACTTTTAATACACTCTCCAAAAAATAAATGTCCTTAAGTCAACTGTATGCTACCCAAGCTATCTTCATTTTCTCCACAATGAAATCCTGCATGCATAAACTGGATTTGGACTCAAGGAATAAACTAAAACCAATGATCTGATCAATGTAAGTAAGCATTTTCAAAATCTTACTTCTAATTAAAAAAAAATGGTTGCTTAAAAAAATAGAGTGTTTTTCGCTTGCATGTTTAGATCATTACTTTTTGCGTGGATTCAAAGTTGAAGTAACCCTGAGCATTAGATGGGGGAATTTGGTGTTTTTGGGCTTGAGGAATTCATTATGGTAAATCAGAGTGCCCAGAGAGAGGCTTTCTGGAAATGAAGATATGGCAGTGCCAGTATTTATTAATCAGTTTATTTGCTGCCACGTGGTAGTATCCATCATGTACTTGAAATATATGTGTTCTAAATGTGTTCATTAAGTTTGAGTATAATACAAAGTTGAGAAGCAATATCAGCTGTTTCCATCTCTCACCCATAAGTTGGTTGTGGCACATGGTTCAGAGACTATATAGCAATACATACAGAAGTAAGCCATACACAACAGGGACCTGAAAAGAAAAAACAACCCAACAAAAAATAGGAAAAATGATTGCCAGTATGTAATTAATAGACCAGATGTACCAAATCTACTTCGGTTGTGATTTTTTTATCATTTGCTTGCTGTTGCCTAAGTTAATCATGAAGTCATTAGAGCTCATCACTAAAAGAAAATATGGTGATTTTTTAAAAAGTTTAAATTTTACACATCCTGAATTTCACAACAGGAGCCTACACTTAGTACATAAAATCTTCATATTAGAGTATACATTAATTATTTGTTTAAATTTATATGTATATCAACTCTTATTGGGTTTTTATTTGTTTGTTTGTGTAGAGTATGATACTCAGAAATGTATAAACTGAAGATATTTCAAAAAAATTTTTCTTCCTTTTTTGACTTCATAGCATCACAGGAAACATTAATATGCACCATATATATTTAATCCTAGGGCATTGTTTCTATTTTTTACTTTTAAAGAGCAGTTGAAAAAGTCACTTTCTCTACCTAAATTTACCATTGATTTTCCTCTTTAGTTCTCTATTCATTAGAACTATTAAAAAGCTATTTTATGATAAATGTGATCACCATGATGATACTCATTATCAGTAGTCATGTTTTATATCCTACAAATTAAAATATATATCTCTACAAATTACAAATATTCTATAAATTATAGTATAATATACCCTGGGTGTCTTTCACAAAGACTTCCAAGAAGAATTTAGAGGAAGCTCTTACTGCTTTATAGCTTTAAGTAATATTCTTAAATCATGGAATATATCTTTGTTTGAGATAAGAAGCTTTAACCATAGTTAAATTGCAATTAATTATTCAGGGGCTGCTTATCCATTTTATGGATTATCCAAGTCCGTTGCTTCTCTTGTCATTAATTCAAGGCTCATTAGTTCCTATTTCTTTCAATTGATAGGGAAAGAATGAGGAGCTAGAACTCAAAGTAGCTTTGGATGCATTTTGGCATGGGAGTAAATTAGAATTGTTAACCAAGAGGAACTTTGAAATGATCCAGGAACAAGGACAGTCATGCAGTTGAGGCATTTTGGGCAGGTATTTATGTGGGGGAAACTAAGAAAACCTGCCCAAATATTGTTTTAGTGACCCAATGTATTCATTTTCTATTGCTGTCTTGACAAATCCCCACAAACATAGTGGCTTAAACAACAAACATTATCTTACGGTTCTCAAGGTCAGAAGCCAGACATGGGTCTCGCTGAGCTAAAATCACGGTGTCAGCATGTCTGCATTGCCTTCTGGAGTTGTAGGGGAGAATCCATTTTCTTGCCTTTTTCAGTTACTAGATATTACCCACATCCCTAGGCTTTTGGCCTTCTTTCTTCGTTTTCAAAGCCATGCAGCATCTGTCTGACCTTTCTTCCATCATTACATCTCACTCTGACCACAGCCTCGAGAGGATCTCACTTTTGAAGACTCTTGTGTCAGATTGACCCACCCAAATAATCGGACTAAATGTTACCGTGTAGTTGGAAGCTGTGAGGATTAGGCAATTGTGGCATATTGTGTGCAAAGAGGTAAAGGGTAGTATATAACAGTGGTCAGCAAACTCATTAGTCAACAGAGCGGCAAACCGCCACTGATCTAGAATAATCTCATTTCAAGATCTGTACCTGAAATTGAATCTGCAAAGTCCCTTTTGCCAGGAGAAGAAATATATTCATGGATTCCCAGGGATTAGGGCATGGGTATGTTTGAGGGATCTTCATTCTGCCTACCACACTCTGTGAATTCTAGATTTTCATATCACTCAAATTTTTCTAAGTATAATAAGAAATAAAACTCCATAATACCTAAGTAACCCATGAGTAATAGCTCCCATTTACATTTACTATTGAGGAGAGGGAGGATAATGGCTTAGGTCAACTCACGCAGCTTTGACCAAGCACAGTGGCAAAGCCAATGCTTCATTCCAGATTCCCCTGGCTCCACGTTCCATCTTCACTCTCTGTTACTTTTGTAAGTGATTTTTCTCTCAGATATTTACACCTGGACTCAAAAAGCTTTACAAAATGAAGGTCATGAGGAAACAAAAGTGTGTGACTTAAAGCAGTGTTTCTCAGATTTTAGTGTGTAACAGAGGGGGCTTGATAAAATGCAGAGTGCCAGACCCCATCCCCAGAGTTTCTGATGAAACATGGGCGGGGGCCTTGGAGTCTGCATTTCTGCAGGTACTCAGGGTGGGGGGGTGGTGGTGCTGATGCTGTTCGATCATACCATACTTTGAGAACCACTGACCTAGAAAATAGAAAGCCTGTGTTGGGGTGAGATTCTACTCCAGATGTTTTTGGCAGAAGGTGAACTTAAAGGATTGAAGGAAAGGGCACATAAAAGAGGGGGGTGGGGAGAGAAAGAAGTCATTGAATATTATAGAGTCAGAGGGTTGGAGAGAAAAACTAATACATGAGTCTAACCCCTTGACCAGGACCTTTTTAAAAATTTTAAATTATTTTTTGTTTAAAGTATTACATAAATCTCTTTTTTCCCCCATTGACCTCTCCCTGGCCACTCCCACTCCCCAGCCCGTGCCCTCACCCCCTACTATCTATGTCTATTGGTTATGCTTTTATGCATGCATATAAGTTTTTTGATTGATCTCTTATCCCCTTGACCAGGACCATTTGTTCAGGTAGTGACAGAGCTGGGATTAAAACCCAAATCTTTACAGGTACCGACAAACTGATGAGAACAAGCATCACTTATTTTAAGCCTTTCCTGCATCTGACCCTGTAAATGGATTTAATTGTCAACACTGCCTCTATTCTCATGTCAGTAGATAAGTGGAAGGCTGGTACCCTAGGTGGGTCTAATCAGTTGCTTAGAAAAACATCCTGGAACACTTGGGGTATAAATAGAGAAATCTGTTTTTATTGCCATAATTTTATTAATTTAGGCTGTGTATAAAATACACACTATTTGAACAACAGGAGGATTTTGATAAATGTTTTTCTCCCAAAGAAGATCATTTTGGAACAAGGTCTTGATGTGCTGTTTCTCATGTTTCTCTTGAAAGTTCCCTGGCAAGGCACGTCCTAACAGCCTGGCTCCACTGAGTATCTGGTTGGCACTAGAACAACCCTGAGAGAGACAGAAGGACCTGCTCTTCATCATCTTTTCAGAAATGATTTCAACTCTCTGGAGCTTGGCGGGAAGTCACGTCTTGACTTCATTATTTTCTGGCATTGGCATTCTTTTTGAAAGCCTATTTATTGAGGTTTCTGAAATGCCTTCTCTGACACCAAAAATGGTCATCATCTGACCATAGCAGAAGCATAGGAACCTTGGAAACATTTGGAGTGAAATGTATGGCATGCCTTAGAATTGAGGCGAAAGGGGAAAGTGAGATGAGACAGATGTAAGAGCTATAGCTTACGCAGTGCATTTGTAGACATCAGCAATGTTGAAATATGTAGCTTAAAGCAAATGTAGATCAGCAATGGCCTGAAATAACACTCTATTTCCTGGGATGATCCATTTAAAGAGCCTACTTATTGCATACATTGTTTCAAGATCATGGGCCTATTTTCCTCTATTATTGTTCATACATCAATATATTTTACCAGCCCTAAAAGTATCCTGACATTTCCTAAAAAAAAAAAAAAAAGCAAGGGGAGAAGAGTTCATCTCTGAAGCACACAATGTCAAGTTTCAAACATGCTAAGATGATCATAATAACAATTGATGTCTTTAATGTAAGGTCATGTAAAATGACATTTGGTCCTGGATTGTTGGTTTGTGTCAGAGACTAAATGGAACACGACAATGAGGCCAAAGCTTTACTGGAAAGGATAAATGTCTTTCAGCCACCTGGAGAGATAAGCTCAACCACTGGAAGTCTTCCATTGGGTTTTCTGGCAGGAACCTGCCTAGTTATTCTCTATCTGTGGTGTATGTGTGGGATATACCCAAGGCTCAACTTGATTTCTGTGGCTTTGGGTAAGAATCTGAGTTGATTTAGAGCTCTTTGATTTGAAGGCAAAGCCACTCAGAGAGAGCAGCCAGGAATCATTCCCTGGGATGCAGGTGTTTCCTAGGCTGGTGTTAAAAAGATTGTAGATTTCCAGCCTGTATATCCAGCCCTCACTGAGGAATCAAACAAATCACCTCTTCTTGGTAACATTCAAACAGGCCCTTCATTTACTTGGCTAGTTCTGTTCCCTTTTTTGCCAGTCATCTCATTCCTTTCATCCAGGAATAGTCCCAGGTATCTACCGAGGATATTTTTATGGGAAGACTGGGCAACAAAAGTATCCTATCCTCTGGCCCTCTCCTGCTTTAAAGTCATTTCTCCCCATCTTCAAGTCCCCAGAGTTTATCCTGGCAAACAAGAGAGCACATTCAAATGGCCCCCTACTGCCCTGTAACTTCATCATCAAGCGGTGGGTATAGCAACACGTAGATTTTGCATTCCATCGACAAGCTCCTCTGAGGATGCATAGCACTTTAAAACTCCCCTCTGAACAGGGGTCATACGTATGACGGGAAAGACACAAGAATAAGAATTACCTATGTAAAAATAAATTTAAAATGAAAGTCACTTTTATTGGGTATGGTCTCCAGAGAGAAATTCATCGAATTCTAAAGATAATAACTACATCGCTGTCGTGCTTCACCGAGGTCACAAAAGGCTCATTCTGTATAAGATCTGCTAAGACCTCCTGAGGTTGGCAGAGAGGATTATTATAATTATTGTTATTTTGTCATTCTAATTCAAATTATCTAGCATAACCTAAGTAATCATTTAAGTTTCAGATGTATTGTTAACATTTGTATAAAACTTCGGAGTTTTCAAATATTTTTTGTGCACCATCAAATGTATTCTTCAAAATAACCCTAATAAATAATAATTCTGATTACATTAACATTATTTTACTTCACTTTTAAAATGAGGAATCTGAGGAACAGAGAGTGATATGGTTTGTCTAGGATCAGACAACTGGTGACAGAGTTGCCTAAATCCAGTGTTCTTTTCGCTACACCAGCAGTTCCAGATCCTGCCTCCAGAGCTTACAAGCACCTGGGGAGTTTTTGAAAAAGGGGGAAAAAATCAACATCCAGGCCCCAACCCAGAAACATTCAATCAAAATATGTGAGGCTAGGGTCCAAGAGTCAGTATTTTTTAGAAATTCCTGGGAGATTTAATGTGCAGCCAAGGGTGGGATTCATAGCACTAATCTGAATGGCTTCCTTTAACATTGGAGCACAGATTATTGTTTTAAATATATTTTTATTGATTTCAGAGGGGAAGGGAGAGGGAGAGAGAGATAGAAACACCAATGATGAGAGAGAAGCATTGATTAGCTGCCTCCTGCACGCCCTCCACTGGGGATTGAGCCCACATCCTGGGCATGTGCTCTGACTGGGAATCGAACCATGACCTCCTGGTTTATACTAGGTCAATGCTCAATTACTGAGCCAGACCAGCTGGGTGGAGCACATATTATGTAATGAACTCAACATCTTCTGTTGTTAGGCAAGCTAAAAGCAAAATATTTGGCATACCATTTTTTCATCTCCCAATCTCCTTTAGCAAGTGTTTTAGGTGAAGATATGATGAAAACAGTGGGATATTTAATATTAATAGCTAAACCCTTGCAACAGCAGGAACAGCATACAAAGCAAACAGAGAAGGTCCTAACTAGTGGGCTTTAATGAGTATTCTAGTTTCACCATTACCATGTATACCCCCACCCCTTCTCATTGGAACAATCATTGGCATTAGCCTTGACATGTACTCAAAAGAAAGGTGAAGTGACCAGTGGAATATCAGTTCCTGACCAAATTTATAACAATACTTTTTTCTCTAGGTTAGTGACTACTGAAATGTAAACTTCATTCAACATGGCCCTGACCTTTATTTTATCAGTCATTCTAAATGCTCCTACAATTCCTAGTGAAACAGAAAGAATATTGTGGAAATATCAAGTCTATGTGTTTACTCTGACCTCACTCCTCATTTTAATCAGCCTTCTTTCTCTGAGAGGCTTACCTACTAAAATAGAAGGTGAAATAGTCTGATATTGACTGGACTCTAGATTAGAAAACAAGATGTGGGGGAAAAGAGGAAATTCACTAAATTCCATGATCCCTTCTTTAGCTGATGGAGAGCTATACTTGGTAGGTGCAGTAGCAAAGTTTTACATAAAGGTGACCCAGGAAGAAAGAGAAAGTTTGAGAAAGACCCCTTCTGGTGGCTGAGAATGGAGAAAAGGGACAAAAAAAATGGTTAACAGAAGGAAGGCCTCAGATTATACTCCAATATCCCTACTTCAGTGTTTTGATAGACTGAAGGGAAGCTCAAGTGCTTCTGCCCTAGATGGGGCTCTTGAAGGAGAACCCTGTGTATTTATTCATCTACTCATTCAACAATATTTATTGAGTGTTTACTTTGTGCTGATTACTGTTCTAGGTGACAGAGATAGAGCCGCAAACAAAACAAACAGAAATCTCTACAACGTGGAACTTGGTGAGGTAGGTCTACTTTGCATTCTTCAGCCTCACTCAGCTCTGGTGCAGGACTGAGGACAGAAGAGAGGAGCTTTGTTAGACCATTGACTTAAACCTGAAAGAAAGCGCTATCTATTGAATTACTCAGAGACTGAGTTGTTCAAAGAATCTAAACTATCGAGCTGGTCTGAGATTGCTGAACTAAACTGATAGCAACATTTTGGTTCCCTTCTCCCAGAGGCAGTGTTCTAGAACATATATTCATAATTATAAAAAAATCACAGAGAAACAAAGCTATGTTTCTCAGCGCATGTGTTAGCAATTCTGAAACTCTGTTCTATTAGGGAACAAGGGGATACAGTAAGACAAGAGAATACCTGGGGATAAGAAATGCCTGGGATAGTGTTGTCATTGCTCATTGTCAACACTGGTAAACCTAGGAGGCCTCAGAGAGTCAAGATCATCAGGAAATGAGTGATATGAAGAAATGATATACTACTGTTGTTTATTTGTGCTAATGCATTTTCTAAAACCCTTTAGGCTGAGAACTAGAATTGTGTCCCTATTACAAAGATCAACTTCCTAGGGAAAAGGGCAGGATACATAAGCTGCTCTGGTCACTGAAAATGGGAAATGCCATGCTTGAAGGAGTTTGTGTGTATTCTAAATCACCGAAATGGCTGCTATGAGCTGCTATAGATTTCAAAAAACTCTCATGATTATGTGCAACCCTCCTATAGAAAGTGAAGAACAAATAACTTAAGTCTTCTGCCTAAGCATCTTGAGCCACATCTCAGTTCTCATCCTTGTTAGACATCCATCTGTGTTTGACATTGTCTTACTTATATTTTACTCTGGCTGGACTTTATCTTATTTGTCTTCAGGGTCTCTAAATACACCATTAACAATTCTCTAATCAAGGGATCATACAGGGCAACTTCTAAAGATCTAAGAGCTTTGATAGAATATAACTACTACTTCTAAGAAGATTCCAGCATGTCAAGAATACCATTTTTTAAACTTCCCTTTTGCCCATTTCACATCAGTAACATATCTACAGGGCTTGGCATCCTAAGTATAGCTCTATGCAATGAGATACTCAGTGGCATCCAACCTGGCTACTTAATTTTCTACTTACATATTCAGGAAAGAGCCTGAAGTATGAGGCAATGGGTACAGTGGATGCAATTCAGGGGTAATGATGATGAAAGTAAGCAATTCTCCTCTAGGGAAAGATCATCTTTCCCCCTGGTTCATTAATTGGTTAAAGACCTTGGATCTGCATAAAATGCCTTTAGCTGGTAATTAGCATGCAAATAAACATTGGCTCACAGGCCCAGAGTTTAAAAGAAATGAGGCTGGGCGTAAAAGGAATGCTGGAGGGACGCATATTTTAAGAAAAATGAAAAAAATGAAATAATTTCCAAAGCACTAGTAATATTTACTTTATGATGTTTTCCTTTCTAATCCTGTGAACCCCACCTTGAGAGTTGACTATTATTAACATTCGCCACTGAGGTCACTGGAATGAATTCTTTAAGAAATAGCCATTAGAAGAGAACATGCTGCTCCTGGGGCAGACCTGAGGGTTTTCCATTAGAAAATGAATGAAACATTTATATTTGATGCATAAAGCTAGGGCTTTATGCAACAGTATATTTTGCGAAAGTCACTACTATAAAGTCACTGCAGGATTTCATAAACCTGGAACCCTAATATCAACTCAGTATCTCAAAAGCAACCATCACCTTTTTGTTTTCCAGGACAGGCTATCCTATGTGACTATAACACATGAACCCCAGAATTGCAGCCATTTAACACAGCAGAGCTGATTTCTCACTCAGGCTACTTTTCTAACGCAGATGAACAGGGGTCACTCCCCACAGTGTCCCACAGGGACCAGGCTGCTGGAGGCTCTGCCAATTTAGATGTAGCTGCACCTCCTGGAACAAAAACACGTGCTCTCGAATGCTTTGCCTAGAAGTAAGGCTTGTTCCTTCTGCTTCGAGCCCATTGGCCAGCACTAGTCAGTGGGCCCCGCCTTACTAGAAAGGGACTGAGTAAGGAGGTGGGACAATGGTGAATATTACTGTAGGATTTTACTAAAATGCTACAGTGAAACCTTCACATCCTGCTTTGCTACAGAAAACTTGGTCAATCTTCGGGTCACCAAAATGGTTTTTCAGAACAAGAAAAAGAAGAAGAAAATGTTGACAGTTTTACCAAAGTGATGTAACAAAAATGACTGGGGGGGGGGGGGGGGGGGGGCGGGGTAAGGAGACAATGCACCCCTCACTAGATCACTGTCATGTACTGTTTAAAATGTAGCCTTCGTTGCTCCTCATTTTAAATTTTAAATAATGTTACTTAGATTAATATATTTTTTAAATTTTTTATTATCTCCCTCCAAGGAGCCATTTTAAACATTTGTTTTACTAACCAGCCCTTCATGAAATATTAATACTACCGATATACTAGGTATCTGTTTATGTACCATATGTATATCTGAGTTTTATGCATGAAAACGGTAAGGTTGTGTTTTTCTTGTCTCCCAAGAACAAATTTTACCCCCTTGGAGGTGATATCACTCCCCTTGAGAATGCATGATCTAAAGTTAGCAGAATAAAGAAGAAATTAACGTAGAATTTCTAAAATTGATGTAACTGATTTCACGTACTTGAGTTAGTTTTACCATATTTTATTGAGCAATAAATTTTTTTTCTTATGAGCCAATAGGAATCGTGTACCCTCACCCCATTTTCCACATTTTTTTTTATTTTTACCAATACTGTGAAGGCAGCATAACTTAATGATTCCAAGCACAGGCATGGAATCCAATGACAGGCTTGCAAATGCTCCCACCCTCCTTAAGAGAGATCTTTGATCTTAGAGAAGTTACTTAGACTCTCTAGACCTCAGAGTTTATTGTTTTTCCCCATTTTTGAATATATAAGTGGATCCTAGCAGAACCTATGTTTATAGCATTCTTTGAATTATAGAACAAGAATTCATGGTAGATATTCTTGTCACAATCCGTGTTGATGCTCCTATGTTTATGTGGACCTATTTCATAGCTCCCAAATTCCAGAATTTCTTGGTGGGGAGGTAGGAAGCTGAAGCTAAAACTTCTCTTTTACAAGCCTTAATCCTGTGGCACTACAGACCTTACTATTTGCTCACTGGCGGTGCTGCCTTCCTGGCTTCAGACCCGGAGGTCACCTAGGACTGTTAGTATTAGGTTCTGAACAAGGAGCCACAGAAACCCATTTGGTTTTGGGATGGACCCATCTGTGCAGAAGGTCAAATGTTCTTTTTATATGTTGTTGGCCCAAATGCCCTGAAAGTAATAAAACTGGAGGTTAGGACTCACAGATTTTTAAAGAAACTGTTTCCTTGGCATCTGGGGGAGAAAAGAGTTTTGGTTTCTGGTGTGGAGTCTCTAAATCTGTTTATAAGACCCATCTGTGAGGGAGGGTGGAAGAAACATTTTTTGAGCTTGGAGGTCAAAGTTCTGAGTTCAAATCTTAGGAAAATCACTTCATCCCATCAAGCTAAGGTTTCCTCATGTGTAAAATAGGGGTTATGATGTCTGTCTCATTGGAGGATTTTGCTGGGCTCAAATGAGTTAGTATTGATGGATTGATGAGGATATTCAATACAGACTTAAGGCTCTCTGCAAATTTAAATGGTTATTATTATCTCTTTAGTCTGTGAATTTTTCTAATTACTGTGGGAAGTAGGAGATGATTGTCTGTGTACATTTTTCTTCTGTCTACCTATCTATCCCATATCATGATTTCATTCAATTAGAAAAGGTAGTGCTACTGAATTATAATATGAGTACTCAGAGGTCTAATACTTTTTAAATGTCCGAGATACCCCAAAATACATTGCCATTTTCTCCCTAGCATCTGCCAAATATATTCAAGACAAGATGGATTTGGATGGCTGGGATCCACATCTGCATTCTCTTTTCCTTTCCTTTTTAGCTAATGGAGTGGAAATTTGTTGAAAAGAACCTATCTCCATATCTTGGACTATTCCCAGTTGCTGCTGTAAATAAGGCTATAGGAAGGAATATAAATTGACATCTTTTGAAGTTGGGCATGGAGCATTAGCCTGGCTTCTTTGGGCAGATGGGAAAGATCGTAAAATGCCAGGAGTTTACGTGCACAGGATTGAATCGGAAATCTCTCAGCATAAAGGGCAAAAGTGGCAAGTGCAGATCAATTCACCTGGGGTTGATCTGAACTTGCCCTCCGTGCTCCAACTCCCTTTCCTCCACATGCAGGTGTATCGGGAAGAAGTTGATCAAAGAGGCTTGGAAAGTTATTGTAATTGGTATCTTATGAAAATCTCTCAGAATTGGATTTAGCCAGGGATATCGTAACTCCCATAGCGTGTGATGTCCCACGAGAAAAATAGCAAGCCCCTGAGCTTGTGCCAACCGGTTCTCTTCAAGATCCAGTGTGACTCGACACGGTTAGCATTAGAATAAAGGAATCGAGAAAAAAAGCAAGCGAGTGCAAAGGGTTAAAGAAGGAGGGAGTTGGAATGGGCCTCTGTTTAGTGGATGGAAATGCACTAGATTTCCAATTCTCTGCTACATAATAGGTTTCCCCTGTATTGGCAGGAAAATTTGACCCGCTTTACATGAATACTTAAAAATAAATAAATGCAACTCAACATATAATTAGTATTTTAAAAATATGCAATGTCAAGTTTTATAAATAATATACTGTCTTATCTATGACCTGTAAATTGACCTTGGTACTTTGCTCTTGCTCTGGCATCTCTTTCCTCTGCCAGTCTCTTTCTATATTTCTCATGTCAGTCTATTTATCAGGACAGCTGCCTAGGGCATGGGAATTGCAATTCCACATAGTGTTGTTGTTTTGTTTTTGTTTTTGTTTTTTTCTTAGTAAGAAATCTGTGAAAAAGCCAGAGCAGCACTGAGGCAGTGGCAGAAAATTGGGGCACTGGACATTAAGCCCAGGCACATTTAATAATTTACACAGAATTAACCAGGCACTGGGTTGTTTTTAAGACCTCTGATCAAGTGACTATTACAGATACTATTTGCAAAATTGATACTTTGCTGGTAGACAAGCCAAGTATAGTAATATAATTAAATAGAAATTAAATTGGGGAAAAGGCATAATCATATTCTTATTAATATGTTAACTTTATAAAGATTATTTGCCTATTGCAGGCATTGAGCAAGATAACTAAGGCAAGTTAATTAGATTTCAAGTGAATTGCCACCATGTTAATTCATATTTTATAAGAATAGTAATTAAAATTTACTATGTTATAGCTACCAGTATGTTATTTTGTTATATCCCATACTAACTTTTCCTTATAAGTAATTTAAAAACATCATCTTAATGGATTTGTAAAAATGCAATAGTGTAATTGGACATTTATTGTTTAAAAAATCCAGATTATGAAGTAAATTTTTATTATGCTTACAGTCATTCACAGCACAATTTTAATGATATAATACATTTCATCAGGTTTTTTTGGCAGCAACTTTGTGTTACAAAGTACTTTTTATATGTGTGTTTAAATAGATATTGGTTTAAATCTATTTCTATAATATTATTGATATTTAAAAAACATAATTTTCATGGTCTTTGGACTTGAATAGTAAGCCCAGGGGTATTGTAATATATCACAAGTTTTGTGGACTGGAATTTTATTTGGTCAGACCACCATACCAGTTTGCCAAATATTTTCCATGTTTGAAAAAGGTAAGGATTGAAGGGATGATCCCATGTCTTTCATGAAAGGGTAATTATATGAAGGATGCTGAGATAATATTAAAATGTGTGATGTCAGGTCTTCCCTTTCACAGGTAGACTCCCCTCTTGGCCACCTGCCATGTAGGGAAGAGAAATTTCGCCGCTCTGTTGACTCGGGGTCTTAGCAGGGCCCTAGTAGTTGAGTCCTGTGTGTGTGGCCACTGAAAAATGCTGCACAGAAACAGGTGAGAAATCATATCAATGAGCTGTTAGTAAAGTCAGCCTGAGATAGCAGATACCTTGCTGAGAATCTTGTGCAAAGAGTTCCTAATGCTGTGGTTGGAAAGACTCCCTCTTCTTTTGCCTCAGTGCCTGAGATCAATGAGGAAATATAGCACTTTTGGTCAAGGAAAGGTCTTAAACAGGTTTCCAATAACGTTGTGAGGAATCTATTAAGGTTTCAACTTTCCAAATGAGGAAACAAAAGTGCAGCTCTATAATGTGCATGGGCTAATCTTTCCAAACTTTACAGTGAGGGATGATGGTTACATTTCCCTTGTGATTGCTTGATATCAATGATTCTCAACTATTGCTCTTGACACAAATTTTATCCACTTATTTGCATCTTACCTTTTGTGATTTAGGCTTTCTGCACTACTTTACCCAAGTGGACTTATAGTCTGGTAGTGGATGTGATAACTTGTGGTCAAAATCATCCTTCCGGAATAAAGGATTTGATCTCTCAACCACCAGAGCTTCAGCTTTCAACCCCCTCCAGGTACTGCTTAGAGTTCAGAGCTATGCCACACCCAAAGTCATATCCATTTCCCGGACAACCTGTAACCAATGACTCATCAGAGGTCAAGTGAGTCCATAATCCAACACTGAAATAGGGAAGGCTTTGAGGGAACATCCCATCTTCACAACTCTCTGCAGGCTCATCTGTGACTTCCATTGAGATCACACTGAAGTTCAAATTCTCACTTTGCCCAATCTTACTGCTTGCCTTTCCCTTCCATAGGGAATGCCCTTCCCTTCCAGCTCACTCCCCAATAAACTTCCTGCATATTAAAGTCCACCTCAGAGTCAGCTTCTCTGGGAAACAAATTGCACAATCCTCGGGCTGCTTCTAGATCTTGGATTTGCCATTATTTTGTGGAGATCATAGAGTTAATTCCACACCCATACTATTTTGTATTTTCATCTTGAACACACACTTCCTGAGTGGCTTACATAAGTGAAAATAACAGTTGAATCTAGATGATAGGGTTAATCAAAGAGATTGAGTTTTCAGAATTTAAGAGAGCCCTAATCTTAAAGGGCATTAGATAAATGAGGGAATCTTACAATGAGAGATAATTAGATTCAGATTTTGAATACATTAATTAGAAATCAGGGATTTGAATTTAAGTGATTATCTGAAAAAAAAAAAAAAAAAGGAAGGAACATTTCCCTTTTTAATCTTTGGTGTTAGATAATTAGGTACAGGTCCCAGAGGAAAGTATGTTTTGCCTTAGAAGCTTCAATCAGTGGGTGACTATGGGAGCAAATACATCAATTTTTTCTGCAGGAAAAGGGGATTGGGAAAGTGCGAAAATTCCTCTCATAGATGCCACCCGTGTAGAACATTTACGCTTGTTACCTTCTGTACATAATGAAGTCATTCACCGAACTTCTTAAGTGCCTTTTGGCTGAACCCATCTCAGGACAACCAGCATGAAGCCAAGAAGAAAACAAAATTCTTTCATATTAATAACACTTTTGGAGACTTTTCATGAAAACTTTCCGAATGTTTGAAAAACAAATAAACTCTTAACTAGATTTTTATAAGGAGTTTTATTTTGGCATTCAGGTACTTTCTAAATAGGTCTGTAACTAGGAAGTCTCTTATCTAAGTTTCTGGTGTAGATAAGATATCACACAATATCTGTTTTTCAAACTATATCCTGAGATTCAGGACATTTCCGTTTCAACTTTTTTTTTGGTCATATGTTTCTGGTTACATTAAATCATAAACCTATCTGGTCCCCTCTGAGCTTCTCAGATAATATTTACTGAGGCTTAGGAACTTAAGATCGCCTAGTTTGTAAATGAGAAGTCTCTAATAGCATGCATTAAGGAAAGTCATTGCCCTCTCTGTCCATGGAGAAGTCTCGATTGTGATGCAAATTTATTTGCTTTTTCACTTATTTTACTTCAATAATAGTATTATGATGTCAAAGCAAAATGATTGAAGATGACCCTTGAAACCCAGCAAGTCTCCTTCCCCACCACCTGCTCCTTTCTTCCTACATTTTTACTTTCTTCCTTGAATGTGTACTTCTGAGTCTATTGTCAATACTATTAGATACTAATATTGCAAAGATTGGCACATTTGCCCATTCATCAAATATTTATTGGACATCTATTATGTGCCATACATGTGTTAGATTTAGGATATATTTGTTAGCCCAGCAGACATTTCCCTTCCCTAAAGGAACTTAATAATATAGGGGAGTAAGAACTTCCTTCTACCCTCCTAGTTTCTATGGTTACATAATGTCTTATATAAACTGGCATAAGACATTTTAACTGGAATAAAGCAAAATTTTTTATTTTATATTGTAATGTGTATACAGGAGTCTTTAAAAGGAAAATAAAGACCCAAAGAAGCTGTTAGGCCCACAAGCTTATATACCTCTGTAAACAAAGAACAATAAGTTGTGGGCATGTGACAAGACAAGGGGGCTTGAGATAAGGGTAGTAAATTGTGGAACAGTGACTAGGAAATATAGGGGGGAGAACTAATGGAAGATTAAAAAGGGAACTGTTCCTTCCCTTGTACAGATCCATCTGAACATTGACTCCCAGTCAGGTGGTAAAATGTTCTTCTCAGTACAGGAAGGACACTTTTCTCATGGGAAATTTTATGACTTGCTTTTCAGTAGAAAGGTCAGAGTGACCCTCAGCTCACAATAATCAAGATTCCAAAGCAGCATATTTTGGGGTGGCATGTTCTGAACCCCTCTGATAGCACAAAGTGATCCCTTATTTCAAGAATTTACTATGGGCCGAGGCCGGTTTGGCTCAGTGGATAGAGCATCGGCCTGCGGACTGAAGGGTCCCGGGTTCGATTCCGGTCAAGGGCATGTACCTTGGTTGCAGGCACATCCCCAGTGGGGAGCGTGCAGTAGGCAGCTGATCGATGTTTCTCTCTCATCGATGTTTCTAACTCTCTATCTCTCTCCCTTCCTCTCTGTAAGAAATCAATAAAATATATTTAAAAAAAAAAAGAATTTACTATGGAATAGGAAACTCAGACATGTGACAGTCGTGCATCAGATGTGTTATATGTATTAGTTGCTACACAAAACTGAATTTTATAACCCCCCAATTCCACTTTTGAGATTCAGGAAACTACCACCAAAGAAAGAGAAATCCAGGCAAGGAAACAGCTGTGCAGAGCTCTAGGGGCTTCCTGGTGAAACCCTGGAGCAGCACAAAAGGGGGCACTGAGATTATATATGTACTAGAGGCCTGGTGCATGAAATTCATGCACAGGTAGGGTCCCTAGGCCTGGCCAGCAATCAGGGCTATCGGGGCCTTCCAGCTGCTGGCCGGGGCCTTCCTCCATTCTGTGCCACCCCCTGGTGGTCAGCACACATCATAGCGAGCAATAGAACTCCTGGTCTCCTGGTCAAATTCCCGCAGGGATATTTTGCATATTAGCCATATATATATATATATATGACCTGCAAAGGGGAAACATGAGAAAAGAGCATGTTTAGCAAAGGGCTAGATCAGTGGTCTGCAAACTCATTAGTCAACAGAGCCAAATATCAACAGTAAAACGATTGAAATTTCTTTTGAGAGCCAAATTTTTTAAACTTAAACTTCTTCTAACGCCACTTCTTCAAAGTAGACTTGCCCAGGCCATGGTATTTTGTGGAAGAGCCACACTCAAGGGGCCAAAGAGCCGCATGTGGCTCGCGATCCACGGTTTGCCGACCACTCTGATAATGGAAGTTATGTCAGAGAAAGCAAACTGACCCCCAAAATTTGGGGCCCCCTGCTGTAATATAGAATTATTACTAAAAATGGCTTCACAGCCAGCAAGAACATATTCTGTTCTCTGGCAAATCTAGATGGTAAGATGGTAACTAATGTTCATTAGTTAAAAGTAAGCACCGAGGTTATGTGTCACTCCCAGGTCAAGGTTGTGAAAGAACAATTATCAGTCTTCCCAGTCTGTCATTGCTTGTTTGAATAATGATACGCAGGGCAACCTTGGAAACTACACGTGGAAGATGACAGAGTCCTTAGTATCCTGGTTTCTTAAATGACTGGATACATCACCCTGCCCTGCTAACCAAGAACGCCTACATTCGATGCAAGTGAGAAATCAACCTTTATTGTTTTATGGCACTAATGTTTTTTTTTTTAATGTTTTTATTGATTTTTTTACAGAGAGGAAGGGAGAGGGATTGAGAGTTAGAAACATCGATGAGAAACATCGCTCAGCTGCCTCCTGCACACCCCCTACTGGGGATGTGCCCGCAACCAAGGTACATGCCCTTGACTAGAATCAAACCTGGGACCTTTCAATCCGCAGGCCCATGCTCTATCCACTGAATTAAACTGGTCAGGGCACTAATGTTTTTTTTTTTTTATTTTCTTGGTCACTGCAGCCAGACCTACCCCAATTAATACAAGGGGCCATGAGAGAATTTTCCACATAGGTATGACATAGCCAGATGTATATATTTGTAAAAGGAAGATGCGTTGGTGTGGGCAGGGAAATCATGGCATTGGAAGGCTGCAATCAGGTGCTGGAAGGTTAGGACTTCTATCAGGGCTTTTATAGCAAAAAGGGAGAGGACAGTTTGGGGCAACATTTGGGTGGTCCATTCTATAGGAATTGTTGCTAGCTTAGTTAAGGGTAAGTCTACATGGCTCCCAGGTTTAAAAATATGTGTGGTAAGTTAAAAAAATTAATATAAACATATCATTCATACAATTTATCTTGCAGTAAGCATGCATATTAGATTTGGAGCACCTAAAATATAATGCTTAGAGGTGACTGTGTTCTTAGCCACCCCATTGAAATGAAATATTCTTTCTTTTTTTAAAAAAAAATATATCTTTTATTGATTTCAGAAAGGAAGGGAGAGAAAGAGAGATAGAAACATCAATGATGAGAGAGAATCATTGGCTGCCTCCTGCAAGGATTGAGCTCACAACCCGGGCATGGGCCGTGATGGAAAATCAAACTGTGACTTCCTGGTTCATAGGTTGACACTCAACCACTGAGCCATGCTAGCTGGGCAAATATTCCTTCTTAATGGGGAACTACATTCATTGTAAAAAGGAATATTTGATTTAACTCTTCTTTATAGAAACTAGTTCTTTTTTTCATATGGATGCTAGCCACCTCATAAAGATAGGACTGCCACAATATATTTTAGGCGAGAGCGCCTGGAAATTTATAACTGCATAGAAAGTGGCGCTTGCAGAGAGAAATCCCCTCTGTCACCATGTAGAAAGCCTGATGATGAATTTTCACGGAGGTGATATTACAAATTGGAGTCTAGAAGAAGAGAAGAAGTCAAGGAAATAAGATTCATTAGAGAATGAATGATTGCGATAATTAAGGTTATGGGTAAAGAAGGGTTTCGTTATTGCAATGCAAATTAATCAGGAGCATGTTGTAGGCAACGAAGCAGTGTGCCTCTTGGAATTTGTCGTTTTTTGTCTTTTTTGTTTGTTTGTTTGTTTCCCTATAACCTAATGCTCTAGTCAGGAGGTATCTTACTTGGGTAAAATATATAGACAAAAGGTAACTTCTAAAATGTGAAAAGAGGCTTATCCATACACCTCGCTGCCTTAAACCAGTTTGGGATTAAAGCGACAAAAAAATATATCAATCATATTTCTCATTTAGTATTTAGCATATCATTACCAACCTTGGCAGGGATAAAGGACAAGTTTGTAGGTGATGCTAATGAAGATGACATTTTAAGTTCAGATTGACAAAACTCAAAGCTTTTATTTGTAATATAATCCCCAAATATGAAACAGTATCACTGAGGGGATGTTTGAATCATTAAATCACAATAGTTTTCTTCTATTACAGGTTTCATATATTAATTGAGTATAATCTATATTTAAGCCACATTTAATGAAGTGTGTGTGTGTGTGTCTCTGTGTGTGTGTGTTCTGTATTACTTATTGTTCTTGCTTTTGGGGGGTTTTGTCTTCTGTTACTCCACTGTTAGGAAGTGTGGTAATAGAAGATATAATGTAGCATCCATGAAATTGTTTTAAATTCCATTATATAATTAGAAATTTGCATTTATATTTAGTATAAAATATTCATTTTTTGATGATAAAGTTATATGCTCAGTCTATAAAACAAGTTACAGGAAAGTATAAAAATATGCAAATGTTTTAAAATATAGTTATGTGGTTTTTGTTCTTTTTTTCTCTTTATGCACAGATAAATTTGGTGTGCTTTTTTCTGCAATGTTTTATTGTATGGTCCTATGTCAAACATATTATTTGACAACATGACTTTAATAGGGGCACAATGACTCATAGCATAGGTGTGTCACATATTTTTAAATAAATCTTTTCTTTCTGAACCTATGAAAAGTTTCCAAAATTTTGCTGTTGTAAAACACACACACACAAAGGAGGAAAACTCCTACTTGGATAAGGCTCCTTATAAATATATCTATATCTGTACATGCTATTTTCTTACCAAAGTTTCCTAGAGATGAATTTTCTGTATTAAGATACAAGGTACATAAGGCTCTGGATGCTTACTGCTAAAGTGCCTTTTAGGTCAGCTGTAGCAATTTACAGTCCCATCAGTGGCCATAGTTCCCTTGGCCCAGTCAGCTTTGATTATTACTATTTCTAACCTGTGTCAATTTGATAGATGAAAAATGGGATCTTATTGTATTTATCATGTGATTTTCATTTCTCTGTAAGAGGAAATGAATTTTTTTTCATGTGTTAATTAGCCATTCATAGTCTGCCTTCCTTGAATTGACTTTCTAAAACCTTTTCATATAGTTTTCAAGAAACTGATTTTAGTGGTATATTTTTAGAGATGTATATGCTAAGATCTTTTCAATTTTATTTTTACGTTTATCCATACATCTTTTCACTATTCTGTAGACAAGTATAAATTAGTTAACTTATTAATCCTTAAAAATCTTTACCCATGATGTCATCATTTAAAAGTTTACTTCTATTTTCTTCTAGTTTGTTTATAGTTAATTCTTTAATATCAGATTATTTTGATGTATTTATTTGATAAACGTTGTGTGTGTGTGTGTGTGTGTGTGTGTGTGTGTGTGTGTGTGTATTGTACTTTCCAAAGTTGTTGGGGAGAGAGAATATATAAAATAACTTTTTAGTCTATGAACTTGTTACCAAACTAAAGAGGTTCGTCGCCTATGCACATCAACACATCAAAACCCAATCAATGTGAACAGGTGTTTGCAGCCAAGTAAAGGATTATTAATTAAGGAAATGGCACCGAACCCAGAAGCATAGGTGAGCTACTTTCTAAAACCTCACTTCCCAATGGCTTCCGGGGATGGGCTACCTAGGGGAAAATCACTGATCATGATGACTAAGGGAGTTAGGGTTGTGGCTAGAGTCATGGTCTCTATCGATTGTGTCAGCGCTAGGGTAGGGGTAGCATCTGGTCCTGATGTTGGCCATGCATTGTTCTGTCTGGTTTCACAAGGGTGTGGACAGGGAGCCGGGTAATTTTAGCTTTTCTGGGTCTGGAGCTGAAACACACTGAGACCTAGATGTCATCTCTAGTTTGACCCTGTCTCTCTGGTCAGCAGGCCTGAGGCTTTGCTCCTGAGATATTGTGATGCCCACCGGAACCTCATTGTCCTGAGGGCTTAATGGTTAAGGGAGTGGATATGCAAGGCAGAAGGAGGCAGGTGAGCCAGGGTGCTGGGTGAGGGCATGTTGAATCAAAGGAAAGAAAGGTGAAAGGTCATATTAAAGAAAGGAAGCTTCTGTGCTGTTACAGACTAATAGCTACCTTATACACACTTTATTAAATGAACAATTTCCTTCTCTGCCTTATGAGTAAGATATTTACAATACCTTAATCATAGGCCTTTCTTTTATATATAATTTATAACATATATACCTATATAAATATAACTATACAATTATAGAAATATCTATCTGCTGGTCAGAATTTATAGGCAAACAAGAATTCTAGTGCTTCTTGGAATATCTCTATCGCTTCTCTGTGTTGATTTGTAATGCTTATTGTATAATATCACATATCACATAAATATCCTTTCATATCATATCATTTTCTTACATTTTCTCTGGTCTGTTTCAGACGTATTTATTTAGTTCACAGATTTATCTATCCCAAGCTACACTAGTAAATTACTCATTTAATTGTTGTACTTCTTTTAATAGATACTAGAGGCCCAGTGCATGAATTCATGCACAGGTGGGGTCCCTCGCCCTGGCCAGAGATCGGGGCCGTGGGAGGAACCATGGGAGGTTGGCTGGCCGCAGGAGGTTGGCTGTGGGAGCGCACTGAATAACAGGGGGCAGCTCCTGCATTGAACATCTGCCCCCTGGTGGTCAGTGTGTGTCATAGCTACCATTCAGTCATCTGGTTGTCTGGTCATAACAGCTGCTTAGGCTTTTATATATATATAGGTATTTTATACATATGTGATAATGAAAGTTCCTTATTTTTTTCAATATAGTTTCTCTAAATATTTCCAAGTAACTTAAAAGTATCTTGCGAATATCAAAAAATTTTCCATTGGGGCTTATAATGAGATTTCAGCTAATGCAAGAAATATTTTGGCCATAACATCTTTTTAAGTATTCATTTTTTTTCATCCAGGCAAATTTTATGTTTCTTTCTTTCTTTACATTTTTATAGCTCTTAGAAAGTGTTATAGCTTTGCTTATATGAATTCTAGCCACTACCCATAACTGATTATTTCTACACATTTTATATATTTACATTATTTCATTAAAGGAAACTTCAATACATTATATGTTCTAAGTGGCTTTACTTATACATAAGAAACATATTGCTTTTTTATTTAGCTACTTTACTGGATTTTATTATCAGTATTGTTAATCCTCTTGATGATTTAAAAAATGGATATGATGCCATCATTGCGATCATCTTGTTTCATTCTCTTCACTAGTTTTAACTCTTGTTATTTGTTCTTTTCTCTCTCTCTTTTTTTCTTTTAGCTTTGACTAGAACCTCCAGAAAAATGTTAAAAAGTAATGGCACTAACACATTTTATTGTATTATTTTAAAACTGGATGGAATTCCACTACAGCTGTGTTTTTCAAAGTATTATCCTTCAAACATTAAAGTACTTTAATTAAAAAATATTAGAATTCATGTTTCATTGGACAACATCAGCCATCAATTAAAGCCAAACTCTTTGTCCTATTTAACCAACTGAAAAAGTACCAAGGGTGGTACTGCCTGGGTATAGACAAAGGAGATGCTTTGTTTGAAAAAACTTAAACTTGACAATAAACCCAACTAAAGAGCGGTACCATTATCACTCTACATTTATAGTTCTTACTCCAAAAACCTTTGGTTTTCTGAATTCTAAGTTGAGATCATTGTTTTGTTTCTGTTGAATCTTTGTAATATATCTTAAAGCTCCAAGTTTACACATTTGTATTAATAATCTTTTAATAGGCGTTCTATTGCACCTGGAAATTAATTTGACATTCTCCCATTTATATAGTGGGTCCCAACATATCCAGATTCAGCTACACGTGTTTATCTGAGAGCTAACTGATAAAGGATAGAATTGTTTGGACTCACTTTGGGCGACATGTATATCACTGTGGGGCTAAATAGTCTGGCATTTAAATAGTAAATTTGAAATAAACAATAGCACAGTGATAGTAAAGACAAAGAAAGAAAACAAGTCATTTCAATTACATAATTCATTGTGACCATTGGCATTTTTATGTCTTTAAAATTTCAGTCAAAAAGGGTGGAGTGCAATATTCATTTTCTAGATGCAGATTCAGGTTTGTACATGAAACGTTTTGCGGAATTAGTCTTGTCTATTGAAGCTGACATTTTTCACTATTATTGGGGCAGTAGAGCTGGTCTTTGTACCCCTGTGTCATTCAGTCATTTGCTGCAGGCTGGAGTGAGGTTCTTCCATTAGCAGATAATTCTGCAGAGAAGGCAGCTGTGAGCCTTGAGCACTTAACCCTCACAGCAGCTGGGATGATTCACGGGCCTGGGTAAGGGCTGAGTGGTGAACTAACAGGATGTACTGCAGGTCCAAACTTTTCTTTCCATTTATTCTGTTCTTCAATTATTTGTCAAAAAGATACGTGAGGTAGGTTAAAAACTGCCGCCCCCCCAAAAAAAAATTAAAAATGATATCCAAATATTTACCCCAGGAAACTGGCATCTCGATTCCAATAATTACAGGCTTGTTGTTGTTCCTTGTGATTTAGCCCCTATGGCAAAAAAACCAAACCAACCAACCAGAAAGGGATCTTGGCAGGTGTGAAGAATCTTGAGAGGGGGAGAAAAGCCGAGGAAAGCCGGGACTATCCAGGTGGGCCCTTAATGCAATCACGTGCATCCTTCTAAAAGCGAGGTGGGTGGAGATTTCTACACAAGAAGATAAGCTAATGTGGCCACAAGTAAAGGACAGCCGGCACCCACCAGAAGGTGAGTCGACAAGGAATGGATTCTCTCTTAAAACCTCCAGAGTGAGCGTGGCCCCGCCAGTACTCTGATTCTGGCCCCCAGAACCCTTTGAGAGTAAATTTCTGTTGCTACTATCCAGCCAGCTTGCAGGAATTTGGTAGAGCGACCCAGGCAAGCCAGTGCAGCTCTCCGCTGGATTCACAGGTAAGCGGCTTCAAATTATCTGGCTTTTTAAACTTGAGTACAGCCACATTGTGCCACGTCTGTGAATACCAAATCCTTTCCCTGTATTCATTGATTTTTTTTTTTCTCTTAGTAGTTTTTGAGTAGAGCTTACTTTGATAAAGGTAGAAAGAAAAGAAGTTTTTGGGTTTTTTTTGTCCCAGAGATTATTCTTTTATTGAAGAACTTTCAGGTTTCCAAATTTACCAGGTGAAATTATGCTGTGAGAACCATTCAGTTTAACCTTTAGAAAGGAAATCATTGCACATTAGTGGGAAAATCCGCATTTTATGATCAGAAAATAAAATATAAGTTTATCACAGAAAACACTGGTGGTATTCGTGTTCCTCAGGTGAAAAGGGTAGAAGTATATACCTAGTAACAAGAAAGCATCAACTATACAAACTCCCTCTCTTCCTATACTTGTTTGAGGTTTTGAGGTGTGTACTCCACCAATGCAGAACCAAGGGATATCCTTCCTTGCCTATCAAATTTTATAGTCAACTAGTCCTGGTTCAGAGTTCCAAACCATAGGCAAGGTACTTAATGTATTAAAGTCTCAGGTTCCTTATATATTACTTAGTGATGAGGATAGTACTGATGGTGTGAGGCAGGCGTCCTCAAACTACGGCCCACGGGTCACATGCGGGTGTTTTTGCTGTTTTGTTTTTTACTTCAAAATAAGATATGTGCAGTGTGCATAGGACTTTGTTCATAGTTTTTTTTAAACTATAGTCCGGGCCTCCAACGGTCTGAGGGACAGTGAACTGGCCCCCTGTTTAAAAAGTTTGAGGACCCCTGGAGAGATAATTGCATGGATTAAAAGAGATAAATACATAGTACCTGGTTCAGTTATGTGTTTTGTGTGTGTGTGTGCCGGGGATTGGGGGGGGGGGGAGGGTTGCCCTTAACCCACTCATTGTTCAAGGATCAGCTGTAATTCAAACTACAGATTGCAGATATTTTTTAACAATGGATATCTACAAAAAGGTACATACACTATTTAAAAACAAACATGATACACTGAAGAGGTGATTTGGGAACATATTTGGAACTATGAGTGTTACATATTCCTTTATACCCATATTGGAAATCATTTCTGCAGGATGTTGTTGTCAAAATCAGCTATTGATATAAGTTTTGAAATTAGTACTCACTTTGCAACCTGAACATAAGAATCAATCAATGGTAACTTGGCTTTGGATATACCTAGATGTGTGGCATCTATTTGGTGTGGTCTAGATGTTACCATGTGTTTTTGTATAGGTTGACAGGCTTGACGAATTGTTCAAGAATCAACAGGCACTAAAAATACAACTGGCATTTCCAGACTGCTTCTGGGCCTTAGACTGAGCCACTTTGGCAGGACAGAGACCAAGGTGGGAGGGGGGAGGGGGGAAGTTAATCCGATAAAAAGAAAGGTGGCTTCAAAAGGAATTGAAATAATTAATGGTAAAGTAATATCTGGTAGGCATTTTGGTGACTCGGTGAGCCCAGGACATGCTGGGTAGGTAGGAAAGCCTAAGGGCCTAAAGAGATTATTCTAGAACATGTCTTTTCCTTGCAAAATGAGTAGCAAGTGGCTTAGGCTGTGCTCTGTGCTGCTAGATTAAAGAGACTCTTGGGGTTCCCTTACCTAATTTGCTGTTCGAGCCACTGTATGTGTCCTATCCAATGAGGCTGTTGTGTTGTCCCTGTTTGCCTGTGAGAAATAATAGAACATAGTCTATTACAGTGGTCGGCAAACTCATTAGTCAACAGAGCCAAATATCAACAGTACAACGATTGACATTTCTTTTGAGAGCCAAATCTTTTAAACTTAAACTTCTTCTAACGCCACCTCTTCAAAATAAACTCGCCAAGGCCGTGGTATTTTGTGGAAGAGCCACACTCAAGGGGCCAAAGAGCCACATGTGGCTCTCGAGCCGCAGTTTGCCGACCACTGGTCTAGTATATATCTCTATCAATTATGAAATCTATCCTCAATGCCTGAATTCCTGGCACAAGAACCTTTGTAATTTCCAAAATGATAATAAGCACTAGGAGCACCTTTGCTTCTAATAGTTGGTCTTCGGCCCCAATTTTGACAGTTTCTAAATCCCTCAGAATTTCCTGGGCGATAAGAGTGTCTTTTGCTCTAATGAGGTGACCCTTGGTGGCATCCTGGATGGAGATAGGTCACCAGAAAGACCAAGCCATGATTTGAAGCTTGGAATCTTCAGCCCTAGCTCCATTTCCAGAGAAGGGAGGGGAGGCTGAAATTGGGTAATGACTAATCATGTCTTTGTGATGAAGCCACCATAAAAACACCAAAGGTAAGGGTTTTAGGGAACTTCTGAGTTGGTGTGTACATCTACATGTACCAGGAGGGTGGCACACCCCAACTCCCCAGGGACAGAAGTTCCTGCACTGGGGAGCCTTCTGGACCTCACCCTGTGTATCGCTTCATCTGGCTATTAGTCTGAGTCCTGGTTCCTATCGTTTGTTATGGAGTGAACTGGTAAATGTGTTTCCCTGAGTTCTGTGAGCTATCCTAACAAATGTTTGAACACAAGGAGGGGGTCATGGGACCCCCAGTTTGTAGCTGGTCAATCGAAAGTACAAGTGATAACCTGGGACTTGTGATTGGCATCTGAAGTAGGGGGGCAGTCATGTGGGACAGAGCCCTAAACCTGTGGGTGCTGATGCTATTGCCAGGTTGATAGGATTAGAATTGATTTAAATTGTGGCTACTCAGCTGGTGCCAGAGCAATGCTTGATGGGTGGAAATCCCACACACCTCGTGTCAGAAGTATTGTGTGTGAGTAGAGAATGAAAACAGGAGTGTGTTTCTTTATAGCCTGCAAAGAAGGAGCAGCAATGAATGTGTGTCTCTGTGTGTATAACATTTGTATTTGTTTATATATGGATGCATGTGGTACCTTCTATAAATAAACTCTGGCCTATACCGGGAATGCCAAGAATTTATTGAGAACTTGACAAGGGAAATTGTTGGTTTTGAAAGGTTACCTATCAGTTTGCAAAGTTCTTATCCATTACAGGATTGTTCTGCCCAACAATTCAGGAAAGCAAATTTACTTGGCTTGTTCTCTCAAAGATGTAATGACTTCTCCTAAGTCATGAAACTAGTGAGTGAAAGCGCTGTGGCTCCCATCCAGAGAAGCCCAGTGCCCTTCTCAGTCCCTCACATTTTCTCAGGAAGAAACCCCAGGGACTGAAATGACAGGGATGTCAGGAAGCCATGTGCCCATTAGGAGCAGCCTTACAGCACGTGGAGGGGAAGATTCTTGTCTGAGGAGGGATGGCGGCCTTGAGGCAAACCTTATTGGGGCTTCTTCTCACACTCCTGAAACCCATTGACTATTCCCAGAGGGTGCCTGAAGGACTCAGCAGAAACAACACGGGGGGAAGTTCTACGCAGGGGAGCGCTTGTTAATAATGAACATGACTTTTACCCGAAAAACAAACAAACAAAAAACAGCCAGAAGCCCCAGAAGTTCAAAAGGCAACAGGCCCTGAGTCAAATGTTTCCCGCCCTCATCTCAAATTTCATACAATCCTCTGCGCTATAAAACCTCTGCTTTTTATCTCTCTATTTATTCCCTTGGTCCCCTCTTACCCAGTTACTCTTCACCTCCCCTGTGGGATTGTACAATTTTGAAAGAGAAGGACGCTCACATACCATTCTCTCTGCTTGCAGGTTAATCCTTCTGTTTCTGCGCATCCATCCTTCTCTGGTTTCTATTGAATCTCACTCCTTCCCCATGCCTTGCCTTTTGAAAAAATGTCATGGTTGCAACTTTGCTCTCCCACTTGTGCCTAGATCCAAGGTGGGTAATTGAATGTCGTCTAGAACTAGCTCTTTGAGAAGGTTGAGATAACCAGGGAGAGGTATGGAACACATAGTCCCAACTTTCACACATTCGCTGAGAATTAGTTTTGCTTGCCAATGTGCCATTTGATTCTTTGTTTGTGATTACACTGACAGTTGTAGTAAAAATTGGTTCCAAAAAAGAGAATTGTGTTTGAGATCATGTATAAAAGGACTATGGGACCTTGAAGTAATCACTGTGCAGATGCGAAACGATGCACAGTTGTTTGGTGAATATTACATCTACTCTATCTAGTGAAGCTTCTGCAGATGGGTCATATCTCTGCATATTGTTGCAGAAATCATCCTGTCATGTGCGTAATTCGCTTAGAGAAAATAACCCCCTTTTCAACAAATTCAGAGAGAAGAGTAATGGCCAGTGTTTGCCCTGATCTTAATCATTCACAGAACACCCTGTGTTTACGTGATCACATTAACATTTCTACATAATTCTGTGAATAGAGTATTAATTTTATCTCCATCTTAAATCTTAGGGTAGCAAGAGTAAGCTATTCAGAAATTACACGTGGGATGGTATTTGTGGTGCTAAAATGTAGGTCCTCTGGCTTCAAATCTTATTCTTTCCAATCCTAGAAAAGTCTATATTTAACTTATGTACAAATTTTCTTTACTGAATGGAAGGAAGATAAGAGCTTAAAATCATAATGAATAGGGGATGTAAAAAAGTATGCCTACTGTAGTAAATAAAGTTTTTCAATTCCCACTCTCTTTAGAATCCATTTCCATTTGCCACAGTATCTACTTTCTGGATCTGAGAGTCAGCTCTGAAATACCTGACTTAAACACACACACACAAAACACACACATGGTTTTCTAATGAACGAGTAATGTGTTACAAAATCAGCAGAGAGCAGTTCTCCAAATTGAAAGAGAGGGTAAGAAACTTTGCCAAAGACTGTGAGGCTTTACTGCTTCCACTCTCCAGTGGTTATTATTTTACGAAAGGGGAAAATGCTTCAATGAGGGGTAGAATGCCATTTTCTACATTTTATTTCATCACTGCTTGCCACATTATTGACTTATTTTCTATCTTCAAACAAAATATAACTTAGTTTATGAATACTTGATATTAAGGAGGTGCATGTTGACTGCATATTCATTCATTTCCTCAATAAGGAGTACATTAATTACTGCAATGTATCAGTCACTAGATTGGTTGGGATGCTGAAGTGAAAGTATTAGTATTATTTGATTTCAGGGAACTCAAATACTATCAATAGAGCATGAAAACCATGCATATATTTATCATATACTATGGTATATGTAACAATTAAGATATAGCCTATGTGTTTTGGTGGTACCAAGTGGGGAAGAATAGTCTCTAAGTGTAATTGTTGAAGGAGAGTTCACATAATATTCAAAATAATCTGAAACTTGAAGTTTGTCAGATGGAAAAAAAAAGAGGTTATGAAGCATTCCAGACTTCTAGAAAGAAAGAGAGTGTGATTGAGAATGGGGTATTCAGGGAACTGTGAATTCTCTGATATTGGCCGGGTTGTGCCCAATGCAGGCTCCCCATAATATAAGCCAATACGACAAAATTGTGTTTATTGCTTACCTCAGTAAGAGATCAACCTCCACAGCAGTAGTGACTGTGAAAGGGAAGGACAGAGTTAAAACATTTATTGAGATTTTGAAATCAAGTCTAATGCTGGTCTTTAAATGTGAGGGTTGTAACAATCATAATATAATTAAAATTGGTACACAGCAGAAAGGCAAGGATTTTGAAGTAAGAGGTTCAAAGAGTCTTAGGGTGTTAACCATCACTTGACACTTTCAATTGAAGAGCTGATGGATCTTTCAGGAAGTTCCTGTTATTATTGAGAATTATTTGCAACTTTTATCTTGCCTGACAAAAGTAGCCTGGAATTATAAGGTTTTGCTAATAAAGAGTGGAATAATAAAGTCATCTTAATGTAGACAGTAAGCTGTGTGGGTGTAGATGGTTCTGATTCTCAGTGGGATGAAATGAGAGTTGATCAATAAAAGTAAATTTCATCAGATGTTAAATGGTCTTATTTTAAAAAGTTGTGTTATTGGAGGAAAACATGCCTCATCTTTCCCCATTGCTAGTGGGAGTAGAGTTCCTGGGGTACCTCCAAAAGAAGCATTTCCAGAGGCCCCCATGGGAGGGTGAGATATGGTAGAAAGCTTTATTTCTGTGGAATTACATCCCTGGGTTTCCAAAGTCCCATTTCCCTTAGTCCAGTCATAGAAGAAGTATAGCTTGGATTTCAGTAAAGCTAGAAGCAAAGCCAATGACCAGAGTTTCCTCTGCGTATTGGAGCTGGGTCCAGTTCAGCATCAGTTACAGTCCACTAGTCCATTGTGCGTGGGGTTAACATGGCCATGGGGCAAGTGGGCGAATGCAGGGAAGCAGGAGCAAAAGAGCCTCACAAGCCCAGAGTCCCAAGAAAGCCAAGAGCACAAGAGGCTAAACTTCTTTAAGGGGTTATATATCCCCAAATTTCTGCACATGTGCAGTGGCCATGCCCATTCTGGTCAACCATCTGTGTCCCCAGGTGTGATTGACAGTAAGCACCTTCTAGTTCCCCCAGCTTTACTGGGCATGCCTCTCTCTTCCCAACCCACTTCCTCCAGTGTTTTGCAGGGAACATGCCTATAACCTCTGGCCTTCCCTTTGCTCCTTTCCTGTTATTAATAACTAGTTAATTACAACAGTATGAGTTGGAATTAATTTCTTAAGCACTGAGAAGGTAGCATTTTTTTAAGAAGAGTGGTTTGATTATGTACAGGTGAATTGGCAGGAGATAAAATAAAGGATAGACTAGATAATGTCGAAGGGGAGCAGTGGAGATGGAAGGTTGAGATGGTCTGTAGACACTGGATAGAGGTTAACCAGTTAAAATGCAAGAGGTTTCAAGGTTTTGAATGAAGGCAATGGAAATAATGAGCCAGGCAATTTTTTATAAGAGGTAATCAAATGATCTAGTTATAAATGAAGTATGAGGCATAAAAGAGAAAGAATGGAAGTTATGGATTTCTTGAATTCTACATACAGTGTTTGTACAAACTCATTTAATCCACACTAGCATCCTGGAAGGTAGGTACTATTATATCCTCATTTTACATATGAGGAAATGGAGGCAGTGAATGGCAAAGTTAGCCCAGTCATGCAATGGTGAAGTTCCATCCAGGCTGTCTGGCCTTTGACACACAACAGTATGTCCTAGATTTCCACTCTTGGTTACTGGGTAATTGGGGATGGATCACTAAGATAAGGACTGTTGGAAGGGTTGCAGGAAGGATTGATTGGTGATCATTGGAGCTTGGGACTCTCCACGTTTGCTATCCAGAACTAATCTAAGGGCAGAGGTTGGTGCGTTAGTTGGTAACATGAGTCTAAAGCTCAAAAGAGTTTGTTTTGTTTGTTTGTTTTTTTAAAAAATAAAGCCAAATATTTATTAAGCATTTGTTCAAGGTACAGTTGGGGCTAAAGAAATAATAATGCTGATGATATAGTTGCTTGTGTATGTTGTCTCCAGGGATATTGTGTAGAAAACTGCTCCTCCTGCATTTCTCCTTTACTCTCGCACCACTACCACATTCACAGCACCTCTGTCACCAGATATGTTAGAATTTCCCCCACACCAAGCAATTCTGTGACACCAGTTAGGTGTCCTATAATTTAACTCAATTCTGACATTATCTACCTGGAATGAATGCCACATCACATAGGTTATGGACTCATTTCCACAAGACTTCCTCTCTCCCTACGTCGGATGTCACTTAAGTCCAGGTTGTCACCTATACTTTTGACCGATCGGTTATAAACCAGTTTCCCACACCTTCCCCCCAACCCCCCTCCCAACTTGGGTTTGATTAACTTGCTAGAGCAGCTAACAGAACTCAGGAAAACGGTTACTTACTGTTTACTAGTTTTTGACTAAACTAGAGGCCCAGTGCACGAATTCGTTCATGGGTGGGGTCCCTGGGCCTGCTGGCAATTGGGGCCGATCAGCACTGGCTAGGGGGAGAGACTGTGGGAGGTTGGCCAGCCGCTGGGAGGTTGGGTGTGGTATGCACTGACCACCAGGGGGCAACTTCTGAATTGAGCGTCTTCCCCCTGGTGTTCAGTGTGCTTCATAGCTAGCATCTGGTCGCCCAGTCCTAATGGTCACTTTGGCTTTTATATATATAGAAGGTACGTTAAAAAATACAGGTGAAATGTAGGTGGAAGAGATGCATAGGGCAAGTTATGTGGGAAGGGCCATGAAGCTTCCATGCCTCCCTGTGAGTAGCACTCTTCCAGCACCTCCACGTGTCCAGCAACCCAGAAGCTCGCAGAAGCCTGTGCTTTTGGGATTTTTATGAAGCCTGCATTATTAATTCCTTTTCCTGCCCCTCTCTGAAAATGAGGTCTGGGCCTGAAAATTCCAAGCTTTTCATCATGACTTAGTCTTTCTGGTGACCAGCCTCCATCCAGAAACCGGCCTTCAAGGGAGGGCAGTTGTGAGGGACCAGGCCTGCAAGCGAGGGCAGTTGAGAGGGACCAGGCTTGCAAGTGAGGGCAGTTGGAGGTGATCAACCCTGCAGGAGAGGGCAGTTAGGGGTGACCAGGCTGGCAGAAGAGGGAAGTTGGGGGCAAACAGGCTGGCAGGGGAGCAGTTAAGCATCAGCCAGCCTGGCAGTGGAGTGGTTTGGGGGTGATCAGGCTGGCAGGCAGGCAAGCAGTTGGGAGCCAGCAGTCCTGGATTGTGAGAGGGATGTCCGACCACCAGGATCGGGCCTAAACGGGCAGTCGGACATCCCTCCAGGAGTCCCAGATTGGAGAGGGTACAGGCTGGGCTGAGGGACAACTCCCCGCCGTGCACGAATTTTGTGCACTGGGCTTCTAGTATTAGAATAAAAGATGCTCCTAGTACTCTTATCACTTAGGAAATGATATTTTAGGAGCTCTGGGCCAGGAATGGGGTGGGGGTCAGGGACCAAAATACATACATATTATCTCACAGAGGAATAGGAAATATTGATAATAGAGGAACTTAACTTGCTTAGGAACCTAATAAAAATTGGTCATGATGCTTTGTCCCACGATGAGGCATGTGGTTCTTAACCAGATCTTTCTTTCTTCAGACAATGTCATTGTAACTTACTTGAGTTCTTTGTCCTCACATTTTATATAGAAATGAACATGGAGCTTTGCAGTACATAATTGAGGCAAGACTTAAATTTCCTAAGCTGTAGCCTAGTTTAAGGCTATATATATTTTTAGACTAGCTTAACACTAAATAGATTTATAGATGGGGACAAAAGCAAACCACCATCCATCTTCACCACTGATTTGGACAGCCATGTGAACAAGTGGCTACATTTCCTTGAGTCTCAATTCTTTCTTATGCATAAATGGGCATTGTACTACAAACTTTACAAAGTGTTCTTGTTGAATTTGTAAGTATAGGGTATTTTGCATGACAATTTTTATATTTTTGGTGAATGTAAGTGTCATAGCATCACTCCAATGAAATTCTGTATTCTGATTCAGTATATTTTAAACTTTTAAGCTTATCTCCGGATGCTGATTTTAGGCAAGTCACATTTTCTTTATCGTTTTTCAATCGGATGCGCCTGCCTTCATAAATCATAAATAAATTTGATAAAAGCAAAGAGCACAGCCTTAGGAAAATCCAACAGGTCTGGAGCTCTTTATAATTTGACAATTTATGAGGAAAAATGTCTCCATTACATAAATAATTCCCTTGCATTTCATTTGCTTACACACCATTATTTCTACAAGTTTGTCACAAAAAGAATGGAGATCGATTTATCTTCTTAGCAGGCACAATAGGTAAATGTGACCACAATACATTCTTTGAGTTCTGCCTGCTGGGAAGGTAATGCTAATCTTTTATTTTACAAAGATATACTTGAATTTTAGCCAAAGGCTAATGGTATACAGAAACATGAAAGGCCTTATGAGTAATTTGGCCTTGAGCTTTTTGTGTGGAATCCAGTGATCATGTGGCTAGTTCTACCCCAGTCACTGTCGTTGAATGGAAACGTGAACTATATGAACTATCCTTAGAAGTTATTTAGCCCTTATCAGTCTGAGGGTGAGAGCAATAGAATTGATTCAGGGCATATTTGCCAGACTGTGGCTAGGTAGATAGAGGCCTCCATGTTTTGAGGATCAGGCAACCTGTGTTCTTACCATGACCTCCTATTGGCCATTCTCATGCCAATCACTGACAGCATTCTGAAAATCATTTATAAAATAAAGATAGATCAGATATGTCTAATTACATACAAAATAACTAATAAGCTATTTCAAAATGATATAATTTATGCACGATCAAATAAAAAACATTTAAAAAATAAGAAGACTGGACTATGTGCTTGAATGTGTTATATCAGCTAAGTTGGAAGCTATATTTCCCAGAATCCCCTCCCCTGGGTGGTTCCAAACTAGAGCTGGCCAAGAAAGGAACCTGTATAAGATTGGAAGCCGGAAATGAAGCCAAAGCCTTTATTCTTGGAAGGAACGTGGTAATTGAACACTAGAACAGCCAGAATTGTCCAAAGATACCCAGTTTATCTTTACTCTCAATCTTAATCAGGTTTCTTCCTAAGTGCTGGTCCTGTCAACCTTCAGTGACCCCAAGCCCACCTCCAGGCACCTGACTACAAGCCCAGGAAGGCACCAGGTATAAATAGGCTCCAGTGTCCTCAAAAGGGGCAGCTACTACAGGCTTCCCCACAAGTTCTCCCTTCATAGCCCCACTTAGATGTCTGGTGGTACTTTGCTTCTAGAATTTTCCTGCAAGCTCAGACTTGTCCGTGTGCTCCAGTGCTTCAGACCAACCTAGTGACTGTTTTTCCAGATCTTCCCTTTTCCATGTTCTCCCACATTCATGTAAGATCTAATTCCTGTCATACGTACCCTGTTCCCAAAATACATGTAAGTGGTTCTATTCTACTAACTGAGTTTGGACTGGTACAGACCTGAATTCATAAGGTATCCAATTCTTTCACAGACTCAACCATTAACCTAAGAGTGATAATATGTGTTTTTATTTAATCCTCAAAGCAAATATAAGAACTATTATTTATAGGCTCACATTGCAGGGGAGGGCACACATTTTAAGAATATTATCTAATTTAATTCACACAACTTGCTGTGGTCATATTCACACTTGTTGTGTCTCCAGAATACAAGTCCTCAGGGTGCACAGACATCTGGAGACTCATAGATGTGACTCAGAGCAGCTGTGAAAACTTGGAAAGCGTGTGTTTGCATTCAACACTTTTCTAGGTAGAAGAGTTTCATGGTTTTCAACACAGTTCTAAAGAATTCTATAACCTCAAATATTAAAATGAATGCTTAAAAAATAAAAAATAAATAAAATGAATGCTTAAGACTATATTGTTCAATATGGTCTCCACTGGTCACATGTGGCTACTTAAATTTAATAAAATTTAAAATTTAGTTTCTTAGTTATACTAGTCACATTTCGGTGCTCAGCAAAAGTAGGTTTACAGTTGTGAGTTTAAGAAACAGTTCATTCATTATTATCAACTAGAGGCCCAGTGCACAAAATTCGTGCATTGGTAGGGTCCTTAGTGGCTGCCAAATGCCGTCGGGGGCCTCCCTTCCCTGGCTGCCAGCTGCCGGCTGGGGCCTTCCTTCATTCCGCACCGTCCCCTGGTGGTCAGTGCACGTCATAGCAAGAGATTGAACTCCTGGTTGGTCAAATTGCCAAGGGGACACTTTGCATATTAGGCTTTTATATATATAGATTGTATTATTTATTTGTATTACAAATGTAAAGCTAATTTGGCCCACCCCATACATAGGACAGTTCAGATAGGAAAAATGTTCATCCTGTAAAGTTCTACCCAACAGTGCTCATTTAGAGAGTATTCACGTTTTAAGGAAATGCCAAAGGTCCGTTGCTCTGTGTATATTCCATGAGACAAGTCCACTTTTTCCCATTCCCCTCCACCCCCTCCCATGTCTCCAAAACACAAAACCCCATTCATGTAGGACAGGAACTCACTGAAGAGTTTGGGAGAAGCTCTGTATTTTCCTTTGCAAAGGTCACAGCTTCTCGTACAGCGTGGTTGCATACAGAGTTGAAAAACAGATCCAATTCACCTACAGAGCCACATAAATATTTTAAGACCGTGTTTTATAAACTGTAAACTTTATTATAGGCTTTGCCTCCGGAGCAGGTGAAGTGCATATATCACAGAGTCCCACCACGCCTGCCTATTGTTTTAGGAGCCTGCTTCCCCACTTGTGCCATGCACACCCCAGCAGATTGGATTAATGGCCCTCCAGAGGCCCCTTCTACCTTCCCAGAGAAATACGGACTGAACCAGAAGCAAATTCCTCCTCCTCTGACTTAGGTGCATAAAAGGAAAACCTAAAATTTACCAACAGCACAATAGACTACAAACAGGAAACCAATCACCCTCTTCAGGGAGAGCACTAAGGAGTTTATCATTTTTCTTTTTCAGGCCAGAAAGGGTTTGCAATGGAGAACACACACCTCTGTAGCTGCAACAGACTCTGCATTTTAAGGAGCAACATAATAGCATCCCCAGTTAGGAGCTAATTAGAAAAATAAGTAGTGGTTCTAGAATTTTGGCAGCTATCCCTCAGAACCCAAGAGCAATCAAAACACTTCAAATTCACCTGCAGAAAGCAGACTGGAGTGGATATCAACATCAGTTCTGTCAAAAGGGGAAATATAGTCCGTTGCCTTAAAGTGCTCTCACCTTTTTTTTTTTTCTATGCAGCCTTTTCAGGAGTGGATTCTGTGCCTCTCGATGATAATCACTCCAAGAACAAAGTAGGTACAATCGGGGTCTGAAAATATTTTCCAGTAAACTACTTTTTAAAATATATTTTTATTGATTTCAGAGAGGAAGGGAGAGGGAGTGAGAGATAGAAACATCAATGATTGATTGGCTGCTTCTTGCACATCGCACGCTGGGGATTGAGCCCGCAACCTGGGCATGTGCCCTTGACCAGAATTGAACCTAGGACCCTTCAGTCCACAGGCCAATGCTCTATCCACTGAGCCAAATCAGCCAGGGCTCCAGTAAACTATTTTTTAAACGAATGTATGTAGAACTAGGATCTGGAAAAGACTTGGAATTTTATATCTATTAGAATTTAAATTTATTTTAATTTATAGGAGTATCACAGTCTTTGGAAATAGCTTATCAGTTAGAAGATACTCATTCTTTGCAGTCATGATTTGCAATTAAAATATACTTTCATGGAATTAGACCTTTCCTGTTCAAGTCAGTGTTTCCCAAGATGGAGTTCGTGGACCCTTTATGATTTATTTTTAAAGGTCCATCAGAACTATTCTATTTAGAAGGGTTTCTTTTACTACTTGGGTCTGAGAAAAAAATTTTACTTAGCTGAGAAGTCATTAAAATGCATTCTGATCTAAAATCAGATTGGTGGTGACCTGGGACATGTTATTTGTTGGCTATTTGCTGCAATTTCTTTACTTTGCAAAGGAGGACAATAAGACCTGTCCTATTAATCGGAGAACTTACAAAAGTCTCCTGGAGCCACGAAATAAGGCAAATTAGGACTTAGCTAACCTGTGGGGAGGTGGATATGAGATGCTGCCTGGAAGTCATCTGGGATTGCCTGTTACAGGGGGGCCTAAGGGGGGCCTTTGTGTGAATGGTGGCTCCCTTTTCCTCTTGCTCCATTTGGCAGCACGTAACTCCAGCTGGCACATCCTCAGAAGTTTCCCTCTCCCATTCTATAGAAGTGGGCGCCTTCTGTTATGCCACTTTCCCTGTGTCTATGTCCATATGCTAAGGACTACAAGTGATTTGATAATGAGATGAGGACTTGAGGTTTCTTTCCTGCCTTGCAGATTACTTGGAAGTGTGCTTTTTAAAATAATTCCCATGTGGTTAGAGATCTTCCTCTAGTCTTTCTCTCATTGAGTTCTTTTTTAATGTTCTTATGGTCAGAGAACAAACTCTGATTTAAGTAATTTAAATTTGTTAAGGACTGTTTTATGATTCTAAATATAGTTTATCTTGGTCAATAGCCCAGAGAGAGTAGTCCCAACCCCTGCCCCTCCTGCCCACACCCTGAAGTTTGTCGATTTAGGCCCTCAGGCATGTCCCTGGCACTTCTCGGGATGTTGCCCCTGTGCTGGAGCTTAGCAGGCATGTTTGTGTGATGGCCCTTTAAGAGCAGCAGGTCTCCATCTCGGGGGGTGGGGTGGGGGGAGGGGGGAAACCCCCACTGGTTTTCACAGCCAGATATTCCAGGGATTTCTCTTCCTGGCACTGCTGCCAAGACTGGGGCAGTAGTGTGGGGGTGGGACCCCTTGTTCCTCAGGGAGGAACCTCCACACCCAAGAGATTCCTCCAATTTCTGAATCTCCACACCATCGATGTGAGACCTGCCTGATCTACATTTGCACCCCTCCTACCAGTCTCGATGTGGTTTCTTCTTTAAATCCTTAGTTATAGGACTTCTGTTCAGCTAGTGTTCTGGTGGTTCTCAATGGTGGTGGTTCTGTAATTTTGATGTGATCATGGAAGCGGCGATCTCACAATTTACTCGGGCATCTTGACCGGAAGTCCTGTCTGTAATACTTTTAATGTGCTGTTGAATTTGTTTGCTAGTGTTTTAGTTGAGAATTTTTGCATTAGTATTCATCGGGGATATTGGTCTATGATTTTCTTATAGTGTATTTGTCTGGCTTTAGTATCTACGTAATGCTGTTCTTATAAAATGTGTTTGGAAATGTTCCTCTTAAACCTTTTTGGAAATGTTTGAGAAAAATGGTGTTACTTCTTTAAATATTTGGTAGAATTCTCCATTGAAGCCATCTGGTTCTGGACTTTTCTTTGTTGGTAGTTTTCTGAATACATTATATAACTGGAGGCCCATTGCACGATATTCATGCAAGAATAGGCCCTCCTTCCCCTGGCTTCACTCCCAGCCACCTGGGAGCCGGCAAGTCCTAGCTTCTTCCCGGACCACCACTCCTATAGCTCCCTTCACCGCCCCCCTTCCCCTCATAGCATGCGTTTCACCACTCCGTGCCTGCATATGCAAATTTATCTCCATCTTTGTTGGTTTAATTTGCATACTCACTCTGATTGGCTGTGGGTGTAGCAGAGTGATGGTTAATTTGCATGTTTCTCTTTTATTAGGTAAGATGTCCTTATTTGTCTCTTGTAACAGGTTACTGACCTGCGTGTTTTGTCAATAAGCTGGCCAGCCCTACTCTCTTTTGGTTACTATTTGCATGGAATACTTTATTCATTCTTTCCCTTTCAGCCTATGTGTACTCTTAGATCTCACGTGCATCCCTTATATACAGCATATAGATTGGTGTTGTTATAGAGCAAGTCTAGTAGTGATAAACTTCTTCAGCTTTTGTTTATCTGGGAAAATCTCAATTTCTTGTGCATTTTTGAAGTATAGTTTTGGCTGACATAGCATTCTTAGTTAGCTTTTTTCCCCAGCACTTTGAATATAACTTCCCATTTCTTTTGACAGACATCTTCAAAACCAACATTGTGGCTGGACCAGCCCTTATAGTTCTTATTGCAAGACACCTTCACCAATAATCATCAGGAAATCTTTTACAAAATATGTTGTTGTTGTTTTGTTTGTTTGTTTGTTGTTTATTTTAGAGAGAAAGGGAGAGGGATGGAGAGAGAGAAAATATCTGTGAGAGAAACATGGATTGGCTTCCTCCTGCATGCCCCTTACTGGGGATCAAACCTGCAACCCGGGGATGTGCCATGACTGGGAATAGAACTGTGACCTATTCCCAGAATAGCCTGGTTCATGGATTGATGTTCAACCACTGAGCCACAACGACTGGGCAGGACATCTTTAAAAACAAAAACCCACAAGGTACATAGTACTATCCAGTCCTGGAGGGACCACCCAGCAAAGTCATGGGAGTGGAGAAGAGGGTGGAGATAAAGAGATGGGCCTGAAGTTTTGCTTTTATTGGGTTTAAGTGTAGGGACTTAGGGTTTCACAGATTCATTCTACTAGTGAATTTAAAACACCAGAGCAGAAATTAAAGCTTGAAAACAGCAGCCAAATGGTCAGTTATCTAAGTCAACCAGAGATCTCTAAAACAAAGGAAGTTTTTTGCCCAGGGTGAGGAGAGGGTGGTGGCTGGGACCTTTTATCTAGTCATGTTGCTGGCAATGTGTTTATTTGAGATAGCTGTGTTTGAAGTAGATGCCTTGGCAATACACAAAAGCTTAAGTCTTGCATTTGCATTGCAACAAAAAACCAACCATCAGGTGCTTACACTACAATCCAAAATAAGGTGAATTCACATAATAAATACTTGCTATTTTTGCTGAACAGAATGGAAAAGGCATTCCTATCAATTGTACCAAAGGTGGAGTCAGCACTCATATAAAGTAAACTAGTGTAGCTAGAATATTCTTGAATGTGCCAAGTCTCAAGAAAAGTAACCAGCAGACATTAAACATTGATACTTCTTCCAATATTCTTATTAGAGGCCACTCTCTATTTCAGTCCCCAGCTCCCCAATTTTTTTATCTTTTTTGAGTGTGTTCTCCATTAGCCAGTTTGATGCTTTAACATCAGGACAGAACTAGGAGCGCTTGATCAATAGAATGGTAGCTATGGGACATGTGCCATGGATGACTTCGGGGGACAAAAGGTGGCCTGCACTGCATTTATCATGTGCCTCTATTTTTATATTCAAAAAGCTCTCTTGCTTTCGTTGTGACATTTCGGGTGTGAAGAACAAGCCATCAGGTTCTCTTAGTGAATATTAAAAAAATTATGCCAGACACTCTAGGGAGGAGACGTGAAAGCAGAATGCAGGTAGTGACAGGATAATGTATAAGAGAAATCTTAGCACGGGGAAAGGGAAGAGCATCCAGCCTTCTGAGATAGATAGCCAATGTCTGGGGGATACTTGGGCTTTTTCTGGTGCAGAAAGGAATGTGTTATTTGTTTCCCAGCCTTTTCCTAAGTGCCTTACAGACAAGTAAAGTGATAGAAAAAATATTCTTCTTAAAATATTATTTGGGTAGTCATGGGGTATTTCTCATACAGGATAATTTTTCTCTGATTGTGAGAATGTGTTTATAGAACTCAGAGGAAATAAAATGAGTCATTCATCCCAAAGCAAAGTGGAGCTTGCAAGTTCTTCTGCCACCTCTTCCAATATCCATCTCAACCTTCAGGAACCCACTTGTCCATCAGAGGTTGGATGTTTTCAAACCATCGATCTATGTCCCTCAAAGCATTCAAATAAAATGCATTGGAAAATAGATTCTAGATGGAAAATACATGAGCTCTATGGGCTTCCAGGATTGATGCTTTTACAGTGGCATTTCTTGCAGTAAGGCAGCTGATGAAGTGATAGGAGAGCTGTTTGAAGTATGAGGGCGATTTTTCAAGGCCTCTTGAATCCTGACATCTTAGCAGCATCTACTGAAAATCATCAGAGATTTCTTTACACAAAAGTTGAGAGATTTGGGAGGTCTTAAGTTCCAGTGGCATAAATCCTGGAGAGAGAGGGCCCTACTTAAGTCGTCTGTGCATATGATCAGTTCCAGGTACTTATCCAATATTTAAAGTCTTGCTCAAAAAGGTTGAATCTTTTTGTTCAAATTGATATCCTGTACTGGCTAATTTCACAAGAATGTTATATGATACATGCTATCATGCAACTTATCATTAATTCTCCAAATCCTACCTACACTCAAAGGTAGGCATGTATGCAAATTATGTGACATGTTCCCCAACCTTCTGGTTTCTTTTCATTCATACCCTATATGTCTTTCTATCCATATACATTTAGCACTTTGCACTTATATGCTCTCTCAAATTTCAGATTTTAAGAATGTATTTTGTGGCCCTACTTAAAGTTTATGCTCCTGGGAAGCAGAAGTAGTATTTTATATTATCTTTCTGATGTATGGATCCATTGGCTCTCTGCTTGGCCTTATTATGTTCAGCCCAACTTAGCAAAGATGTAATGGGCATTTAGTATGTGTTAAGCAATGGATTTTCAGACATGGATAAAATAATATCTCTCCTCTTATAAAGATAACTGAATAATCAAGAAGGAAATAAGAGCTTGGTTTTCAGCAGCAAGATCATCTCCAATAAAGCACAGGAGACTGTGAGGCTCTTGAAATCAGAGACTGTGCTTATTCATGTTTGTGACTTCAGCATGTCGCAAAGTCAAGCCCTGACTTCACTGTTGGGCATTAGGCTCATATATCGAAAGGCCTGCATGACATTCCTAATGGAATAGGCGTCTCATACTTACGATGGCCCACCAAGAGCTGTTAGTCTTCTCCACTCCACAGAAAGTTGGCTCCTCCTATTTGCAAATGACAAATGCTTCTGGCTAGCTGCTAAAAAACTAGGAGCTACCTTTACACTCACATTATCAGCCTATCACACTGATTTTAGATCTGAAAATTATGCCCAGATCTCTCCGTCTCTCTTTCCGCAGTGGAAGCCAGCAAGTTTTTCTCTGTAATAACCAACAACCTCCTAATTCATTTCCCTGCTTCCATACTCCCTGCCTTTCTGTTTTGTTTTATTCCACGCAAAGCTTATTTCCACCTCGGGGTTTTGGGCTTTGCTGTTAGCCTTGACTGGAATTCTCTTTTTCTTAAATAGAAATTTTTTCTTGCTTACCACTAAACCCCTAACATATAGGCAGTTTCCTGGTACAAAACAAATCAAAACAAAACAAAGTCAATATTTATTTTTTAAAAAGGTGAAACTTTGGTGATTGTTGTTGAATTCATGCAGACATGAATGAATGACTTGAGCACCCAATGTGTGTGTGGTTAGGAACTGGTATAATCTCTGCCCTCAACAAGAGTATGGCTTACATATATTTGATTGTATGGGCTCTCTGTATAAATAAATGAGTAACCCACTGCTAGACATTAAATGGGTGATGACAATAGTATGCCCTGGGTGAGCTCAGGAAACCAATGGCAGGCAACCACAATAGTTAAGAGTGGTTTTCATCTTCAGGACCTGTCTCTATGTTAATAGAAGCTTGCTCTTGGCCACAAGGAATTTCCTTTAGCCCTTTAGGGCTGGAAATGTTCCCAAGTGAGCACGCATCAATTTCATGATGGATCCTTTCTGACTAAATAAATCAGTAATTTTGTGGAAGCTGTAATACATTAAAAAGAGGGCTGGGTTTGTTCCTCTGCCTACAAGTCTTGTCCTCTTTGAATCCTTTTATTAATCACATCTTTTTTTCATGTATAAATTATAGATACAGTAGTAACTACTCAAGAAGTGGCTGTATAGTGCTTTAGAATAGTAATGCACCTAAATGAATTAGGGCAGGGTCAGGTACATACTAAGTCCTCCTAAATGATAATGGAATGATAATTATGTATTAAAGCATTTCTTAACCTGTGCAATTCTTTACAAATGTAAAGGAGCCTTGAAAATAGAATGTCTGGTTTCTGGCATGGAGTTTAGATCACTCTGTATCTTACATAGTTCTTCTTATTTTAACCAGGCATACTAGTATACTAGGTATTCAATAAAACTTTTTGTAAAAGAAATTGTTTAGAGTCAGAGAAATTCAGGAAAATTTTCTTTTTTATCACATCACATTTAAATTGTCCAGGTTATATTCTAACTCTGAATATTCCTTGGAGTAATTGAAGTTAATGGTGACATTCTCTGCAAAAAGATATAATTGAAAGCCCAAATTTTGTTCTTACCAGGTTTTACATTTTTTATTCGTGGTCCTCTTTAAAGAATAAATTTAAAGCATAGGCTGGGATTGTCAGTTAAACGTTAAGAAAAGATCTTATTTTGTCTGAAGTTGACCTTGGTTGCTCTGTGTCTTTCATAGTTTCCATTACTTAACTTTAGCCAGGCTCATTCTCAGTGCCCAATAAATATCTTTTAAATAAATAAATAAATGTGCTCAAGAATGATATATATGTGTAAGCTTCTTGTGACCTCAGAGACAAGTGTGTGGATGGTTGCCAAGTCCTCAGTCCCTAGTGACAGAGCCCGTTTGTCATTACTGATAACATCTATGGCATGGCTTCTTCATCTTCTTTTTGAAGCTTCTACTTCCAAAGAACTTACCCACTTCTAAGAGTTGCACCCTGGGCTGCTCAGCATGAAGCTGCTGTTTTTCAAAGTTCAATTTTTAGGCTTCCCACCAATGAAAAAAAATTTTTTTTTTCCTATGCTCCTTGAACCTCTCATGACTTCCTTTCAGCTCTCCATTATGGAGTGTCTCTGGCACTCTGCTGCCCCAACCACCCACATAGGCTCATCAGACCCATGGAGCTAAGTCACCTACAGGCCTGTGAGAATAAATTGGCTGAGTGTTTGAGTGCCACTCCAGTGGTGGTCAGGCCTGATGAGGTCTCTGGCTGGCCTCCGGGAGGCTCTCAGCTCCCACCCAATGTAAGCAGAGAGCTGTATTCAAAAGATGCTCCTTTCATACTGAGCACCAGTCATCAGAAGCAACATTCCTCCTCATTCTTCTGAACTTACAAGAGTCCCCTGTGAGGATCTCCAACTAAGTTCTCAAAGTTTGTTTTTAGAGTGTTGCTTCAAACAAGTTATAAAAACTGACAGTGCTTGACCAATAACCTAGGAAAAAAAGATTGAAATATTTTCTTTGATTTCTGCTCAACAGAATGCAAAACTAGGATTTCTTAGAAGAGCAAATGAAGATATACTTTTGGCTCTGAAACCGGTTCCTTGCTTTAAATGTATCTATTAGCATTAAAACTAGAGACAGAAAACAGACCCTTACTCTAGCACTTTGCCGGAGCTTTCTTTATAAACTTGTGGAAAAATTAAGCTAGATGTCTGTGTGTGTCACTTCTGGCCTGCGCTAGCTGTTACCATGTTTAGCCACTCCAGGCTCAGGGACAATAGATATCTGGTGGAACCTCCAGCCTTGGTCTGGGTTTTTAAAAGCCGTTTGTCTTGCCTAGCTGGTTTGGCTCAGTGGATGGAGCATCAACTCATGGACTAAAGGGCCCCGAGTTAAATTTTCATCAAGGGCATGTACCTTGGTTGTGGGCTCGATCCCCAGTGGGAGATCATGTAGGAGGCAGCTGATCGGTGTTACTCTCTCATCGATGTTTCTGACTCTCTATCCCTCTTCCTTCATCTCTGTAAAAAAAAAAAAATAAAATAAAATAAAAAAAATATATATATATATTACACACTGACTGGCCAGATTATTATGATCTCTGAACGCATAATAATCTGGTCACTCTGTGTGTGTGTGTGTGTGTGTGTGTGTGTGTGTGTGTGTGTGTGTGTGTGTATGTTTAAAAAATACATAAAAAAATAAAAGCCTTTTGTCTTCATTCAGTGTGTCAAATGAGTGAATCTGACTCTGAGTATAGGATGAACACTAGGGTGCTACCTCCTTATTTAAGTTTCACTTGGTGTTGAGAGCCAGTTTCTGCTTTGGTTTCCAGTGATCTTTCTAATTTCCCATCGGGACTGAGTTTAAGCATAGTCATGTGATATCTTTTCTCCTTTGCATATTTCCCTGCCAGTTTCTCCCCCTGACCTGGATCTAGACCAAGCTTTGGTATCTCTTGCATCAATACAGATAATTACCTCTTTCATAAGACTTTGACAATCAACTGGGTTGTAAGAAACACCACAGTTAATACATTTAGCACTGAATTTCACTCAAGTTAGTTATGTCATCTCTTCTGTGGCTCTTTTGGCTTCTGGCTCCTCCATCTACTCTGCCCCAACTCTGAGAAACATATCCCAACATTTTTGCTTGGCTTCGACAACACAATGTAAAATTTAGGGAATTTGATTCCACAGCTAAGAACACAGGTTCCTGGTTTGAGTGACCCCAGTAGTGATGATAATAATTCTACATAATCCCAAAGTAATTTAGTTTTCCTGACTTCTTTTATATGGCCTACCTCTGGCATTTATACAAAATCATGTGTTTTCCCCAGGGGCCAGTTAGAACCCCAAATATTGGAGCAAAAGAATATCTCTTTCTCCATGTCTCCAGCAATAAACATCATCATGAGAAAGGGACAGTTTTACTTTATAGTTCTTTGGGTTCTCGTCATTGAATCCATCTGGTTAGAATAAAACCAAAGGAAAAGAAAAATAATTTTTTTAAAAGAAGTTGGTTTTTTTTTTATTTCAGTCAAGTGAAGGAAGTTTTAGCCAGTTTTTATTCCCATGATTTCCAAGCTGTTTTGAATGAAAATCAGCCTTCCAGATAACTCTTATGGGTGCAATATTGATCAAATAAAAGAGCTCATGAGAACAGTTGGTTGGAGGCCCAGGGAAAAGAATGTGACAAGTTTCCCACAGATTCCTTCACCAAATGGATAATGGGTGTGAGTTCACTGAGAAGCAAAGAGGCATTTAAGGGGACCTCTCTCTCAAAGGGTGCTGCCCAAGTTCACAAGAATTCCCCCTCCAGCCAAGGGCTCCCTGTTGTGAGCATGAAAGGGTTTTTGATCAAGTCTTTTCAATTTGTCCCACAAAACATGTCTCAAAGAGAAAGAGTAGTATTTACTTCACCATTGCTAGTTGTTAAACCAGAGCTCTATTTTCTCTTTTTTATACTTACCGTCTTTTACTTTCTCCCTTTCTTCCATTTATCTTTTCACTAGGGATGTCTCCTGACGCTGTATTCCTGTTCTCACTGAAGTGTCTTCTGTATCTTAGCAGGGTTCAAAATAACGGTGGGAGAAAAGGAAATAATGCATCGCCTTGAAGGAAGTCATACTCTCAGGTCTCCTATTACCCTGTACTCTGGTCTGCAAGTCTGACTCATCTGCTCCAGGCTGCTGCTCTGGGAGGGTACTTAGTTGCCTGTAGATCACCATGAGTTGAGTAGGAGATGCGAGGAGGCCAATTCACAGAAGTGTTTTGTGGGGCTGCTAAGAAAAGGCAAGCTCAAGTTCTGACGCCTCCTGCAAAGTCGATCCGTCAGTTGTTTCCCTCGGACAGATAAGTCTAATTGGTCTCGCTGTCTAAGCATACGGTGATTCGTGGTTCTGAATAAATTTAATTTTTAGCAACCAGTGAGCATTATGCTCAGGCAAAAATTGAAATAATTTGGTTGAAAGATAATGTTTTTTTTTTTTTTTAATAACAACTATAGCCCTGGCCCGGTGGCTCAGCTGGTTGGAGTGTCTTCCCATACACCAAAAGGTTGTGGGTTCAATTCCCAGACAAGGCACATAACTAGGTTGCAGGTGTGATCTCAGGTGGGTGTGCATATGGGAGGCAACTGATCTCTCCCTGAAACCAATAAACGTATCCTCTGGTGAATATTAAAAAACAACTATAAACAGTGCAAAGAAATGTTTTGGTTCCCTAAATTGTGTGTGTGTGTGTGTGTGTGTGTGTGTGTGTATATATATATATAGAGGCCCAGTGCACGAAATTCGTGCACGGAGGGGGGTTGTCCCTCAGCCCAGCCTGTACACTCTTCAATATGGGACCCCTTAAGGGATGTCCGACTGCCCGTTTAGGCTCGATCCTGGTGGGCAGTCGGATCCCTAAACGGGCAGTCGGACATCCCTCTCACAATCCAGGACTGCTGGCTCCCAACTGCTTGCCTGTCTGCCTTCCTGATTGCCCCTAACCGCTTCTGCCTGCCAGCCTGATCACCCCCTAACCACTCTGCTGCCAGCCTGTTTGCCCCCAACTTCCCTCCTCTGCCGGCCTGGTCACCCCTAACTGCCCTCTCCTGCAGGGTTGATCACCTCCAACTGCCCTCCCTTGCAGGCTTGGTCCCTCTCAACTGCCCTCCCTTGCAGGCCACGTGCCTCCCAACTGCCCTCTTCTGCTGGCCATCTTGTGGTGGCCATCTTGTGTCCACATGGGGGCAGGATCTTTGACCACATGGGGGCAGCTATTTTGTGTGTTGCAGTGATGATCAATCTGCATATTACTCTTTTATTAGATAGGATAGAGGCCTGGTACAGGGGTGGGAGCCAGCTGGTTTGCCCTGAAGGGTGTCCCGGATCAGGTGGGGGTTCCCTGAGCGAGGGGCCTGTGGTGGTTTGCAGGCCGGCCACGGCCCCTGGCAACCCAAGCGGAGGCCCTGGTATCTGGGATTTATTTTCCTTCTACAATTGAAACTTTGTAGCCTGGAGCGGAGCCAAGCCTGCTACTCCCTCCAGGGCAGCAGCCATTTCTGTGGCAGTTAATTCACCTTCTACAGTTGAAACTTTGTAGCCTTAAGCGGGTGGGCCCGGCCAGGGTGTGCGGAAAGCTTTGCTTCCCCTGTTGCTGCCGGCAACCCTGGCCTGCTCTCTCAAGCTCCATTCTGCCGCCATTTGTTTGAATTTGTTTACCTTCTATAATTGAAACTTTGTAGCTTGAGTGGAGGCTTAGGCCTGCAATGGCTATGGAAAGCTTGGCTTGCTCTGTTACCTAGGAAACCTTGCTCTCTGTGGCTGTAGCCATCTTGGTTTGGGTTAATTTGCATATTCGCCCTGATTGGCTGGTGGGCGTGGCTTGGCTGATGGGCATGGCTTATGTAGCGGAGTGATGGTTAATTTGCATATTACCATTTTATTAGAGAGGATTCTTTTCATCAAATTTGGTCACTATTGCAAATGATTGACCTTGGGAAAGTTACATAGTTCCTCTATATCTCTGTGTTTTCACCTGTCAAAGGGTATGATAATAATAGCGACTTCATTGGGTTTTTAAAAGTATTAAATGAGATACTGTGGCAGGTACATGGTAAGCCCCAGTTGCAATAGCCTGGTAAAATGTTAGTTTAAAATAATTCCAGAAAATATTAGCTTTCTATATGCCAGGCACTGTTCTAAAGCTTAATATATATATGCTCATGTAATCATTTTACAAACCTGATATATTAGTCTGTGTTTAGTATTAAGAATATAAGGCACATGCCCAGCTGGAGTGGCTCAGTGGATTGAACATCATCCCATGGACCAAGAGGTCCCAGGTTCAATTCCTGGGCACATGCCCGAGTTGCAAACTTGATCCCCTGTTGGGTAGGAGGCAGCCGATCGATGTGTCTCTCTCACCGATGTTTCCAACTCTTCCTCTCCCTTTCTCTCTGAAATCAATAAAAAATATATATTTTAAAAAAGAATATGAGGCACAGAGAAACCAAGGAACCTTCATAAGCTCACACGTTAATAAAAGTCAGTACCAGCCTTCAAACCCAGGGAGACTGACTTCAAATTCAGTGAAGGCATTCTGCCTCTTAGTAAAATAGCACTCCACTAGTTTACCGGCCACTACTCTTGCCCCCTCTCTCTCTTTTAAAATTTACCTTACTACTAGCTTGAGCTTTCTTAACAGAAAACCTGATCCCATTGTTCATTTACTTGGACCCCTTCAAAGGCTCTCCATCACTTGACAAAACCCTCTTTACTATTCCATCCATGTCTAATTCCTCAGGCCTATTTCCTAAAGCTTTGGCCCGGTGTTTCATAATCCTGTGTACATACACACACACACACACATTTGCACTATTTCCAACGCTGAACATGCAGTTTAACCCTCTTAGTGTTTGGATAACATCTCCACTCTGTCTGGAATATGCTTCATTTAACTTGCTTCTCATCTTTTCTACCTTTGAAACTTTGGTCTTTAAAAGTTGGCTCAGCTTTTACTGTCTTGGTCTCTTCCCAAAACACTTAATTATTCCATTCCCTTTACTGCTTGTAGCAGACTGTATGTTCCAGAAATGACTGCAACATTATCTACCCCCATATGCAATTCTGCATCTGGACCTTGCCATTGTCACTACTGTATCAAGAGGTGGGATCTATTTCTCTACTCCCTTGAATCTGGTCAGGCCCTGAGACTGCTTTGACCAATACAACATGGCAGAAATAATGTTTTAACTCTTCTCATTGTAATTGTGATTTGCATTTTCCTAAGGATTAGTGAAATTTAGCGTCATTTCATGTACCTATTGACCTTTCATGTATCTTTTTTTTTTGCAAAAAATGTCTGTCTGCTGCCCATTTTAATTAAGAGTAGTTGGCATTTTTCCTGTTGAGTTGTATGAGTTATTTCTATATTTTAGATATTAACACCTTATCAGATCTATGGTTTGCCAATAACATTTTTTATCCATAGTTTGTCTTTTCTTTGTTGATGTACTCTTTGCTGTCAGAAACATTTTACTTTCATGTCTTCCCACTTGTTTATTATTTTATTTTGTTGCTTGTACTTTAGATGTCATAATCAAAAATTCATTTCCAAGCCCCAGGATAAGGAGCTTTTCTTCTGTTTTCCTCTAGGAGTTTCATGGTTTCAGGTCTTTATTCCATTTTGAGTTAACTTTTGTTTGTAGCATAAAATTGGGGTCTAGTTTCATTTATTTAAGTGTGAGTATCCAATTTTCCCAGAACCATTTATGAAAAAGACTGTCTTTTCTTAACTGAGCATTCTTAGCTCCCTTGTCTAATATCGGTTGGCTATTTATGCTTGGGCTTATTGCTGAGCTCTCAGTTCTTTTACTGATTTGGCTTTTTTATACCAGTACTACACCGTTTTGATTTCTATATCTTTAGAGTATAGCTTGAAATCAGGAAGTGGTATGTCTCCCACTTTTTTGTTCTTCTTTTTTTTTTTAGGATTGCTTTGGCTAGTTGGGGTCTTTTGTGGTTTCATATAAGTTTTAGAATTGTTTTTACTACTCTATAAAAACTACCATTGGAATTTGATGGGGTTTGCATTGAATTAATATTATTAAAATACCCATGCTGTTCATAATTCTTCTAATACATGAACATGGGCTCCCTTTCCATTTATTTGTGTATTTGATTTCATTCATCTTGTGTGTTATAGTTTCCAAAGTAGAGATTTTTCAACCTCCTTGGTTAAATTTATTCTTAAGTATTTTACTGGTTTTGATGCTGTTGATAATAATATTTTCTTTGTTTCCTTTTAAGATAATTTGTTAGTGTATAGAATTGCTACTGATTTTTGTAGATTAATTTTGTATGCTGCAGCTTTACTGAATTCTTTATTTCTATTTTTTTGTAGAGTCTCTAGGATTTTCTATGCAGTCCATGTGTTACTTAACAACAGTGCTACATTCTGAGAAATGTGTCATTAGGTGATTATGTTTTTGTGCAAACTCTTAGGGGCCATGTGAACAAAACAGCTTGAAATTAAACATAAGAGAACATGATGCAATCAAGATATAGAGTAGACACGAAATGTGTAAGGATGCTGCTGGCATAACAGACATACTGTTTTACAGCTAACTTTTTTTTATTTTATATTTTATTGATTTTTTACAGAGAGGAAGAGAGAGGGATAGAGAGTTAGAAACATCGATGAGAGAGAAACATCGATCACCTGCCTCTTGCACACCCCCTACTGGGGATGTGCCCGCAACCAAGGTACATGCCCTTGACCGAAATCAAACCCGGGACCCTTGAGTCGGCAGGCCAATGCTCTATCCACTGAGCCAAACCGGTTTCGGCTACAGCTAACTTTTTTTATAAGTAGAAAGTATACTCTAAAACAATAAAAATTATAGTATAGTATAGTAAATACATCAGTAAAAGCCATTTATTATCATTATCAAGATATATTTGATTATTGGATCAAGTATCATTATCAAGTATTATGGTATGTAATTCTATATGCTATACCTTTATACAACTGGCAGTGCAGTGATTTTGTTTACACTAGCATCACCACAAACACGTGAGTAATATATTACACTACAGTGTTACAATGACTACAACATCACTAGGCCAGAGGCATTTTTCAGCTCCAATATAATCTTTAGGACCACCATCATATATGCAGTCCATTGTTGACTAAAATGTTCTTATGCATCTTGTGACTATATAAAAATGTGTCGTCTGCAAATAAGGATAATTTTACCTCTTCCTTCCCAATTTTGATGCCCTTTTCTTTCTTTCTTGATTGTTTTGGCAAGGATTTTCAGTACTATGTTGAATAGGAATGGTGATAGTAGGTACCCCTCCCTCTTTTTATTCTTTTCTCTTTTTGAACCTCTGACTGGATAATTTCAAATACCTTGTCCTCTAGGTCACTGATTATTTTTTTCTCCTGTATGGTTGAGTCTGGTTTTGAAGCTCTCTATTGCATTCTTCAGTTCTGTTATATTTTTCAACTCTATGAATTTTTATAAATGTTTTTAATATATACTAGTATTGATTTCAGAGAAAAAGGTAGAGAGAGAGAGAGAGAACATCAATTATGAGAGAGAATCATTGATAGGCTGCCTCCTGCACACCCCACACTGGGGATCAAGCCCACAATCTGGACATGTGCCCTTGACCAGAATCGAACCCTGGACCCTTCAGTCTACAGGCCGAAGCTCTATCCATGGAGCCAAACTGGCTAAGGCAACTCTAGGATTTTTTTTTCTTTATTGATTAAGGTATTACATATGTGTCCTTATCCCCCCATTGCCCTCCCATCCCCCCCCCCCCCACTCATCCTTACCTCCCCTGTTGTCTGTATCCATTGGTTAGGCTTATATGCATGCATACAAGTCCTTTGGTTGATCTCTTCCTTTTCCCTCTGAGGTTTGACGGTCTGATCGATGCTTCTCTGTCTCTGGATCTGTTTTTGTTCATAAGTTTATGTTGTTCATTATATTCCACAAATGAGTGAGATCCTGTGATACTTATCTTTCTCTGACTGGCTTATTTCGCTTAGCATAATGCTCTCCAGTTTCATTTTTTGTTAAACTATTTTTTTCATGCCTTGTTTTCTTAACTTAGTTTAGTTGTCTGTCTGTGACTTCTTGTAGTTCAGGGGTGGGAAACCTTTTTTCTGCCAAGGGCCATTTGGATATTTATATCATCATTCTTGGGGCCATACAAAATTATCAACTTAAAAATAAGCCTGCTGTATTTAGTCAAACATTTAATTAACTCACCCCTAATGCCTTGCAGGGACAGACCAAATGATTTCACGAGTTTTATACAGCCTGCTGGTGACATTCCCCACTCCTATTTTCCTTAAACTTCAAGATAATAATTCTGAATTTCTTGTCTGACAGTTCATAGATCTCCGTTTCTTTCAGGTCAGTTATTAGAGCTTTATTAGCTTCCTTTGGTGGCATCTTATTTATTTAATTGTTTGTGATCCAGGATTCCTTACCTTGGTGTCTACACATTTGAGTAAGTGGTCTACTCTCCCAGATTTTGCAGGTTTGCTCTGGGAGAGAGAGTTCTTCACCAGTCAACTCAGTTTGTGTTTCTAGACATGTCCACTTGTAATGTCCTTGGGAAGGTTAGGCCTGACTTAGAGTCTATTTGGAACAAGGCAACTGTTTTACCTCTGAGGTTGTTGGTTAGGGTGTGTGCCATTAGCTGAGAACAGCTGAATAGGTCTCCTAGCCTGGGTCTCTACCCAGTGAGGCTGTAGAATTGGCTTTATGTTTGCCTGGATTCTCTGGTCAGGCTTACTAGATGGTTGGGACTGGGTACTATACTCAGTAGTCAGTAGGAATATGAATTAGCTTCCCTGCCCTGGTGGGGCATCAGGATGGGACCCAGGGCCTGTATAGCACATTGTTTGGGAACCTGAATCAGACAAGAGTGTTTGCTGAATTTCTGGACATGTAAGGCCACTTATTTTTCTGTGCTGATGGTCAGAGCCACAAGCTGTGCTCTGTCAAGTGCCTTGTAAGCAGGGCTGTTGGATGAGTTCTGCGGCTTCCCCTGTGCTCTGGTTAGGTTTCCTGGTCTGGTAGGCAGGAGGCTGGATTCAGCAGTGAGGGGGCTATGAGTAGTTTCTCAGCCTCAGTGTAACAGGAGGAGCAGCTCTAAAGCTGCTGAAGCTCTTTGTTTCTTGTCTTAACTCGAGCCCACTTGCACCCCATGTTTCCTGGCTGAGCAGGTCAGTTATTTCCTCATTGTTTCTCCCTTATCATATCCTTTAACTCCTCAAGTACTCCAGTATTCATAGTGTGATAGAGACTGATGGTAAAATCTACTCGTTTTTACTGAATAATATACTGGCAGCACTTTGTATTCAGATATAATATTGACTTGTTGTTTTATGTGTGCATATTGACTCTCCAACTGCTGGGTTACAATTGGGATCTTTTGCTGATTTTAAGAGATATTGTAGCACCCTATCCGGTTTGGCTCAGTGGATAGAGCATCAGCCCGCGGACTGAAGGGTCCTGGGTTCAATTCCGGGCAAGGGCACATGCCCGGGTTGCGGGCTCAATCCCCAGTGGGGGGCATGCAGGAGGCAACTGATCAATGATTCTCTCTCATCATTGATGTTCTTATCTCTCTCTCCCTCTCCCTTCCTCTCTGAAATCAACAAAAATATAATTTTAAAAGATATTGTAGCAAATATTGAGCTAAACATGTAGAAAGTATTCAATTTTGATGGGTTGCTTAAAACAAAAGAATGACTTTGGAAAATATATTATGAGGAAATGGTCCAGGGTTTGAGATTGTTGTGGGGTTATTTTAGGACAAATAGGGGTTGTAGGGGGGAAGATTTCAGAAACTCAATTTATACTGTGTAGACATCCAACCTACTATTTTTTTATTACTGTTTTTAAGAATGGATAGGATAATATACACTCATAAAATTTAAAGTGTCTCAGATTTATGTATGTTTCACATGCTTAAAGTATTATTGAAAGAACCCCACATATACATGAGCCAAATACTCAGACAATGAGGTGTCCACATGTAGTTCAGCTATTGTTACAGATATGAGTCATGCACATTTGCTACAAGATGAGACTATCATATGTCAGAGCATATGCCTGTCACTGAAGCCAAATGCAGATAACATATGCTTGGAGGTAAAATATTTGTAAGTCTTATTGCTTATCAAAAATTGATGTGAGCAACTGTGAATGTTTACACTGGTTTGGATTTATAAACAGATCTGCAGGGTTAATTGTAGAAACTATTTTTTGCAAAACAGTCAAGTTTAGCCTTTTCAAGTTGGGATGGTTCTCTCTGTACCTTCCCTCTGAAACACACACACACCCACCCACCCATCCCTCTGCACACAAGCACTCATGTACCAACACATATTTATGGGGTATTAGAAACACTATTAACAGATTCTCTCGATCAGGGTTTCTTTTCTCCACAGTGTAGGAGATTAGTCATTACAAGTTTACTTCAGAAAATACAATTCCACTGGAAAAAACACACACCTGTGTGTAAATTTGAAACAAAAGCCATAAAAATGCACTATATGAATATTCACATAAAGCTTCCTTGTTTATAAAGTATATTCATTTATAAAACCTTGTGTAATTTAAGTAATCTAGCAGCAGATATTTTCCTCTTTATTGTGTGAGTGAAGGAATTGAGCTTCTACCAGGTAAAGTCAGGTTCATAGTAGGTTTGGATGAAGCCAGGCCTTGAACCTTTCTCTGCTGCCTCCACCTCCAACATGGCTTCCACTGCATGTATCTGTTCAGCATTATTCCATAGTGGTATCCTATGAGAACACAGTTGGCATTTAGAATAAATGCTTCATTGGGGTGACAGCTGGGAGAGTTGTGTTTGAGATCATCACTACCATACCTGCCATTTGTGGAATTGAGGAGTGGAATGTTTGGTATAGGGAGATTTGGCTGCACCATCAGGGCATGCAGGGATGTCTCTGGTCCTGGGCAAACAAGGGATATGAGTAAACTTTTCTTCAAAGGTAATAACCTCTTTCGGAACAAATTTATCCAAAACCTGAGTACTGAATCTAACTTCAAAACCATGTACTTCATAGCAGATAGGTGGTGTGGGTTCTCCTTAAGCCCCTCCATTTAATCATTACTCAAATCCTGACAATTCTATTTCCATAATATCCATTATATCACTCTCTCCTCTTTATCCCACCTATACTGCCTTCATTCAGGCCTCCATCTCCTCTCTCTGGGACTCCGGTTAAAGTCCTCTAACTCATCTCCTTGCCTTAAGTCTTTTCTCTCTCAATTATACCTTGTACGCTGACATGATAGTTATTTTCTTAGTGAAAATCTGATCACAAATCCTACAAATTCCATTTGTTCAAGAATCTTTCAATCACAGGAAATTTTAAGTATCTTTTTTCTAATTATGAGGTCAGGAATAATCATCATTTTTCCATTACCTGCTAGTATGCTTGTTTTGATGCCAAATTGTTTTCTGTATATATCAAATGTTTTAGATCTTTGCTAACTCTTTAAACTAGGTATCATGTAGGCCGTAGTACATAAAGAGAGTTAATGACACTATTGGCTCTTTCATTCTTAGTCTAGAACAGCACTGTCCAAGCCACATATGTAATGAAAAATGTTCTAGTAACTACACTAAACAGAATTTTAAAGGAATTCATTAAATTAACAGATATCATTAGTTTTAATGCTATTTTTACTAAACCTAATATATCTAATATGTTTCTGTTTCAATATATAATCACTAAAAAATATTAATGACCTATTTTATTTGTTAATATTAAGTATCTGAAATCCAACAAATTTTTTACTTACAGCACAACTCAATTCAAACTGACCAAAAGTCAAGTGCACAATAACTCCATGTGACTATTGGCTACATTTGACAACACAAGGCTAGAACTCCTGTCCTACCTGTCTTCTCGTTCCTTCCTTCCTTCCATGGCCACATTCCTATAAAATGTCTATCGTTGCTTTCTGAACATGATCACCATTCAGTGTCTTTAACCGCAGAAGTGTGACTTTTGCCATACTTTCACTTTGATAAAACTGAATTCTATTTTCAGCTTTTCTTCCCTCCTGACCTATATCTTTTGGGTGGCATGCAGCCTTCTCCTCTCCTTGCTTTACTCCTTACTTTGCTCCTTGCCTGAATACTCCTACTCATGTTCCAGATCTTCGGATGTATGTTTATTCATCCAAGAAGACATCCTTGATTCCTGGTACCCGCCCATCTCAATCTATCATAAGATAAAGCACGCTGTCCTTAAGTACCTGTTCTCATCATCCCGTGCTAAAGTGTGAGCTCCTGTCAGTTTTCTTTCTTAGCATATTTGGCCCATAGTAGATCTTTAATATTTTGAATAAATAAATGGATAAGCGGTTGAATGGAGACATAGGGCTAGCTGGAGACATGGATGCATTCCCTAGCCTCTTTTGAAGTATTTGTTCTTTTCACTCTGCGATATTGCTTCCACACAAATTGCTCATCAGATGTCAGTCCTTCCTATCTTCTTGGATGCAACACATGAATTGTAAAAGGACATATTCAATTTCAAGTTATTTTCTCGGTAGCTCTTTTCTGGGTAACCAATTATAGATGGTATGAAAAAAAACAATGAGGGATTTATGACTTTCTTGATTATTGTATCTGGCAATGTGTGGTCCTGGGCTTCATTACCATTACTGATGGCAAGGAGGAGGTTTTACTCACTTTTGCAGTTCTCACAGTGCCCAGGACTTAGCTGGTGTCCTGTGACTGTGTAGTGAACAAAATAATAAGTGACTGCATACTGAATGAAAGTTTGTAGTTCTAAGATGTAATAGTTGGTGTAAGATGTGCTCAAGAATCACTTTCTTAATGGAAAGCAAGCCAATGTCAACCTGAAAAAGCAGGTCGTTGGGCTTGGGAGTTGTTGCCATTGCTCCGTGGAAGCACGCGAACACTGGGCTTATGCTGTCACTCTGTAAAGCCAATGATTCTTTGCAAATGCTCCTAAAGTCAGGAAACTATTCATTTTATGTGGCTTGGATGCTTAAATCAAACAAATTAACCAGGAAACATAACTGAGAGTTCTGCTACTAATATTTATTTTATTTTTAAACTAATTTTGGGACTAGAAACAGACATAAGTAGGGATTCCCTCAGATGTCTCTCTCCACATAAAAGCATAAACTGTGAAACTGGAAAGGGGCCTTGTCCAACCCCCGCCCCAAATTGTGACTTCTTATTATAAGTAAGCCAATTGGTGTCCAGAAAAGCCAGGTGATTTTTTTTTCCTCAGACCCACACAATTCTTGTGTCTCTACGGGGACTCCAAATTAAGTTTCCATGAATAAAACAAGAGCAATGACTCCCCACACTGAGAACTTGCTATGCACTTGGACGTAACTAAGCATTGTAGCTTTAGGCTTCCTTTCAACAGATGTAATTATTCATACAAAGACTGACGTTAACCTACATTTCTGCCAAGTTGTATTGGCATACACCAGGCAGATACTGAGCACTACATTTAGTTGTGAGTTTGAAGTGAAAAGGGTAAACTAAAAATAGTGTGTAAAACAAACCCCTGGAAATACCTTGTCTCCTTATTCTTAGAATCCCAAATGAGAGGGACACGTTTTAACATAATTATATTTAGTGTTTTCCCAAGTGCCTGCTGAAAGGAAAAAGAGGGGTGGACATTGATGGGAACCTTAAAATTAGGCAGTTGCTTTGGAATAAAATTTGAAACAATGTAAAAGAGGTGACTTAAGGTAATAAATTTGCAAAACAGTGCCCAATGAGGTGGTTCTATGTATTCCAGCTCTCTCTGTTTCTCTCCATTTATTCTGTAGGGACGAATGCAATTGACCCACACAGTGCTCCACCAGGTGTTCAGCTGTCACTTGGGCAGCCACGAATCTGCAGTGAAGTCAGGAACAAATGTGTTTATTAGCATCTCCGTTTACTGCCATCCAAAACATTCACACGGAAACACCCTCCTTACTCCCTGCCTACCCGCTCCATCTGCACACTGCTGGCAAAGGGAAAACCTCGGCTGAAAAGTCCGAGTCCCCTACACTCAGCCAGCTTTCTAAGTGGAGATGCTGGCTTCTGGTTATGGACATCTCAGTCCCAGGGAAGGGTTAAATGATACTGTGCAGGAGGCCAGGCTTCTAGGGCAGAGCTAGGGCAGCCCTGAACCCTCCTAGGAAGGTGAATGTATCCCCTAATGAGGTGCAGCTGACAGCCTGCAGTCACACGGCACTCAAATCCATTGTCCTAATTTTCCCCCTCTAATTATGATGGATTAGAAGAAGATGCAAAACTCTCTCCTCTTTCAGGAAAAGCCTTGGAGGTCATCGAGGATCATAAGCATTTTAAAAACTTAGGCAAATCCTACTGAGGACAGTAAATGGGTTTCTCCTTCTTTGGCAGAGGAGCTAGAATCTTTGTATAAAATACTCAGATCTCAAACACTTCTCATTTTCTGATGATGAGAAATAGTGTATGGATCAGATAATTTTTATTTTGCTAACATCTGATTAATTATCAAAGGTAATGGTCACTTGAAAAAGATAATATCCTCTAGAAAAGATAGTCCAGTACCAAATATTTGGCCTCACTGATTAATTGGACACACTCTTATTTGTTCACAAAAGGCCTCTCAGAAAATTTCTGAATACTCAAAATATTCCTTTACCAATAGAAACTTGAGTAAATTAACCTAGTAGTCACCTTAACCATAAATTATACAGACTTGAAACTGAAAAATTAAGTATTTTTGTGGGTTCATGTTTGTTCTCTGGAGCCCTGGGAATCTCAGAAAAAGATCTAATCACATTGGCAAAGGCAGAGACATGTAAAAGGATGTTTCTCTTCCTTGCTCTCTAAATGACCCTAATCTATTAGTTCTGTGATGGTTTTAACCATGAGGTTTTTGAGTCAAATCATCAGTTTGATACTGTTCAATTCCACTAACATTTATTAAGCATCAATTATGTTCCTTTGCTATCTATGGCAATAAATAAGATAGAAATCTTGCCCTCAAAAAGTCTTAGCTTACTTAAAAATTTAAAATGCATTTGAAATAGTTATAAAACAATATGATATTGTCATAAAAGGTAAAGACAAGAAGTGTACAATGTCAGGAGGTAAAGAGAGAGAGAGACAGAGAAAGATAGAACCATTGGATTGGCTTTATTTAGAAAAAGAAATAGGGCTGCGGTATTGAAAAATGAATTAACTCTTAAGTGTAAAAAGGGAGGGGAGAGATTCAGTGGAACAAGTAGAGTATTGTCAAATAAATTGAGTCTCAGAGGGTAGAGAACAGTGATGTGTGGAGAATACTCCTTTGTTAGTAAGTCATGGATATAGAGTTGGGTGGGTAATGTGGGCCTATTCACTAGGAGAGAAGAATATAATTTTTAAATATGTAATTTATTTGGGTTACATTGGTTAATAAGGTCATATAGGTTTCAACTGTACATTGCAATGATACATGATCTATATATTGCATTGGCCCACAAGACATCATGACAGCCAAAGAACAGGTTCTTAAGTAGCTGAGTGCTTAAAATTTATTTTTGGAAGAATTACTCCAGAACATCTTTGAAATTGTTTTTAAGGCCATAAGCTCATATTTGTCTCATAGATTCTCTTAGCACCTTCTTGAGGTTGAAATGTGTGGAACGTTGTTCAAAGTTGTACTGAAAGTCACCCAAATTCTGACCTTCTTAGACTTACTCTGGTGTTCTTTCTCCACCTTTTTTCTACCCTTACTTTCACTCTAAGAATAATTTCTTTCATGAATACTGTGGCACATGGAGATACAATTTGACTATAACCTGCCACTTCACTAAAAATTCAGTTTCTATTCCAGTTCTGTTCCTAAAACTACTTCATGCATAAACAATCTGAGAAGTTGTATTTGAATTACAGCCAAATGAAAACCGTAAGAATGACCAGTTATTCTCCAGGAGTAATACACTGTTTCCAGAGGATTTTAGTGTAAATGCAAACATATACCTTCATTTAGTGAACATTTTTTTGTTAATCCTCACCCAAGGATATTTTTTCCATTCATTTTTAGAGAGCAAGGAAGGGAAGGAAGGAAGAAGGAATTGAAGGAGAGAGGGTGGAAGAGAGAAAGAGAAAGAGGGGAACATCTATGTGAGAGAGACACTTTGGTTAGTTGCCTCCCACACAGCACCCTGACTGGGGCTGGGGATTGAACCTGCAATGCTTTTGTACCCTTGAGCGGGAATCGAACCTATGACCTTCAGTGCATGGGCTGACACTCTAACCACTGAGCCAGGGCTCAAGAAACATTTTATTGAATGCCTTCTCTGAGTCCTGTACTATGTCAGGAATTCTAAAGCACAAACCCACTGACAACTAACAGTACTTAACATATAGTACTTTTTTTCTCCTGAATATGTCAATCACAGTGACACTTAGTTAAGCATTAATTTCATAGAATAAATAGAACTTGAGTCTATAGGTGCGATTTATCAATGGTTGATAAAGATCTCCTACCAAAAGGCTACTACTAGCCAGGAATTAATTACAGTTATAGTTCTGTGGGGGCATAACTTAGAGTATTTGGGGCAGTGGAGAAGGGACTCCAAGAAAATTATTCCTAGTTTTATGTTTGACCTGAAGTTGGGTCTCCACCCTGTACCTTAATTGTCCATTCTGTCTTACATCCAGTTCAAGGCCCAGGGTTCACGCATATATCCTCAACATCCCAAAGGACCATCTCTACCAGTAGAAGTAGTAAATATTCCATTTTTAGAGATTGAGGTCCTAAAGTTACATGCAGCTGGCAGCAAAGTTGGGAAGATGCTTCTGTGTGTGGTCAGGGAAGTCTACTCTTGCTTGGAGCAAAAATCAGGCAAAGGAGAGAATGGGAAAAGGGAAGGGGAAAACTTTCCTTCTGGGTTTTTCATTGCCAAAAAGGGAGTATCAAAATAATTTCAGCTGGCTGATGAAGGGTGAAATATTCCAGGCAGGGAGCTACACAGCTCAAAGAGAATTAATTTTGTAGTTTGCTGCCAAGTTTTTTCTCCCTCATTTCTCCCCCATGGAAATGCTTATGTCTTAGCCACATACTGGATGAATAAAATAAGCACATAGCCTGTTGTTCAGAGCTGGGGTTGTGGTCATCATCTGCTTTGGAAGACAGTCAAGGACTAATTAGGCATGTATCTCTCCCTATCCAAGTTTGACAATCTGCAAATTTGGTGGTAGCACAAGGTGAGGTATGCTGAAGTCGGTTCTTGGGTAGAAGAGACTGTTTTTACGACTGAGCGCCTTACAGAGTTAGGCTGCTGGTATTCTTTGTCCTTTTGTTTGCTTCCTGTGTCTCCATTGGTGATATTAAAATAGGGCTATTGGGGGAACATTAAAAACAGTTCCCAGGTATTACTGTTAATCACCCACGTTTCACATCAACCATCTAAATGATGATAATACTTTAATTGGAGGGTCACCTACTTAAGGGCCACAGAAGCAGGAATGCTTTTCTGTTGCTATGCATCTGCCTGGAAGGTTGT